>NC_136422.1:134626875-135302500 GCF_052625555.1 Lactuca saligna | reverse complement strand
GATTTCTTTGTTATTTCCAGGATCTAGAGCCACACGAACCCATGCCCATTTCTCACTTTCTGACCTTGACACAACAATGTCAAGTGGCCAGCTGCTTGTGAAGAAACAAAAGGTTGCCTCCTCCCTCGCCTCAAAGAAGTCGCATATCAACCTTCCTATGAAGACTCTTGGATCCCGGCAGAGAAAAATTATTGAAGATATGGATTTCTGCCTTGAAAACCTTGCACTAGAGGAGATACTTAGGAAGCTGGTTTCTTTTTCTCAATATGTATGTGTTTTGTGATTTTTGTTTTTCATATTTTCTTTTCATTGTTCTCGATTTCCTTTTTGTTTATGGTCTCTGACCACATCTCTGCTAACTTGAGGATTCGGGCTGAGAGGGCTGAACAAGCTCTTAAGGTTCAAGAGAAGGCATGGAAAGCAACTAATGAAGATCTATTGAAGAAAGAGGAGATCTTGAGCAAGGAAAAGGCTGATAATGAGGAAGAGCATACTGAAGAGATTGATGAAGTGATCGCCAAGGTGAAGAGAAGTGTTGTTGTGGTCGTCTGGGAGGCAAAGGTTAAGCTTGCTGAAGACATGGCAAATGCAGGATCCTAGAATTTGGCTGGCTGGCATGAAGCCCTAACTAATTTAGCTGGTAAGCCTGTTAACACTAGTCATGATCCTGAAGGACAACAACAGAAGGCAGGTAAAGAGGAAAAAGCTTTGGGCGATGATAACCAGTTTACAGTTTACGCCTAGTTTATAGGAAATATTTTAAATAATTCTTTTAAACAATATTTCTATTTTGGCGGGGTTAATGTGTAACCCCGTTTAATTTATAAGGGTTGTTTCATATTCTTGCTTATGTGGTTGATATATTTGACATGATCGTAGGTATTATGAGGATCCTTATATGACTAGGATCCTAAATAATTCAGTCTTTACAAGAACTCTCAAGATACGAATAACATGAAATAGTTAGCAACCAATTTGGGATCTGAAAATAGTTAAGATATTTTAGGATAATAAACCTTCAATAATTACATAGGAAAAATAGCTTTAAAGGATTGATAGAACCTGACGATCTTTAGGATTTTTAATTTCTTGACTCGGGAGAAGTTTGAAGTTATGATTCGCTTAGTTTCGTATGATCAAGAATTTTTCATATGGAAGATTCTTTCTTTAGGAGTTCATCATAGAAGATATTTGTTTGGCTTTTACTTAGTAAACTGGGGAAGATCCCAACTTAGGAAACAATTGGGGATAATCCCAACTTAAGATATAATTGGAATGGATCCATTTTGCAACATGATAATGCTATAAGCCATATACATCTTCTAAGGAAGATCCCAACTTAAAATAACATGTTAATGTTATAAATATTAGCAAATCACTAGGGAAAGTCCCAACTTAAGATAACAAACCAGCGTTATAAACCTTAGCAAATTAGTATGGAAAATCCCAACTTATGATAACCTTAGTGTTATAAACCTTAGCAAATTACTAGGGAAAACCCAACGTAAGATATCATGTTAATGCTATAAACCTTAGCAAATTAATGGGGAAAATCCCAACTTAATATAACACATAAGTGTTATAAACCTTAGACTTAAACATTAGGATCTTAACATATGTTCAAAAAAATAAGAGGGTTGCCAAGTCACTAAAGCGTGAAATGATCCCCTTATCCACATCCCATAGTTAGATAACATGCATACAAGCGAGGTGTAGAAACCTTAACTAGTGTGAAAGAGGTTATTAACTCTTTAAACCTTAGAGGGGATCTTCTTAATCGTAGGATAGATGATCAGTTTCTATTCGTGGCTTTAGGATCCTTAGACTCTGGAACGTTGCAAAAATTAGCTTGGGTTGGGCATTAGCTTGGCTAACACTAGTCCGATGAAGTCAGTAATGGTTTTGAAAAAACATAAATGAAAGAATTAGATAAAAGTAATGGGTATAGAGTGTATACCTTGTGTTTGTTGAAAAATTATTAATACAACTTACATGAAGTATGCTTTTAGATGTATGGCATTCTAGGATCTTGGAAAATACGTTTCCTTCAAGGGAAGTTGTAACATCTTGGTGTTAAGGTACTTCAAAATTCATCCCTTTAAGTTAATATATGACATTTTGGTCCCTAAGTCCAAGAGAATGTTCCTTGAAGCCCTATTGGAAATTTCGTAATTAAGGCAGGAGGAGTACGCCATGCGTACATGTGTATGCTAAACGTACTAGGGCGCACCCTAGTATGTTGGGCGTACACCTATATACGCGGGGCATACTAGCTCCATGAGGAAAACCCGGATTTTTAGGCTTTGGGTGGTATTTAAGCAAGATTAAGCCTCATTTTCCCTCACCTCTTCATCCTCCATTTCCCTTGAGACGTTTTTGCAAATCCTAACCCTTTGAGTGTGTGTTTTGAGTTTAAGTGTGTGTTCTTAGTGTGTTGAAGAAGGAAAGAAAATACATTGAGGAGCCTTTGTGTAGAAGCAAGCTTGTGGATCTGAGATCTTTACCTTCTCGAGAAGCTCCAAAAGGTATAAAGTTCATACCTTGATGAATTAATTCTTAGATCCCATTTTTGGGTGTTTTATGTTACTTTTGGTCCCATAAGTTCCACCTTGTGCATGGTTTGTTGTTGTCATTTTGAGCTGTCCTTTCAGACCCTGGGAGGGGTCATAAGCCATAAAAATGAGGTCCTAGTTATTAGAATTGCTTATTGCATCTTGTAGAAGGTCTTAATTGATTAATACCTTATTTTAAGCACTTTTTGGGCTTGTAAAGTCATAAATATGGAAACTTTATGACTCTATTGTGCATTTGGACCATAGATCTAAGATATGGACTTAAGTGCTTAAGCCATTAAGCACTTAATGGAGTTTATGGGCTATGAGGGTACGCCCCGTGTACATGGGAGTACACCCCATGTATTGGGTCAATCACCCCGATGAGATGTCAACTATGAGGCTTCACGTATGTTAAGAGTACCTCCGGAGTACACCCCACGTACTCACTTGGTTCAGCCTTGTTATGTGGACTCGGTTGAGGTTACTCTGTTGGGTTGACTCAATTGACTTGGTGGGTTTGAGCATTTGACTTTGACTTTGACCAAGTTTGACCTTAAGGGTATTCTGGGTATTTTGATATTTTTATGGAATTAGTCACTTGGTGGAAATTGGTCTCGGTTAGAGAGCTAAGATTCGGAGTTAGACCTCATCAGTTATGTTCAGTTTGCAAGGTGAGTTTCCTCACTGTACTTTTATGTCGCTGAAACCAAGGTCAACCTTTGGATTGTTATCCTTGTTTATCGTATGATTGTATGTTCTGGTGATCTGTTAGATCTATTTCCTGGTATAAAGGATGATGGTATGCTTAGTGGTCTGTTAGATCTCTGTAACGGTCTGTATATGCTAGTTAGGGTTTATATGGTATGTCTTGATATGTGATGGTGTGTTAGGTTGAGGCGGTCTCGCTGTGTGCTGAAGGCCGAGAGACCCAACGTGGCTCGGATTGATTACAGGCCATAGGGGCGTACCAGTTAGGCCAAAGGCCCGTAGAACGGTCCAGATAAGCTAAAAGCCCAGCGAGGTGGTCCAATCATATTGAAGGTTTTGTATGCGTGATTTTTACTGTTATTATGATTATGTGTTGTGTTGGTACTTTAGGGGACCTCACCAAGTATTGGCTTACAATTTTGGGTTATGTTTGAGGTACCTCAGATGATAGCGGAAAGGCGAAGGTGTGATCTTACATCTCCTCGTGTTTTGATTTATGATTTTGGAGAACTCTGACATTAAACATATTTGAAAACTATATTGTAAACAATTATAATCTTGGGTTTGCTTTTTAAAAGTCTAAAATTTTCATGATTTTTTATGGATGTTATAGATTGGTATCATAGCCTTGGTTTGAGTGAATTGGAGGAACACTTTTGTGAATCCAGTCTCAAGCTAAGGAATAAGTTTTTTAAAACATTTTTCATATGGTTTTCAAAATAATCAAGGAGGATGCGATGTGTACGATCAACCAGAGCTAGTAAGTAGACCCTAAATTATCACACACTTATTTGAGATTATGTTATGTTATGTTATGTTAGAACAACATGGTAGTAATAGGATAGGGATCTTCAGGAACTGTATGATAGAACTGCCTTATATATGATGCCTTATCTGTTACAGAATACTTGATTGATTGTTGTATGACTCGTTCATGTGTGAACTGACTATTGAGTGAATACGCTAAGTCACATGCTACATTGGTTAAATGATCTTAGGATAAGGCATTTGTTACTGTTGTGCAACTCTTGTCTGAGTCCAACCGTTCTGGGGTCAAATCTTTTAGTCTAAGATTGTTTAAGCTGTGCGGCATGTGATGTATTCATTTGATAGTTATCTGGAACGAATGGAGGGTTGTGTGGCAGTTAGTGGTAGGATGATTTGTATGGGGTCAGCCAGGTAGTTGTGTTATTTTTAGTGTTCCTCTAGGATGTGAGGATGGAGTGTATATATATGATAGCGTGCAATGTATTGTTGAGCTTTTTGTGATGATACTCTGAGAAAAATGTAGGTGGGTGTGTGTAACATCCCTATTTTTCACGGCCAGAAAAGACCGATCTTGTTTATGCTTTTATTATAAAATCAGAGTAATTTTTCAAAGAAAAGTGTCGCGGAATTTTTTCCCAAAACGAAATATGATAAAAGTTATCAATGCATTTCTCAAAAAAATGTATTATCATTATATTACAAAACTTGGGATGTCATCATCGATACAAAAAAAAAAAGCATAAACAAAAAATCATGACAACAAAACAAAATTGGCCTCAAAACATCATATTCCTTACATCATTCTATTCATTTTCTACAAATCCATAATCTCTCGTCAGATCATCCAACTATGTAATACAAGAAACTGAGTGGATCATGCTCGGGGGCCTGGTAAGCATATATGCTTTTCAACCCACAATAAATAAGCTTATGATTGTTTTCAACAAATCATTAACCCGATTACCCTTTTCTGTTATCCTCACTTTATGTCCCTAAAGCATCTATTAAAAGGGACGTAGCCTAAGGATTCTTCTTCGGGGTGACAACATAGCTTGGGGGAGTCCTCGAAAATACATGTCACAAAAGGCAACCAGTGGGGGGGGGGGGGGGAGGGGGGGATGGAGTACATCTTCAAAGACACCTACAAGTTGCAAGTCTGCTAGCGTTCCACTAGACTGCCTAGAAAAGTCTGTTGTCGTCATCTATACTCCGCTAGATGACTGGATCATCTTAAACATCGTAAACATCGAGGTCTCTTATCATTTTATCATACATCATCTATTTCATCTACCGATATTCTACCCTGCGTATTCGTAGATATAAAATACATACATAGTCTAGATGTGAAAAAAAAGTTTACATCTTTCATCCAGCATAACTTTCGAAGCATAAAATACTTATACAGTCTAGATCTGAAGAAAAGCTTAGATCTGAGATGAGAAAGTGCAGATCTAAAGGAAAAGAGAAGCATAAATCTTTCATCCAACAAACGTCTCGGTAAACAGATAACATATGTATATATATATATATATATATATATATATATATATATATATATATATATATATAGACACATAACACATAATTTATATAAAAATACTTCATATCTATGTGTAGGATGAAAGTGACCATACACTCACCTGATAAGGAGTGATTCGGACAACACTTCGCTTCTTAAAATAATCTTCTTTGACGAAACCGGGAAGTTTTCTTGAAAACCGGGCTCCACGCGGGCAGAGTTTCAAACCGAAAAACTCTTTTCTCGCAGCCTTTGGGCGCTCTGCGGCTTTCTTCTAATGCTAGGGAGGTTTCCTAGTCTTCGGGATGGATTAGGCTGGCTAGAGAGAGAGAGTAGAGTGAGAAAGAGAAGGTGAATTTGTGAAGAAAAGAGGCTACCCTCGGTCCCCCTTTATAGGCCAAGATGCCTTGCTACTCTTAGCGTACTCGTGATGCGGTACCACACGCCTTCAATGATGGATGGGTCATCGTGGCTCAATGTGGATCGAGGAAAAAGTCAATCCGCGGGGCGTACCTCCTTCGTACACGGGGCGTACTTCTATACGCAGGGTGCCCGAAGGTACGCCGGGCATACCCCTCGCACCAAGTTCAAGATTTCCCACTCTGACTTCAAATTTTCGTAACTTTCGCATACGAGCTCCATTTTCAACGTTCTTTATGTCCATGCATAGGCAGGACCGTATTCTACAACTTTCATTTAGACTTCGCCAACTAATTCTCAACCGATTTTAAATTTATATTCTTTAACAGACCGAGGCAATAAAGCCTGTTAAAATTTCATAAGTTCTTCATCCGATGCCTGTTTTTGTCTGTCTTTTACCGTTGCGCTACTATTAACGAGATCTTAGATTCTCGTTTAGGTTGTGTCAGCCAAAAAGCGACCGATATATTATTTGAACTTCAGGATGTGCAATGTTGATTCGAAACTTTGAAAAATCATAACTTCCTCATACGAAGTCGGATTTGGGGCTTCTTTTTATGTACGCTCTCAGTTTAAAGAACACTATGACTTTCGTTTAGATCGTTGGGCCTAAAAAGTCCTCTATCGTAAATTCACTATTTACGTCACGCAGTGTCGCGCCGGTTTTGTCACGAAACTTCGACAGACCATAACTTCTTCGTTATAACTCATATTTCGTCTTTCTTTATCCCTCCAGAATCGTTGTCATGTCCACTACAACTTTCTTCATCGATATCGGGGTTTATCTAACATTTTATTTTTGACACTTATTTTTATCCTTTATTTATTATATTATTATAAACAAGTAACAAGCACACAAAAGCACATAATTCATATAATATCGAAGTAATTCATCTTTATTACTGTAAAATGAGTTACAATGGTTAACCTAGACTATTACATTGTCATTAATGCTTAGCTTGGAAACACGGGCATTACAATTCTCTCCCCCTTAGGATGATTCCATCCTTGGAATCATGCATTAGCAATCAAATGTTGATAGCAACTCATCATGTCACTCTCCGTTTCCCGTGTGAGATTTGGCCCATTCGACAATTTCCATCGCACAAGCACTAAGTCGACCATCTTACGTCGCAACTTCTTCATCTTATGGTCAAAAATCGCCTCAGGCTCTTTGATTAGCCTATTAATTCTCGTCCATCATTAATTCTGAAATTGGAATTATGTCGGGAACTTCTCCCGTGAACTTCCTCAAATAACACACATGGAATGTGTTATGAATACCCTCTAGTTCTTCTGGTAGTTCTAGCTTGTAAGCTTGGTTCCCAATCCTTCGAAGAACTTTGAACGATCCAATGAATATTGGACTTAACTTTCCTCTTTTTACAAATCTTATAAGTCCCTTCCACTGTGAGACTTTGAGCAAAACCAAATCCCCAACTTCGAATGACACCGATCGCCTCTTCTTTTCAGCATAGATCTTTTGACGATCTTGCGCTGCTAACATTCTTTCGCTAATTACTTTCAAGTTTTCAACAGTCTGATGGACTATCTTGGGGCCCATAAACTGCTTTTCTCCAGCTTAAAGCCAACAAGATGGCGTACGACACTTTTTCCCATACAAGGCTTGATAAGGTGCCATCTTGATGCTCGAATGGTAACTGTTGTTGTAGGAAAACTCTACCAGAGGTAAATGTTCACCCAGTTACCTTGAAATTCTAGGGTACATGCTCTCAGCATATCCTCAAGTGTTTGAATCGTTATTTCACTCTGACCATCGGTTTGCGGATGATAAGCTATACTTAAACACAATTTCGTAGCCAATTCCTCTTATAGCCTCCTCCAAAACCTTGACGTGAAACGACTATCACGATCTGATACAATCGTTATGAAGAAACAAAGAATCGAGTATGTAACAAATCAGAGTAAGTAAGAAGGGAAGATTGAACACCGGATGTTAATATGATCTTGTTTCAACTTTATTACGCTTTCATGTGTTTACAGAGTACAAAGACAAGTTCTGTAAAACTCTCTCTTATCTAACTCAAGTAAATGTCCCTACTTATAGGAAACAGAAAGCGTACAAAAAAAATACTAAGGCATTAACACTAAGCTTCGAATAAAAGCACCTTAGTAAAATATATAACAAAACATATGAAGGGGGATATAATAGACTTCGACTAATTACAACACACATTGAATCTTACAATCTCCCCCTTTGTAATAATAGTCGAATCCCCTAATTTGTGAGAAGCTGAATGGAATACAACATCACCCTTTGTATCTCGGTGTACCAGGATATGATCTTCTTAAGTTCTTTCTTATCACCTTCATTGTTCTTCTTGCAATGATTGATACGAATAATTAAGTTCATATATTGAGATGTCAAATACCTATCCACTTCGCTTTCTTGGAACAAAAACGTTTTGCTTTTCTAGCTTTGTCTTTTCCTGCGAAGACCATCCCAAAGGCTTCAAATAAATCTCTTCGTCTGCATACTTCTTCAGCTCATTTTGTGTCTTCATAGGTTCCATTGGAGCTTTTATTTCCATACCGTTAGCAGTTGCTAATTCAACATCAGTTAGTGCCAAGCAGTCATAATAATTTTCAATGAAAATCTTGATGTTAGCAACCCCAAGCTTGAATTCATCAGGTTCAGTACTTTGAAGATACGAAAATGATTTATCCTTCAGAATCAATGCAACTTGTATAAGATCATACAAGTTCATTAATGGAAAATCTGCAATGGTAAAATCACAATTATTTCCATTTTCCTTGGCCACAACATACTTAACATTTTGGACTGTGTTTTCAAATAACACATCCTTCTTTATACTGATCACCATTTTAATTTTCACCAATGACCAGACTTCCTCGGTAGATTTGGTAAGAACAGCATGAAATCAAATCTTCATGTCTGTACCTTCATTTTTGTCTTTGAAAGTTCCTTCTGCTTTGAATTGAGGCATGATAAACATCATCTCATTCACCAGAAAGTCTAGCTGGCCTGCATCAGTATCGTTACACTGTAGCTCTGCTTTGGTTTCTTTTCGAATGAATACATATCACTGAATGCAACCTTGGCTTCGATTCTTTCGTAATTGTAATGTTTTGATGGATCACCTTTATTCAAACCTGGTGGATCACTTGCTCGTTGAGTCATAATGCTTTGGACTCACCTCAACTTTTCTATTTCTGCTTCAACCTCAGCCTTCTTTTCCTCCTTTTATTTTTCCACAACAATGGTTTTTCCTTTGTATTTCGAAGCGTCATCTGTTACAATGGGCTTCTGATTGCTCCCACTAGCAGCTTCGCCAATAACAACTCCTTTTGTGACAGGCCTTGAAATTGGCATCGTAGTGACCACTATCGAAGTAGCTGGCCCAACAGAAGATAATATTGGTTTTGTTGTTGGGATCTTCGAAGCAAACACCTTTCCCACAACTTTTGCATTTGCATGAAAAGCTTCACCAGTAGCCTTCACATCTCCAACCTTTCTTTCTCCCCCATTGCACCCCTGTGATAACAGGTAGGGCATCTGTGGTTGGTAGAAAGTTTGAAATCCTGGAAAGAGGGGCCAGTTGCTTGTGTAGAATGGCTTCGAATTGAGTGAATTTTTGAGACAAAAATTCAAGAGTGATTAAAGAAGATGAAACTGGCTTAATAGATAAATCTTTGAGCTCCTTCAACATATTGATGTTTTCCAGGAAATTTTTGTTGTCCATTGTAGAATGTTGAGTAAGTTGAAGACTCATACTTTCGTATAATTTGACAAATCTTGTAATAGCATCACAAATAATATCAATCTTCTGATTGAGAGATACATAATCCTATTTAACTGAAACAATCTCTCTTTGCATATCTTCGCGAAGCTCACAAATTTGCAAATTGACATTTTCTCGGACTTTCTTTACATCTTGAACAAACAAAATATATCTCTCCTTCGCCTGTTGTTGCAAATTCTTTGCTTCTCCCCAAAATGTCAAACTTTGAGAATTCACCCTTAGCTCATTGTTTTGATGATGATGATTAATATTATCCAGAATTTGTGATTCTGAATCTCTAACCATCCCAGAAACTTTACTCACCACCTTTGTTCAAGCATTTTTAGCATCATATCAACTTCTAAACTTGAAACATATGAACCACCCCCAAATCAGCTTGCGATTAAAGTATGGAATTCAACTTCGTATTCAAAATTTTAAACCGTTTCATTGTCATCAACATAAAATCTGGAAAGTCTTCTTCTGTGTCATCAAACTCCAAGTGTTCAAAGGTTCCTCCAAAACCCTCATTATCAGTATCAGTTTCCATGAAAATTGACTCTTTAGCAGGAGAATTGGTTTTGGGTGGATCAGTTGATTGAGAAGAGAAAATGGAAGTAATAGGTTGATTGAGAATGTTTTCAAATGTGGGTGAGTCTTTAGTTGAAGTGGTTGGTGTGATTTTTGGAGGTAATGAAACAACAGTAACAGGATTACCTTAAGCTTCTATCTTCGCATCTCCTTCACCCATGGTGACATGTACATCCGTATGAGATATGTTTGCAATGGTGTCTGAAGTTCGTGCATCCTGATGATATGACTTGGTAGACGAATCTTCGGGCGGTATAACCATTGTTTACTCTGGAATTAAACTTTCCTTGTGAAGATTGGCTTCGGATGTTTCAGGAATTCGTTCATCTTCATCTTCTATAGATTCGATTGTTATAATGAGCTTGCATGTATTCTTCTTCTCCCATTCAGAAATCTGTTTGTCCATGTATTTAGCCAATCATTTCTTGGATGATGGAGAAACTGGAGTTGGTACATCATGAAAAACTACCCCCTGATGAGTAAGATGAGGCTTTCGTACCACATTAAGAGTTGGAGTCCTTCGTTTATGCTTAGACTTCATCTTTATTCTGCGAAACACAACAGTCTTCGAAGGAATAACCACTTTCTCCGGAGTTTTGTCAATAACATGCTCAATCGGAATACTTTCTTCAATGGAAACTTTTGTTACCACTATCACCTGAACTTCATTAGTCTTCTTCTTCGGAGATTTGTTTGTTTTGGTTTCAATAACAACATTTTCAGAAGAACCGGACTCATTCTTCTTCGAACGTTTGGATTTCTTATCCTCCTTTAGCAACAAGATCCCAGTTTGAACATTAGGATCAATATTTTTCAAGTATGCCACCAAAACTGCATTCGAAGGATCAACATGTCACAACATGGCATCTGGAATACGAGCAACAAATGGAAACACTGTTACATCATCTGTCATGTTCTTCGGATAATTGTAAGTATAAAATTCAGCCTTCTCTTCATCAGCATTCACTAAAATTCCTTCTTTCTCAAAAAAAACTGTAAAATTAAGCTCCAATACCTAGCACACAAAATGCCATGAACAACATTCATGTTTTCCATACTCTTTTGAAATTCCTTACAAAGTTTTGTGGAATACTCCACCGGAATATCATAGTATAGCCCTGTTACCATGACGTATACTTCCATCTGCCCCTTGTCAAGACCAACTGTCCGACCTGTCAAATACCTCAAAAAGATTCCAAAAAGAAAGTTCCAGATACTAGGAAGACCTGATTTCTTGAAATCACTGATCTTGGTTAGTTGTGGTTGGTGTCCCATCTCGTTGAACATATGGACGATTTGGGGAAATTGCAGATCAATTTAGGGTGGAGAATTGGGGATTTCCAGTATTTGAAAAAAGAGTTTCTTGGTGATTCTAACCTTTTTGTCATTCACAAGATTGAAAGTGATGACATCCAGAGCTTTTTTGTACGTAGGAGTGGATCATGCTTGAGATAACCAGTATCTTGAATCTTCATAATCTTCATAATCAGCAAGGAAGTGACATCATCAGTGTTTTGAGAAGGAACATTGACATTAGCATAAGTCGCCATTGTTAGGGTTTGAAAGCTTTGAATATCAGAGAGAATTTGAGAATTTTTGTTTTTAATCGTGTAAACTAATAATTGACCCTTGAATACCCTTTTATATGTAACTCTGATGTTTGAATTTAAAGCGGGATGTGCATTAAATGAGTCCTACGTGGCACCTTGAAAGTCGCTCCACTAGGCTAACAAAGTAGTCATGCGTGAAAAAGTAAATGTCACATCACCTTGGAACCCGGATAAGATACCATACGTCACCGGAAAAACACGTTGTATTGATTGCCCCAATAGAATAGGAACTGTCATCATTCTTCAAATGGAAGTTAGGATCTTTCACTTTTGGGTTTGAAAGTGAAGTCATATGCCAGATGTTTGAAATCATCATCCTGAGTTAGTATTACTCAGAACCTTAAGGATTTTGTGAGTGCAGTGTTGAAAAAATAGATGAGAAGTAATGATAAGAAAAATTTGGAAGTCAGTGATGTCGATCAATTTTTCGACATAAAAGTAGTAAAAACCCCGGGCAAAGGTTACTTCATTAATCATCAAGAAAGATGATCAACCGCTTGTGTATGTTCCCGTGAAATACAATCGAATACTTGTAGAGAAGTATCAAATGGATTCTTTTATTAGGCTTCTTGGGTATCTATAAGAATTTCATTACATATCAACCTAATCATAAGGTGAGAAATTGTAACAGAAATTACTTGTTTGACCAATGTAGTCAGTGACAAGTTTGCTTTGAAAAATTTTAAGTGGCTTTGGATTTCGAATGAAACTCACATGAAAATCATATTCATGAAAAAATTTGTGCTGGATCTTGTTGGGTAAAAAACATCGTAGGTTTCGAATATTTGATCAATACCACTCATAGGAAATGAATATGATATGGAGTTTCGAATGTAAGGTACAGAAACAAACGTTTTGTTAAATCTGGAACAAAGTTCCCCATCAATTCCTTACATGTTTTAGAGAATTGGGTTTCAATTTCATCATGGTCTCATGATGTCAGATCGTAAACACAGACTTTTGATTTGTCTAAGTCTCGATTGGTTTGATCAGATACCTCTTGGACATATGTCTTCGTGTATAATTGTGTAAGAACATTCAGATGAAAAAGATTGGTGTAAGATACGAAATGTACCTCTGTTATATTAGGACAAAACAGTAAACTCTTAACTCATGTGAGAAGAGTCAGGTAGCTCAGGTGATTAATATGAATACAAGCCTGATTGGGAAGAAATTTTCATATGAAAATTTTCATTAAGGATTTCGTACACACATATTGAGTCAATGGAGGCTTCGATCAATATGCTTCAGCATGCTTCTAGGGACAGCTTAACTAGTTCAAAGTATTCGAAAATTTACCCGACCCCAGAACTGTAAGCATTCTCCAAGGTAAATCATCATGAATATCTGCAACAAAATACTAAAAAGTAATCAGAAAAATATTTTGTTTTTTTTGTTTTTTTTTTTTCCGAAAAATTAAAAATCCAAAAAGATTTTCTTCTTTTTAATTTCTAAAAAAATAAAATAAATAAATAATTTTTTTTTTTTGATATTTCAATCCATTTTCTTTTTGGTTTTTGTCGTTGAAAAACATACGAATTCTTTGTTAGGTTGTTTTCAACTGTGCTTTGATTTGCAAAGAAACCTTCGTCTGATGTTTTCTTGTTATCTTCCTCAACTAACTTTTTAAATTCAGGTTTGACATTTTCAACATTCCCAGTAGTAACGCACACTTGATTTGGGAAAATAATATCATTCAAGCACTTGGAATTCAGATAAACCACTGTATTCGTTTCCAAAAAGTGAGCACCTTGTTAATTCATCACTTTTTCAAACTCTTGTGTATCACCATACACTTGATCAACCACAACTCGAGGAATTTTGTCATCTTTTGAGGATTTCTTTTTCTTTGAAAATTTCTCTTCATTTCATCATCACTATCATCAGTTTGACTATCTCTGATGTCCACAAAGTCGAAATCACAAACTTTCAAACATGAGGGTTTGTTAGTTTCAATCATAACCATCAATCCCTTAACTTTTTCTTTCCTTTTAGATGTTGATGCAACATTAACAATAGACAACTGAGAACAATCAACATCCTCTAGATCACTAATTTTACTAATATTATCAGATTATCTTCAATATCAGCAAAATTAGATTGAAAATCATTTCAAAATTTAAATTGTTCAGATTTGGTCAAAGTATCATTCACAATATTAACTAAATCATTTGTATCTAGACATTGATCAATATTGACAAGTCCATATTTATATCTATCATCAGGAACATTGTCAAATTCAGCAATTTTCTTTTCACAATCAAACGAAACGCTATCAACCTTCTCTCTGTCAAAGGTAAGAAATGGTAACAACTTTCGATGTTGTTCTTTGCTAATGTCACACGAATGACGCAAATCAGTTAATTTTCCATACAATCTCTTAGCTGAATTACAATATATATTTCTTTGTGCTAACAAGAGTTTAACTTCACTTGACAGAGCATCCCTATCACACATAATGTTTGTTATTTGTAACTCTAAACTCTCAACTTTACTTATTTTCGAATCTAAACGCTTTTTGGTCTTTAATATCTCCATAGACAGTTTCTTAGCCTCATTGCTAGCAGACACAACAATTGTATCGAAATAAGTAACAATCTCATCAAAAGATATTAATTCAGAGTTATAAGCATTTACTGGAATATTAAAAGATTCAAGGATAGAACATACCTTTTTCGTCATTGGAGATTTGTTAGTTGCCATTGATATGAAGCACCTTCCTCTCACTTCGAAGTCTTCCTCATCCGAATGCTCTTCCATTTTTGCATATAATGCACCATGAGTTGGATTCCTCATCTCCTCATCATCTGATCCAGATAACCGGATTTGATACGTTCCATCTTCATCATTATCTCCTGTTGTAATCAATGACAAATTCTTTGCCTTCGCACGAACTTCCTCAAGCTTCTCAGCATAATAAGCTTCATCCTTAACTTTATTCTTCCTTTTATCCTTCTTTCTCAGCATGTAGTCATTTGCAAGGTGATTGGCTCCATTGCAATAGTGACAGTCTACTCCAGAATCACCTTTTAGCTTCTTCTCAATCTTTCCCTCAGACACCTTCGTATCTTTCTTCTCAACCTTCTTCTTCTCCTCATCAACAAATTTACTCACAACACTTCCTTTTACCTCAGTTTGCTTACCCTTCGAATTAAATGGCTTTTTGAAAAATTTATTGACCCGACTGTTCGAGTAAAACCCTATTTCCTCATCATCTAAATTTAATAAGAATGCTTATTCCTCCTCTAAATCACCTTTTTCGAATGTTTTTTTATCAGACACCTTCAAAACTAAAGCTAACGGAACTCCAATACTTAGTTTCGATTTTTCATCCATTTCATTTACTTTAGTTTCCTGTGTCTTCAACTAATTATACAAATCATTGAGAGTTGATGTATCAAAACTTTGTTGATTTTTAACCATCACACTCACACTTCTCTGTTCTGTTCAAAGACCCATTACAAAAATGAGATTGAATTCCATTGAAGTCCTAGTAATTCCATTGCAATGACAACGATAGATTAACTCGTTTAGACGATTATAGTATGCTTCATTTGTTTCACCTTCTTTTTCTCTGAAGTCTTTTAGCTCAACCAAGCACCGCATGATTGAATTAATATATGTCTTCTCGCTTCCTTGAAACTTTTTGTTCAAATTGTTCTAGATCTCTTTAGCAGTTGTACAACTCCTTACGCAATTGTACACAACTGGAGGTAAAGCTCCTCGTAATTCTCTCATACACCTCTTTTCCAATTTCTTCAGACGATCAGATTGATTTCAACACCAGGACTTGCAGTAAATTCTCCAATTGGTTGAATATTTACCGGAGGATTAACATTTTGAGAGATACACGACCACAATTCTTCATCTAGACCATTCAGATAATCCTGCATATGATCAGCCCACTGATCATAGTATTCAGGAATTAGCATTGGAATTTTGGACGATGATCCTAATAAATGAGAAAATAAAGTCATCGAATTGAGATTGTAGCTCGCCATTGATGTACGGATGAATATTTTTAAAAAGAATTGAGAATTAGAAAACAAGCTAACTGAATTGCTCAGAAATGAAAAGAAGAACACTCGATTCACCAGTCTTGATGCAGAATCGAATCACAACCCCAAATCAAAGAGGATTTTTCACTTTCAAAAAGTGTAGAAACTTTTAAATCACAAAATCGATTCAAAACATTTTGAAACAAGTGAAAATCAGATCAAGGAATATGATTCCTGATCTGATACCAATTGTGGTGGTGTTGATTATGATGGCATGTACGGAATATGAAAGATCTAGTGAATCATCATGTAAAATCAAGAACACATGGAGTAAATAAATCTTTGTAAGCTCATATAGATCTAGAAAGAATATACAAATTGGTTTGTACAAATTTTCTCTCTCTAGTCTAACACACCAAATAGTTCCTTACATAAAATGAGTGCCACTCATTTCCTTATAAAGGAAAGGCAACTCATTACACATACAAGTGGGTAAAGCCTCATCCAAGCGTGACTTTGCACCCTAACACGTTAAAGGAACACCGTGAAGTCTTACCACCTCCTTCACTTAAGCATCTGCGAGCTTATCCATCGACCATATTTCATTAGCTGATATGAAGTGTGCACTCTTAGGGAACCGATCAACGACCACCCAAATCATGTTGTGACCGTCCTTTGTTCTAGGCAGTTGAGTGACAAAATCCATGGTGATGTCTTCCAATTTACCCATGGGTATAGGTAAAGGATCTAAACTCCCATAAGGTTTCTGATGCTGCACCATGACTCTTGCTTAGGTTACACACTCCGCCACATAATTCGCAACATCAAGCTTCATCGTCGGCCACCAATAGTAGGGTTTCAGATCCCTTTACATTTCTGTGTTTCCAGGATGAATCGAGTACATGGTCTTGCGAGCTTCTTCCATCAGAATATCTCTCATTCCTCCCATCTTGGGTACCCAAATCCTATATTGGAATATCTTTAACCCATGATTGTTCGTACCGAACACCAGCGTTTTGCCCAAACTCTTTTCTTTTCGGTTATTTTTCCTTGAAGTTTCTTCTTAAGCTTTCTTGATGCTTTCCACAATAGTTGAGAAAACTTCAATTCTTAATGCTCTGGGCCTTCTCCTTTAAGGCTCATTTTTCGGCTCAAAGCATCAACTACGACATTTGCTTTACCAGGGTGGTAAAGCATCTCGCAATTGTAATCCTTAAGCAACTCTAGCCAGCTTCATTTGCTCATGGTCAACTCTTTTTGATCTAAGAAATATTAAAGACTCTTATGATAAGGGAAAAGTTTGCACTTAGTGCCATAAAGATAATGCCTCCATATCTTTAGTGTGAATACTACCGCTGCTAACTCCAGATCATGAGTAGGGTAGTTCTTTTCATGCTCTTTTAATTGTCTCGATGCATATGCTATCAGTTTATCCCTTTGGGTCAGAACGCAACCTAACCCAAATCCAGATGCATCGATTTAAATTGGAAAGTCTTCAACTCCCTCGGGAAGAGAAAGAATTGGTGTTTCACACAACTTCTTCTTTATCTTCTCAAATGCTTCCTCGTGCTTCTCGCTCCAAGTATACGTAGCTCCTTTATGGTTCAACGCTGTCAATAGAGAAACTATATAAGAAAAGCCTTGGATAAACTTTTGGTAATATCCGAATAATACCAGAAAGCTTCGGATCTCCGTAGGACTCTTTGGTTGCTCCTACTTCATCACAGCTTCAATCTTCGCTGGGTCAACCATGATCCTTTCTTGGTTAAACACATGACCCAATAATTGGACTTCTGGAATCCAAAAATCACATTTGGAGAACTTTGTGTACAAGCTCTCCTTCTTCAGAACTTCTAACACTTCTCGCAGGTGCTTGCCATGCTCCTACTCACTTTTTAAGTAAACCAAAATGTCATCTATTAATGCTATCACAGATTTATCGAGGAACGGTTTACAAACCATGTTCATCAAATCCATGAATGTTGCTGGAGCATTGGTTAGTCCAAACAATAGAACCAAGAACTCATAGTGTCCATATCTTGTTATGTATGTGGTTTTCTCAATATCCTGCTCCCTCACCTTCAGCTGATGATATCCTAACCTAAGATCAATCTTGGAGAAATAGCTCGAACCTTTCATCTGATCGAACGGGTCATCAATCCTTTACAATGGGCACTTTTTCTTCACTCTTGACTTGTTTAGCTCCCTGTAGTCTATGTACATCCTCATGCTTAAATCTTTCTTCTTTATGAATAACACCGGAGCTCCCTAGGGTGATGAACTTGGTCTAATGAAATCGTTGTCCAACAACTCCTGAAGTTGCGTCATAAGTTGCTTCATCTTCGTCGGTGCTAATCAATATGGTTCTTTTGCTATTGGTAACAAGTCTATTTGGATCTCCACTTGCCTATCAGGGGGCAACCCAGGAAGATCTTCCGGAAATACTTTCGGATAGTCACACACCACTGCTATACTTTGCATTTCCTTCTTCTCCTTCTTAGCATCAATCACAAACACCAAGTATGATGTGCATCCATTGGACATACATTGTCTTGCTTTCATTAGGGAAATGATTCCCCAATTCACTCTACATTTTTCCCATACACCACGAACGACTCTTTTCGAGGCGGGTTTACCCTCACTATCTTCTTCTTGCTCAATATCTCTGCATCATTGGCGCCAAGCCAATCCATTCCTAGTACGATGTCGAAACCATTCAACTTAATAGGTAACAACTCCTCATGGAATTCGATTCCATTTAAGTCGATGATGATATTCCTAATGCAATCGCTAACAGGTATGAATTTGCCACTGACAACTTCTACAACTAGAGCATCATCAAGTTTTTCTATAGGCAATGCTAGTCTTCCACCAAATTTATGTGATATAAAGCAGTAATTTGCTCCAGAATTAAACAATATATTGGTAGGCAATCCATTTACAAGAAAGGTACCTGAAGCGACGTCCGTTGCTTCCTTTGCAGCTTCAAGTGTCATCTGGAAAGCTTTATCTTTTGGCTTCAGTGAGACATTGGGCCTTGCTGCCTCCTTCTTCGGGCAATCCTTAGCAACGTTCCCTTCTTCATTACATCCATAGCACACCCTCTTATTGGATGTGCACTCGTTAGCATAATGCCCTGTCCTTTAACATTTGTACCAAGTTACCTCCTCACTACATTTCTCTGAGTGTTTCATTTTACACTTCTCGCACCATCTTGATTCGTTTCCTCCTCCTCCATATTTATTTGAACCAGACTTATTCTTCTTCTTTGATTTTGACGACCCATCAAACTTCCTCTTTTCTCCAACCTCAAGCTTGTTGGGCAGCTCTCCCCTTGATTATCTCCTCAACAGATTTGGCAGCCCAGATAGCTGCCTCCAGAGTAGTTGCCTGGCGGACTGACACAACGTACTCCCATGGAATTCCCTTTGCATACTTATCGACTTTTTTCAGATCTTCTGGAATGATGCGCAAAGCAAACTCCATTTTTTCAGTGAAGGCATTGGTGTATTCGTCAACAGACTTGGCAGCCCAGATAGCTGCCTCTAGAGTAGGTGCCTGGCGGACTTGCACACCGTACTCCCATGGAATACCCTTTGCATACTTATTGACTTTTGTCAGCTCTTCTAGAATGATGTGCAAAGCAAACTCTATTTTTTCAGTGAAGGCATTGATGTATTTGTCAATAGATATGCTTCCCTTCTTCAATGTCAGGAATTAATTCTCTAGCTCAAGCAGATTTTGGGCAGAGCAGTATCTGCACTTAAAATGTACCAAAAACTATGCCCAAGTTAGTTGTAGGGTCTCATTGGGGCTTAGGGTCTTTCCCAGGGTGTTCCACCAGCGAACAATGCCACTTTTGAACTGACACACTACAAATGTGGTCCGTAGCTTGCCATTGCAACCACATGTTTTGAAGGCCAATTCCATCTCCGATATCCGGTCCATGAATCCAATTGGGTTCTCCTTCCCCGTGAAAGTTGATGTCTTGCAAGTTGTGAAGTCCTTATACTTGCATTCGTTCCTCTCGGCTTCTTTATCATGGTTATTCCTCCTGATCACTGGGGGTTCTGCTTGACCTTCAGTGCGGCTGTTATTCCCTTTCTCTGACTGTCCATCATTCAGTTCGAGTAGTTCAACAGGCATCGAAGGTTCATCCCGGTTACTCAACAATAATTGTCTTATCTCTTCCCTTTGTTCAGGCATCATTTCCTGAATCATGGCTTGTACTCTGGCCATATTGACTGGCTCTGTTGCGACTTCTACAATCGGCACCTGCTCAATCACTTGTGGACGAGCCCGCAGATTCCTGTTTTCATTTGCGTTTCCAGCTCCACTTCGGGTTTTTTCTATTTTGATCTATACACCAAAGTAGGTGAATTCTGATCCTTATTTATGGAACATGCTTAAATTCTTCTTATCACTCCGAAACATTATATTCCATTTCTAATATCGTAATCGAATGTTTAGAAACCTGAACATATAAGGTTTCCAGATCTGGTCGGCAACAGATCGTAGATCCTAACAAATAATAGCATACAAGGCAAACATAAAGCATTTAGCACATAAAAGCATTTTAGGCATCTTTCCTAAAATGAACTAGTGCTCGTGTCTAAAATATGGAAGACATGCATCTCATGATAATCGCTTAGAATTCTAAGTTTAAGTCTAGAAATCCTACAAATTCCTAGTTCGCTTAAACTAATGCTCTGATACAAACTATGACAACCCCGCTTTTCACGGCCAGAAAAGACGGATCTCGTTTATGCTTTTATAATAAAACCAAAGTAATCTTTCAAAGAAAAGTTTTGTGGAATTTGTTCCTACAACGAAATATGATAAAAGTTATCAAATCATTTCTCAAAGAAATATATTATCATTATATTACAAAACTGGGATGTCATCATCGATACAGAACATAAGCATAAACAAAACAACATGGCCACAAAACAAAATTGGCCTCAAAACATCATAGGCCTTACATCATTCTATTCATTTTCTATAAATCCATAATCTCTTGTCAGACCATCCAACTATGCTTTTGCCACTACCTGTAATACAAGAAACTGAGTGGGTCAGGTTGGGAGGCCTGGTGAGCATATAGGGTTTTCAACCAACAATAAATAAGTTTATTATTGTTTTCAACAAATCATTAACCCGATTACCCATTCCCGTTATCCTCACTTTACATCCCTAAAGCATCTATTAAAAGGGACCTAGGCTAAGGATTTTTCTTCGAGGTGAAAACACTGCTTAGGGGATTCCTCAGCAATACATGTCACAAAAAGGCAACCATGGGAATGGAGTACATCTTCAAAAACACCTATAGGTTGCGAGCCTGCTAGCGTTCCACTGGACTGCGTAGAAAAGTTCATGGTCATCATCCATACTCCGCTAGATGACTGGATCATCTTAAACATCGTAAACATCGAGGCCTCTCATCATTTTATCACACATCATCTATTTCATCTACCCACATTCTAACCAACATATTTGTA
Source organism: Lactuca saligna (assembly GCF_052625555.1). Taxonomy (NCBI): domain Eukaryota; kingdom Viridiplantae; phylum Streptophyta; class Magnoliopsida; order Asterales; family Asteraceae; genus Lactuca; species Lactuca saligna. The sequence continues at coordinate 135,281,069 of NC_136422.1, read as the reverse complement.
GATATAAAAGACATACACAGTCCAGAACTAAAAAACAAAGTCTACATCGTTCATCTAACATAACTTTCAAAGCATAAAATACATATACAGTCTAGATCTGAAGAAAAGCTTATATTTGAGATGAGAAAGTGTTGATCTAAAGCAAAATGTTTCAAATCTGAAAGAAAAGTTTAGATCTGAATGATAAAGTTTGGATCTGAAAAGAAAGAAGCACAAATCTTTCATCCAGCAAACATCTCGGTAAATAGATAACAATTATATGTATATATATATATATATATATATATATATATATATATATATATATATATATATAGACACACACACATAGCACATAATTTATATAAAATACTTCATATCTATGTTTAAGATGAAAGTGACCATACACTCACCTGATAAGGAGTGACTGGGACAACACTTCGCTTCTTAAAATAAAATTCTTTGATGAAACCGGGAAGTTTGCTTGAAAACCGGGCTTCACGTAGATAGAGTTTCAAACTGAAAAACTCTTTTTCTCGGAGCCCTCGGGCGATCCAGGGCTTTCTTCTAATGTTAGGGAGGTTTCCTAGGCTTCGGGGTGGATTAGGGTGGCTAGAGAGAGATTAGAGTGATAAAGAGAAGGTGAATTTGTGAAGAAAAGAGGATGCCCTCGGTCCGCTTTTATAGGCCGAGAGGCCTCACTACGCTCGGCATAGTTCCGAAGTACGCTGGGTGTACCCGCGAAGCCGTACCACACACATCCGAATATGGTGGGGTCATCGTGGCCTAATGTGAACCGAAAAAAAGGTCAATATGCAGGGCGTACCTCCTTCATACATGGGGCGTACCTCGGTACGCAGGGTGTCCGAATGTACGTTGGGCATACCAGTCGCACCAGGTTTGAGATTTCCGACTCCGAATTCAAAAATTCACAACTTTCACATATGAGCTCCATTTTCGAGGTTCTTTATATCCACGCGTAGGTAGGACCGTAATCTACGAATTTCGTTTAGATTTCATCGGCTAATTCTCGACCGATTTTAAATTTATATTCTTTAACAGACTGGGAGAATAAAGCCTGTTAAAATTTCATAACTTCTTCATCCAACATCCGTTTTCGTCTGTCTTTTACCGTTGTATTACCTATTAACGAGATCTCCGATTCTTGTTTAGGTTGTGTCGGCCAAAAATTGACCGATCTATGATTCGAACTTCTGGCTATGCAATGTCGATCCGAAACTTAGAAAAATCATAACTTCTTCATACGAAGTCAGATTTGGGCGTTCTTTTTATGCACACTCTCGGTTTAACAAACACTATGACTTTTGTTTAGATTGCTAGGGATAAAAAGTCCTCTATCGTAAACTCACTATTTACGTCACGTAGTGTCGTGCCGGTTCTGTCGCGAAACTTCGACAAGCCATAACATTTTTGTTATAAGTCGGATTTCGGCGTTCTTTATACCTCCGGAATCCTTGTCACGACCACTACAACTTTCTTCATCGATATCGGGTTTATCCAACATTTTATTTTTGATGCTTATTTTTATCTTTTATTTATTATATTATTATAAACAAGTAACAAGCACACAAAAGCACATAATTCACATAATATTGAAGTAATTCATCTTTATTACTTTAAAAAGAGTTACAATTGTTGACCTAGACTATTACATCGTCATTAATGCTTATCCCAGAAACATGGGCGTTATATTGTGGAAGGTAGTATGGGACCGTACTAGTGAAAGAACAGGACCCGTATGTTTTTTAGGAAAGTCACAACTCCTATGTTTGGTCGGATGTGTTCATGGTTTATTTTCAGTATGGTGATGACGAGGCAATTTGAGGCAGGATCCAGATAAGGATCAGGATCGGGTGGCTAGGATAGGCCGACAGTGGCTGAGGACTGTGTTAGGGAAATTATCCATGAGGAGTTTGTGACTATTTTCCAGTGGCAGATACCAGAGCCTTTTGGGTCTATCAAGACAGTGATGATGGAGTGCTTTGATGACAGATAGGCAACCGTTGTTGAGACTATTGTTGTTGCTCCTACCTCCATAGTTGTTGCGGCTGCAGGGGTTGGTGTTGGTTGGGTTTTTCAATTATGAGACTTTGACAATACGAAGCCCCCCGAATATTGATAGAGTTCATGACATGATCATATCCATGATGTGGCTATTTGATGTTGAGGGTTACTTTTTCACATGCTCTTGCCCAGCTGACCAGAAGGTCAGGTGCTTTGAACCTTTTGAGGTTCGGAGCGAAGGATTGGTGGAGACTTGCTACCGTATTGTATTCTGCTGAGTAAAGAGTTGTTGTGTCTTGGGAGAAGTTCTTAGAGATGTTACATGTGTCGTGGGTGGAGCGTGAGAGGATGGCCCAAGAGTTTTTGGACTTGAGGTAGGGGACTGAGTTGGGAACAGAGATGAGCAGTTTGTTCACAGAGAGGTCCGTGTTTTACCCTGAGTTTGATTTTGAGTAGGTTTAGATAACCCGATAATTGAGCATGCTCATGATGGATATCAGGCATTTTGTTTCCACGTAGCTTTATGATACTTTGTTGGAGATGCAGGAGGCCGCCAGGTGGCATGAGATAGAGATAGATCTTTAGAAGAGAGAGCGAAGATAGGCTCGATGCAGTCGCAGCCAGCACTGAAGCGGTTCAAGGACGTTGATTCTAGATCTAGAGGGAAGAGTGGCCGCACTTATGGGAAGTGCGGAAAAGTTCACAAGGGGGGCTATCGATCAGGAAGTGTGTTCCATAAATGTGGCAAGGAGGGGAACCATGCTAGGGATTGCTGCCAACGGGCCCCAACTCAGAGTACTAGGATGTTCTATCATTGTGATCAGGTTGGCCTTGTGAAGGTTAAATGTCCATTGCTCGCCGCCAAGCCGGCGCAGGCCCCGGTGCCAGCTGCTTTGAGGATCACTGATGGGCACCAGGGGAGGGCGGAGCCCCCAAGGGCTCGATTTTGCACTTTCTAGCTTACTGTTGAGGAGGCCAGAGCATCCAAATGGTGTGACCGGTATGTTTTATACATTATCTTGTTGATTATTTTTTATGTTATGCTTATATGTGCCTCTGTTAGGGTATGTTCCAAGTGAACTCCATTCCTGCTCTTGTGTTGCTTGACTCGGTTGCGAGTCGGTTCTTTGTATCTCGATTGTTTAGTAGAGAGTTTGATATGCCTATTGGGGAGTTAGAGTATCCGTCGCGGGTTTCTATCGCCAACGAACACAGGCGTCATCAGTGTATCATGGTTATGTATTGGAGATCTTTGGGGTGCCTTGTCCGATTGAGTTGATCCCTATTCCCATGGGGGATGTTTGTGTGATTCTAGGTATGGATAGGATGATCCGGTTTGGTGCCATGATTGATTGTGAGGGCCAAGGAGTGGTAGTTCAAACCCCAAGTGGGAGAAAATCGGTTATCTATGAAGAGGGCACTAGGATGGATTAGGGTTTTATTTAGTGGCTAGTGCTCGTCAGTAAATTCAAAATGGGTGTGCGGGCTACTTGGATTATGTGGTGGATATACGTGTTAGGGATCAGGTTTCAGCTTCATAGGTCCTGGCTGTCGAGGAGTTTGCAGATGTGTTTCTGGAGGATTTACTCAGGGTGTCTTCCGAGAGGCAGGTCGAGTTCGGAATCGACATTTTTCCAGGTGCGCACTAGATGTGCATTGATAACCGGGAGTTGAGCAAGTTAACGATGAAGAACCGTTATCCCCTTCCACATATTGATGACCTCTTTGATCAATTGAAGGGTGCATCTTGGTTCTCCAAGATATATCTGAGGTATGGGTATCATCACATTAGAGTCAAAGAGGAAGACGTGGAGAAGACCGCATTCTAGACTCGTTATGGGAATTACGAGTTCGTGGTGATGTCGTTTAGCCTCACCAATGCGTCTGCGGTGTTTATGGATTTGATGAATCAGGTATGCACGCTGAAGCTTGATCATTATGTCATTGTGTTTATTGATGATCTCTTGGTGTATTCCAAGATAAGAGACCAGCATGCGGAACATCTTCAAGAGATTCTAGTGGTTTTGAGGGGAGAAAGACTTTATGCTAAGTTCTCGAAGTGTGAGTTTTGGTTAAGAGAGATCCCATTCCTTGGGTTCCTTGCTAATCAAGATGGGATTTTGGTCAATCCGGCAAAGATTGAGGTTGTGATGCAGTGGGAGGTTCCGAAATCTCCCTCCAATATTAGGAGCTTCTTGGGTTTAACATGGTACTATTGAAGATTTATTTAGGATTTATCCATGATTGTGTTACCCCTCATTCGTCTGAAGAGGAAGGGGATGGATTATGATGGGGCCCTGAGCAGCAGTCAACATTTGAGACTCTTCGGCAGAGATTATGCAAGGCCCCAGTATTGACCCTTCTAGAGGGAATTGAGGATTTTGTGGTATTTTGTGATGTTTCCATAACTAGTTTGGGGGAAGTCCTCATGTAGAGAGGGAATGTGATTACTTATGCTTCGTGATAGCTGAAGCCCCACGAGACTCAACATCCTACTCATGATCTGGAGTTGGGGGTAGTGGTTATTGCTCTCTAGATTTGGAGACACTATCTTTATGGGGTCTGTTGTATTTTCTACACGGATCACAAGAATTTAAGGCATATTATGGATCATCCAAACTTGAACATGAGGCAACATAGGTGGCTGGATGTAGTCAAGGATTATGATTGTGAAATCCTTTACCATCCGGGTAAAGCGAATGTGGTAACTGATGCTTTGAGCCGTAAGTTAGGTGGGTTTTCAGGTAGGGTGACATGTATGAGGATATCAGTTGATTCCCTGATTTTGGGATTGATCTCGGAGGCTCATGCCGAGGGAGTCCGGAAGGAGAACTAGAAGCATGAGATGATCAGAGGTGAGATTGATAGATTTGTCATAGATAGTCGAGGGTTATTTACCTGGTGTGGTCGGGTCTGGCTTCCTATTTCTAGTGGGATCAAGCAGATTGTATTGGAGAAGGCTTATAAGTCTCATTTTTCTATTCATCTGAGGGACCAATATGTATCGGAATTTGAGTTTGAGCTATTGGTGGCCATGTATGAAGAGGGAGATAACCTAGTATGTGGATAAATTCTTGATCTGTAGGATGGTCAAGGCTAAGCATCAAAGGCTGCATGGCAAGTTACAGCCACTGGAGGCTCCCATGTGGAAATGGGAACATATGTTGATGGATTTTACCATTAGGTTGCCGAAGATGGCAAAGGGTTTCGATGCTATATGGTTCATCGTTGATCAATTGACCAAGAGTGCCCACTTTTTGGCGATTCAGGAGAGTTCTTCAGCCTAGAAGTTGGCCGATGTGTATATACGCGAGATCATTGCTCGCCATGGGGTCCCGATCTCTATTGTTTCAGACTTCGATGTTGGGTTCACCTCCTGTTTCTGGCGGAAATTCCACGAGGAGCTGGGCACAATGCTACATTTCAACACTGCTTATCATCCACAGCTCGACAGCTAGAGTGATCGGACGATTTAGACCCTTAAGGATATGTTACGGGCCAGTGTTATCAATTTCAGTGGGATTTGGGACTCCTACCTAGATCTTGGGGAGTTTTCCTACAATAATAGTTATCACTCTAGTATTAGTGCTCTGCTTTTCGAGCTCTTGTATGGGCTGAGATGTCGTACCCTAATTTGTTGGGGCGAGGTTGGTCACATGGTTTTGGGAAGGACTGAAGTAATCCTTCAGACCATGGAGCTTATTCAGCAGATCGGGCAAAGACTACAAATCGCTCAAAGTCGGTAGAAGAGCTATGTCGATTGGCGCTGATCTGAGTTGGAGTTTCAGGTTAGTGATATGGTATTACTGAAGGTCTCACCTTGGAAAGCTGTGATACTATTTAGGAATAGGGGGAAGTTGTGTCCCCAGTATATTGGTCCTTTTTAGGTGATTTCCATGGTTGGAAAGGTTGCTTAAAGATTGGACCTTCTTGAGGAGATCAGTCAGATTCATAACACTTTTCATGTTTTGGAGTTGCGAAAGTGTGTATTAAACGAGGATGCAGTGGTTTCCTTGGATGATATTCAGGTCGATGAGTGCCTGAACTATGATGAGAAGCCAGTGGCTATCCTAGAAAGGAAGATGAAGGTTTTGCACAACAAGTAAATACCTTTGGTAAAGGTACGGTGGCAGCTTCGTAGGGGCTCCGAGTGGACCTGGGAGCCAGAGGCTAAGACGTGGGAGCCTTATCTCGAGTTGTTCACCGCATCAGACTTTGAGGACGAAGTCTAGTTCAAGTGGGGAGAACTGTAACATCCTGGTGTTAAGGTGCCTCAAAATTCATCTGTTTAATTTTAATATATGACATTTTGGTCCCTAAGTCCAAGAGAATGTGCCTTGAAGCCTTAGTCTCAATTTTGTAATTAAGGCAAGAGGAGTACGCCATGCATACATGTGTGTACGTTGAGCATACACCTATGTACACGGACCATACTAGCTTCAGGAGGAAACCCCTAATTTTTATGGCTTAGGTGGTACAACATTTAGCCTCATTTTCCCTCACCTCTTCAGCCTCCATTTCCCTTGAGACATTTTTGCAAACCCTGGCCCTTTGAGTGTGTGTTTTAAGCTTAAGTGTGTGTTCTTGGTGTGTTGAAGAAGGAAAGAAGATACATTGAGGAGCCTTCGTGTAGAAGCATGGTTGTGGATTTGGGATCTTTTGCCCTCTTGAGAATCTCCAAAAGGTATAAAGTTCATACCTTGATGACTTAATTGTTAGTTCCCATTTTTGTGTGTTTTTATGTTACTTTTGGTCCTATGAGTCCCACCTTGTGCATGGTTTGTTCTTGTCATTTTGAGTTGTCCTTTCAGATCCTAGGAGGGGTCCTAAGCCATAAAAATGAGGTCCTAATTGTTATAATTGATTCATGCATCTTGTAGAAAGGTTTTAATGAATTAATACCTTATGTTAAGAACTTTTTGGGCTTGTAAAGTCATAAAGTTGGAAGCTTTATAACTCTATTGTGCATTTGGACCGTAGTTCTGAGATATGGACTTGAGTGCTTAAGCCATTAAGCACTTAATGGAGTTTGAAGGTTGTGAGGGTACGCCCTGCAAGTTGGGTCAATCACCTCGATGAGTATTCAACAGCGAGGCTTCGTATACGCTAAGCGTACCTACAAAGTATGCCCTGCCTACTCGCATGGGTTAGCCTTAATGAGCTGACTCGGTTGAGTTGACTAGGCTAGGGTGACTCACTTTACTCAGTGGGTTTGACAAGTTGACTTTGACTTTGACCAAGTTTGACCTTGAGGGTATTTTGAGATTTTGATGGAATTGGTCACTTGGTGGAAATAGGTATCTGTTCGAGAGCTAAGACTAAGAGTCAGGCCTCATCAGTTATGTTCAGTTTGCGAGGTGAGTTTCCTCACTGTACTTTCGTGTCGACGGCACCAAGGCTGACCCTTTGGATTGTTATCCTGGTTTATCGTATGATTGTATTTTGTAGTGACCTGTTATATCTATATCCTGGTATATAGGATGATGCTATGCTTAGTGATCTGTTAGATTTGTGTGACAGTCTGTATATGCTAGCTAGGGTTGATATGGTATGTGTTGATATGTGATGGTGTGTTGGGTTGAGGCAGTCCTGATGTATGCTAAAGCGAAGAGACGAAGGGTGGCGCGGATAGACTGTAGGCCAGAGGGGCGTACCAGTCAGGCTGAAGGCCCGATAAGGCGGTCCATTCATATAAAAGGTTCGGTATGCATGTTGTTTACTGTTATTATGATTACGTGTTGTGTTTGTACTTTGAAGGAACTCACTAAGCATTGGCTTACAGTTTTGGGTTATGCTTGAGGTACCTCAGATGATCACGGAAAGGCGAAGGCGTGATCGTACACCTCCTCGTGTTTTGATTTATGATTTTGGGAGAACTCTGACATTAAACATGTTTGAAAACTACATCGTAAATAATTATGATCTTGGGTTGCTTTTAAAAAGTTTAAAACTTTAATGATTTTTTTATGGATATTACAATATCTAGAAAACATGCCCCTTTCCTACTTCTAAATCGATGATATATGTCCGTATTGTATGCTTTAATGATCCTTTATTGATGACCAGACATGCAGATCCTAGCGAGATCCATAAGTTCATCGACTGTTTTGATCCTGGGCGGATCCTATCATTGTTCTCTTGATCCTACAATTGGTATCTTGCTATTGGGATCATTTCCTTAATATAGATCACAACTTCTGTCCCAAACACCAAAGAGTGTGGAGTTTGGCTAGTGGCTATTTTCTAAGTGGGCCTATCTGCCCATAGGACGAAAGGGAGTTCTTCTGCAAAATGGATCGCCAACTGGATCGCTAGTAGGATCACCCAGATAGTTGTCACTCGTCAGAGAAATTGCCCAGGTGAGTTATCTCACTATACCATGTAGTACAATATATATCCATGTATGTTAGCATAGAAATCTAGTAGAGTAGAAAGTATAAATGTGCATGTATTAGTAGTATCTAAAGTGCAGTCTTTGTATGCGTAATTGTTGTTATATTAGACGTAGCTAGGGGTTGATGGTAGACGGTTAAATAGGTCGGTAACTTATAGACCAAAGTAGTTTTAATTAGGGGATGGTGGGAAGGATAAACTGGCTGAGAGCCTATTCCAAGACATATATTGGAATATCAAGAGCCATTGTTTGTATGAATGCATATGTATTATGGTATAAGGTATTTTGGGGAACACACTAAGCATAGCACTTACCCAGTTGATTATAATGTTTTTTCAAGAACTACCGTGGATTGTGAGAAGAGCAATACATGATTGTACACATGCATTAGCAACATGTTTCCGCATAGTGTAAATTAGACTCTGATATATTTGAATATATGGATAAATAAAAATGAAACTTTTGGATTGAAAACTTGGTCGTTACAAGCTGGTATCAAAGCCCCAGTTTGAAAGAATTTGATGAACATCCGATCGATTCCAGACTTAAACCAAGGATCTGAATATCTTAACAAATCCTTCTTAGAAAAAAAGAACTTTATTTACAAGAAAAAACTGTGATGCGTACAGTCAGCCACAGCTCAAAAAGAAAAGTGATTCCCAAAATATCCATATTTTTATGATTACTAATATGCAAAATATTATAAATGCATGCTAGTATGTAGGCTATGAATCTTGTCAGGAATTGCTAAATAGAATCGCCTGATAAATTAGGTGCCTTATATCCTATAGAATTTCTTGTTAATTGTTGTTTAGGAGATATTATATTATTAATTAGTTATTTGACAAATATGTTAGGTTGCATGCTCCCATGATTAAATAGTTTTAGATTGTTTTATTCGGTGCCATTTTCTAGCTCTTCTCTAAGTCTAACCGTTGTAGTGTCAGGTCTTTTAGTCAACATACTGTTTGATTTTAGATTCGTGTAATCATATTCGTCCAATGATTAGTTAACATTGGTAGAATTTGTTCCCCAACTAATAGTAGGGTGAAGTAGAAATGAATATTTGAAGGCCATTATAGGAAGTTAATATATGCTTGATAAGGCATATATTCATAAGGTAGGGAATCAGTAAAGATGCAAATCCCTAGTGGATTATAGAAAAACATGTTGTATGTGCTCATGGGACACATACATATATATGTTTAGTGGTTATCCCGTGTAGTGTCAGAAGTGACTTGGAAACTACGAGATAATTTTTGGGACAAGTATGATCAGGTGTGAAAGGTAATAGAGGAATATACTACACGAAGCACACGACTCACACTTGGGTAAGGAAGAGTCATAAAGTTGCTAAGTCACTAGAAGTTAGGTAGATAGTGTGGCTAACACTATACATTCGTTTTGCTTTATTTCCGTCATTACCTATTGTACGGTAATGTATAGAAGAGTAACTTTAGGTTCGAGCCCAAGTGGCCATAAAATATCGAGTCCGAATAATGTAGAATTGTGTAAATGACTTGGCTCTAATAATCTCCATTAATGAAGTACCGAATTTAGTCGTATGAATGAAGAAGGACAATTGGAATGAGACAAGGTGAACATCCCATAGAAAAGATAAGGATAGAGTGAATTCAACGATTGTCCATGTTGTTATTAGTTCCACTATGTTAGTAATACCCCCTTATAGCAACTATGCAAGGAGATCACTACAGTAGATACAAGCAGCGTTAAGATGTTGGGAATGCCGAAGGTCATTGGATCTCACAACCAGGAGTTTTTGGAAAGTCAAAAAGAGATACAAATCATGTGGGTAAGCCCAGCTTAGACTTCGACTAGTTACGGCCAACAGTATATGACGGGCCAAACCTAAGTAGGGGAGAACCAAACCTTGAGGAGAAAGTGTAGAAAGTAGTTCAACTATTGATTTCGACGTCAAGGCCCAGGAGATTAGCAGCATGACTCAGCGGAGGTTGTTTGTTTTTATTTTTGTTGAGCAACTAATAGAAGAAGGAAATATTTTGTTACATTACATATATGCTATGAGTTTCTTACATCTCGGGGAAAGGTTGCTCTTTCCTTCCAAGCATCTAATATGATTTAGGAATTAACTAAACTCCCAGGTACGACTCATATAGCTAAGAGAACCATTTAGCTTCGTACCTTCACGGATAAAGGATATATCCTTACAGAAGAGGATTAGGAACACAATAGGTGGTGTGGTTTACCATAAAGAGCATCGAGTACTAAAGACATGCACCAGACTCAAGGATTTTATTTCAACCCGAGTAAAGGATTTAGTTAAACCATGCCAAAGATTTTACCAGTAGGATCACCATCAAGGGCAAGAGTGTCTTCATAAGAACAATTAGGAATCCATAGGAGGAGAGCATTCAAAAAGGACTATGCCCATTAAACATACGGTAATACTTTAGTGTAACTTTAGGCATCAATATATACTATGTGTTTACTTTAGTGATTCTTTTAGCTGATAATCATGAGAATTATTGAAAACTAGGATATAATTTCAACGCTCATAGGTTAACGTAGTTAGAGTTTAGAATCCGTAAAGTATAAATTAAGGAACTATAAATAGTTTTAGCCTCAAGATTCAATAATCAAAGATCTGTTGTGATAAGCAAATATCAAGGAAGAATGACGATTAAGTTCCTTTAGGACAGTCGAATAATTATTTTGATTCCTTAAGATGGTCGAAGGATTGATCGTGAGTCTTCAAGCCCGACGGGGATAATGAAAAGAGTAACTTGGCATCGTAATCCTAGTAGTTGGATAAGTATCATGACGTATCGTGATCGAATTTCTCGAACAACAGTTATACCTCGATATAGGTAATGTAGTTAGAGCCTTGAGAAAAGGTTATTGGTGACCTAGGGTTCATTATAATCTAGTAGTTTGGAAGATAAGCAAGCCTTATAATGAGTCTTTCACCAATATTAGAGTATTGGGTCCAGTTCTTTCAAGAAAATAAACCCGTTATAGTCGTTCTGGTTAAAATTCAGGATGGAGGAACACATGAACAAGGTAGAGGAACCACTTGCAACCTAGATTTGTGTGTGTTTTAAGGAAATGCCATAAGACTTTTTTTAGGCATGTTCCTAAAGGTGGATTCCATTAGGATATCGTAGAAGAATTTCCACGGTTAAGCACTTCATATCAAGTCGACTATGTCAATATTTCACATCTGAAGGCAATCGTCAATCGTAGCGTGTAACTTCTAGAAGTCCAAACCGACGAATTCCCAATTTTGGATAATTTTTTGAGGAGTTTAGAATTCAACCCATTTTTGCATTCTAGTTTTGGATAATTTCAGGGACAAAATTTTTATAAGTGGAAGAGAGTTGTAACAACCCATTTTTGCATTCCAATATAATTCAATATAAATAATCATTTATAAAGTTAGAAGTAGAGATATATTAATTTTTAGCCAAATTAATGGACATAATCATGCAGGAAATATGAATTTGATTTTTGTAGATATATAAAACGCCCGAATCGACTTCATATGAAGAAGTTGTGCTTCTTCGAAGTTTCACGATTAAACCGACATGGATTAGCATATTGTAAAAAGTAAATTTTAGATAGGTTGCTTGTTAGCCTTAGTGATCTAAACGAAAGTCATATTAGTTGTAAAATCGTAAGCGTGCGTATAGAAAATATCCAAATCCGACTTCATAACAGGAAGTTATAAATTTTAGAAGTTGCAACATGGTAGTGTGCGACACAGAAACTAACCTGATTGTAAGGAAAAATAATTGAAATGAGAGTTGAGGATCTCATCAACACCTATCCTTTGTTATAAATACAGTCGAGAATGGATATCGCATAAGAGAGTTATGATTTTTATATGGACTTTAACAAACTAAGCCTATAAAAATATAAGTTTAAAAACAAAGTGAGTATTAGCCGACAAAGTCTAAATCAAAGTTGTAGATCTCATCGATAGCTACTCGTGGATATAAAGAAAATATAAAATGGAGCTCATATGGAAAATATATAATTTTTTGAAAAAAATGAAAATATGCGTGTACGCGGCACGAGTCGACAAAAGGTGCGGTATGCCTTGACAGGCCACCCAACTCTTGCCACATGTCATGTTTTCATAGGAGCCATGTCACCCAGCCGACCGTGTGCATGGAGCGCCCTAACCATGTATGCGATGCACATGCTGGAATTTTGCTTATAAATAGAAACCAAACCTCCCTCATTCTTCACACCTTCACTCTCTCATCTCTCTCTCTCTAAAGCTTCGAATTTATGAACTATTTTTGGGTTTCTGAAGAATTCTAGTTTAGTAAAACTCTGGAGCATCAAAGGGCTAGAGAATTTGAAGCTCTTGGGTCGAAGTTCTACTAGCACAAATCCCGGTGTTTCCTAGAAAGTATCTGTAAGTTAGGCTACACTTAATATGATTTAAGTGTAACTTATATTTATATTCATAGTCGTCTTTATGAATGTATAAATAAGATTCATGAGTAATTCCAGTCATAATTTTGATTTATCTACTTATGGGAGAGGTGTCTAAAATGGTTATGTTGGCTTGGTAGTTAGATTTCAGAAAAGCTATATGCTGAAATGATCATGCGTCCTAACTGACATACCTGGCTGATCCTTATTTGATAGAACTATCAGTATTTATTGGAGTTAGTGAAAGTTCTAGTTTCATTACCTAATCTTCACACATATTAATAGGTTAAAGAAATATAGGTAAATACTTATTCGACGCATAACCCACCAGTCGGATCACCAGATAGCTATCAGTCATCAGAGAAATTACACAGGTGAGTTATCTCACTATACCATGTAGTACAATATATATCCATGTATGTTAGGATAGAGAACTAGTAGAGTAGAAAGTATAAATGTGCATATATTAGTAGAATCTAAAATTCAATATCTGTATGCATAACTGTTGTGATATTAGACCTAGGTAAGAATTGATGGTAGAGCAGTTAAAGAAGTCGAGAACCTATATACTCATGTAGTTTTAGTTAGGGGATGGTGGTGGAACGGTTAAACAGACCAGGAGCCTATTCCAAGACACACACACACACACACACACACACACACACATATATATATATATATATATATATATATTGCCAGATCATGAGCCATTGTTGTATACATGTATATGTATTGTGGTATATGGCATTTTGGGAAACTCATTAAGTTTATTGCTTACCCAGTTGATTACAATGTTTTTTCAAGAACTACTAGATATCGTGAAAAGGGAAAGGCATGTCTGTACATACGCATTGACAACATGTTTACGCATAATGGTAGTTGAAAATTTTAGGTTGAAAATCGGGACGTTGCAGAACAGTACCATGAAATGGCAATTGAAACTGTTTACCCAAAGAACAAGCATTACATGAGAATGTGGTTTTATTTCTAGTAGGTAAAGAGAGACAAGAAGCTATAATTTGAAAACTAAGAAAAATCAGGGTGACCAAGCCAATTGTGCCATGTTGTAGGAGAGATAATATAGAAGACAACAGGATAAGGCTTGGATGGAAGTGAAGGTATAATAGGATATAGGTCGTCAAGTATGTTACATCGGGTTATAGTTGTCTTTGTGTTGAGATCTTTCATAGTAAACCGAATGGGTCAAATTCAATAGAATTGTTATTATTAAAATTAAATCTTTTAATGACAACAAGATTTTTAATAATATTAGGAGCATAATAAACATTATTTAGGAAGAAAGGAAAATTAAGATAAGAACTGACGCTGTTTTCAAGACCGAGAATTAGTATTCAATGACCATTGCTAACAAGAATATGATTTTCTTTATTAAGATAAGAGTAGTTAGAAAGTACACCAGCATCGCTTGTCACATGAGAGGTGGAGCCCGCAGAAATATACCAAGATTTGTCAGGTGGTTACATTTGCATAGTGTGAAAGGCATCAACAAGTTCAGTAGGAGTCATGGAAGTATTGTGGGTTGATGGCTGATTGGTTGTAGAATGGGCTTGAGGAGTATCTTGGGCATGCTGTTGTTGCATTTTTGTGAGGTGATAATTGGGTCAAGAGCCCATAATACCAGCCTAAGAAGAGGTTTTTGGGTAAGTACATGGTGGAGCAATCCATGGGTAGGGTGGGAACCAATTGGGAAAGAGCGGAAGTTGTGGGTTGGTACGACCGTTTCCGGAACCTCGTCCCCTCCCGCCTTATTGTCATTCGCAAGACCATCTTACACCACTATGTTGGTTACTACAAGATTGTTCATGACCAGTGGAGGTGTATTGGTTTGGTGATGATGCCAGTACGTGAGAAGGTAGGGGCTCGTTCCGCTGAGTAACATGAACTTGTTGGATTTTGGAGTCTTGCTTTTTGCATTGGACTTCTTTAAGGAGGGGTTTGATTTTGCATTATTGAAGTTAGGAAGAGGGTCTCCCTGTTGATTGATGGTGGCAACCATGTCATACTCTCCCCTGGTGAGTCCGGAGATAAGTTGAAGAACCATTTCTGTTTTGATATGGCATTTCCCATATTCTCGAGTTGATCAACAAGATTCTTGAGACGTGAACAATAATCGGTGATGTAGGAAAAATCCAAAACACGTGTGTTGTTGAATTTTTCCTTGAGATAGATAGGTCTAGTGGTGCGGTTGTCTTGGAAGATTTCTTGGAGACCTTTCTAGAGATCAAGGGTTGTAGCACCATGTTTCATGATGGTGTGGGCGAGTTCTGGGGAGATGGTGTTATAAATCCCTTGTTTCATTAGGTCATCGAGATGGGTCAATGTATCGTTGTCAATATCAGTTCGCTTTGGCAATTTCTCGTCGATGTGGTCTTTAACATTGTAGGCACATACGTGAATGTGAAAGAGCTCCACCCATGTCTCATAATGATCATGGCTTGGTTAAGAATGAGAGGGATGGCGTTCTTTATATTGTTGACAATGAACGCCGAGTGGATAGTGCATTTGGCAGAAGGTTTGCCATCAACAACAACCAAGATGTTGCCTAGATCAGAATGATGAAGGAGAAGACATGTGACAGCTAGGGTTAGCCAAAAGGCTATGATACCATAAAGCTCAGTATTGCACAATCAATTGCCTCTCTCATTGACCAAAGATCAAAAAAATACAATATGAATCCTATATCTAAGGAAATGATGTACACAATAGTTTGCATCAATAAATAATAGTATATACTATGGAGAATATATCATCTAAGATACCCAAGAGATCAGGGGCGGTTCTACTATGGTGCTTGTAGTGGCACCGACAACCCCTGGTATTTCCGGACTCAGTGGAAAAATTTTCGAAAATTTTCGATTTTTTTTCTACTATTGTGACACTACTAATACTCTCTCTAGTTCGCATGTGGACGTATCACAATCTCATTTATCGTGTTTACCACACAAATGTTGTGTCTTTTTGCTTTTCTCATACCTTAATCCGTATGTGTTTTGTAATAATTGTTTGTTTATCTAACCTTACACAATCAACTTGGTTGTTTCTTCACAAAACCATTGGCTCAATCTAGTTAAGTGGCGTAAGTTGTGATGCAAAATTGATGCTAATAGAAAATTAAGGCCAAAAGGCGTTCCATTTTGATTATCGAAATAAGCTGTATACCAATTCGTGGTCAAATATGCTATGATCCGTAGTACATTTCTTGAAAGAGGATCGTGATATATGTGATATATGTATTTTGGATACAATATCACATTTAAGTAAAATTCCACTTTTATAGACATATCACATGCTCGTTATGAATACAAGAAAGTTCTTTCATAGATAACCAAACTTGTGATTGTTATATAGGTGTTCAAATGTCGAATGTTTTTCATGTGTTATGATCACTCTATTAAGTTATAACACAAACTTATGATTGTCATATGAATTTCCCTCTCCTGAGAGTGACATCCAAGGTATATGAGAGTGACATCCAAGGTATATCTTGTAGGTTTAAACTAAAAAATGTATATCGAAAACTAACTATACATAAAAAAGAAATTGAATTGCATAATGGGTTATAGTGCGAAAGTCAAAGTGTGCATTTATATGGCAACACTAGGACGGTGTGATAAAAAGGTTTTTCAAAGGACAGGGGTGGTGCATTAAATCTAGAAGTAGTTTGGGAGGGGGTGGTGCATTAATCAAATATTAGATCAAAAAGATCTTAGTTTGCAAAAAATAAATTTATTGTACGTAAAAGATAGATTGTTAACTTCCAAAACATAATTTAACGGATATGGGGTCACTTTTAATAAGGTTGAAGAGCTTGCAAAGATGATTGGATGTTCCACGATTCGATTACCTTTACTTATTTTCTATATATCTTGGTACAAACATGTCTCGCGTTGAATGATGTAAAGTTGTCATTGGAAAATAAAGCTTTATTAGTAGGAGAAAAAATTACACATCTTAAATCGGTTTTAAGTAGCATTAGAATATATTACATCTCTTGTTTAAAGCTACAAAAACGATCATTATTTTTTTAAATCACCTTTTTAGAGGAGGGGATTTGGAAAAAAATGGATGGGTAGTAACGGTGGACATGGCTATGAAATTAGTAGGTTTTTTTGCTTTGAATAGGTACTTTTTAAATGGAATGGAGACGATGTTTTATTGAATGACCATTAAGGGTGTTGATGCATGGGTAACCAAATCAAAATTGTATTTTGGAATGTTAACCGAGAGCAGCGGTTCATAAATTTTTTCACCTAAACCTAAATCAGTTAACCATTTTTTTCGGTTTTCAGATAAACCAATTAACTGTTAGTAATTAAAAGATGTATTTTGGAATTAATATAGTTTAAAATTAATTTTCAAAATAATGATAATTTTTTGATAAAATCGTTCCTAGACACTAAAATGATAAATATAAAGTTTAAAGTTTAAAAAACACAACTAAATAACAAACAAAAATAAATAATCTTTTGTAGAAGTTTTGCTTTTTTTATGGGTTTTAGTCTTTTGAATGATTTATCAACTATCCATTGGATTTTTGATGAACACAAGAACTCACTTTCTTTTATTGTATAGTTGTCTTCTTTTTAATATTGAAACGGACTATGTTGGCGAATTTGTTGAGACGGATGTGACCACTTGGCATGCTCTGGTCCAGCTTAAAGGTTATCTTGGAGTGGTGTCTCAATCTTTGTATTTTCCTTGAGCGATACGGAAAGTAAAAAAGGAAAGTTTAAGTGGTTACAATTTAGGAATCCTTGTTATATTCTAATGTGTTTGTTTTAGTATATAATGAGATAGAGTCCATTATTTTGTAATTAGAGAGTTGAGAGATTGAAGTTTTCAGTTATTTTTCTTCAATAAAAGTTCTAGCGAGTTAAGGCTGCATATTCGTCTTGTTTTTCTGCTTTGATTTAATTGGTATTAGAGCAAAGTAACCAAAACCTATGAAGGAGAACTCGATTGAAGGGGCACTCGTGATCGTTTCTTTGTTTTCTGTTGAGTTGTTAACTGGTGTGAATAAACCTATGCAGAAATCCAAATCAGGAAACCCTCTAAGAAATCTCGTGTTCTAAGATCATGAGTGGTTTGGCGATAGTGGTGAGAAGATCTACTGCTCGAACCCAAAACCTGCGACGGAGGGTGAAGTTGCGAGAGGAGGAAGATAGTGTCTCTGCGAACCTGCAACAATTGTGTACCTGCATTTGAAGGAACTCATGTGGAGCTCTCGTGCATTTTTTTTGTGTTCTTGTTGTGAAGTTGTTTACCTACTTCTTGTTCAGAAGTCATTTGCCTCTTGTTGTTTGGAGATCGAAAACCTAAATGTGTTTGTTTGTAGATCACAAACCCACCAGAATCGTGTTTTAGTCTTTTTATTTTGATTTGGGCCTTTCTTTAGATCATAATTTAATTTAATTTTTGGGTTTTTTTCTACTTGGCCCAAATCTGATCTAAATTAAAGGAGAAACCATTTTTATTCACTTTAGAAATATTAAGGGAAAAAAAAAAGCCAAATCACTTTGTTTTTTATTTGACTTGTATGGAGGAATCAGAAATTGAACCAAGATGTCGGGAGGAGAATCATTCCAACCATTGGCTAAGGAACACATGTCGTTCACGTTCCAATGTTTGACTTTGACATTCACAAACTACACAATTTAAAGAATGTGCATGAGGTGCTACTCAGGATTCATGGCGTATGGTATGTTGTTGACCCCAGATTGGATGACGCCAAGAAGAACAACATCATGAAAAGTTTATTGTTCCAATCGATACCATACAATTTAATTCTCCAAATTGGTAACCTTCGAACCGGCAAAGAGATGTGATATGCGATTAAAACCCGAAACCTTGGAGCTGATTTTGAGTAAAGGAAGCAGGGCTCCAAATGTTGACTATTGAGTTCGAGAACATCAAGATGAGTGATACAAGTACCATACACGATTTTGCTGGAAAATTATCTGGAATTTCTTTGAAATCTACTTCACTCGAAGAGGCTATAAACGAACAGAAACTTGCGAATAAGTTTCTCACGATCCTCCCTAGAAGATTTGTGCATATTGTAGCGGCTCTTGAATAATTCTTAGATCTTAAGGCAATAGGCTTTAAAGATGTTGTTGGTTACTTAAAAGCCTATGAAGAAAGAATCAAGGAAAATGATAAGATGTTTGAAACACAAGCAAATCTACTTTATACCGAAACCAAATCTTCATATAGTAACACTGAATCATCAAATGGTAGAGGTGGAGGTTCAAATAGTCGAGGAAGAGGACATGATGGTGGAAGCGGTGGTGGACGTGGTCGGGCTAACACCCAAAATCAAATATCCAATGTTACCAGTGTGACAAGTATGGTCACTTTGCTTCATGATGCCCGAACCGAATCAAAAATCTTGAGGCAAACCTTAATGAGACACACAAAGGAGACACATATCTTGAAGAAGGATCGTTCTTTATGATGAATGCAATTCAATAAATGGTGCTCTTGAATGAAGACAAATACATCCCTCCAAAATTGAAGCAAATGCCGATGAAGACGGAATTTGGTACTTAGACGATAGTGCGAGCAACGACATGATTGGAAACTACTCTTATTTTTCTTAATTAAATAAAAACATAGCAGGTGGAGTGAGATTTGGAGATGGGTCTTGTGTTAGCATTAAAGGAAAAGGGTCAATTTAGTTCAAAGGGAAAAGCGGTGAGCAAAAACCAATGAAGGATATTTATTATATCCCAGGACTTCGTACTAATGTTATTAGCCTCAGGCAATTTACAATAGCAGGTGGTGATATTCACATGCAAGGTGATTTCCTAACCGTGCGATATGGAAATAGAAGATTTCTTATAAAACTCCAAAGAATTGCAAACCAACTTTACAAAATTTAGTTAAATGTTGGTAAATAACATTACTTGCAATCCAAGACATCAATTAAAAAACGAATCAGTAAAGAGATCAAGACTTTCCATACAGATAGAGGCATAGAATTCACATCGACTAAGTTGAACTGTTTTTGTAAAGAAGATGGGATTTCACGTATGTTGATGGATCCTTATGTACCTTAAAAAAACGGTATATTCGAACAGAGAAATCGGACTCTACTTGAGATAACACGGTGCCTAATGAAAACAAAAGATATTCCAAACCACTTTTGGGGTGAAGCGGTACGACATGCAACGTTCATCATAAATCTTACACCTACTTGAGCATTGATAAGTGCAACACCATTTGAGAAATTTTATGGTGAATACCAAACCTTGAAGACTTGAAAGTATTTGGTTGTGTTGCATATGAAAGAGTAGTCTTAAAACATTTGATGAATATTGATGATAGGTCACGACCGTTGGTATATGTTGGAAAGGAACCCAATTCGGGATGATTTTGGTTATATGATCTGCGGGAAAATGAGATTATTGTAAGTGCCCATGAAATTTGTGATGAAACTAAGACATGGAAATGGAATAATGAACCCGAAAATCAAGATGAAAATGGACCAGATACATTTGTGGTCTTGTGGAGTAATGATCAAACAACCCAAGATAATGGTGGTTCAATCCCAACTATAACCGAAACCGAAAAGATCACGGATCTTACCCAAGCCAACCAAACTAATGACACTTCTCACGATGATAATGGCCCATCTGAACATGTTAATGATCATGATAATGATACAAATTTCGTCCCACCCCACCAGTCTACTCGAACTTCAAGTGGTACCAAGAAGATTAAATGGCTACGAGTTAGATGTGGATCATTTAATGTTTTCATTCGATGTTACGAAGGTCTTAGCTTAGATAAGGTTCACAGAGATGAAAGCGTTGCTTGGTGCAAGCATTACCCTCGACTCAAAAATTCAGGGGGTGATTGTTCACGAATTTGTTGAGACATATGTGGCCACTTAGCATCTTATGGTCTAGCTTAAAGGTTGCCTTGGAGTGGTGTCCAAGTCTTTGTATTTCCTTGAGCAATAAGGAAAGTAAAAAAGGGAAAGTTTTAAGTGGTTACAATTTAGGAATCCTAGTTATATTCTAATGTGTTTGTTTTAGTATATAATGAGATAGGGTTCATTATTCTATAATCAGAGAGTTAAGAGATTGAAGTTTTGAGTTATTTTTCTTCAACAAAAGTTCCAGCGAGTTAAGGCTACATATTTAACTTGTTTTTCTTCTTTGCTTTAGACTACATTATCAATTTAATTTGGAACCCATAAATGTTTAAATAATCACTAAAAATGCTCCCAAGATTGGAAGCGAATGGACGGATGTCTATCGGTGTAAATCAACAGTGAACAACAGATAGCTCAAAATGAAACATGCTTCTTTTTAACAAACATACCAAACGGGGCAACAAAAACAGAGTTCATAAAGTTATGTGGTAAGTATGGAAAATGGCAAATATCTACTTTGGAGAATGAAGAGGAAGAAATGGGAAGAACTGTGAATTCATTCGTTTTGCTAGTGTTCAAGATGCAAAAACCTTGGAATCCAAATTAAACGGTGTTATATGCAAGAGTTGCAAATTAGAAGTCAACATTTCACGCCACAAAAGAAATGTACCACCAAACAAACCCATCCATACAATGAAAGCACCCTCCCCCCCCCCCCCCCAACATCAGTCATGGTGGTGGTAACAGATTCGTAGACACGAGATATTACGTGGAAGTCACTAAAACCAACAAAACAAACCACTCGAATACTTCACCTACTAGAAGACCCCCATCAGATGTTGCTCCCATCCGCCTGCTCAATCGTTGGAACAAAAAATCAACCCTCTTTGGAGAAGCAAAGTCGCTTCATCACCTGTGCCATTTACCAACATTGCTCTCTATACACGGTGAAAAATGCTTTGAATTCAAATATGTTGGGGGATCGAAAGCACTAATCAGCTTTAACGCCTTAATAACGTCTAGTTGACAAGTTTGAACAAGTCGCCTAGATAAGAATTGTTGGAATTCCATTAAGGTTTTAGTGTGAATCTAAATTTTCTACTATTGTGAAAAGAGTCGGTACGATTATTGCCCCCTTCAAATACATCAACACTCGGGTGGACCTGTCTTTTGTGAAAATTGTTATCATCATATCATGGAGGTAAAAACGAAACTAAATAAAGAAATCCCTATGAAGGTGGAAGGTAAAATATTAAAGGTGGGATTGGTTGAGTATGAAGATGAACCTTGGCTCACGTTCAATTTTAATAAGGAGGAGCATCCTTACATGTCTGATTTGGATGCCAAATCAGATAGTTACAAAAGAGGAGAATGAATATGACAATGTAGATAACGCCTCTAATGGGGATAAACGTATCCCTATTACTTGGATTTATGATATTGAAGAAGGGGAAATCGTCAGTGACGATGTCAATGCTCCTATGCCCCCGATGGATGCAAAACCCGATGATGACACCACCGCCTTTGTTGACAAGAACAAAATTA
This sequence comes from Lactuca saligna, assembly GCF_052625555.1. Classification (NCBI taxonomy): domain Eukaryota; kingdom Viridiplantae; phylum Streptophyta; class Magnoliopsida; order Asterales; family Asteraceae; genus Lactuca; species Lactuca saligna. Next base: position 135,258,801 of record NC_136422.1, on the reverse strand, counting down.
AATATCTAGGCATGCCTACTCATCATCCACCGGCAACTTGGGACTCCCAATTGCTGCACAATTATTTCGACACGAGGGAAGGTAAACCTTGACTTGGAAAGAACACATAATTAATTGTTATTCAGAATATGGAAATTGATTCAGATGTGGATCAAGTAATGAATTCAAATGGATTTTTAGACTCAACTCAGTTAGGTCATCAATCGTTGGGGTTGCTGGAGCCCATTGACTTTCCAAATAATCTTCCCCAATCTGGGTGCTTTGGCCCATTTCCTTCTAACATTGTAAACAATCCCCCCAATTAGCCGTCTCTTCATCAACATTGAACAAACATATAAAATTGGTTGTTCTTCAATCAAAAGGCTTCGATTATGTCACTCCTTGCCTTCGAATCCGCCTGAATAATTCCGGAAAAAAGGCTCTTTAATGGTTACGAAGTTACCAACGATCCCTCCATCGATAACCAAACTCACTTTCTGAATTCCAACTCTTCCCCTCCTAATTTTGCAGGTCTTGGTTTCGTAGATCCTACAATCCTTTCATCATTACAGGAAATTACAACCACTCCTGATAATGGTTCTTTGATTGGGTTTGAGATTAACTCGAATAATCGACTGTTGGTAGACATACTTGGTATAAATGGTGAGAATAATGTTCCTTAATGAATTTTATCTCCCTTAATATCGGAGGTATTGGGGAAGAGCATAAAGTGGTGTGGTTTAGAAGACTCAAATCAACTCGCAAGATTTCGTTCTTAGCTATAAAGGAAACACAACAGTTAGATGCAAAAGTCATTGAAGTCTCGGCTTTTTAGGGCTGAAATGATTTTGAGTTGAACCGTATAAACTCTTTTGGAAGATCCAAGTGGTTGTTGAATGTTTGGGATTATAGCTTATTCAGTTCCATCAGGGTTATTACTTCTATTCATTTCCTTATTAACATTAGATACTAGTTTGGTGTCTAATGTCCAATGATTTTCACAAACATTTGTGGTCCACAATCGGTGTAGGATAAGGCAAAGTTGTGGGATTATCTCTTAGAAATTAGAAACTTAAAAGATAGTGTATGGATTATGATGGGGGAATTTAATACAGTCAGAAGGCCAGAAGAAAGATTTAACTCAAGATTTTGTCCCATGACTACTCGTGACATCAACAAATTTATTCTAACACTTGTTTTCTAGAATAGATCAGTTGATGATATAAATGAGTCAAATGCATGGTTTTTTAGGAAAACCATTTTCCACGACGTGGTGTATGGACTGCTATGACATGAATTCCAAATGAATAATGCATATTTCAGATGGTCACTATGATATGACATGAAGGGTATCACGACGTGGTGAAAGTTGCAGCCCAAGTCCATAAATTTTAGGGTTTCCTTCGTATTTAAGTGCCTTAAAGGATTAGGCCATTCTCCTCAGCCTCCATCCACCCTAAACAAAAACCTAGCCTCTCATATTTTCTTTTTGCTCTTTGATGGTGTTGTGGTCACTTGAAGGTTGAAGGATGACTTTGTTGAGCAAATGATCAACTAGCAAGCTTATCTAAATCTTTTGGTGCACCTTCTAGACTTGTGTAACTCTCCAAGCTCCGATCTTTTTGGTATATCTCATGTGGATCTAATTTTTGAGCCCTTTTCCTTCATGATTTTTGGTTATGATTGGTTGGTTTGGATAAAGTTGGAAAATTTATTACTCCTTGAGGTCCCTTGGTCATCATATGTTCCATATCTAGACTCTCTTTTTGTTTGGTGAAATGCATGGATTTTTTACTCCATTTCTTACCCCTTTTGACCTAGTTATGGGAGAGACATGAATTGGACATGCATTTACATAAATTAATGATTTTTATAGCTCTTTAGAAGGCAAGGAAGACTTTTGGAAAGTTGGAGCAAAGGACTTAACGACTTCAGCCATTAATGTAAAAATATGGCTTCTGGAAGTCGTCGCGAAAGGACAAGGAATAGTTATGGTGTGGCAAAGCGCAACATTGTGATTGTTTTGTATTTTCATTCCCACGATTTGGCTATGAAGGGATCACGATGTTGAGTTGAATTTGACTAGGTTTACTAATAACTTTTGACCAGTTTGACTTAGGGTCAAACTTGGAGGATTTGGGTTACTGATTAAGGATTTATTTGTCCTGGTGTTAGTTAGTTCCAAGGATTGATCAGTGAAAGGAGTTAGTGTTAAGCTATGCTTTTGTGGTTCTTCCATTCAGGTGACTTTCACATTATGCCGCATATCCCATAGCACCCGTAGTGCTGGGAGTTTGAGATCGAGGATTTCGAATAAGGATCTGTCTGATTTTAATGCGTTTTAGTGACAGTTGACTCTACTGCTTGAATGTTGCTTGCTTTGTGCTTTATGGGACTCACATTGATGGGATCTAACCATAAAATGAATGCATTAAGTTACATGCTAGGGGGTTAAATACTCCTAGAGTAAAGGATTTGGCCTTATTGCCTAGTTCTCGTTTGAGTCTAACCGTTGTAGGGTTGGGTCATTTAGTCAAAAGATTATTTAAGTTTTGTTGCATGTAATTGTATTCATGGAGTGCTTGGCTAGCATTAATTGGAGCCCCTCATCAGATGATGGCAGGGGAGATGGGGAACCCTAGGATAGCCTAGGGAGTATTTTAGTGCGATTGTTTCGTTGTTGAGTAGGTTTTGGGAGTATTTTATGAATAGGTCATAGAGGACCCAAGATGATTCTTGAGGAAAGTATGGATAGATATGGAAGGTAGTATTAGGCCCATAATACTAGAAGCATAGGATCCATACTCGAATCGAGTAGGGTTTCAGGGATTTTAAGGGCTGGTAGGGGAAGATAGCATGGTTGGATACCATGATTCGTGGCAGTTTTTATGTTCCTTCCGATCTTCTTTTTTTTTTATTGCTCAGGCATGAGGATGGTACTAGTAATTGTTCTGATACCTATTTGAGACATCTATTTTGGTTGTTTGGTGCAGACCTAGTGAGCATGTTGGTTTTGAGGTCTCGGGGGTTTCGCTCAAGGTTGGGTATTCGAGTCACGAGACTCAAGAAGGGGATGATCATTATGATTGGCCTGGGGATTCTGTCCTTTCTCCTTTTCGAGTTCGGGGAAGGAGTAAGCAGGCTTGTCACTTTCAGGATCGAGATGTTAGTCCAGGGTGGGGCTGTTGGTCATGGGGTTTAGCAACTTCATGTCAGTGCACAAGTGCACAGGTGGATTGATGTGTTTATGGATGCTTAGTGGTGTACTTAAGGGCCCATGTTCTTGGTTTATAGTAGGACAGGTTTCGGATCATCATTTGGGAATCCAGGCAAAGAGGGGACATTTTGGATCGTAAGTTGGTAGCTGCTTATGTTTGGTACGGGTTCTGTAATAATAAGAGGTCGTGATTGGAATTTTTAGAGGTCCTCAGCTGAAATTCAGGATTCTCAAGGGTTGGTATGATCTCTGCCTGGGTGATCATCCTGTATATTTTAGTGGTGTCTCCAGTTAGGGCCTGGGGATAGATTCATGGATGGATGCTCCTTAGTCATAGGGAAGGATTTGGGAGAAAATTTTATGAGTTGCCATTTTCGAGTTGGCTTTTGGCGGGAACTCACGCTGATAATCGCAAGTGTATTCATGCCATGTTTGTATTTCAGTGAGATGGGGGTTAAGGAAATCAGTATCTTGTAGCTTATTGTGTTCACGAAATTGTTATCATCAGAGTGATCCTTCTCTCGAAGGAATATTTATCCCACCTGGTCAAGCCAAAGGTTTTCAGTAGCATCAAATGGTCTACGTTTCTTCTTTCTAGTAGGAACTTCAGTTAATCAGAAGCTGAGTAGATAGTTTGATGGATTTAGCATTAGTTCAGTATGGGCAGTTTGTCAGGGAGTCAGACCAATTGGAGCAGTAGTAATTATCTTGCATAGGATTGATTGAGGTTGGGAGGGATTTGACTATCTTTAGGTTGGAGAAACCTGTTAAGGTTGGTTTTGGCTACCTCTGGAAGGTTTTTGTATTCTTGGGAAGGGTAAGGACATATTTCGAGGAAAAAATATAATTTAAGTGTGGGAGATTTGTAACACTTGTCCTGAATCGTTCCCATTTGGGTGTGGGTGATGTACTTTAGATTATTCGGGTGTTTGGTTTGTGTTTTGGAGCCAAAGGGTATTTTGGTAATAGGTCAGCTCAGGATTTTATGGGAATTGGATGATTGTTTGGGAAATTGTAAGGAAAGTATTAGTTGATTAAAGTGTAGAGTTTCTTGTTACCTTTTCATGGATATAAGGATCGTCAAAATCGGATTTATAATGAGAAAGTTATGGCCTTCAGAGTATATTGAGGTTTAAAGAGAAACTTCGTACGCGGGGCGTACCTAGGGTGTACGCAGGCAGTACTGATGCGAAGGGCATAACACTGAGTGTAATGTGGTTTACTCTTAACATACTGTGAGGGTTGGATCGGGGTGCGAGACCTCGTACGTTGGTCATCTGAGGAGCACACGCGGCGTACGAGGGGTCAGTGAAAACCTTGAATTTTTATGTTGTACCTTTTATAACCACATTAAGTCTTTAGGGCTGACCTCTTTACCAGCCTCCAAGTCTCTAAAACCCTAGAAATCGCCCCTTAGCCTCCTGGTGGTGTTTTTGAGCTTATGATGTGAATTTTTATGTTATTGGGCCATTTTCAAGAAGAATGAGTTTGATGCAAGGTTATGGATCAAGAAAAAGCTTATGGATCTTGCTTGTGTGCTTCATTTCCAGCTTGTTTGAGGTAAAAAGCTATGAACTTGTTCATTAATGGCTTAGATTTATTATATATGAGTCTTGGTCCCTTTTGCCCTAAGAATGAGATCTAGTGGTTTGATACCACTCCAGGAGCTATGAGTTGCCACTCTTGGTGTTTCTGAGGTTCTAGTTGCATAAAGTTGTCACCTTTAGGGTTTAGATTCATCCATGCAATAGTTTACGTCCATTTTTTGATACTAGAGTGTTATATTTTGAAGTTGGGTCTTTATGGGGCATGCAAAGTCTCCAAGTTAGTGACTTTATGGCTGTAGACACCTATTGGGGCTCAGATCTGTGATTTAGACTTCTGGACTTACGAATTAAGAGGTTAATGGTGGATTTGACTTAATGGAGGAGTATGTTGGGCGCACAAGTCTGGACGCGTAGCGTACAAGCCAAATAGCATGTACGCTTAGTTGTCTAGGGCACTGTTGGTGTAACAACCCGAAATTTGTTCGTCGCCAAAACCCATTCTACCCGGAAAGTCGCCGTTATCGGATTCGTTCCGATTTCTCTTTGAAATTTATTTGTATAAATTTATATGTTTATTTTATCCTAATGAGTGTCTAAAACACTCAGGAACTTATATTATTCGCCCAAAATGATTATTTCGCGAGTTTTTAAAATGTTCCCGTCGGGTGACGGAAACTCAATCGGGTGCGACCAAAAGCCGCGGTTAGCGTCGGTATCGGGTAGAATTCCACCGCGTGCAAATTCTAGGAACTATATAAACATGTTTCAGCCTTCATTTGAAGCTTTTCCTTCTCTCACTACTCTCTCTCTAACCTCTCTCCAAAATCCAAGGATTTAGTGTCCAAAACTCAATTTTAAGACTTCAAATCCTTAAGGTACCTTCCTAGCCTTAATCTATAGCATGTTTAGCTTCCAAATTAGACCCTTAAACATGAAATTGGACAAAATACATGAGTTTACGGCCTAATAAGGTGCTTAGGCCGTGAACACCCAAGATGGTGGGTTTTGAGCATTTAAACCCTTCCTTGACTAGTTTGGACCTTGGATATGGCTATGGGACTTTAAAATATGTAAATCTTGAACTTTGGGATGTTTGGAGGAGTTTACGGCCAAGGATCATTCTTGGGCCGTAAACTCATATAATGAGGGTTTTTATGCCCTTAAACCCTTCCAAATCACCCCTATAGCTTAGATATGAATTATGGGACTTTGATTCTTGCATTTGGACACTTGAAACATGAACTTTGGGGGACTTAGATGAGTTTACGGCCAAGGAGAATTCTTGGGCCGTAAACTCCCCAAAACTTGACATAAATCTCATTCTAAGGTGTTAGAAAGCCATCCAACACCACCAAAAGCCTTGGAATAAATCAAGGGACCAACCAAAAATACTTTGAGGGCCAAAAACACAACATTTGTGAGGTTTCTAAGGGTTTACGGCCAAGAAATGTTCTTGGGCCGTAAACTCCAAAATTTTTGGTGTTAGAATGCAAACTACACACCCCTAAGGCCCTTAGATGAATTTTAGAAGTCCATTCATGCATGCTCTAGACCTTGAAACACCTTGGAACACCACACACTAGAGTTTACGGCCATGAAGGGGGTTTCATTGGCCGTAAACTCCACAAACACCTCAAAAATCACATGCAAACTCATGTTAGGCCTTGGATTAATTCTACCAATCACATGTGATTTGTTCTAGCATCATTAAACATCATTTTCTTGGACAAATAAGGGTTTACGGCCTTGGAGCCATGCTAGGCCATAAACTCCCTTAAAGGGGGTCAAATTGATGTTTTGAATCATTCCAAGTCCTTAAACCAAGTCTAGAAATCATTCCCTAAGTGTTGGAAGTCCAAAAGGCACCATAAACACCCATCATGAGTTTACGGCCGTAAACTCATGGGGAAGGGTGTTTTGGCCGTAAAATCCCTTAAGGGGAGTGTTCCTTTGATGTCCCAACTCATTTCCCAAGTCCCTTGTGCCATTCATGTCCCTAAACGCCACCCGGGTCCCACCAAACACTTGTATCGGAGTGTTATCGCGACCTGAAGCAATTGTCCCTATCCGACAATCAATCTAAGTCCTAATTAGATACAAATGTGTATCTTTACTTCATAATTAGGAACCTCATGCGGTTGCAAGTCCCGGCTCAACTCTTAGCATCCAAACCGTCTCGTACCTCGTTCGGTGAGTTCATACCCCTACGGCTTTTTCACTGTTTTCAATGTTTTCAGGGGGGGAATACAAGCAAACTATAACTGTTTTCCAATCACAACATTGATGTGTTTCAAACAATATTTGACAAATCTATAAACTCTTTTACTCCTTATGTATTATGCTGAGCATAAGGAATGACTACTCGATTTCAACTAAATGGATTTTAGTTAAGAAACAATCAAACTAATCAAATTATTATGGGAATAATTTGGGGGTCTTTACTGTTCTTTCTATCGTATACTAATATCTATACTAAATTATTAGATAAACTATGTCTGTTCAGTTTATCTCCGTATCATTTGAATATGTTATCCGATGATTTCATGTATGTATCTATACTTTACTGTACTATGTTTCATAACTTTCTGTATGTCAATATCTTATAAGAACCCTGTGAATAGTTTAGTACTAGCTTGTGAGATAGTCACTACCCTTTATGGATGATCAGTAAATCCTCTCCGGAAGTGTAACCAGAGTCTCCTGGAGGGAGAGCGCGAAATTTGTGAATAGATCTATTCGGGATTGACAATCCCACACCTTAACTGCTAGCTACAGTTAGGCGGGCACGCCTAGGGTGACAAATTTCTGGATATCGTTCGACGTCTGACCAACGTCAAGGAGGTCACGTTTTCGTATCAGTATGGTTACCCGACTCACAATATGTATTAATACCAGCTTATTCACAGTTTGGGTTCAGGATCTTTATTTCGTTCGGGATAGTGATCCCATGGTTTTGTATCTATATTCTATGTCTCTTTCGGGATTGTGATCCCATGGTATTGTTTCTATGTCTCTTTCGGGATAGTGATCCCATGGTATTATCAAACTATTCTATATCTATGTCCTATACGGGATAATGATCCCATGGTTTATTCTTATATCTCTTTCGGGATAGTGATCCCATGGTATTAACTAAACTATTTGGTATCTAGTTCGGGATAGTGATCCCATGGTTTTATGTCTACAACTTGTACGGGATGTCTTTCCCCATTGTCTTTAACTATATTTTATACGGGATAGCGATCCCAAGGTTTCATATCGATAACTTATACGGGATAGTGATCCCATGGTTTTCTAAATCTATATACGGGATAGTGATCCCATGGTTTCTAAATCTGTGAACTATTCGGGATAGTGATCCCAAGGTTTTCTAAATCTATATCTTATACGGGATAGTGATCCCATGAGTTCTAAAATTTGTATCTTATTCGGGATAGTGATCCCATGGTTTCAAATCTATATTTACATACATACATTAACTTATCTCGTGTTAGTTCGGGATGATAGTCCCATGATCTTGAACCGTACTTTCGAATATCTCAAACTAACTTATATGTCTTTTGGGATAGTGATCCCAAGATTTTCATTATATAGTTTTGTGTGCTAAACTATACTTTGTGATATACTATTGATCTTACAATTAGGAAAATATGGGATTTTCCTGGGGTAAATACAATACATAATCGAATTGGTAACAAACGATAACTTAACCAACTTCACATAAGAAAATATGGGATTTTCTTGGATAACAAATCTTTTCGGAAACTAAAGGAAACCGATACATTTTCACAAAACAAAACCGCTTATGAACTCACCAGCTTTATGCTGATTTTCAAACCGCTTGTATTCTCAGGTCACAGTTAGACAGGTACCCGGTGATCTCTTTTGGCGAAGACGGAGTGCGTAGAAGACTCGTCTCAACTTTTGTTAATATGATGCATATGTATATTTGTATAACTTTACTTTTGAAACACATGTAAACTTTCATATGTATGTAATGTAATGTTTGTTTACTGTGAATACTATGTACATTGGATTTCATACACAACGTGGTAGTCAACCCCGGAGACGTTTCCGCCTTTGGTTTTCGGGGTGTGACAGATTGGTATCAGAGCCCTTGTTTATAGTGAACAGAGTATACCAAACCTTACATGGTATAAAACTATAAACACTAAAGGGCCTCAGTGCTCTGAATTAAAAGTATCTTCAAAACTACAAGTATTTTCAAAAGTATACAAGTATACCGAACCGTCGAAATCCGTAACTACAAGTAGAACAAAACATAAGTAAATGGGTGTTGTACACTGCGGTTAAACCTGGGCAGTTATGTAGTTGTGTCTAGAGTCAATATAGCCTGGCCAACTATATTCATTCGAGACACGACCAACAGTGCTTGGGAGTGACTGTGGTACGCAGCATGCCTAAAACTTACCTAATATATCAAACAACGAATCGCCGCTGCAGAGAACCATGAAATACTATGGGAGTATTTCTCAAGCCAAATCCTTTGTAGAAAACCCTCGTATACGCGATGTTACTTGATCAATCCGCTGGCGATAAAATGTTCTGTCTTGATAACTCCTTCCTGCTTTATCGCTTAGTATGATGCTATATCTGTCTTGATGAGATATCCCCTGTTCAATATCTCTTGATTCAATTCAGAGGACTTATAATCCTCTCTTTCCTGATCTTTTTAGATCAAGATGACTCCGAGAAAGAGACCCAGCTCGAAGAACAATGATAATCCTCCTCCGCCACCACCTTCTCCTCAATTTGATCTCGCATCACTTCAAACAGTTCTGACTGCTGCAATGGTGGCAGCTATGTCTCAAATGAATCTCGGTGGCTCCGGAGGTGGTCCCCAACCTCAAAACCCAGAAGGCAGCCAGGAACACCGAAGAGGGGGTTCCTACAAAGACTTCATGAATGCAAAACCCACAACCTTTGATGGCACTGGAGGTGTCATTTCCCTGACTCAATGGTTTGAGAAAATCGAGTCAATCTTCGAAATGTGTGCCTGTTCGGAGTCTGATAAAGTCAAGTTTGCTGCCTGTACTTTCCTCGATAAAGCCTTGACTTGGTGGAACGGCCGAGTCAAATCCTTAACTCTACCTGTAGCAAACGCCATGGGTTGGGAACCTATGAAGGAGCTTCTTCTCGCAGAGTATTGCCCTCGGGGCGAAATCCAGAAACTGGAACACGAACTCTGGAACCTTAAGATGAAGGGTTCCAACATAACTGCTTATACTTCAAGATTCGATGACCTGGCGTTACTCTGTCCGGGAATGGTTACCCCGGAGAGTAAAAAGATCGAAAGATTCATCTGGGGATTGACCCAGCCAACCAAGGGGAATGTCTTGGCTGCGAAGCCAGACACGTACGACAGTGCTAAATGCCTTGCGAAAATCTTGATCGATCACGAAGACAACTATGATGAGGAAACTACCACTCCTGAGTCGGACACAAGTGGAGGTGAAAGTAGAAAGAAATCCCGGAACAAGCGAAAGGCCCAGAGTACGAGAGGGTTTTCGAAGAAACAACAAACGGTAGCAGTCCATGCTGCTACTACTCCTATTGTTGTCTCAGCTGTCGGTTCTACAGCCCAAGCTCCCACCAGTGGATACATTGGCAATCTTCCTTGGTGTGGTAAGTGCAATTACCATCACCGCATCCCTGGTCCGTGTCGCGAAAAGAGCTGCGACAACTGTGGCAAGAAGGGCCATCTGTCTCGAACCTGCAGGAAACCGGCCAAGTCAACGAACCAATCAGGGGGAGCAGGAATCAGTCCAGCCTGCTACAATTATGGTGAAGCAGGGCACTTCAAGAGGAATTGCCCCAAGACAACTACCACCACTGATCCCTCTGTCGCCGCAGGTATAATTATCTTTGATAACTCTTATACCTGCAACTCTTTTCGATTCCTGTGATTGAAGGGAAACCTGTTATCCATCTATTCGAATGTTTTCTAAGCCCGATTCCTCGTGTGTGATTGAGATGTGCATCATCGAAACGACTAACCAATGAGATGGAGAACACTAACTTCGCACCTATAGATTGAATCCTCGGTCCAGAGGACTATTCTTTTCCATTTGGTTAAATGAAAAACCTTTCGCGATAATACCTTGATGCTACGTTTAACATGGAATGACGGAGTCCCATTCATGTTGTTATCTTGGTTTCGAGAGGGTCGCTTGTCTATATCTTTTCCTCGACCTAACTCTCATGATTTTCGGCATCAAGCTTTCGTATTGTGTCATGCTTTACAACTCCAGAGTTTTCCTGGTACGAATTACCGCATTCCTCGTTTCTGTGGTCATTTAGAAACGAGAAGTTAGTAGTTCTTTCTACTAAATGTTTGTCCCGAAATGTTTCCGGGAATTACATTCGAACGTCTAAAGATTAATTCCATATCGTATGTTTCGAAATCTTCGTAGAGACCCGATTCCACTTGAAGAAAGTGATGATCCAAAATATCGAATCCATTCGAGTTTCATTTCAAACTCATGATCTATATCCTATTCTTTGAATTTCGGGACGAAATTCCCTCTAACGGGGGGATAATGTAACAACCCGAAATTTGTTCGTCGCCAAAACCCATTCTACCCGGAAAGTCGCCGTTATCGGATTCGTTCCGATTTCTCTTTGAAATTTATTTGTATAAATTTATATGTTTATTTTATCCTAATGAGTGTCTAAAACACTCAGGAACTTATATTATTCGCCCAAAATGATTATTTCGCGAGTTTTTAAAATGTTCCCGTCGGGTGACGGAAACTCAATCGGGTGCGACCAAAAGCCGCGGTTAGCGTCGGTATCGGGTAGAATTCCACCGCGTGCAAATTCTAGGAACTATATAAACATGTTTCAGCCTTCATTTGAAGCTTTTCCTTCTCTCACTACTCTCTCTCTAACCTCTCTCCAAAATCCGGGATTTAGTGTCCAAAACTCAATTTTAAGACTTCAAATCCTTAAGGTACCTTCCTAGCCTTAATCTATAGCATGTTTAGCTTCCAAATTAGACACTTAAACATGAAATTGGACAAAATACATGATTTTATGGCCTAAGAAGGTGCTTAGGTCGTGAACACCCAAGATGGTGGGTTTTGAGCATTTAAACCCTTCCTTGACTAGTTTGGACCTTGGATATGGCTATGGGACTTTAAAATATGTAATCTAAACATGTAAAACTTGAACTTTATGATTTTTGGAGGAGTTTACGGCCAAGGATCATTCTTGGGCCGTAAACTCATATAATGAGGGTTTTTATGCCCTTAAACCCTTCCAAATCACCCCTATAGCTTAGATATGAATTATGGGACTTTGATTCTTGCATTTGGACACTTGAAACATGAACTTTGGGGGACTTAGATGAGTTTACGGCCAAGGAGAGTTCTTGGGCCGTAAACTCCCCAAAACTTGACATAAATCTCATTCTAAGGTGTTAGAAAGCCATCCAACACCACCAAAAGCCTTGGAATAAATCAAGGGACCAACCAAAAATACTTTGAGGGCCAAAAACACAACATTTGTGAGGTTTCTAAGGGTTTACGGCCAAGAAATGTTCTTGGGCCGTAAACTCCAAAATTTTTGGTGTTAGAATGCAAACTACACACCCCTAAGGCCCTTAGATGAATTTTAGAAGTCCATTCATGCATGCTCTAGACCTTGAAACACCTTGGAACACCACACACTAGAGTTTACGGCCATGAAGGGGGTTTCATTGGCCGTAAACTCCACAAACACCTCAAAAATCACATGCAAACTCATGTTAGGCCTTGGATTAATTCTACCAATCACATGTGATTTGTTCTAGCATCATTAAACATCATTTTCTTGGACAAATAAGGGTTTACGGCCTTGGAGCCATGCTAGGCCGTAAACTCCCTTAAAGGGGGTCAAATTGATGTTTTGAATCATTCCAAGTCCTTAAACCAAGTCTAGAAATCATTCCCTAAGTGTTGGAAGTCCAAAAGGCACCATAAAACACCCATCATGAGTTTACGGCCGTAAACTCATGGGGAAGGGTGTTTTGGCCGTAAACTCCCTTAAGGGGAGTGTTCCTTTGATGTCCCAACTCATTTCCCAAGTCCCTTGTGCCATTCATATCCCTAAACGCCACCCCGGGTCCCACCAAACACTTGTATCGGAGTGTTATCGCGACCTGAAGCAATTGTCCCTATCCGACAATCAATCTAAGTCCTAATTAGATACAAATGTGTATCTTTACTTCATAATTAGGAACCTCGTGCGTTTTCAAGTCCCGGCTCAACTCTTAGCATCCAAACCATCTCGTACCTCGTTCGGTGAGTTCATACCCCTACGGCTTTTTCACTGTTTTCAATGTTTTCAGGGGGGGAATACAAGCAAACTATAACTGTTTTCCAATCACAACATTGATGTGTTTCAAACAATATTTGACAAATCTATAAACTCTTTTACTCCTTATGTATTATGCTGAGCATAAGGAATGACTACTCGATTTCAACTAAATGGATTTTAGTTAAGAAACAATCAAACTAATCAAATTATTATGGGAATAATTTGGGGGTCTTTACTGTTCTTTCTATCATATACTGATATCTATACTAAATTATTAGATAAACTATGTCTGTTCAGTTTATCTCCGTATCATTTGAATATGTTATCCGATGATTTCATGTATGTATCTATACTTTACTGTACTATGTTTCATAACTTTCTGTATGTCAATATCTTATAAGAACCCTGTGAATAGTTTAGTACTAGCTTGTGAGATAGTCACTACCCTTTATGGATGATCAGTAAATGCTTTCCGGAAGTGTAACCAGAGTCTCCTGGAGGGAGAGCGCGAAATTTGTGAATAGATCTATTCGGGACTGACAATCCCACACCTTAACTGCTAGCTACAGTTAGGTGGGCACGCCTAGGGTGAAAAATTTCTGGATATCGTTCGACGTCTGACAAACGTCAAGGAGGTCACGTTGTCGTATCAGTATGGTTACCCGACTCACAATATGTATTAATACCAGCTTATTCACAGTTTGGGTTCAGGATCTTTATTTCGTTCGGGATAGTGATCCCATGGTTTTGTATCTATATTCTATGTCTCTTTCGGGATTGTGATCCCATGGTATTGTTTCTATGTCTCTTTCGGGATAGTGATCCCATGGTATTATCTAACTATTCTATATCTATGTCCTATACGGGATAATGATCCCATGGTTTATTCTTATATCTCTTTCGGGATAGTGATCCCATGGTATTAACTAAACTATTTGGTATCTAGTTCGGGATAGTGATCCCATGGTTTTATGTCTACAACTTGTACGGGATGTCTTTCCCCATTGTCTTTAACTATATTTTATACGGGATAGCGATCCCAAGGTTTCATATCGATAACTTATACGGGATAGTGATCCCATGGTTTTCTAAATCTATATACGGGATAGTGATCCCATGGTTTCTAAATCTGTGAACTATTCGGGATAGTGATCCCAAGGTTTTCTAAATCTATATCTTATACGGGATAGTGATCCCATGAGTTCTAAAATTTGTATCTTATTCGGGATAGTGATCCCATGGTTTCAAATCTATATTTACATACATACATTAACTTATCTCGTGTTAGTTCGGGATGATAGTCCCATGATCTTGAACCGTACTTTCGAATATCTCAAACTAACTTATATGTCTTTCGGGATAGTGATCCCAAGATTTTCATTATATAGTTTTGTGTGCTAAACTATACTTTGTGATATACTATTGATCTTACAATTAGGAAAATATGGGATTTTCCTGGGGTAAATACAATACATAATCGAATTGGTAACAAACGATAACTTAACCAACTTCACATAAGAAAATATGGGATTTTCTTGGATAACAAATCTTTTCGGAAACTAAAGGAAACCGATACATTTTCACAAAACAAAACCGCTTATGAACTCACAAGCTTTATGCTGATTTTCAAACCGCTTGTATTCTCAGGTCCAAGTTAGACAGGTACCCGGTGATCTCTTTTGGCGAAGACGGAGTGCGTAGAAGACTCGTCTCAACTTTTGTTAATATGATGCATATGTATATTTGTATAACTTTACTTTTGAAACACATGTAAACTTTCATATATATGTAATGTAATGTTTGTTTACTGTGAATACTATGTACATTGGATTTGATACACAACGTGGTAGTCAACCCCGGAGACGTTTCCGCCTTTGGTTTTCGGGGTGTGACAGTTGGGCCATCAAGTTTTGAGCTGATAACTATTTGGGTTTCGGCCCATTTTGGAAAATTGGGCCATGGATTGGGCCTTGGGTGGTTTTTTGATATTTGGGCCTTGTGGATTATTAGGTTTGAGCCTAAGTCTTGGCCCAAACTAGGAGAGGGGTAAATTGGTCATTTACCCTAGTAATGGATTTATGGATATAGATTGGGACCCAAATGTTGATTGGGTGTTGATTTGATCTTCATAGTTCGGGGATCTATCATCCAGCAGCCAGGGATTTTTTGTATGATTCAGGAGTGCACGGTGAGTTTTCCTCACTGTACTTACAGGTCGAAGGCACCAAGGCTGGCCCATTGGATTGATATCATGCTATACACCGATATGCTGAGTATGGAATAGTTCTTCATGATTATGCTAGTTGCCGACATGTTAGTCTGGTAGATCTGTAGGACTACCTGTGATCATGTCTGCCTGATTATATGTTTATGTTTTTTATCTGTCGACATATTATGTTAGGTTGAGGTTGTACTACTTCGTGTTGTAGCCACCAAACGCCAGAGCATTCTAGATATGAGACGAGGGCCAGTTAGGGAATGCTAGGCTCATACTGAGGGCTCAGGTGCATTCCAGATATGAGCTTAAGACTTAGTGGTATGCCAGACTCGCACTTAGGACTTGAGGATATTGGATCATTCTAGATATGAGCTGAGGGTTGGGTAGGGCATGCTAGACTCATATTGAGGTCTCGGTAGCATTGCAGATATAATCTGAGGACCAGTTGGTATGCCAAACTCGTACTGATGGCTGAACATTGGTATTCTAGTCTGATGATTGATTGGGTTAGGGAGCAAGCCAGACATAAGTTGTGGGGATGAGGGTAATCCATACTTATGATGTGGGCTCAAGAGCATGCCAGATATGCGATGTGGGCCTAATAGGTAATCCAGACTCATACTGTGGGCTCAGGGCTAATCCAGTCTTTTAGTTGTGAACCCAATACATGTTGTTATTTGTACATGTTATCTATTAGAGTGTCGGTACTTTAGGGGGACTCACTAGGCTTCATGCTTATAGTTTTGTTTATGGTTTTAGGTTCTTCGGATGATTCGTTATGGTTTCAGGTTCTTCGGATGATTCGTGGTAAGTCAAAGGCGTGACCGTACACATCCTTGGTTTTACAATGGATTGGATCTTGGAAGACTCTGATTTTAAATCATGTTTTGGAGACAATGTTTTTTAAACACTTTTATTAGTAAATGGTTAGTTTTGAAAAGTTTAAATTGGTTGAAAATTTTGGAATGATACATATTCAATCGTTGTTTGCAAATCATAATGAGAACATAGATCCTTTAGTTTGCATGTGAACTTAGGGTTTAAGTTTTTCTACGAAAATAAGATTTTTATAACATATAAAACCCATCAGTGGTATCAGAGCCATTGTTGTCATTGATTTTGCACAAAGTTTAATAGATCAAAACTAGGATTTATAGAAACTAAACCCTAAGGAATCAATTTTGAAAAATCCCTAAGGTTCTTGAAACCTAGCCTCCACCCTCATATTTTCAATTTTAGCAAGGGTTTCAGAAACCCTTGCCCCCTTTGCCTATTTTCAAAAATTAAGGTACTCCTTTTAGGGTTTACCATGTTTCCTTATTGGTTATTTTAAAAGCCTTAAAATTTGAACATTTAAAACATGATAAATCCTAGCCTATTTTCGAATATTAGAAGGCTTAGGATTAGGATTAAATTTGAATTATTTTATTAATTCTTTTATTATAAATAATTATTTAACCCATACTGATTTAGTTAATTTAATTAATTATTTAATTAAAAGATAAAGTTTAAATCAAAATTGGTTTAATTTTAAATTAAATTATTTTTTATTAATTTAAAAAAATTAAATTTCAATCTAGTAATTTATAAACTTTATTAAAATACACCTTATACTATATATAATTAATAGATTAGTATATTATATGTATAAGAAAAGTCAGTCAAATCGCTAGTACGCCTCATTCACGAAGTCATGCTATAAGGGGAGTTTAAGGAAGTGACCTATAAAATGACCGTCATCGGGTATCCATTCTTACTCACTGCTCTCTTGTTTGTTGGAGAGTCGTTAGCCAAACGGGTTTAATAGGAAATAATCTCATTAATAAGTATAATGATAAAAAGTAACTAAACTACTTTTGAAAAATCCTACTCTTAGTTACTTTAAGAAAAATGTGAAAATTATGCTAATACATGAAATTACACATTATACTTTATATGTAGTTAGTGGAGCACGTGTGGCTAACCGGCACACTAATAGTGACTATAAATAGTAATAATGGGCTTCTTGAAAATTATAATTGTTAATGGAGCACTAGTTGTTAACCGACACATTAATGAGAGATCATAAATGACATCAAGAGTGCCAAGTATATTTGTATGGTTATTCACATCCTACTTGTGATCCTCGGTATCCCACTCACAAATGGAAAAGCATAATCTGAGAATAAACATGTCATTGATAGATTCAATGAATCTCAAAATACCTAGGAGTTTCATAGTTCGAAATTAGTGAACTGCTTTTACCTACCTTTCATAAATTCTCAATAAGATTACAACATCCCTCTTCTTAGTTGTGAAATGTTATATTGGATCATAGCCTTAAATATTAATTATGGGTTAAAATATTAAGGTTTATTGTCATCTAACTAAAACTACTTTTTTTTCTATAGATTTCTACTTCTGGTGATGCTTCTGCACCTGAAAACTCTTCCCATAACTTTTCATTCCTCTCGATCATGTCCAAGGTGATATTGGATGGCACCAACTACAATGATTGGATGAGAAACATTAAGATGGCTCTTTCATACGTGGGTAAAGATTATATCCTTGAGAAACAACTCGTTGAGATTGATGAGGCCATTGCTACTCCTGATGAAATAGCCTCGTACAAGAAACACTATAATGACGCGACTAAGCTTGTTGGCATCATGGATGAAACCATGATTCTTGAGTTACAAAATATCTAAGGACTATTAGCCATAAAATATGAACTTGGATCTTCTGGTAAAGATTCAGAAGAGAGATCGTCAAGAAAAGTATGAGTTCGTCATAGCTATAATGGCTTGCAAATTGAAGGAAGGAGAGTTTATCGGCAACCATGTGCAAAGAATGAAAATATAGATGGAGCGCCTTGAAAGGCTAAATGTGAATTTTGAAGAGGAGTTAGCCATTGACATGGTTCTTAAATCCATGCCACCTTGTTATGATCAGTTCATTTTGGCTTATCATTTTAAACGACACAGAAACCACATTGGCCCAACTCCACAACTTGTTGCGAACAACAAAGTCAGGAATGAAGAAGAATCAAAATCCTACCTCTACTAATGCTCTTATCCTTGCCATTGGGAAAAACAAATGAAAGAAAATGATAGGTGGACCTAAGCAGAACTGGAAGGGCAAGGCCGATGTTGGGTCATCTAGCAATGACCCAAAAGCAAAGCCGAGTTCTGATATCGCTTCTATTAGGGATCCCAAAGAGGCTATTTTATTTTATAGAAATGATAAGGCCTATTAGAAATGAAGCTGACCCAAGTACTTGTAGGAAATCAAGGATGGAAAAGTGTAGCCAACGTCAGCAGGTATTTACAATATTCAAACTAATAACTCACAACCTACTCGTTCTTAGGGTCCTTGATAGAGGATGTGGTTTTCACATTTGATTTGATTTGCAGGGACTAAGAGAAACTGAAGAGGTGGAGCATCAAAGGATGAATCTAATTATGGGCAATAGGAGATCTTTTCCTATTACCAAGATTGGAACTTATAGTATTATGTTTAGTAGTGATGTTAGATTAGATTTGGTTAATTGTTGCTATTTTTCAAAAATGACGTGAAACATTTGTTAGGATATTAATCCTGAAAAGATGATTAGATTCAAAACCGATTGTAAATAAGAACAAGAACAAAGATTCAAAGTATGTTGAATGATTATATTCCATGGCCTCCGAAGAACTCGATTAAGAATTACTATTGTAGAGGCATGTTTAGGGTTACAAGAATAATTGCCAAAGTTATCAAACACAGTGCATGCATGCAACTTAAATACTCTAACCCTAATAAATGACGGGTGGACAAGCCCAAGCCCGTTTACATAAATGGACTAATAAAAACACCCGATGACGCAACATAATATTCCTAACAATCTCCCCCTTTGAGTCAATTGAGGCAAGATTCCATCAACGCTGAGTTCGCTTCTGCACTTCAAAAACTTTTAGAATGATACTCAGCAGAGACTTGCGAACCTGGCTATACCATTGAATGATATCCGAAAACCACTTCTTGTCTCTGGTGTTGTTGCCCTTGAATTTATTTACCATTTCCAAAATATACTCAAGGCAAGAAGTTGTGTACAGGTGTTTATCAGGAAGGAAGAAACAGGCCTTGTGAAAGTCTGCATCATTTCGTTCCCGCGCCTGAAAAACCACATACCATCGTTCCTTGTATATTTTTCCAAGCTTTAACTTTTCAACCCTTCTGGAGCTTCTTTGGGGAGAACAGATGGCTTCCTTCGCAATACAATAGCTATTTCCACATCCATTTTTCCAACCTCTTGAACATACGAAACAATCATCAATTTGAGGTGAGCAATAACGGCTTGTACTTCTGACCGTCTCTCAGTAGTAAGTTGTAAAGCATGATCCAGTCATATGGCTTGAGGCATGGTAGGTCTTCGAGAGTAAATTCGTAAACCTGACTAGCAGAACCTCTCACAACCTTGAACTTCGCATTAGGGAAGCTTTCGGTTTCTATTGGACCTGTGACCTTCACTACAGTAATCTTTCTAGAACTCCACGTTTCATATTGTGGCCTCATGTGCTTGAGATAAAACGAGAAGATTAATTGATCAGCACCATTATCAGTGGAAGGGACATTCGCTACTTTCACAAAGGAGCAAAACTTGAAGGCTTTCGGAGTTATTGGCAGATCTAACTGTGAATCTTGTGTATTCTAAAGCTCGAATGACACAACTGGTTCTAGCCAATATTGACTAGGCATATCTACAATTTCATTCTGAATTCGCTTCAAAGTCCACTTTGGAAATAACAGCTTTCGGCTTTAAAAGTAACCTGAGCTTCGCCTTATGCTCGTTCTTTCACTTCAGCCTCTCTGGTTATTCTTTGATGTTCTTCCATTTCAGCCTTTCGTGCCTTTATTCTGTTAAGCTCGTTTTTATCAGGGTCTTCATCCTATTCTCGACAATAGGTTCTTCACTGAAAAAATTTTCTTTGCTTTTACACTCAGATTTGCTTTTAACAGTGTGCTTGACTGAGGGTTTGGGAAAGTGGAGTTTCGTTAATTCTGTGGTGATATATCTAGAACATTTGATTGTTTGCCATTAATCCAGAAAAGTGTGTTAAATTTTGGGTTTCACTTAGTTCATGGTTGAACGAAACTAAGATCATGAACACATATGTTGTGTAATCATAAAACTCAATCGTAATTTCTGAGAGACTCAAGGGTTACGATCATGGAAGCAAAAATGATGAAGAAAACTATCAGGTGGTTCCAAAGAAACGAATGTACCTTTGCTATGTGAAAGGGACTAAGTAGACAACTATTTACTAATTGTGATAAGGGTAAGGTAGCTCATGACTTATGTGAATTCGTAGCCTAATTGGGAAGAAACGATTGGCATTATCGATTCATTAAGGCTTCAACATAGAGTCGTTAAGGCTTTAGACAACATGCAGCAGCATGCTTCTAGGCACACCTAGCTAGTACATAGATAATGAAATGTATACCTGCCCCACCATTCGTGTTTAAGGTAAAGATCTTGCCTTCAAATCTGCATAAAAAAAACTTGAATAAAACATATTTTGAAATTTGAGTTTTTCTGAACAAGAAATAAAAAGAAGTATTTTGTATTTTGAAGATTTTGAAATAATTAAAAGAGAGAAATAAAATTAAAATTAAAGAAATTTTTTTTGTATTTTTGACTTTCTTAAAAAAATAAAAATAAACAAAAAAATAGTAAAAAATAATATATAAAAAATAATTAAAACAATAGAGAGTAAGAAATTTCACATATATATATATATATATATATATATATATATATATATATATATATATATAAATATTCAAAAGGATATAAAACTCTCTAAACCACGAGCAAACAATTGACCATGAGAAATGAAGAGCATTTGCATGAAGACGTATGATAATCAAGGGATGCAAATTACTGCGAGCGTTCACACCGATTCACATGACAAAAGATGGTTGCAAATTACTGCGAGTGTTCGCACCAATTCGCATGACATGCTCTAGACGGCGAGTGCGAAAGTACAACAAAAAACGAAAGTATCATTATGAAAGAGAAAGTGGTTTTGGAACAGATTCAGCTTCTATCATTCCCAAGCCTTGAAGTATTTGATTGAAGGTAGGTTCAGGTAAGGCTTTCACGAATATATCAGCTAACTGATCAGCCAATCTAACGATGTGTATTTCAACATTACCATCTTCCACAGATCCTTGATAAAGTGATACCTTAGAGTGATGTGTTTCATTTTTTAGTGTTGCACTGGATTATGATAGATAGGAATGGCACTTTCGGAGTCACAGTATAAGTGGATACATTCATATTCAGACCATACTCACGAAGTTGGCTTTGAATCCAAATGACTTGTGAAATGCATGAGGCTGCATGTATGTACTCTTTTTCAGTAGTTGAGAGGGATACGCAAGTTTGCATTTTCGACTACCAGCTTACGAGCTTGCCATCCAAGAATTGGCATCCTCCTGTTGTACTCTTTCTATCCAGGCCATACCCTCCAAGATCAGCATCCAAAAACGCTTGTACGAAGAAACCTGAGTTTGATGGATACCATATGCCCAGTGATGAGGTTCATTTTAAGTACATAGATATGTTCTTGACAGCCACCATGTGAGGTTTGCAAGGATTCGCTTGGAATCTATAACAATAACAAACAGAAAACATAATGTTTGGTCGACTAGTTGTTAAATACATCAATGAACCTATCATCTAACGATAAAGGGTCACATCAGCTGTTGGTTTTTCTAGAGATTGTGTTCTTTTTGTTCCGAATTCCATTGGAACCTTCGTTTATAAATATACCTTCCTGCCAACCTTCGTTTATAAATATATCATTCCAAACATAGCGAGCAGGGTCTTCGTGTATGCCTCCTGATTTATAAATATACCTTCCTGGCTCTATCTTATGTTTAATCCAAGGAAAAAGTTAATTGGACCTATTCGGCTCATCTCAAATTTCTTTTCCATTAGTGTAGGAGTTGAAGTTTATTGTAAGCTTTCGAAAGCTTTGTAATGTTCGTAATGTAATGTTATTTACAAAGGCATTGTTTTTTTCGAAACTGTATTGTTGGCTTTTTTGTATCTTTTGTGTATGCTTTCTATTCTCCTATAAATAGGGGAAGGTACAATAGATAGGATAGAACTTTTGCATCATTTTTTTCTAACTTTCATTGTATCAAGGAAGCATAATATGAGATGAAACAAGATTATATTTACTCTGAGTGTTCATAATTCTATTTGTTTTTCTGATCTCGTTTCACTTCTTAACTAAATCACAACTACATTTGGTATCAGAGCAGGAATCATACTGCACTGATGCGATTTTCATCTTGTGTCAATCGTATTTTGAGTCTCGTATTGGATTCAATAGTTTCCACACTTTTGATACTGAAAATCATCCTTGATCATCAGTTGTGATTCGATTCTACAAATAGTTTGTTCATTCGAGTGTTCTACTTGCTTTTTCCTATCAATTCATCCATTAACTATCAAATTTCTAATGTTTTTCTGAGAATTCATCCGTACATCAATGGTGAATTTGAATATGAACACGATGACATCTTTTTCTCATCTGCTAGGATCTTCAACAAAGATTCCTATGCTAATTTCAGAGTATTATGATTAATGGGCTGATCTCATGGAAGACTACTTGAATGGACTGGATGAAAAGCTATGGGAATGTATTGATGGCAATGTTCTTCTTCCTGCGAATGTTCAAGCAATTGGTTCATCTGCTTCAACACAAAGTGTTTCTGATTAATCAACAAGGCTAAAAAAGAATATGGAAAGATGTATGAGAGAGCTTCGTGGAGCTCTTCCTCCTGTTGTTTATAACTACGTTCGTAGTTGTAAATCTATAAAAGAGATCTGGAATACTCTTAAAGATAATTTTCAAGGGAGTGAAAAGACGAAAATCAACTCTATGAAACATTGTTTGGTGGAGTTGAAAGAGTTCAAGCAAAAAGAAAGT
Source organism: Lactuca saligna (assembly GCF_052625555.1). Taxonomy (NCBI): domain Eukaryota; kingdom Viridiplantae; phylum Streptophyta; class Magnoliopsida; order Asterales; family Asteraceae; genus Lactuca; species Lactuca saligna. The sequence goes on along the minus strand of NC_136422.1, from coordinate 135,235,557 downwards.
TAATCTATTGAACTTTATTACGATCGCTTGAATGAACACATCTACAAATGCAGCCGTAATGGAATAACCAGAACAACAGTGGAGTTTAATCTCACATTCATTATGGGATTAAGAAAAGAAGGGCGAAATGTTAGTCTCATGGTGAAAACTCAATAGAGCTTCGATACCTCAACTCTGAATGATCTTTACAATCTACTGAAAACTCATGAACCTGAAGTTATCGAAATGGCTAAAATATCAAAGATAAGCTTGGGAGGACCACTTGCTTTAGTTTCGAAAGTATCTAAGAAAGAAGATACTGAAAAAGAGACTTCTGATGATGAAGATTGATTGTTAACTCAGATGACGAAGCCATTGCTTTTTACTCAAACAACAAAGTAAAGCAATTTTATAAAAATCCATTTGGTTCAAAAGTAAGGACTGGTGAAGCAAAAGTGAGTTTTGCGGGAAAAGTGAATGAGGATAAGAAGTTCGAGAAGAAAGAATCAAATACTGAAGATTCAAAAGTTGAAAAGAAGCTCAAAGGTGACTCAGGTGTCGATTGTCACTACCGTCTGAAATGTTTAGTTCTTTTGAAGTCCCAATGTCTTGGTTTTCAATTGTTGGTTCTACTGCCTTATACAGCAAGACAATTAATACTGTCACATTCAATCTTGTGAATGATAAGAAGTTTCATCTTTCCAAGAAGCTGTTTGCCAAGATTCCCGAAATCCCTAATTCTCCGCCATTCTACAAAGTCACGAATAAACAAGTGCTACACATGTTCAATGATATGGATTATCAACCCATTCCTACAAAGATAAGCGAATTCAAGAAGTCTGGCCTTCCTAGTATATGGACTTTTCTTTTTGGAATTTACCTTCGATGTTTCACAGGTCGAAGTGTTGGCTTGGATAAAGGAAGAATGGAAGTGTATGCAATGGTATCTGGAATCTACTACAATCTACTAGTGGACTATGCAAGACAGATGTGGAAAGAATATTTGAAGACTGTCGAAAATCAAATGCAGTGGATGGGGTTTCGTGTGTAAGGTATTGGAGTTTGATTCTTCATTATGCTTATGAGAAGAAAGGTGTTTTGGTGCTAGCTGATGAGCTTAAGGTAAAATTTGTGAAGTATCATTACCAAAAAACAATTGAAGATGATGTGAGTATATTTCCTTCAGTTACTAGAATTCCTGATGGGATGCTCAAGAAAGTTGATCCATCAAATCCAGTGTTTTTACTCACAATTAGCACAAATGACGAAACTGATGTTTTACTATCAAAACATGATGAAGGTTCTTCGAAGAAATCTCGAAAACTAATGAAAGGTGATGAGTCAACTCCTGAGAAACCTGTTCAAGAAGAAAAAGTTACTAAGTCACCCAAGAAGAAGGTTGCAGTTGTGATCAAAGTATCGAAGAAGTCCGACAAGCGTGTTGATCCTAAAGCTGTTGAGCCTACAAAGGAAATTGTTCCTTCGAAAACTAGTGTATTCAAGCGTCTCAAAAATAAAGCTCATAGGTCATGAACTTCTCCTGAAAGGTCTTTTATCTTTTCTCCTACCATAGTTCAAAAGCCACATGTTACATAGAAGGGTCTCATTATTCGAGAGGTTCATGTACCAGATTCTCCATCTTCAAAGAAATGAAGGGTTGAGGATGTTGCCAAGCATATTTCCAAGAAGACAAAGAAGAGGAAATTGATTCTTCAGGATGACTCTATGAAAGAAGAAGAAGTCCCTGAAACTCCAGAGGGTGATGTTTCATCAAAGAAGAAATCTCCTGTCAAATCGATTTTCGAGTAGATAGGAATTTCCAATAGCTCTATGAAAACTTCTACAGTGGACACAACTACTATTCTTGTTGATTCAACAAAAATATCGATTCCTGAGCAGACTTTGGTAATACCACCCGAGGATTCGATAACCAAGTCATTTCATAAGGAGGTTCAAACCTCAGGCATTTTTACACACGTATCTAATACGGATGTAAATGTCGACATGGGTGAAGGAGTCTCGAACAATGAACACCCAGTGTCTACTCAAGGTATTCTTGATACCTCAATCATTACTACGATTACTTCTTTAACACCGTTTGTCACTACTATTTCTACAACAACACATTCACCAACTTTTGATCAAGTTATGAATCAACCCATCACTTCTCTTTTCCCATCTCAATCCACAGATCCACCCAAACCTGTGAATGATGATGATACTAATGATAGAGGATTTAGAGGATCATTTGTTGATCTAGAATTTGATCCTGAGGAAGAAGACATACCAGACCACATGCTTATGTCAGGAAAATAGTTCAATACCCTTAACAGAAAGCTCAACTCTATGTTACAATCACAAGGAGATGATGGCAGTAAACACTCGGTATCTGGAATTGAAGTCGACTTCATGCTCAAGGCTCAGGAGCTTCGACTTCAACATAAGCTAGACGTTTTGGATAAGAATAATGAACTTTGTATCAAAGCTTGGTCTGATACGTTCAATAATGAAATCAAGGAGCTACGGATGGTTGCGAAGGAACTTCATTTTCTCTTTGGTAAGGACATGAAGCCTGTGAGAGAAGATGTCAATCGTAAACTTGAAGAATTGAAGGTTGATGTGACTAAAGAATTAAGCGAGTTGAATACTAACTACTCTTCTCTACTTTCGAAAGTAGGCATTGTTGCAGGGGCTGTAACGAAAGTGGAAGAACGGTACCAATCTCTACTTCCCAAGTTTTATGAAAAAGCAACTGATGATCTTAGCAATTTTGGGAAGCTTGATACTACGCTTTATGAACTAAAAGAGTTGATTTCGAAATCTGGATAATCCTCTCTTTTAACTCTTGAGTTCTTAACTCAGAAGTTTTGTCTGTTTGAAACAACCATTCAAAAGGAGTTAGCCCAATTGTCTCAACTGATAAGTCTCTTACCAACAAATGACCCGCCTGTTGTCATAGGCGTGCAAAGGGGGAAAGAAGAATTGTTAGTAAAGGAGAAGGTGCCTCTGGGAAAACAGATGAAGAAGTAAAGATTGTTGGGAAGGTTTTTACAACTCATACTCCTACACCAAAATCAACAATTTCAAAACCAACAATTTCGAAGGCTGATCCAGTGATAGCAACTGTCACAACTATAAGGCTAATTGCTAAAGGCATTGTAATTGGGTCAACAGGTGAGGGAAGCAAACTACAACAAATCAAGATAGAGGAAAAGGGGTTGTAATTGAGAAGTCAAAGGAAGAAAGAAAGGTTGAGATAGATGCAGAAATAGAGAAGCAGCGTCAAATTCAAAGTGTTTTGAGGCTTCGTCAAAACGATCCTCCTACTTTGAACAAAGGAGATCCAAGAAATTTCCATAGTTATGAAAATATCGAAGCGAGAGTTGCTTATAATGAAATGTGTGAGTTTGAGAAGATGCCAAGGAAAAGCTACTCTATCGAGAAATATGATATGAATCAACTTGATTTTCCTGTCAATGAAATGATGTTTCTCACATCCTAGTACAAGATTGTTGATCAATTCAAGTATAAAGATAATTTTATCCATATGAAGATGAGGTTTCACACTATGTTGGGAAAGGATCAATAAGAGGTATGGTCACTCGTGAAGATTTTCTGAGTGCTAAGTATAACAAAAGGATGTGTTTTTCGAAAACATGCTACAAAAATTTTTGATACCATGTTGTGAGTGCAAACAATGTTGCTCTTGACTTTTCAATTGCTGATTTTGCTCTGATGAACTTGAATGATCTTATTCAAGTTGCGACTTTACTCAAATACATGGATGCTTCGAAACTCCAGGGAACAAGTAAAGAAGTGCTACATCTGGGATTGGGCCATATCAAGCTTTTCTTAGACAATTACTATGATTTTCTAGCATTGACTGATATTGAGTTAGCACTATCAATGGTAAAAGAAATCACTGTTCCTCAATTAGTGTTGAAGAGTCAAGCTGATTTGAAGATGTATGTTGATGGAGAAATATGTCTGAAGCCTTTTAAAATTGTTTTCGTGGGAAAGAGCAAGAAGTGAAAATAAACGAAGTTCTTATTTCAGTCAAGTGATCTCGAAAGATACACAACTTCTCAATATATAAACTTGATTATGTGTATGAACAGTTGTAAGAAGAACACTGAAGGGGATAAAGCTGAATTGAAGAAGGTCATGAATTGGTATGTGGAGATTCGAAGAACATTACATATGGTTGCTCAAGTTTTGATAACCTGATTTAGACACTACTTACAAATGGGGAGATTGTAGGAGTCTAAGTTTATTGTAAGTTGTCGAAATCTTTGTAATGTTCGTAATGTAATGTTATTTACAAAGGCATCGTTTGTTTCGAAACTGTATTGTCGAGTCCTTTGTATTTTTTGTATTCTTTCTATTCTCCTATAAATAGGTGAAGCTACAATAGATAGGATAGAACTTTTGCATCATTTCTGTCTAACTCTCATTGTATCAAGGAAGCATAATATGAGCTGAAAAATGATTATATTTACTCTGAGTGTTCATAATTTTGTTTGGTTTTCTGATCTCGTTTCACTTCTCAATTAAATCACAACTATAATTAGCTTTCGGAATTTAGTTGTTAAGCAAGGGTTAGTTGATCAGAAGATAATGTCAGCAACATAAATTTGGACAATCATTAAGTGGTCACCCTCTTTCTTGCGAAAGAAGGTTAGGTCAACCGAACGTTGTTTAAATTTTGACTTTTTCAAGAAATGAGTTAAAGTTTTGTACCAGGCTTGTGGAGTATGTTTCAAACAATAGACTGCTTTATCCAGAATATAGCAATGGTCGGGATACTTCTCATTTATAAACCCTGGTGGTTGCTCCACATAAACATGCTTCTCTAGCTCCCCATTCAAAAAGGCACATTTGACATCCATTTGATAAACTTCAAAATTCTTAAGTGTTGCGTAAGCCAGAAAGATGCGAACGTATTCTAGCCTAGCAACAGGTGCGAAGGTCTCTTCTTAGTCAATTCCTTCTTCTTGATAGTACCCCTTTACAACCAATCGTGCTTTGTTTCATATAACGTTTCCTTCTTTATCAAGCTTGTTGCAAAACACCCACCTTAACCCAACAACGGATGCATCCTTTGGAGTTGGAATCAGTCTCTAGACTTTGTTTCATTCAAATTCGTTGAGCTCCTCCTGCATTGCCTGGACCCAATCCAAATGATCTAGCGAAATTTGAAAATTTTTGGGTTCGACTTTGGAGACGAACGAATTGAACATGCAATATTCTACTTTGGAGAGTAAAGCAGTTCGTTTCACCTTTTGTTGAGCTCTTGTTAGAACTCCTGAAGACGATTCGCTTATAACTTGCGTTTTTGGATGATCTCTTGTCCATTTAGTCAGAGGAGGATAATTAGGATCACAAGATGGATCCAATTCAACATTTACATCGTCAAATTATGATTATATATCTGAATCATGAATCTGTACATCTGAATCATCATTCGTATTATCTTTCTGCCCCTCGAATGATGTAAATGTTTCTTATTCACCTATCGGATTCTACCCCTAAAGTGGACTTTCCTGGTTATTTTGTGGAGTTGAGCGTTCCCCCTGAAAAGTTTCATAAGAGATTAGTTCAGAATCCCCCCCCCCCGGTGGAATGTACCCATGTGGGCCATTCACAATTGGTTTCTCTTCGTTCATAGCAGTCGTTGTGTCGTCAACTATTTTCTTCAATTCATCGACCTCGTTGTCAATCTCTTTGGATTCGGAAGAGATAGCCTTCTCTGTCTCATCGAATAGTAGCGTGAATTCTTCGTAGAGATTGTCTAGTGGAATCGTAGATGGACATGGTTTAGGAAAGATCTCATTTGATTGATTGCCATTCACTTGAGTTCTCTTTAAGTAGTTGTCGCCGAACGTCGCACAATAGGTTTCATCTATTCGGTTTAATTATTTGTTAAGAACCCTATATGCCTTAGAGGTCAGTGAATATCCCAAGAAGATATCTTCGTTAGCTTTCACATCAAATTTGTTCCTTTGTTCTTTAGAATTAAAGATGAAGCATCTAGAACCAAAAACATGGAAAAACTTTACATTAGGTTTTCGTTTATTTATAATATCATAGGGAGTGATAGATATTTTTTTACTGAGAATTGAACGGTTTTGGGTGAAACAAGCTGTCCCAATCGCATCAGCCCAGAAATATAGTGTCGGACTCGCAAAAGAGAGCATTGTTCATGCAACCTCACACAATTATTGGTTTTTCCTTTCAACAACGCCGTTTTGTTGTGGAATGTATAGACCCGAAAAGTTATGCGAAAATCCTTTCACAGTCAGAAATTCTTCAAACTCCTGGTTTTTGAATTCCAATCCATTGTCATTGCGAAGATTGCGAACCAGCTTTTGTAGTTGTAATTCAATCTGCTTTATGAAGTCTTTAAGCTTGGGGTGATTTCAAATTTTTCTAAAGAAAATAAACCCAAGTGAAACGAAAAAAAAAATCATCTACAATAACAAGAATATACTTATTACCACCAATGCTTTCGGTCGTAGACGGACCACAAAGATCGATGTGCAAAAGTTCAAGTGGCTCAATTACTTTTGTATTCGCTATCGTTGGATGGCTTTTTCTACTTTTCTTTCTCAATTCGCAAGCAGCACAAGATGATCCTTGTCGTACTTTAGGAGAGGAAGCCCTCGCACATGATCACGAAGGACAATGTTGTTGATATCTTTGAAGTTGAGATGCGAAAGTCTTCTGTACCATAGCCAACTATCGTCAGCAAGAGCTTTCATTAGAAGGTAAATAGTTGGATTCCCTCGTATTGGATTTAGGTTCAATGGATACATCTCACCTTTGTGTTCAGACTTTAGAAGGACTGCTTTGGTTTTCTTTTCTGTGATCTCTGAATCTTCATCGTCAAATGAGACTTTTAATCCTGTACCAATGACCAACTGCGAAACAGTTATAAGATTGTGTTGCAGACCCTTGACATAAGCAACTTTACGAATTGAGAATTCTCCATTTGTTATCATCTTATAGCCTTTGATCTCTCCAAGTGATTTATTCCCAAACTTCACTCTTCCACCATTCTTCAGTTCCCTATACTCTCGCAATTCCTCCTTCCTGCCTGTCATGTGATGCGAACAGCCACTGTCGATATACCATTCAGTGTCAAATTGTTCATCATGAATTACCTGCAAAAATTAAGCAGATTTAGGAACCCAAAGTTGTTTGGGTCCTCGTGAGCCTTTTACAGTAAGAGGGAAAGTAATTAAAAGATCAACTATATAAATTTGTTTTATTAAGGTGGTGTTATCTTTCTTTGTGATTTTAAAAACCTTGATCCTTTTATCTTTTAGGTTAGTATCTTTTGAAGATGATGGATTTTGATTTTTGTTTTGTATTTTCACAATTTTTTTCACTTTTCTTTGTGTTAGGTTCGGGCTTCATGACTGGAGCTTGATGATCCGAAACTAGCTTACATTTTCCTTTAACATCTTTTGATATCGCGTGAGCATGCGAAGCATTTTTAGTTCGTGAGTTGTGAGGTTTTGGATTCTCCACAGGGATTTTTGGCTCTGAAAGAATAGGTTTTTGAAAAAGAGATTGTATTGTGCGGACTGTGAAACTGATTTTGCGAAAAACTCTTTGGATTCGCTTTTGGTATAACTTTCGCATTTTGATTGAGAGGTTTCTCAATGCGAAGGAAGATGGGATTTCTGGATTGCCAAAACTGTTTTCTTTCCCTGAGATTTTTGTTGTATCTGGTGTTCCTTTGATGTTTTTCCGCTGCGAACTATTCTGAAGATTTGTGAACGTTAGCTTTCGCTCTTGGATTTCTTGTTGGAGTTTCGTTTTGCTCATAAGATGTGTCGCTAGGAACATTCTTAGTTCCAATGGGACTTCCTATCTCGTATCTGGAGTTAACCTTGTTTAAAGGTTCTGCTACATATCTTCCTTTTACTCTCCATGAGGTCCTTTCTGAGAGATCAACTGTTTCGTCATCATTGTTGATCAGAGTTGACCAAAAAGACCCATCACATCCATCTTCGTTGTCTTTGTCAACCATGGATGTTAATTCGACTATTTGAGCCTTATTTACCCCCATTGATTTTGAAAACCTGGTTAGGGATGGTTTGGACTTTTGGAAAAATAGTCACAAATTCTTTTAAAACATTTGGATTAGTTTTAGAAAGACGTGCAAATTCGACGGAATTTTTAGAAATTGGGACTTTTGCAACACAAGATTCGTTTTTAACAAACTCCGAGCAATCAACCTCATCCTCTACAAATATTTCACTCATATCACTGTCATCGTCAAATTCAGATGTGTTATCAGCATTAAGTTTGTTATCTGAACTCAACTTTGTACTCAATGAGTCAAACTTTTGCATAGTATTAGTTTTAATTTTCTTTTTGTCATTTTCTTCCAAAAGTTGTCTCAAGATGTTCTTATGGTCTTTGGACATAATAAAAGACTCATTTTTGTCTAGTCCAATCCTATAAGCTTCTGAAGTTTCATCAGATGAGATGATTGATTCGCACTTATAACAGTTAGCGTCGATTTCGTCTTCCTTTAATTCAAGGAATGGCAAAATCAGCTTATGGAGTCTTTGACCAATCTCACAATTAAGATGCAATTGAGTAATATTATGATAAATCCTTTTTGCAATCAAACAAAAAATATTAGGTTGTTTCAAAAGCATTAAATTTTCTCGTTGTAAATAAATTAACTCATCCCTAGACTTGGCTAAATCAGACTCAATCTTCTCTATCCATATGCATCTCTCCTTATTCTTTTTGGCGAAACCCTGCTAATTTGATCGGTTAGGTTAGATTTTATCATGCGAGTTTGTTTTAAACTGTTACTGATACTAGAAAATGTGAATTTTAATTCATTTAGTTAAGTTTCGTATCTTGACACAGGTATATTGAGTGATTCAAGAATAGAGTGTACCTTATTTATCATTTTATTACATTCGCTGATTTGCTCAAAAATTGGTTTCACAACAAAGCAGCTATCACTCCCATGTCCACTATCAGTGGCGTATCCTCGCATCTGTGACACATTACTTGTCACCACGAAACATCTTCCTCTAGAGTGTGAATCCTCCTCTTTCGCAAAGAAACTTCTCCCATGAGTTGGCCTGCAAACCTCCTCATCTTCTAAATCTGTGAACCAGACTTCCACCCTACAAAATGCATCATCAACTTCCTTTTCCTACACAATCAAAGCAGGCATAGAATTATCAGAGTTCTTTTTCTTCTTTATCTCCTCAAGCTATCGGAGATGGTATGTTTCATCGTCTTCTCCTTCCTTCTTTTCATTCAATCTACACAGCATGCACTCTTTGGCCAAGTCATTTTTGCCATGACAATAGTTACAATCATAGCCAGAGTCACCCGTCAACTTCTTTTCCTTCTTTTCCTCTTCCTTTTATGAGCCATACGCATTTTCCTATTTTAACTTCTCAGAGCTGTAGCTTCCCTGCCAGTTTCGATTCTTGTTGGAAGGGAACTTTTTCTTTGTGAATCGCTTCGGGTTTGACACCATTAACGCAAACTCTTCACTCATAAGCTCATAATCAGAAAGGTCACATTCTGAACCTTCTTATGTTGCTTTCTTGCCCTTCGCGATGAGAGCCATAGATCCCATACCATACATAAATTTTGCTTCTTTTGTCACCTCATTCTCATGTGACTTCAGGATTCCAATATGATTTTCCAAAGTATAATTCTTGAACTGTTCATGCGCCTTTACTGTAGACACCACTGTCATCCACTTCAATCTAAGCCTATTCATAAACGTGACCTTTTGTTCAATAATTTCACGTCTAATGCCATGTTTTGTCATCCTACTCTTTTATGTGACTCGTCACATAACTCTTGTCCCATGGACAATCTATATCTTTATCTCATCAAAAGTTCATCTACTAATCATCTAGTACTTAACTCATTAAGTACTTAATCTAATTCTTCTTCTCATATCTCTTAGGTATTCTAAACAATACTCTTCTCATCTAACCATACATACTCTAAATATACTTACATGCTCTGGTACATATTTCTAACATATACCCCATACATAATCTAAATATACGTACATGCTCTGATACATTTTCTTACACGTATAACCATCATATATCTTCATCTAATCACTTGGTGAATTCACTTAATGTCCCAAGATCCAACATATATATATATATATATATATATATATATATATATATATATATATATATATACACACACACACAAACACACACACACACCGAATATTAATGAATATATATCAATAAATAATAAAAATAGTCTTCAGTATGTGTGACATCCACATTAGCGATGTGGGAATTATGTGATTTCATCCTTTATGACTTTTATCCCTCTAAGACCGTTTACAGTGGTGGCTTCCAAACCATTTGCAAGGCCACTTCAGCCACAAATTTCATGCAACATGGATTAATGTCTTTCAATACTTTTTTTTCTGTTTGGAACGGAGGAATTTCATAAAATAAAACTAGCAAGAAGCTAGATATGAAAAACAATTACATCACAATAGTAGCTAAAGATGGATATGAAGTCACTCGGTCCAACGTAACTTAACTTTACTACATCTATTACAGATCCAAAAGAAAGAATTCTCAATAACTTCATAAAAAAGAAGAGACTTCTTTGGTAAAACAGTTCCAAAAATAGTTATATTGCGAAAATTCCATGTGCACCAAAAAGAAGTGATAATGACCGCATCAAAAACCTTCCGTTGACCTCTCTGCAAATTAACATCATCCAACCAATTTATTAAAGATTGCACTGAAAGTTGAGCCGGAAGAGATAAGCCCCACCAAATAGCGATCTTGGCCAAAATATCAATTAACGCGGAACAACTTCTAAAAATATGAGCAATAGTCTCCACTGCACAAATACAAATCGTGCATATAATTGAGGGAACCAAAATGCCTCTATTAGATAATATCTCCCCCGTAGGAATACTAGAAAGTTGAACTCTCCAGATTATAATATTGAGTTTAATAGGGACTCAATTATTCCATCTAGTAACCAATTCTCCCGATGTAACCAAACCACTATCTAGGGCATAACAAGCTGACAAAACAGAGAAAGTGTCAGAAACATCAAGAGACCAACCCAAGCTATCTGAAACCTGTTGAAGGTGAACATCCTGCATCAGCTCCAGAAATGAGTCCCACTGAGCTTGCTTTATACCTTCTTTAGGCATATGGCTAAGCTCTTCCGTACTCCAATACTTGAAAGGCTTGCAAAACTGTATGGTCTCAATTTTATTATTAATTAATATTTTCATTGTCTTATTTAATTAATCAATCTCTCATTTCATTTGAATATATTTAGTTATTAAAAATCAATTAACTTAAAACTATTAATGCTCTTGAAGAAATAAAAATCAATTAACTTAATACTATTAATGTTCTTGAACTAACTATAAGAAATTTGTATACGATGCTTTTATTTCAAGTTACGTTTTGCTTTCCAATTTAATCCATAAGTTTTTATTATTTATTTATATATATTCATTAATATTTGGTATTTAAATTATATATATATATATATATATATATATATATATATATATATATATATATATATATATATATATATACACACACACACAAGGTTATATCTCGTGTGTCGGTATAGCTAAAAGTTTTATATAGAAAAAAAAATCAAGGATTGTAAAAAGAAAAACATCGGGTTTTCGAATGTAAGTAATTATGATTTAATTTGATAAGTAAAATTAATCTAATACTTTAACATAAATTTTGAAATAATTCTTTGTATACAACGTTGAAAGTTTTATTGGTCAAATTATCATCATTATCTAAAATCAATTTTTTTTTTCGATTTTCTATTATCCAAATAAAATTTTTTAATATTTCTCCTCTCTCTAGCATTAATATAATACTTGTTCTCCTTTGCGTCTATAAAATAAAAATAATGAACACAGTTAAATGTTATAATGAACTGTATAAAAAATAATAATAAATAATAATTTTATTAATTGAAAAATATGAAGATTACTTTTTACTTTAATATTTTAATTGATCGATAAAATATTGGTTTTGTTTATTATAAATATAAAGAACATGCTTAATTCCTTAAAAACATGTAGTAAATAAATAAAAATAAATAAATAAATAAATAAAATAAAAAAAAAAAAAGAAAGAAAGAAAAAACCCGCAGACTATCACAATTCTCGTTCATGTTAAAGACATATTTACTTGATTTTTTTTTTTTTTGAGGTAATGATGTAGTATGATTATTTGTGGGTTTCTACTATCCAAATATTATTATTTTTTTAATTTTTCTTCTTTCTTTAGCACGTGTATAGTCCATATTGTTCTTTGAATGTGAAAAAAATAATACATATATTAAAAAAAGTGATATTAATTTGTATACATGTTATAAAATAGGAATGGATAACATTAAAGAATTGTAAAACAATATTAATTCATAAACATGTTATAAAATAGGAATGTATAACATTAAAGAGAAAACATGCTATAAAGCCAATATTAAGATCCGTAAATTTTTATCACGTATAATGTGCGATTAGGTATATCATGTAAATTTGTATATATTTAAAAAATAGAATTATAGGTTAGTTATATTTGGATGTAATGTAGTTATATATAAGATTTAATTAACTATATTAACAAAAATAAAACTTAAATAAAAAATATTAGTAAAAGAGTTGCTTTATAAATTTCATTTTAAAAGTTTACCTTATACATGAAATTATACATGAAGTATAATTTTTTTATGAACTCAAATAAACGACTCAACATAATAAGATATTTTAATAAATATCCGTTGAAAATAAATTTGTATAGTTAAATATATATGTTGAAATATATGAGCTTATTTTAAGGATGATGTATATTAAATCTTCAACATTTGAAACTAAGACCGGGGGAGTGGCTACGGTAGAGACTGTAATCTCCTTGTCACATCAGCCAGAACACCGGCCCTCCGGTGCGGTTAGGGTGCGGCCTAGGCCGCAGTGTGGCAATGGGAGAGAGCGTTTAGTGATGCTTTGTGATTGGCTGGTTTGTTTTGACCGCTTCTTTTGTTTTTAATTAAAACTAAAAAAATATTTAAAATTAAATAAATAAATAAATAAAGGAGTGTGGCACCATTCCTTAGGTGTGATATTAAACCACATTTTGTGGTAAATGTTGATGTGTTACCTCCGTGGCAGTGTTGCAAATTCAGGCCCCTAACCTAATAGCCTAAATTTTCCAATTTACTCCATCGCCTTTGTAATTTTCTCACACAATTAATTTTAAGTACTTTAAATAATTCTAACTATTTTGTTTGACACAGAATGCCAATTCTCTTCGCAATTATCTATCGATCACCCCCAAATAATGCCTAAAACCTTTACAATAATCCCTTATCTTCAACCACCCATCTTTGTTCTTCTTTATTCAATCTATTTTTTTTTATCTCTTCTCACCACCATTAAGATACTTTGATTCTCGGAACAAAACTATTGCACAGGTTTGTTGTGTTATTTTAAGAATATATTAACACAAAAACTAAAAGAAACACTTACGGCTTTTGTATTATCATATTCAATATTCAGATAACCTTGTATATTCATTACTTTTTATAACAAACAATCATTGACACATATCTATGTTTTGTTGTTTTTAGGCTGGAAATCTATATAATCAAATGGCTTGGTGATGGTTATTGAGTCAAATGTTGCAGGCTTAGCACAAAAGGTAAACAATGCTATTAGTTGGCATTTTATAGAATTTTCAAAGTGTGAGAGAAAATGAAATGGTACCCATTTTCATATATTTACGTGTTTAACGGAAATTTAAGGTAGGATGTTATATTTCACATAAATTAAAACTGTAAAGTACATTGCTATATTAGGGTAGAGAATAAATAAAAACAAAATCCCCTTTATTTGAACATAAAGTATAAATAGTAGGAAAAAAAATAGTATTGTACTTTATTTAAATGGAACATATATAGCATTAAAGCTTATCCTTTTATTTAAAAGGAATATATACATAACATGAAAAATTACAATTTTACACTTTGAAAGATTACTTTGATTGTTATAAAGTACAATGGTATAAAAGGATTGCTTTTGAAGCTACAAGGCTATATTTATAGTTTATTTCTAGAAAAAATTATTTCACTAATAAAAGCTTACCTAGTAGTTTAAAGATATGTTAGCAACATGATTTATTTATTAGAATATTATTTTTTAGGTGTTTTTAGTATGGATAATTGAAATACAACATCGCATAAAATGAAATTGTTACACGCATTACATCAAATTACTATTTCAGAATAACAACTAATACTCTATAGAAATTCAAACAGGAAGAAGAATAATTACATGATTACACATGCACAAAAAACTAACCATGATACAAATCGAAACAAATCATTATTAGTGTTGATTGAAGATGTACTAACCTGATTTTGTTTGATGTATCTCTTGTAGAAATCGTGATAATTGAATATGTGAAAGCAATATTTTTTGAATTATAATGAAGGTATCGTGGTTTTCATATGAATTTTGAATGAAGAATAGGCTATATAATAGGTAGTTTTAGGTATTCACGACAATAAAATCCTAGATTTTATGGGATAAATTGAAAACCTGACAGATTTAATTGCAATTTTGAATTGATATTACAAACATATCGAAAATAAATTAGGATAGGATTATTTGTTTCAAATTTTGAAAAGCAAATGATTTGTTACCAAAAAATGTGGATCGATGTAGATGTGTTGTGTTGGACGATCTTTGTGAATATAGCTTAATAATATGACATGTGGCGAAAGAGCATCTTAGAATAGGGAGAAATGGCATACTAAGGTTTTTTCGTAAAGACGATTGTAAAAGGGTAAAATTTAAAACCAGTGACATTGCATTGATGTCGATAGTCTAACCGCTCCATGCGTAATTGCATTTTATTTGATTTTTATTTTATTAAGACAAATTGCAAAAATGGTCCATGTGATTATCAAAATTATGCGGTTTTTGTCCAAAAATGTTTGGTGGTGCTTGAGTGGTCGAAGATTGGATAATTTAGTGATTTTGGTCCATATATACTTGAAATTACTTATTCTCTTATAACTTTTATTTCCAATTTTTTTAATTATTATAAGAGCTAAATTATTTAAATTTAAAAATTAAAAATTTAAAAACTTGGGCTCACCCTCACCACACATGACACAACTAATAAAGCTCTTCATCCTATTATATCTCTTTCTCCTCCATCGGGACAACTTCTCTTCCGTCGGAGCTATCATCATAGCCACCAGTGCCACCGATAACCACTGCCACCATTGTTATCAAAATTACCACCAATACCACCGACAACCACTGCCACCATTACTTCCATCGACCACCAACCTTTTTCACTTGATTATTGTATCGTCCCAAAACCATAACCAAAGTTTTTCATTCTTAAGTAATACAAAAACATTTTTTCTAGGAAAAAAATTTCAAGAAAACTACAAACATCAAAATACAATCATCCCAAAAATCAGAGAATCACAAAATGTAGAATCATGAGAGTTGTCGAGGAGAGTGTATAGTCAAGCCTTCGCTTTCCCACGATCATCTGAAGTACCCAAAACACATTTAAATACACAACTATAAGCATGAAGCTTAGTGGGTTTCCTAAAATATCACATACAACACATCATAATAAATAACTATGACTTATCAGTAACCTTGTGACTATTAGCAGTCATGAGGACTTCAGCAGTTTTGTATGAGAACAACAAGTCCTATGGGTTATCAGCAACACAGCAACCCTGGGGTTATCAACAACTCTGGGGACTATCAGTAATCCTGGAGTTCTTAGCAACTCAATAATACATATAACTGCAATTAGTAAATAAGACTCAACTAGTCTAGCTTGCACACCACTATGGCATATGCAATACAATAAGAAGTCTCACCTCGCAGATAGCAGCTAAACACAAGATCTCTCACATAGTGAAGACCAGTAAAAATAAGAGACATGACAATAATAAAGAAATACCCTCTCAGTCTACACCCAAAAACTATTAAATTGACCAAAAGTCAAGTATAATAACAGTTAACGGTCAACGTCAACCTCAGCAGGTCTCCATATCGTGGCCATCCATAGGCCACGTCGTGGAAACTTCTCGACAAAACAAACAGGAAACCCCCCAGTCGCCACGTCGTGACAAGCATCACGTCGCGGAAACTAGGCTTTCACATCCTATTGGATTAGGCTCTCAATCCATTGAGCTAACATTTCAAACTTTCAAGAAAGCTTCCTAAGGTCTAATACAACATAAAAATAGATGTTTTTCAGTTATGCATTTCGAATGCAAGACTAACACTAAAACTACGTCAAAATGGAGAAATAACACTAAAATCTCATGCATAGAGCTCATTACACCAAAAATCTTCAGATCTGGAACATATATCCACCAGTGAACCTCAATAATCCATAAAGTTGCTAAGTTTATGGAATCCATTCAGTCAACTCAACCCAAATATGAAGAAAAGTATATAGAAACCTAGATCTAGCATGATATGATGAGAAAAGTGAGATCTTGAGGACTTACAAGAGCCCAAAATAGCATAAGATGATGAGGGGAGATTTGTTTGGTTGGACAAAGCACCAAAGACACCTTATTCTTCTTCAAAGCACTACAACATCACTAAGATCTTTACAAATCAACAATTGAGGATAGGGTTTTCCTTAAGGGTGAAGGGAGGTGATAGAGGTTGAGGGTGTGCAAACCCTAGCCTTCATTTCCCTTAAATAGGGGCACAAATCCCGTAAGTTAGGGTTAAGCA
Organism: Lactuca saligna; assembly: GCF_052625555.1. Classification (NCBI taxonomy): domain Eukaryota; kingdom Viridiplantae; phylum Streptophyta; class Magnoliopsida; order Asterales; family Asteraceae; genus Lactuca; species Lactuca saligna. The sequence goes on along the minus strand of NC_136422.1, from coordinate 135,218,762 downwards.
CTCAACGACCGCCATGCCATGACCACAAGCTCATCACATCGTGGCACACGAGGAATGATACCCGTTTTTATTATCATGGCCACGTGATGTCATATCCTTCACCATGTTGTCGCCATCAAAAAATCTATATTTTAACTCTTTAAATTGCCCAAAACATAATGAAACATTTACCTAAAATAGATGTTACAAATATCGATAACCTAACACTACTGCCACCATCATTCTTCATCCCTCGCCATTATTGGAAACCTAATACAATCATCTTCATCCCTCATTCATATATATGTGTCGTTGCCACTTCCTCATCTATTTTTTCCATTCAAAATAAGCCTACAACTGAATCTCTGTTTGTTTTTTCCAGTCATGTTCATCTAGACATCGATTCACCCATGTCATATCCACCCATACTTTTCCCTTCTCTTGATTTCAACGGGAAAATGATTTCTAGAACCATTCTCAATTTCTAGATCTAAATGGGGATGATTTCTATGATTAAAATAGATCTGATGGTTCCAGTTTAGATCTTTATGTGGTTTCCCAATGACTTTTGAATCTCTTTCATTCATGGCTGTCAAGCCCTAGCTCTGTCGATGTTTAGACGACATCCATATCACATTCGTATCTCCAACCATGATACGGTCTTCTAGATCTCCAACCACGCTGTTGAAGCTTTGATGATGTGGTGTCAGACAAGTTAATGGGAGGCTGGTGCTGGGTTTCAAATAAAAACAAAGCTTCACCTCTATATTGTTATACTAAAATCAATGAGATTCAAATATGGATTTAAATAGGTTAATCGTGAAATCTCCATTTTCATCGTCATTCATTGGCAACCAACATCTGATGTAATGGCGGTGGTGGTTGGAGGTTCAGGAGGCTAGCGGTAGTGGATGGAAGTGAGAGAAATGTGGAGTAAAGATAAGGTGGTTGATGGTCGGTGAATGAACGGGCTTTAGAGTGTAAATCGACGGACACCGGCCATCCGCAGGTTCCCAACAACACTAGATGGTGGTCCAAATTTAGTGTTCATCAATCGAGAGAAGAGAGAGGGGGTGGGATCATGTGGGGGTGAGTGTAATTTTGTTTTTGGCTTTTTTAATTAAAATAATAAGAAATAAATAAAAGAAATTTAAAAAAATATATATATGTAAAGACAAATTCATCATTTTAGGTAGGACACATACCAAAAACACAAAATTAAAAAAAATGTCAATCATAGGGACAAAACCACAAAATGTATCCAAAATGACATCACTGATATACCACCAAACTTTTTTGGATTAAAACCATATAAATTTGACAAGTACAGAGATCATTTTTGTAATTTTGTCTTTTATTTATAAAAAAAAATGTAATATTATAAATATTATAATATACTAATGTGTATTGACTTTTATTTTTATCCAAGTTATCTCTATTACCTAGGTGCTATTTACTTATTTAGCTCGTGAAATTGAATTCAAAAACAGCAAAGAATATTAATTCATAGTATGGATTACATTACAAATAATGTTTAATAATAATTTGATGTTTTGTTATTGCAACAAAAGGACTTAGATGTGCATATGTGTAGAAGACTATAGGGATAATGACTTGAAAGGGTAACGAACTTTCGATTTTTGTCACATTTAGTCACTAAATTTTTTTTCGTTATCTATTTGTCATTGAACTATTGAAACTGTTCACATTTTACCCTTATGATCGGCTGTTACCGGTCATAAGGGTAAAATGTGAACAGTTTCAATAGTTTAGTGGCAAATAGATAATGAAAAAAAGTTTAGTGACTAAATGTGAACAAAATTGAAAGTTCATTTCCCTCTAAAAAGTTCAATGACTAAATGTGAACAAACTTCCTATTGTATTATGTTTTAGCAAAATTATTTATTTTTGTTTAATTGTAGCAACATTTGTTGATGAAGAAATCTATGAAATAAAAAAACAAAATGTAACATCCGGTCATAAGGGTAAAATGTGAACAGTTTCAATAGTTCAATGGCAAATAGATAACGAAAAAAAATTTAGTGACTAAATGTGACAAAAGTCGAAAGTTTGTTACCCTTCCAAGTCATTATCCCAAGACTATATATAAAACGACACCACTTGTACGTTGGTTTGTTGGTTTTTTTCTTTTCATTTATGATTTTTATATATAAAAAATTGAACCGAACCTAAAAATTAGGTTTTTCTAAAATCCAAAAATCAAATCATTAGCTTTTACAAATGTTTCGGTTTTTCAGTTTTTTTTTTCTTTTCATTTATGATTTTTAAATATAAAAAATCGAACCGAACCTAAAAATTCGGTTTTTCTAAAATCCAAAAATCAAATCATTGGCTTTTACAAATGTTTCGGTTTTCTTTTTCCAGTTTTTTCGCACACCCTTAGGTTGCACGGTCTCAAGCTTTTTTTACCGGTGGCAAACCAATGCCACCTAAATTTTTAATGTTTTACCCATGAAATTTTGAGGATTAGGGTGTGGTGTTCTCGGCAAAATAAGGTAGAAAAAGAAGGGAAAAGTGGAGTGTTTAGACAGTAGAAGAGGAGAGATGCATCAGTGAACTTCCACAGCTGCAAAAAAAGAAACACAACGAGCGTGGTGTTTACCGCCGGTAACATCTACCACATCGGATTACCGATAGCAAAACTTGTAGGACACCGCTTAGCCTTAGCCCACATTACTATTTCAAAACCTAAAATTGATTGTGTTATTACTTATTCACCAAACCACAAAATTAAACCGCATAACCAACTAAGTTACCCATGTTGTGAGCATGCCATTTCTTATCAAACAAACCCTCCACATATTGTAAATTTATTTGTATTCCTATTCATTTTACTCATTCCATTTCTAAGAATCAAACATTTCATAAGCTTCTTCTCAGTTTATAGTGTCAATTCTACACAAAGAATCTTGTATGGACGATCCTACCAAAACGACCAAATACGAAACCAACTTCTTTTCATGCAAATATTTAATCGCCCGCTAATGTTGTTGAGAAAACGAACCACTCAATAAGCCTTCAACTCAACTCCACCCTCTATCTAATTCATACTTAATTATTTCAAGCCATTACCAATCTTTTCATCTTGCTAACTTCCATTTTCTGTCATTGGAATTAATTAACGAAAATGACATTCATATATCCTTGTCAAATTTAATTTTCAAATCTTAAAGTGTTAATTACACACTGTTAGCATCAATGTCTATTCTTTAAAGTCCAATGTTTTTTTGTCGATTTCCTTCTTTAAAACTATTGAACGTTTGAAACTAAGCCAAAAAGTATACTGATCACGTTATTAATTTACAAAGAATTATATGACAGGTTTTACAAAATAGAAGTTTTGGTACATTAATTAGATATCTTATAATGTGTTACTATTTGTTTGTTATACAATCATAACACGACAATAAATCTTATAGGGACATATCATATTAATGGCGCTTGAAATTGTAGCTTACGAAGTGTATCACATAAACTTACTCATTAAATGCTACAAAATCACAAACAAACTTTTTTCATAAGCAACGATTTGTTTATTAAAATATTATATTGTGTAATTCTGTAAAAGATAAATTGTTGTGTATGGAAAAAAAAATATTGTATATGAATCACTTTCTTTTTCATTGGTACTCTTTATTTTTATTTTTTTTTATAATTTTTTAGTTATTTTTATTAAAATATGTTATCTAAAAGGGTAGATCCATGTTTAAAAATTTGTCCTTCTTAAATCATGTCAATTTCAAATGTTTATTATACCAAAAATTAGCCATGTGTTGAAAATGGGAATCTAAGATTCAACATTGACCTAAAATGTGTTTTCTTTTTGTTTCATTTTAAATGTTTTCTCATATAAATTTGAAAAAGGATAAATCAAAATCATATTGGGCTTCTAATAATTTAACCTTGTTCCAGTTTAATTACGCTTTATGTATTCTAAACTTGGCCAATTTATGATTTTGTGCTTAATGCTCTTGAATCATATTGGATTTTGACTTTATTGGTAGATGTTGGGATTTAATGATTGATCGCTCTATATTGTATTACATGAAAAAACAATGAATTTCATCTTTAGGATTATCATTATAATATAACAAGATGAAGGATTTCAGTTTTTATTTTGAGGAATACGTTTTCTGTCTTGCATCACGTCTTTTTTGTGTCAAAATGCTTATAATCTAAAATGAATGTTGTAATAAACTCTAGATTCTGTTTAGCCTGTTTCTTTTTAGTTCTGTCATGTATATTTGTATGCTCCTTCTAGCTTTGGTTAGTTTTTTTTTTCTTTAATGCGCCGTTAAAAAAAATCTAAAATGAATCTCTCTTTTATATGCAGAAATAATAAATGACCAATTAAGCATATACAATTAATTAAGCATCTCCTTTTTGTATTTAATAATTTTTGTACTTTGTTCTTTGTTGCTTGTTATATCCCCTCGATAGTTACTTCCTAGTCGGGGGTATAATATTAATAAAATGTGTTGTTTCAAAAAAAAAAATAAGGATAATAAGAGACAAGATTAATGATTATATGCATGTGATAACCATTTACAATAATTAATAATAGGGTATTGGTGTTTAGGATTTACTATGAAAATATGAAAACTGAGTAACAAAAGGCCCATATTCTCACCCTTATGACAATTTATCTCTTTCATAAATTGTAATGTAGTTTGTTTTTTCAAAGGTATTTCATTTTATTGATATTTATCACAAATAGGAAAATGGTTTTGCAAACTTGAAGTTTCGTTCCTTACTAGATCGGCTTTATAAACCACATAGCAAAACTTTCATTTTGTATTCTTTTGTTTAACTCTACACTTGTCTTTTATGTATATCACGTCAAAGTACTTCCAACAATCGACCCTTTCTTTTGTTCGTTTGTTAATCATATAAGGTATTCTCAAGAAAGGTATTATCATCCTAAATAATACAATTCCCTTAAAGTTGAAAGTTACAGATGATTGCGAACATGAGGATGAAATTATAAACATCCTCTATATTAGCATGAATTATGTATTGTAACTTGTAACTCTGTAACTCAAAATACATGAAAAAAAAAAAAGACAGATTCCATAATAAACCGAGACCAAACCGATCTAAAACATGATCCGGTTAAAAAAAGACATGACCTGCTCAGGATCGTAGGCATGTATATTTTATGATGAATGATAATTTTATAAATTAGGTTGTTAATTGTTGCAATAAATTAATTATTTGAATTATTATATTTTATGAGGGATGATAATTTTATAGTTGGTAGTTTCTTCACATCGAGAAAGATACCTTTAAGATTTTCAGTTTAGACTTCATTTTCAATGATTTTAATCATGTAAAAGAGCATTATGTGCAAATTAAATGATCAATTTATATTAAAAATGCATACATTGTTATATTTGAAATATTTTGCTACTCGTTTTATATTTTGTAAAGTATTTGTCATACCTTAAAACAAAATCCTAGCTATGTCACTGGATTGGCTTGAGACTGCCCGGTCCGAAAAAAAGAACGGATCGTTTTGGGGTGGTGGGTTGAGAGTTTTGTGATGTGAGAAATTCATGAAAAATGAGAGATGGTTGATTCTTGTCGAGAAATGAGTAGGAGCAGGGGTAATTTGGTGTCATGGAACGAAAGGGGAAATAAAGTTCATCAAATGTGACATGGCGGGAAATGATGATTTTTCAAGTGGAAAAGTCAAAGCAATGATAGCCACGGTGATGAGACGGGTAGCCTATGAAGATACAAGGGGTAGAACAATGGGCTAGCTTGTGCGGGGTGGGGATGTGAGGATAACATAGACACCCGAAGACCCAGAGATGAGAATAAGATGGATATTTGTGGAAGAGTATGGTGTATGGGATGTCATTTTAGATGGAAGAGGATGGAGTGAGATTTAGGATATGAACCTCCATGTGTAGAGCTTCAACACAAAAATCGGGTGGAAGGTGGGCGTGAAAGAGAAGAGTTTTAATGATATTGTTTATTGTACGTATCATATGTTCAAACTTCCCATTTTGTTGTGAAGTTCGAGGGTACGAGAAATGGAAAGTGATGTCATTTTCATTTAATAAGTTATTAAAAAAATGGTTATTCACCCTAGGGTCACATTAGAAACTTTTAATATCATTTTTTAATTGGTTTTTGACAAAGGCACAAAAGTGTAAGAATTTTGAGAAAACTTCTTATTTCTTTATGAGAGGATAGACCCAGAAAAAATGGGGAAATGATCAAGGAAGAGAATATAATAGTTTATACCACTAATACTTTCAACGGGAGATTTCCATAAATCAAGATGAACAATATCAAATAAACCAGAAACAATGGTGTGTGAACTTTCAAAAGGTAAACATATATGTTTGACAAGCTGACAAGCTTGGCAAGAAACAGTACTAGAACTTTTATTACATGCAATTAATTTATTAGAAACTAAATGATTATAAACACGAACTCCATGGTGACCGAGACGTTGATGCCACAAGGAAGTACAACCAGAAAGAAGAGCAACTTGAGTAGAGGGAATAACTGTGTAGAGATCAATGGAGATGTCACACCTAACCTAGAGCTGAATAGTTTTGAGATCCTTCACAGAAAAACCAAACGGATCAAATTTAATAGAAACAAGATTGTCGGTTGTAAAGCGACGAAAAAGTATGAGGTTTTTTATAATAATAGGTGTGACTAAGACATTACGAAGATGCAAGGACTGTAATTTGGTATGGTCGGATTGATGAATGGGTATGGAAGAACCATTGCCAACAACGTAAAAATTGGGAATTTCCCATTACCAATTGTCACAAAAGATTAGCCTCAACCTATGATAATGATACAACTTTTCATATTTAAGGAAAATATGATCAGTTAAATGATGATAATAGGATCAAAAATGAGTGAAATTATATCACTTTTTATGATGGTTAGTGTATTTGGAAAGTACACAAAAAAATGATCCCAATGATATAAGCATTATCAAAATCTGACTCCAATTAGAGGAGTTATGATTTTATTAAAGATAAAAAAAAAAACAATCGCATTAATAAACGATATTAGCGTCAAAATGACATTGAGAGATCGGTTGATTTTTGGCGAAATTCACTAAAAGGGAAATCATAGTAATGCATGAGATAAGGTCTTTGAAAGGAAAAAGGTCAAAACGGAGTTCGTATGAAGGGGACACGATTTTAGAAAAATATAAAATACATGTTAAAAACAGTAGTCAAAATTTGACGATGCGGCCTTAAGGAAAGTTGTAGTACTAGTATAGAGCTACACAAATATATAAAGCGAGTAAGAAACAAGATTCATATAAGGAATATATGAATTTCTATAAAAGATTTAGGGTGCACGCCAAGTGTGCGTCATACTTTCCGCGCACACCTGACACCCAGATTCGTCGAAGATTATGGAGACGCGATCCATCAGAAGTGTGCCACGTGGTAAGCTCCAGATGGAGCCACGAAGCGAGTGCACACTGCGCATGAAGTGTGCCACGCACACAACCTGTGACATCCCCAATTTCACGGCCAGAAAAGATCGATTTGTTTATGTTTTGTTTTATAAATCAGAGTAATCGTTTACAGAAAACAGGTCCGGAATTTGTTCCCAAAACAAAATGTGATAAGAATTTATCAAAGCATTTCTTTAAAGAAATGTATTTTCATTAAATAACAAAATCTCGGGATGTCATATTCCGATACAGACCAAAAGCATAAACAGTATAAAATAGACCTTACAATAGTTATTTATAACTACTGATCTATAATCCAAAATCTCTCGTCAAGTCCACCAACTTATACTCTTGTGTCATTACTGTAATGCAAAGAAAACTGAGTGGGTCAGGCTTGGGAGCCTGGTGGGCATATAGGGTTTTCAACCCACACTAATATAATTATTATATTTAATCTTCAAGCAATCAACCCAATTACCCATCGTCATTATCTTCTTCTTAAGGTTTTACCCTAAGAATCAACTATCATTTATTCATTCGTTCCTAAGGATTTACCTAAGGAATTGGCACGCAGTCCATTGCTGCCAAATTTATCTATCAGGTATTAAATCCATAGTTATCAGGCGCTAACTCCATAGTCACCAAGGTTCACTCAACAAGCGCTAACTCCATAGCCGCCAAGGTTTACTCAACATGCGCCAACTCCATAGTCACCAAGGTTTACTTTAACATGCGCTAACTCCATAGTCGCCAAGGTTTACTTTAACAGGCGCTAACTCCATAGTCACCAAGGTTTAATCATACCATCTCTCATCACACACCAACTATTCCATCTACCCATGTTCTACCCAACATATTTGTAGATATAAATTACATATATATAGTTCAAATCATATACAAACATGTATAAAACATTCATCCAACATTCATCTCAAATAAACAAACAATATATAAACACATAACACGTATTTCATAGAAAATACTTCATATCTATGTGTTAGAAGAAAGTAACTACACACTCACTTGATTAGACGATTCTCGGACAACACTATGGCTAGTAAAAGTAGTATTCTTCGGTAGATCTGGAAGATCTTCGCAAAAACTGGGCTTCTCGCGGGCATAGCTTCGGCTCGGGAATTTCACTTCTCGGGATCTTCGGGGTATCGGGACTCACTTCGGGTCTCGGGAATGATACCAGGGCTTCAGGAAATTTCTTGCATGAAAATCGAGGAAAAACGGGAGAGAGAGAGAGAAGAGAAAATGAGCAAAGAAATAAGGCAACCTCGCACCCTTTATATAGGGTCTGATCCTCGGACTACGTTGGGCGTAGTCTTCTGTTATGCGGGGCGTGATTCGGATAAGAGGGCCACGTGGCGAGGTCTCGGTGGTTGATCGTAGTTCTATCTCGGACCGCATAAGACTGAGATACGTTGGGCGTACTTAAAGGTTACGTGGGGCGTACCCTTCGGATCAGACCAGTGACTCCTCCCTTCGGATAATATCCGAATTTATATTAAAATTTAATATCTTAATTATTTAATAAACTTCAAAAAATCATATCTTCCTCATACGAACTCCATTTTCGACGTTCTTTATATCAACGCGTAGGTGAGACTAAGATCTACAACTTTCGTTTAGACTCCATCGGCTAATTTTGACTTTATTTTTATTATTTATTTTTAGTATGCCAGGACAAGAAAACTCCGTTATAAATTCATAACTTCTTCATTCGTCGTCCGTTTTCGTCTGTCTTTTTACCGTTGCACTACTATCAACAAGATCTTCAATTCTCGTTTAGATCGCTAAGGATAAATATCGTTCTAACATAAATTCACTTTTTACGTCGCACTGTGTCGTGCCGGTTCCTGTCGCGAAACTTCGATAGGTCATAACTTCTTCGTTATAACTCGGATTTTGGCATTCTTTATATGTAATGAATCCTTGTAACATATACTACAACTTAGTTAAGATTATTCCTTCAAAATAATCTTCCATCAAAAAGTCATTTTTGACGCTTATTGTCCTTAAATTGACTAGCCCTAATCCGGGCGTTACACAACCCCTATAAATAGAGGTGCTCACTTTTTGATTTTATCATCCCAAACACTCTCTCTATACCTCTCAAGCTGTTTCAGAGACCCTCTCGATGGCGCAAAGCTTTGGATGCAATGGCTCGGATGCTTCAAAATATGCTACTAGAGTGAGTACATGGCCCCTGTTTCACAATTTTAAATGTTTTACGGGGGGGGGGGGGGGGGGGTACATGCTTATCAAATCGTTTTATCAAAATATATTTATAGTTATAAAGATCAAATCATTTATAAAGCATAAAGCCTTATGATAATGTAGCTATAGTTATTATGCCTAGTTGTAAACTATGATATTATACCTAAGAGATATGATGTCCGATAGTCTAAGAAGAGATAATACCTAGATTTTTATAATGGCCAAACCCTTAGAATAATGTAGTACCTAGAAGTTATGTTGGTCAAATTTAGGGATATGCACCCTACCTAGTAATTACTCTACCCAAATATTTTGTTTTCAAATAACCATAATTAGGGTATATATATATATATATATATATATATATATATATATATATATATATATATATATATATATATATATATATATATATGAATTACAAAATAATTATGATATCAAAAGTTATAATTATCAAATATAATATAAAATATTTATATTGTCATAGTTATAGGATATCCCTATGAAGGATAAAAGATAAACACATATATTCAATGCATTAGTGAGTTGTTAATATTCATCTAAAGGCCTTGATTAAATTTGGCATTCCTTGATACCTATAATCGTTAATCTTGCGAGAGCTAGGAAGATATGTATAGATCTATACATGGTCTGACAACCCCACCTGCGATTTCTAGCTACAATCTCGGCAGGATAAACTTCTTATTATTCACTATTCGACGTCCAATGAAACGTCGTGGCAGGGTAAAATTATTAGTCAAATAGTGTCGATTATAGGGGCTCATGGTAATACATTAGATCACCATGGAGATCAAACTACCATTAGGGATGCCTTAGAATGGTCAGTAAAATACGATAGGATTAGATCAATATCCTAAAAAGATAATAAGATAGTATCGGTAAATATCCTAGAAGCTAATAAGATAAGAATGGTAGGTATCCTAGAAGATAATAGGATTGATAGAGTCCCCAGAAGATATTCCTAGTTTCCTATAGTAATCTAGGAAGTGGTATAATAAAATATGGGAAACTAGGAACCTAAGAATCATAAAGAATTCCAAAAAGTTTTCAAAAGACTTTGTTATACCTTTACCTCAAAACCTGTGAACTCACCAACATCAAGTTTACGTTTTCAAAAATCACATGTGTTCCTAGGAAGGAGTAGAGATTGAGTCAGGAAAGGATTATCAGCATGAAGACTTTTAGATTTTCGTTTAGATAGATAGTTTTATTGGAGCTCTATTATTTGGGAAATCTTTGTACCATCACCGCTCGGTATTTCCGCCATCGGTCGGGGAGGGTGTGACAGATTTGTATCAGAGCTAGTTTCTATAGAGAATTAGTATTTCTTTTAGTGTTACGACTATAGCTTAGGACATATACTCCGATTAGGTTTTTCCTCAAACCTATAAATAAAAATATTACTATTAATTACCCTACTAATATACTACATACTGGAGAGGTGCCTAGGTTGGAACTGTCGACTTGGGTTGTTGGATTTCAAAACAGCTATACACCAAAATGGTTCTGCCCACCGACTTTTCCTGCTTGGCCGAACCATACATAGTCTAGAAATACAAAACAATAATAACCGCCAATATCGAATAACGTATATAAATCATAAATAAGACAAATATCCAGGATGGTTCAGTATGTAAAGGTCGAGTCACTCCTAAACATAGCCTGATCAACTATGTTTACACTTGACTGAACAAATACATCGATTGAAGTGAGATAGATAAACGATAAAACAGAAATAATAAATACACAATACAAAATGTATACATAAAGTGTATCTAATACATCGTAAGTATAAAAAATAAAAAACATCAAACTTAAAAGCCTCGACCTACTCATCGTTTCTCTCATACTTTGCCTCCTTGCCCTCCGTATCCTCTTCGTCATCATCAGTATCTTCGGGATGAGTGCCTGAAGTGCCCACACCACCAATACCGGCAACTTGTGGATGAGAAGGGGGTGAAACAGAAGGACCCGCCCTAGGAAAAGGTGGATGTTCCATTCCCAAATGTCGCATCACTGTAGCAATCGAAGCCATAATCTAGCGACGCTCCTCCTGTGCAACAATCAGATACGATATCACGTCACGTAGAGTCGGCTCTGGCTAGTCAGGCTCCACGTACCTAGGCCTCTGACGCCTCACAAAGTCAGGCCAAGGGATGTCCTCCGGCTCCACAATGTTGTCATCTGGAATCTTCCACTACTGCCCCACTCCCCGAACCAACACCCACATCTTCCCAAGAGTGGTAGTACCCAGATCTCAGATATGCATAGGAACCATCCCATTAGTATCAACCTTATAAGATAAGGCCAACTAGTAACCTAATGACCCCCGCAAATCATGCTCGAATGTGTAGAACCTAGAGCCATGTTATATAAGTAGAGAGAAAGAGGCACCATGTATAGAAAAGGTCGTCCAAGGGATCCTTTTCACACTCCTGTCTGTGACAAATAGTTCAAGCAACCAATCGGTGGATCAACCGATAGATAAGAGAATAGAAGGCGCTCTCCTTAGCCGTCATAGAAACATAAGTCCCCCGAGCGTGGGCCTAGACCTGCATGTAGTTGTACTCCTGTGGTGGAGCATTAATACAGATGTCAAGATAAGCATAAAAATAAGGGTTCAGAGTCTCCTCAGTAGTGTAAATCCCTAAACGCCTCCCCAACTCGATCATGTTGCAAGAGCGGGATACGTCTCCTAGGCGAAAAGTAAAAGCTGATTAATCAGCCCGTCACATCGACTCCTTGTCGAAGCGGACTGTTAAAAATAACTCCCATAAGAGCTCCTTATAGACCACCTCCTGAGCATCGACTACCTGCTACCATCCATGGCAGAAGAAAAGCTCAATACCATTATCATCCCACAATACATAGGTAAGGAACGACGTCAGTCGAGCCGTCAACCCAAAATCATCCTCCACATTCTAGGAAAGAGCCTAGGGAATTTTGATCTTCTTGGACAAAAGAACAGTAAGGCGAGATATGAAAGAGCTCCGATCATGAAGATCATCAGGAAACTCTACGAAATGATGCTAAGGCTAGTTCAGAAATATCTGACCCGCAGCTTGTCGACCTCGTCTAGCCATACCTGTAGAAAAATAGGCCAAAACCCAGTTAGGAATAAGTTAGAAAAGGTGAAAATTGTATTAGGTGTTGAAATGAACCAAACGCGCCAGATGTGCACTGCGTTTGAGTGCACATTGCGCACATGCATATGTGCACTACACTCCAAGAACATGAAGAACAGCATGCATGACAACCTGTTGTTCCATCCAATTTTGAACCTAAAAAAATATGAGGATGTTCGGTTAGTTATCTAGAACACATGTAGGTATCCCATTTCGTCTAAAACGTCACAAATTTGCGGATTTAGTTATAAATTTTCAAAAATTTAAAAACTCAAAATGAGAATCAATGGATGAATTAAACCGAAAATTGAGTATATAGGGAGTAAAATCGATAGTATAAGGTGCTTATGTAATCATATATTTCACGAAAACTAACACAAATTCATCAATTCATAAAAACATCCAAAAACCCTAAAAACCCGAAATTTAGCCCAAATTTTAAGTTAGAAATATGCATAGAGGTTACCTGGGAGTAGAGCTAACAAACAAGATAAATAAATAGAATCACGGAGGCAGGTCTGTGGTGCATCGTGTGTGTGGGACCCAGTTGTGACAAGCCAGAAAGGGAAAAAAGGAATGTCTGGGGAAAGTTCGAATGAAACCTAAATTCGACTTTAATGTTGATATGCAAGTGTGCGACGTGTGGATCGTATGCTGTGCATATTGAAAATTTTTAAAATTAACACTTTTCATCCCCAAAATCCCTTAGATACCCTAGATACTAAAATCCTTAGGAGTTTAACTTAAGGTCAAGGAAGAAGGATTTCCCTAAAGTAGTAGGAAAAATTCATTCGTAAAATAGGTTGCTAGGAAAGAAACAACAACATGCTATAATCAGCAAATTTTATAGGTTGCTAGGGAAGCAACAATAGCATGCTATAATCAATGAATTTTATAGGTTGTTAGGGAAGCAACAGTGGCGTGCTATGATCAGTAAATAGGTTGCTAAGGAAGCAACAGTAGCATTACAATAATCAATAAATTATAGGTCACGAAGAGAACAACGACATCATAATAAGAAAACAAATGAAAAAAGATATCAATAAAGTCTTTAATTATTAAAGCAATAAGAAAACAAGTTGCTAAGAGAGAAACTGTAGTACCCCCAAAAATGGAAAAGTAGTGTTAACCCCTTAGGAATAACAAATAACCTTCTTGCTATTATTTCAAGACAACAACCCTGCTATGTTAACCTTGATTGACCCAACCACCATTCAGAACATGATTCAGCGTCCAGTCTCTAATGAATTAGGGAATCTCAGAGCTAACAAGGATGAGGGAAGCAATAAGGAAGGCAGTCAACTAGCAAGAACCTATCTGGATTTTCTCAACAGTAAGTCGAGATCATTCTATGGAGACAAAGGAGTAGATAATGTGATCTATTGGGGGAAAGAGATAGAGAGCAAGTGTGCTAGTGAACATAGAGTCAATTTTGCAACTTGCATGTTCATGGGAAGATCTCTCTTCTAGTGGAGTATCCAGGTCAAGGCTTTGGGAGTAGATGAATCCTATGAAACATCATAAGAAGAGTTGAAGAAGTAGATGGTTAGGGGATTATGTTATGGCAGAGATGTGGCATGAGCCGAACAGGAACTCAATCATCTAATCACCAAAGAGTCAAGCTTTGCTTTCTATACGATACACTTTGAGTACCTAGTCACCATATGCTCTGAATTGGTCAATTCGAAGATCCAGAAGATCAACACATATCTCCAAGGGTTAGCTCCCTATATCAGAGTCGAAGAGCAGTCACACTAGCCCAATACCTATGAGGAAGCTAAATATTAGCCTTTGGTCTCAAGGATCTTGTGCCCCAGAACCTATGCAGGAGTAAGAAGAAGTCGAAAGAGCTTAAGAACAAGTGGGGAGGAATCGTCAATGGCAAGTTTAGTCTACCCTTGTGGAAGGAAAAAGAGGAAATTAAGCCTCATGAGAGATCACCCACTTCACCAAGGGGATACTTGGGAAGATTCCTTTATGCAGTAACTGTGGACTTCATCATCTAGGAAAATGTGAGAAGTTTAGGTGTAACAACTGCGAAAGGCCAGGGCATATCGCCAACATCTGCAATAGTCAATCGGGATATTAAAAGGAAATAATGGATATTAGAATAAAGAGGATATTCCATAGGAATAATTATGTAATGGTTGAACAAGAGAATTAGAAACCCTTGTAATTGTACTAATATTATTATATATAAAGGTCTATTTTGAATACATGTTGTGATAGGTAAATGAAAATAGAAATACTTCCAGAAATACATACCACTATTAAGATAAGAGTTTTAGGCTTCCTATTCGTGTAAAATAAGGAATATATATCAGATTAAGAAATTGGTCTCCACACTTAAGATTACCATAAAGTCCGAATTTCGAGGACGAAATCCCTAAAACAGGGGGAAGATGTAACAATTAGGAATTTCTTGTCACCAATTGTCACCAAAGATTAGCATCAACCAATGATAAAGATAGAACTTTTCATATTGAAGGAAAATATGATCAATTGAATGAAAATAATAGGGTAAAAAATGAATGACCAAAAAGTTATACCACTCTTTATGATGGTTAGTGTATTTGGAAGGTACCCAACAAAGTGATCCCAAAGATATAAGTGTTGTGAAAATCTGACCCCGATTAGAGGAGTTTGATTTTATAAAAGATAAAAACCAACCGCGTTAATAAAAATTATTAACATCAAAATGACATAAAGAGATCGGTTGGCTAACGTCACTAAAAGGGAAAACGTAGTAACCCGTGAGATAAAGACTTTGAAAGGAAAAAGTCAAAAACGGAGTTCGTATGAAGGACATATGATTTTTAGAAAAAATATAAAATACGGGTTAAAAACAAAAGTCAAAATTTAACAACGCGACCTTAAGGAAAATTGTAGTACTAGTAGAGAGCTACACAACCATATAAAGAGGGAGTAAGAAACAAAATTCATATAAGGAAGATATTAATTTTTATAAAATATTTAAGGGTCCACGCCAAGTGCACATCATGCTCGTCCCACACACCTGAAACCCAAATTTGTCAAAGATTACGGAGAAGTGGACCATCAGAAGTGTGATTCATCGAAGATTGGGGAGACATGGACCATCAAAAGTGTGATTCCAGGTTGTTGGTTTCTCATTGGCTGGTAAGTAGTAGAAGCTGGTAGTTAAGTGAGCTGTTGTCATGAAGGATATGACCAGGTGTAGGGATTCCATGGGATCGGGTAGGCAGGCCATTGAAGGCCCGATGGCAGCGACGGAATAATGGTGGAGGTTCTGGATGTGCGGTGATTATCAGTGGAGTGGGAGCCATCGTGATATGGTTGTGAAGGGTAGTGGCTTTCACAGTTGTTTTGAGAGTAAGGCATGTTGCGTAAGTTGGAGGGGCTGGGGTTTCAAACATAAAAAGCGTGAGGGGATGATGTGTAGTCCATGTTTGTTCAGTCACTGGTGATCCTATGTTTGCGAGTAAATCGGAAATCACCTTCATTCTCTCATAATAATCTGAGATGGAGAGATCACCTAGAGTTGGGGTTTGAAGTTATTGATCAAGTTCAATTGCTCTTATTTTTTTGTTGTCTCTACAAAGAGTTTCAAGACCGGTCCATACAGTATGAACAGTAGCATCGGGTTTAAGAATCATGTTGATAAGACTTTGGGTGACAGTTCCATAGATCTACATCTTGACAAGATCATCAAGATTGGACCAAGCTTCTGTTGGATAAGGTGTCTAAGTCCGTAACTATATTTGGTATAACTTGACCCGACCCGACATGGTCCATTTGGGTTGCACTTCACCTAACAATTTGTATGCATATACTTTTTAGAATAAGATGCTTATGATATATTAATATATTATGAGTTATAATATATTAATATGAACTCATATTATTTAATTAGTGTCGATCAAGAACTAATTTTGGAATTAATTTAGTGATCAAAATAGGCTAATTAAATATGGACTCTCATATATATATGGATTAGGCTAAGATTTTATTAGGATGGGCTAAGAGTATATGGAAGTCCATGGATAGTCCATGGAGATTTTAACCCATGGATCCTAGGTAAATGAAGATTCATGGGTATTAGGGTTTAACCCTAATCCTCCATATTATATAAAGAGGTCCTTGGTTCTAGAATTGGCACTAGTGTGTGTGAGAAACAAGGGTGGGCCGATTCTAGAAAGCATTAGATTCACTCAAGTATTTCCAAGTTGTTTTGGGTGATTTGTGACACCACTTGAGGCATCCACACTATTGGTGTTAGGCTCTAAAATTCCAAGCAATCAACCACAAAAGAAAGGTATGTTATTCTACTTAAAGTTTTGTATTACAAGTACCCCATAACATGTTAGTTAGGTTGTAAACATTGGAAATCAAATTTGCATGTATTTTAGAGAAAACATAGATCCAAGGTTTCTACGGTTGCATGTACACCATAGGAGTGTTAGTATGCTCAAAACCCAACAACTTCATCTGAAACATCCCAAAATACGACCCAAAATTTTTTGTTTTAATAATAATAAAAATCATATATTGATCGTCATATCATAAAAACCATACGTCAAATATCTCAACTCATAATAAAATGTCGTGAAACAACAGTATCAAATCAAACTATGAATCAAAACAAACTCCCAGGATAAAGATTGAAGCTGTGGTGTGTACGATGCCATCATCCCGAGCTCTTCCCCTTACTTGCGGAAATACCTGAAACCAAAACTGAAACTGTAAACACGAAGCTTAGTGAGCTCCCCTAAACTACCACATACCATACAATAACATATAAGCACATATTGGGCCTTGCCCACTGCATCGGACCGAAGCCCGAAAACTGCATCGGACCGTAGTCCGGAACTAGCTGCATCGGACCGAATTCCACAACTAACTGATCATAGCATAGCATAAACACATATCAACTAGCATAACACACATCATCATAAACTCATATACTGCATACTATGTCAGGCCGTAGCCCATAACACATAACACATAAAGCCTGTCTGAGCCACGAAGGCATCAAACACACTAAAAATTGCATCGGACCGAAGTCCGGAACTACTACTAACTAAACGGGTTGACATTGTGGCCTTAGACCCATTCCTACTGGAAGGAAACTCACCTCGTAGCCTAGATGCTGAAAGGACTGCTCCGGAATCTGTCTGATGTGTCTTCGGTTTCACCCCGGCTACAAAATCCATGAGCACCATCAATCAAATACTGATAATAATACTAAGGGTAAAATGACTCTCCTACCCCTGGTCCAAGTTAACCTAACTGTCAAAGTCAACATTCAGTTGACCTGACTCGTCGATTTGGGGCGCCAACTCGTCGAGTCCTTACTCTTACTTTCTTGATTCCACTTGCTACTACTCGTCTAACCCTCTAGCTCACCGAGTCCATCTCTCACTCACTGGTTCCACTCCGCATAACTCGAAAAAGGAAAAACAGGGAACTCGCGACTCGACTCGCCGAGTCGTATGCATGCAAACATTATATGCTCGATTATGCTTGAAACCAGTCCATACCATTAATAGATATGGGTTCCTGGGACTTGATTTACACGTAAAGTTTCCAACTTTACGTGTAAATAACATCAAATGAAGGTTTTAAGGTTCAAAGCACACTAAAATAGTAGATCTAGAGCTTCCATGCAAAATGGATCCATAAAGGTGCTAGATCTAAGCTTCTGGAATTCAAACCTAGCTAGATCTGAAGGCTAATCAACTCCATGAGTCCTCTATGATACTACTAAGCCAAGAAATGGTTCAAGAAGGGCTCTAATGGCTTCAAAAAGGAGATTTAAGCATAGAAATAGAAAATGGTCAAGATATACCTTACTATCTTCTGAAAATCCTCAAGGATCTAGGATCTCCTTCTTCTCCTCTTGATCTACCTTCCTTTATCTCTCAAGATCTTCAAAGAACACACCAAAATCACACAAAATGCAAAGAGGGCTCTAGGGTTTCGAGAATAATGCTATGAGGGGTGATGGGGGCTGACTTGTGGCCTCAAAGGTTGTTTAAATAGGGTGCAAACCCTTGAAATTAGGGTTTCATCTAGACTGGCTGACTCGCCGAGTCGCCAACTTAACTTGCTCGAAATCGCGACTCTACTCGACGAGTCCAGCTACCGACTCGTCGAGTTCCCCTTAAAACTTGAAGAAAATAACAATAAACAAATACAAATATCATACTAGAATTGGGGTGTTGCAACCCTCCCCTACTTGTCTCAGACTTCGCCCTCAAAGTCTACTGCCACTGAATCTAGGAACAACTCGGGGTAATGCCCTTGCATCTCCTCCTCGGACTTCCACGTCCACTCAGAACCCTTCCGGTGCTGCCACTGTACCTTTACCAACTGAATCACCTTGTTCCTCAAGGTCTTCACCTTCCGATCCAAGATCGCAACTGGCTTCTCGACATAATTTAGGCTGCTATCAACCTGAATATCCTCAATGGGCACTATTACCGATTCCTCCACCAAACACTTCCTCAACTGAGAAACATGGAAAGTGTTGTGGATCTGGCTAAGCTCTGATGAAAGATCCAACCGATAAGCAACCCGACCCACCCGGGCTAAAACCCTAAAAGGACCAATGAACCTGGGGCCCAGCTTGCCCCTCTTTCGAAACCTGATAACACCCTTCCAGGGCGATACCTTAAGGAGGACCATATTGCCCACCTGGAACTCCAAATCTAAACACCTCCTATCAGCGTAACTCTTCTGCCGACTCTGCGTAGTCTGCAGTCTGCCACAAACCTGCTGGATCAATTCTGTCGTCTTGAGCACCACCTCGGTGCTTCCAATGAATCGCTGACCGACCTCGCCCCAACAAATCGGGGTCCTGCACTTCCTCCCATAGAGCATTTCGAAAGGTGGCCGATCGATACTCGCGTGGTAACTGTTGTTATACGAAAATTCCGCTAACGGAAGGTAAGTATCCCAACTGCCACCGAAATCTAGAACACATGCCCGCAGCATGTCTTCGAGGGTCTGAATCGTTCTCTCGCTCTGTCCGTCCTTCTGAGGATGGAAAGCGGTGCTAAAATGGAGACGGGTACCCATCTCGTTGTGAAACCGCTTCCAGAATCTAGAAGTAAAACGGACATCTCGGTCTGACACCATTGAAACAGGCACTCCATGACGTGCCACCACCTCCTTCACATAAATATCAGCTAACTTTTCTACTGATATGCTCTCCTGGATTGGTATAAAAAGAGCACTCTTTGTCAACCGATCCATAATAACCTATATAGAATCCACTTCACGCGCAGTCCTGGGAAGCTTTGTGATGAAATCCATGGAAATGTTTTCCCATTTCCACACTGGAATGTCTAACGGCTGTATCTTGCCGTGAGGTCTCTGGTGTTCTGCCTTAACCTTCCTGCAGTTCAGGCACCTCTCCACATACCAGGCGATATCCTGCTTCATGCAGGGCCACAATAATAGGGTCAAAGATCTCTATACATCTTCGTAGCCCCTGGATGAATGGAAAATCGAGACTTATGGGCCTCATCCATCAACACTTGCCGTACTCCGCCCCAGTAAGGCACCCAAACTCTCCCGTGAAGGGTCAACAATCCTCTACTATCATAGTCAAAAGAAGCTACTCGGACCACGATCCTATCACACTTCTGTCTTTCCTCCTTGAGGCCCTCTACCTGTGCCTCCTTAATTTGCTACAATAATGGAGAAATCACCGTCATCCTTAAACAAATGTCTCTGATCGGGGCCGCTACTGCATTGCGGCTCAAGGCATCGGCCACTACGTTGGCTTTCCCTGGGTGATAAAGGATCTCACAGTCATAATCCTTCAACACATCTAACCATCGCCTCTGCCTCATGTTCAGATTCGGCTGATCCATGAGGTACCTCAAGCTCTTGTGATCCGTGTAAATGGTACAACAGACCCCATAAAGGTAATGTCTCCAAATCTTGAGGGCAAACACCACTGCCCCCAACTCTAAATCATGCGTAGGATAATTAGCCTCGTGAGGCTTCAACTGTCTAGAGGCATAAGCTATCACACGGCCTCGTTGCATCAACACTGCTCCCATACCTGTGATCGAGGCATCACAGTAGACTACGAAAATCCTCTACTCCCTCTGGCAGGGTAAGAATCGGTGCCTCGCACAATCTCTGCCTGAGGGTCTCAAACGCTACCTGCTGCTCAGGCCCCCAACGAAACGCTACCGACATCTTGGTCAGTCGGGTGAGCGATACTGCTATCTTGGAGAAATCCTGGATGAATCTCCTGTAATACCCGGCCAATCCTAGGAAACTCCGAATCTCGGATGGAGACTTCGGAACCTCCCACTGCATCACGGCCTCAATCTTGGCCGGATCTACCAAAATACCCTTCTGGTTCACGAGGTGACCAAGGAACTGCACCTCGCGCAACCAAAACTCACACTTGGAGAACTTCGTGAAAAGTCTCTCCTTCCTAAAAACCTCTAGCACCTCTCTCAGGTGCTCCTCATGTTGCTCCTGAGTCTTGGAATACACCAAGATATCGTCTATGAATACTATCACAGACCGATCCAGCATCGGCCTGCACACACGGTTTATGAGGTCCATGAACGCGGCTGGAGCGTTGGTGAGCCCAAACGGCATCACCACAAACTCATAATGACCATACCTAGTCCTAAAGGCAGTCTTCTGCACATCCTCGCCTCTGACCCGCATCTGGTGATATCCGGAGCGTAAATCAATCTTGGAGAACCAAGATGCTCCCTGAAGTTGATCAAACAAATCATCTATCCTCGGAAGTGGGTAACGGTTCTTCACTGTTACCTTATTTAGCTCCTGGTAATCTATACACATACGGTGCGACCTGTCCTTTTTCTTCACGAATAAAATCGGTGCACCCCAGGGCGAACTGCTCGGCCTGATAAATCCCTTGTCCAGCAGCTCTTGCAGCTGCGTAGACAACTCCTGCATCTCTGGGGGAGCCAACCGATACGGTGCCTTGGCTATCGGGGCCACACCAGGGACTAGATCAATCCCGAACTCAACGTGTCTCTCAGGAGGTACCCCCGGCAATTCCTCCGGAAATACATCCGAGTAGTCTCGCACCACCAGAACATCATCAACTGTCATCTTGCTCTTCTCCCGGGCATCTGAAACATAGGCAATATAGCTGACACAACCCTGCTGAAAGTAGCGTCTTGCCCTTGCTGTTGAACACAGAATTGGCCCGCACTGTGGCTTCTCTCCCTGAATCACTAACTCTCCCCCACTGGGAGTGCGAACTCTCACTAACTGCAGCTCGCAATCTATCACCGCCCAATTGGGGCTCATCCAATCCATGCCTACTATGACTTTATTCCCTCGCTGTGGAATAGGGACCAAGTCCACCGGAAACTGCTCATCGAATAACTGCAGAGAACACCCTATGTGCACCCTTGCCACCCTAACGATCCTATCAGCTGCTATCTCAACCTCAAGTGGACAATCTAGCTCCCCTGGAGCTCTACTAAACCTCTTGCTTAGTGCAAGAGAGACGAATGATCGGGTAGCTCCCGAATCAAACAATACTATAGCTGAGATGCCGTTCACCGAGAACGACCCTATACAAAACATATAACCATAAGAAACAATAAAGAATAAATACTGAGATAAGGGAAAAATACATACCCGCCACCACATCAGGAGTTGCTCACGCCTCCTCTGCTGTCAGCTGAAAAGCCCTACTCTTCGCCACCGGCGTCTCGATTTGGCCCTGACGGCCATCTAAAATCCTCAAGGTAGCAGGAGCTGGTGCTGACACCTTCCCCGCTGCCGCTAAACTCGGACATTGGGACTTTTTATGTCCCCTCTGATTGCACTGGAAGCAAATCAGATCTGATGCCGCAACGATGGTGGTAGTGGCTGTACAATCTCTGCTCATATGCACAGTGCGGCCGCACTTGTAGCAGTCGGCACTCCCTTCCTTGCACGCCCTGTCTGCAATCTCCCACACTTGCCACACCGAGCGTGGCTCTGCTGACTCCTAGCTCTATAATCTGAACCCTTGGGCTTTTTGCCCAAATTCCCTGAACCTGGAGCCGCCTTCGGCTTCCTCTTTCTCTCCATCTCAAGGTCAATCTCTCTCTCTCTCTCTCTCTCTCTCTCTCTCGAGCCCTAGCAATCATGCCATCCAACGTCTTACAGCTGGACCGGCTCACGAACTGGCGGATATCACTCCACAGCATCTCATGATAACGGGCTTTCTTCATTTCCTCATCAGTTGCGTACTGAGGAACGAGAAGTGCCCTCTCTCTGAACTTGGCGGTAATTTCCGCCACCGTCTCTGTAGTCTGAGTCAACTCCTGGAACTCGCGTGCTAACTGTTGCACCTCAATAATCGGTGCGAACTCAGCTCTGAACCTGGTAGAAAAGTCTGTCCAGGTCATGGCATCCAAAGTCGCGTCATCCCCAATGGCATGACCAACCTCCTCCCACCAATCTCGTGCCCTATCCTTCAGAAGACAGGATGCCAATCTGACCTTGTCCCCCTCGGGACATCTGCTCGTGCGGAATGCGTTGGCTACATCTGCCAACCATCTGGTACTTGCAATGGGGTCCCGTGCCCCATGGTAATCTAGAGCTCCACATGCACGGAACTCCCTGAAGGTAAGCGTGCGCGACCCCATCATGGCCGCTACCTCAGCACGGAAAGTACTCAGTCTCTCATCCATCAATTCCAAGATACCCTCCTTGATCGAACCAAAGATCACAGGAGTCTGCTCAAGTATGGTGCGAGTCTGAAGAGAGAAACTCCCTAGTCTGCTCATCCAACTGCCCGACCTCCGGGTCTGATCCTGGTCCCCCTCCGGCACCTGAACTGCCAACTGCTGGCCTAGGGCGTAATACCACCATTCTGAAACACAACATAATAAACGCCAGGAACACTGATATATCTCGAGGAATCACTACTACCACAAGTTTCCCGGTCTCATCTCAGCTTTCCTTGATTCGAGTACAGATCCTCTGCTTCCAGTAGTACGGGCCCATACTACCTTCCACATCTATCTGTACTTTCTTCAAGTACTGCCTTGACTCCACCAAGTCACTATTACTGCTAATGATCTCTGTTACTCTCATCCTAGGCTTGCCCTAGGGAATTCTCTGACTATACCCAATCCAGTCCTCAGCTGTTGAAAGCCTCCTGGTGATGCCAATTAGCCATCACCTGAATGCCATCACATGCGGCGAGGCTTAGATAATCCTTCAAGTAAAAGACTCATCCCTACAACGGTTCTACTCAGACAAGAGCTGCGCAATAGGGCTAAGTCTAGCACTCTGAGATTATTCAACCTTGTTCACATGTGACGTGACGTATTCACCTAATGGCTAACTCCCATCATTTAGAGTCCCACAAAGCACAAAGCAAGCAGCATTCAGACATAGGAGACCACTCAATCAATTCTATCCTCATAAAAGGGAAACTGTACTAGCATACAATGCTAAGTTCATATTATCAGGCATAACCTAAACAGGCTATCCTACGGCTGACTACTCCATGTTAGCATGCAATTCTTATAAGGCTAAAACACATAAAACAGACATATAAGGCATCCTCCTAGATCCTTAGTTCTATACTAGCATGCTGTTCTACTGATACTGAAACTGAAACTGATATTCATAACATAACTTGTATGGGTAATTTGGGAGTACTTACTTGAGCTTGGTTGATCGCATGCACCACACCCCTTTTCTCTTTTCAAAGTTTTTATCTTTCTTAAAAATTCTTTTTACTTTTCTAAAACTCTTTTCTTTCGAAAAACAATTTACCATTTCCTTAGTTTGAGTTCAGACACACCCGAAAGTGTGCCCGAATCCCTCAAACCAAGGCTCTGATACCAACTTGAAACATCCCAAAATACGACCCAAAATTTTTTGTTTTAATAATAATAAAAATTATATACTGATCGTCATATCATAAAAACCATACTTCAAATATCTCAACTCATAATAAAATGTCATGAAACAACTGTATCAAATCAAACTATGAATCAAAACAAACTCCCAGGATAAAGACTGAAGCTGTGGTGTGTGCGATGCCATCATCCCAAGCTTTTCCCCTTACTTGCGGAAATACCTGAAACCAAAACTGAAACTTTAAGCACGAAGATTAGTGAGCTCCCCAAACTACCACATACCATACAATAACATATAAGCACATACTGGGCCTTGCCCACTGCATCAGACTGAAGCCCGAAAACTGCATCGGACCGTAGTCCGGAACTGACTGGGACCTTGTCCCCTGCATTAGACCAATGTTCGGAACTAGCTGCATCGGACCGAAGTCCGGAACTAACTGATCATAGCATAGCATAAACACATATCAACTAGCATAAAACACATCATCATAAACTCATATACTGCATACTATGTCAGGCTGTAGCCCATAACACATAACACATAAATCCTGTCTGAGCCACGAAGGCATTAAACACACTAAAAACTGCATCGAACCAAAGTTCGGAACTACTACTAACTAAACGGGCCGACATTGTGGCCTTAGACCCGTTCCTACTGAAAGGAAACTCACCTCGTAGCCTAGATGCTGAAAGGACTACTCCGGAATCTGTCTGATGCGTCTTCGGTTTCACCTCGACTACAAAATCCATGAGCACCATCAATCAAATACTGATAATAATACTGAGGGTAAAATGACTCTCCTACCCCTGGTCCAAGTCAACCTAACTGTCAAAGTCAACATTCACTTGACCTGACTCGTCGAATTGGGGCGCCAACTCGTCGAGTCCTTACTCTTACTTTCTTGATTCCACTTGCTACTACTCGTCGAGTTTTGGCGCAAACTTGATGAGTTCCTCTTTGCTACTAACACTTCGACATTCTGCATCCGATTCGCCGAGTTGTATGAATAACTCATCGAGTTTTCCTTCATCAGATAATCATTCTAGCTGTGACTCGCCGAGTTGTATGAACAACTCGTCGAGTCTGTTCTTGAAGTATGAAGATTGCCTTGGACTCGCCGAGTCAGGGCATTGACTCGCCGAGTTCTTCCATGAATGAGTCTAACCCTCTAGCTCACCGAGTCCATCTCTCACTCACTGGTTCCACTCCGCATAACTCGAAAAAGGAAAAACAGGGAACTCACTACTCGACTCGTCGAGTCAGAAGAACGACTCGCCGAGTCGTATGCATGCAAACATTATATACTTGATTCTGCTTGAAACCAGTCCATACCATTAATAGATCTGGGTTCCTGGGACTTGATTTACATGTAAAGTTTCCAACTTTACGTGTAAATAACATCAAATGAAGGTTTTAAGGTTCAAAGCACACTAAAATAGTAGATCTAGAGCTTCCATGCAAAATGGATCCATAAAGGTGCTAGATCTAAGCTTCTGGAATTCAAACCTAGCTAGATCTGAAGGCTAATCAACTCCATGAGTCCTCTATGATACTACTAAGCCAAGAAATGGTTCAAGAATGGCTCTAATGGCTTCAAAAAGGATATTTAAGCATAGAAACAGAAAAGGGCCAAGATATACCTTACTATCTTCTGAAATTTCTCAAGGATCTAGGATCTCCTTCTTCTCCTCTTGATCTACCTTCCTTTATCTTTCAAGATCTTCAAAGAACACACCAAAATCACACAAAATGCAAAGAGGGCTCTAGGGTTTCGAGAATAATGCTCTGAGGGGTGATGGGGGCTGGCTTGTGGCCTCAAAAGTTGTTTAAATAGGGTGCAAACCCTTGAAATTAGGGTTTCATCCAGACTAGCGGACTCGACGAGTCCGGAATATAGACTCGCCGAGTCGCCAACTTAACTTGCTCGAAATCGCGACTCTACTCGACGAGTCCAGCTACCGACTCGTCGAGTTCCCCTTAAAACTTGAAGAAAATAACAATAAATAAAATATAAATATCATACCAAAATTGAGGTGTTACATCATCGTTGGCATTTGCGGGTTTAGAAGTACATGTGAGATGACCTTTGACTCCAAAACTGTTGCAATGAGTTTGGAAGGGTTCTTTCCAATCATCATAGTTCAGATTGTTAAGATCCAAGAGGAATGTAGACCTTAATGTTGGTTACACCAAAAGGTTTGGTGTTCTTGGATGATTCAGACATCCTGATGGCAGACTAGATAGAAGCGATTGGAAGATAGGAGAAGAAGAACATAGGATTACCGTGAGGAAGAAGAAGTAAGTGGCGATAAGTTTAGAGAAAAAATCGAGAAGTTCTCTGATACCATGTAACAACGTTATTTTCCCATGAACTGACCTTTAGCCTATGATTTCATTAATATAATCTGAATAATACATAATAGGCTAAAATACAATGGACTAGATTAGAATACAAATACAATAGATGGGCCTATACTAAGATACATACATACATGCTATGTTAATACGAATATCAACCCAGAATGTCCAATTGGTGTTAAATTGGTTCGATTCTGATTGATTTTATTTTTCGGATCCATATGCTCACACCTATGGTAACTAGTATATAGAGATTGTTTGAAATTGTAGCTTACCAAGTAATTCACATGAATTTACTCATTAAATTCTATAAGATCATACTTATTTTCATTGGTTCTCTCTAAATTATCTTTATGATGCATAAATTTACACTAAAAAAAATAATAATAAAAAATAATAAAAAAAAAATAGTACTAACGAATATGAAAAGTAATTTATTATGTGTTTGATTTGATAAATATCAATTTATTTACATGTTATATTCTTGGTCTTTTAATTTCATCTTTGTGATTAAATTCTACTAACTTTTTAAAGGCTTTTCAAAGCGCTTTCTTTTACAAGTTTATTACATGTTTTTCATCACATGAATGTTCATTTGGTATTATTTAATTAGTTTTCCAAATACAATTTTCAAGTTCGTAAGATTTTAGAATGATATTTACACATTTTAAAACATAACATATTTTAATGGTCTTCTTAAAATTTATACGGGGGTTTATAATTATATATAGATTCAACGTTTTAGATATGTAGGTCTTAAAATTAGTAAAATTAGTGATAATCCACAATTGCATAGTCATGAAAATTGTTGATTGTCACATGTTGAAATTATTGTCTCATTATATCATTGTTATTTGAAGCGGCAAAACCATAAATATGACATGTTCTAACAAAAGTGTAAATTGTACTTTAAAAATCTATATGTAGTCGATTTTGATTCATTAAAATGTACTTCCAAAATCAACATTTACCATTTGATTTTACAAGTCTATAATTAAATAATTCACTTGTAAATACAAATTAAATTTTGGTAACATATTGTATGTGTCACAATTACACAAACACCCACATATAATGCATGTCAAAAAATTTGCCCTTCTAGAAACATGTAAATTTCAAATGTTTATTAGACCAAAAATTAGCCATGTGTTGAAATTAGGAATTTAAGATTCAACATTGACATAAAGTGTGTTCTTTTATGATTCTCATCTTAAATAAAATTGAAATAAAATAAATAAATAAGTAAATTATAAGAATCGTCTTTCGTATTTGTGTTATAAAGTACGTTTAGTCTTTATTTTCATAAATTAACTTAGACCGTCCCTAAGTTGGTATTTCCTTGTACACTTGGTCCCTTCAGACATAAAATGATTATATTGCCATTATTATTTTTCATTTGTTCATAATTGATTTAATATTTATATCAATTATAATTTTGGAAGATGAATTATATCATTGTCATCTCTCTTCCCTATCTTCTTTTTCAACTTCGTCAGCCACCACCAGCAACCACCACTGGAAACCGCAACATGTCACTCTCACTTCTCTCCCACCACCTACTTTGAAGATGGGCCCCTACGTCTAACCACCGTTGAGCTTTTATTCCTAAAAATCCAACGATCCCCTCCCTAAAATAAAATTATTAAACTAGAACTTGAAATAAAATCTAACTAAACCTTAAAACTGAAAATCAAGTTATGAACCTGCAATCAATACCCACAAGTCGTAGGAGAAGAAAGATGATTTATATTGACACATTGGCGGTCACCCTAAATCTTGATGCTAATGTGGAGCCTCATATTGATGACGCTAGCCTCCATCAAACGTGAAGAATCTAACATTTGACAACCACTCCTCCATCTTACACACTTTATCTCTTATGTTACTGATCGAGAGAGAAAAGAGAAAAGAGACACAAAAACACACACCTTGTATGTATGTGTTGGTACGATACTGAGAGTGAGGGCAAGATAGACGGAGAGACCATCATTATCGAAAATACAATAGAAGGTTGTGGATTTGCACTCCGATGAGAAACCTTAGCCATAAACCATCTTCGTCCACGAAAACCCTAAATGAGGCAGGGGTGTTTGATGATGTTATGAGAGCAAGGAGAAACATAATAGGTAGCCGGAGGTGAAAAAAAGACATTTGCTTAAGGGAGGAAGGATTCCAAGCGGTTGAAGTTTTGGTAAGGGAGGTATCGCCGGCATATGGTTCCTAGCATGCAATGGGTTGAGCAACTTCTTATATTTACTCAACTTAGTGGGTTATCAACCCGTCCATTTTGTTTCAATTGCATATTGAATGGAGGAATAAACATACAATATTCATTCCTACTTTTTTTGTTTTAATGCATGTCGGATTGATAACTTGGGATTGATAACCTGTGCTCTTATTTCTTTTTATTTTTTTATTTTTTTTTAATATAAATTTGTACAATGAAAATGAATATATTGACATTTCTTATTTAACTAGATAATGTTATGTTTTATCTTATTGGTTTTGATTTTGATGCATGTGGTGATAAAAAAATGTTTTGTTTTATTATATTTTATATTTTTTAATTTAATTAAATAAAAAATGATATGGCAAATGAGTTGAGTGGATTGAAAAATATATGGTTTCTATCTATTATGGGTTTGGATAGATGGAAGAGAGAGGATATAAAAAAAACTGATCCGATGCTGATGTGATATGATATGTCAGTGTGTTGAGTGAGTTGAAAGGGAATGACTCATTTCTCCCTAAAAGAATGAGACGGTGCCGTTGACGATGGTGGTGGTGAGGATGCTTTATGTTTTCAACCGATTTAAGAGGAAAAGCGATGGTCCAAGATATATATGCTGGATTTTTTTTAAATATAAAATGAATTACATGTAAATTAAAAATAAAATAGTAATGGTAGTATAGTTATTTTATATCTGGAAAAGAATGAAATATATAAATTTAAATGGGTAAATGGTACAAAAAGCACTTTTTTATACATAAATTCGATTTTAATACCGTGTGTTTTTTTTTTGTCAATTTTGACACTGTGTTTTTCAATTTGTTACAATTCTGATCACTTGACTGGTTAACCAGATTACATGCTGGCGTGGCATGATGACGTGTCAGTTTTGATGACGTAGCATGCTGACATGATATGCTGACGTGTCAAAATTGAATTTTTTTTCCACAAAAAACACTAAGTTTCCACTTTTTTCGATTTTGACACTAAGTTTAATTTTTTATTTCAATTTTGACACTATGTTTTTTTTGTTCCAATCGAACATCATTTATCAAATTTTGTTCAATTTTGTCTATTTTCCATTTGAAAGCATATAAATATATTTTTTTTATTACATTTTAAACCATATAAACATATTTTTATCGTTTAAAAACCATATTTTTATTTAAATACAAGGTGTTTTTTTCATACATTCAAAACATTAGTTATATCATGAGAATCAAACTAACCATAAGTTTCTAATAAGATGTAAAAATTTGATGAGTTGCAAACTTGATATCCGAGTTTTGATCGACTACACGCCTCCAAACCTCCAAACACATTTTAAAGTTGCATATTTAATATAAAATACAATTTTTAAATAACTAATAAAATACAATTTTTAAATAACTAATACATATTTGTGCATAAAAATACGGTTTGAGTGTAAAAAAAATATATTTATACAAAACTATGGTTTTTAAATGAAAAAATATATATATATTTATACGGTTTAAATGTATTTAAAAAATATTTGTACGGTTTCAAATAGAAATTGTCAACATTAAACAAAATTGGAAAAAATGATGTTCAATTTGGAACAAAAAAACATAATGTTAAAGTTGAAAGAAAAAAATTAAACTTAGTGTCAAAATCGAAAAAAATGAAAACCTAGTGTTTTTTGTGAGAAAAAAATTCAATTTTGACACGTCAGCATATCATATCAGCATGCCACATCATCAAAACTGACATGCCATCATGTCACATCAGCATGTAATATGGTTAACCGGTCAAGTGGTCAGAATTGTAACAAATTGGAAAATTTAGTGTCAAAATTGATACAAAAAAAAATACAGTGTCAAAATCTAATTTCTGTGTAAAAAGAATGTTTTTTGTACTATTTACCCAATTTAAATTTAAATAAGGTGAATCGTACAAATTTAAAACATCTAAAAAAAGATGCGAGTTAATTTTTAGAATAACAAATTAAGAGGCATGAAGAAGATTCATGTCATTTACTCTAAATAAAACAATCAGTTAATTGGGCTTCAAATTGTTACGTTCGGCCCACTTTAATTGAGCTTCACATAATCTAAGCCCAATCCAATTGTCCTGTGCTTAATGCTCTTGAATCGTTTCTCGATTTTGATTTTATTCGTTGATGTTGGGATTGAATGATTGATAGGTTTATATGTAATTAGAGAACATAACAATGATAGAATATAAATATAACTTTTTAGCCGTATAACATAAAATTATTACATTAATAAATTTTAGAGATTTTTCGTATTTTCTTATAATTCAAATATTTGTCTTGGTCAATATAAAGTTTTGAGAAAGAGTAACCAATTTATATCGTCAATAATAAACTTAAAACAGTTGGAGACTTAACAATGTTTTTTTTTTCTCTCTTTTAACTTGAATATTCTAATTTTTTCTGAAAAAAGACATGTCTTAGAAGTCACAACGTTTTCATAAAAAGATCAAGGTCGGACCGAAAAAAGATCTGCCCAAGTAATAAAAAAGACCAAACCATTTTAAGATTGGTTCCAAAAATAACGGACCATCCAAGACCAATCTCAAAAAAAGACAGAAGCATAAGTTTATATACTCATCATTTTATGTTAATTGCACACGTGTTAATCATATATTACCCAACTTATTCACTTCTTTTGTTTTGTTAAATTTTAGTGTATGATTTTCAGTAAAATCTTAATGTATCATTTTGGTGTTAATCTCACACCTATTAATGACCAATGGATAGCTTCGGTATCAAATGTTGCCCTCTCGTTTCGGGGTTGAAGGTTCAAGTCTTGATTGGGACACTGGTGGATTTATGAGTATATTAGGAGTAGATTAAATTTGATGGTTCAAAAAAACCTCACATCTGCTAATGGAAAAATACAAAACCGAACCGAAAAAACCTCAAACTGAACCGAAAAATGTGCATACAAAGACCACAAGGTCGGTCCTAAAAATATCAGACCGAAAAAAGACATGCCCGAGACTGATTCGAAAAAGGATCAAACTGTTTTGAAACTAGTCCCAAAAGACCGGATAATTCTGAAACCGATTCGGTACCTGTCCGAGAGTGCCAATTGCCCAATTGTAAAAGAACATCGGAAAACGGTAATGGCGGTTACCTTATTTTTTTTCGACGTTCGGTGAACTTCACCATTTACTGCAACAAGCTTTCACTTCATTTTATTTTCTTTCTTGAAGCATTTGTGCATAATTTTATTCATATAATCTTTTCAATTTTACCGGACGTAATTAATCAACATGCCTCACACAAACATCAACTGAACTAATTCATCAGAATAAAACTTGAAATAAAGAACATAAAATTGATTATAACGCATGCCTATTATGTTCATTGTTCAATTTGTATGAAACAAAAAAATGTTCAAATTGGTAACTCTAAAATCTAACTCGTGAAATACACATTGGCTACTGTTCGGTTGGTTTTTTGGTTTTCAGTTTATACGGTTCGGTTTTATCGGTTTTTTTACATCTTAAAAATAACAATAACCAAACCAAATAAGGTTCGGTTTAATCGGTTTTGGTTAATTCAGCTACAGTTTATCGGTTTGATTTACCGGTTAAACCAAATACATTTTCGCATGTAACAACAAAAATATTAAACTAAAAGAAAAAAAAAACTTACTAACTTTTACTAAATGAAAAAAAAAAAAAACACTAATACATAACATATTATATTAAGTTTTTCATGATATATTATCTTAAGGTATCAATGTAGCCATACAAGTTCTAGATGCGAGTTAATAAAGTTTTAATCGTATATATGGAAGAAAGAAATTATTGAAGACTAATTGATATTTGACTAATTAATTGTTGTTTTTAATACCATGTATAAACAATTATAATTTATAATGATTAATAATTAAATAACCAGTTATAAAAATATTTTTTAATACATAGATATAAACTAAAAACTAGAAAAAACAGTTGTTAGTTTTTTAAAATATAAAATTCCATAAAAATCAAAAGCTAAAAAGTAAAACGATGTTAAATAATTTTTTAATTATAAATTTTTAATTTTAAATAAGATGTAAAAGCTGCTACCACCTTCGGTTTTTTCTTTTAAAAGAAAAAAAAAAAAAAAAAAAAAAAAAAAAAAAAAAAAAAAAAAAAAAAATTGTGCCGAACACAGCCCTTACTTTGTATGATTGTGATTTGTGAGTCACAGGTTGAATCAGACGTGGCATATGTTTCAGCCTCCTAATTTACTACTTTTTTGGGTGTCCCAAATATCCAATTTGTAATCATTCCATAAATGTCAATTTTGCCCTAGGATCATTTTAACACAAAAACACAAATTTAATATCACAGTTGATATAAAACCTCTCTAACCTAAAATTATTTTTGTATTAATTTGGTTTTCGTAAATACTAAAACACCGACTTTAATATTTAACTAGTATTAATCTTTCCTTTTATAATTTGATTCTTCAAGTTGAATATTATGTACCTTTAGTTTCTTTCATTGTATAATAATGATATTTGTTTATTTTAATCTTTATGTTCCAGAATTACCTAAAAATACAAATACTTTTTAATAAATTAAAACATAATATTATCTTCAAAACTTAACTACATATGGACATTTAATTTATGATTATACTTATCTATCTAATAAGTAAAAAACTGATAAATTATATAATTTTTCAATAACATATATAATTCAGAAATGAGAAATTAAATAACCTTTTATATTTTTTGTTCCTAAAAATCTTCCTACTCAATTAAATGATGACATATGTCACATTAAATTCTAATTTAATTATATTTAATTATACTAAAATGATATATGTCATTATTTAATTAGATAGAATGATTTGTAAGAATAAATGTAGGAGGATATTTAATCTCTTGAGTAATATATATATATATATATATATATATATATATATATATATATATATATATATATATATATATATATATATAATATAATGCAATAAATTTCATTATGTATCAATTTAGCTACTAGGGGCACTTTGGTAATTCACACTAGAAAATGGATAATCGAATAATATATGTGGCCAAAATTAGCAGCAACTTCCAGAACACAATGTACTTCAATTTAAGCCATTTTTGTTCTTCCTATTTCACTCTATCCTATAATCGTTTGATGTGATTAAGGATAATACATTACTGAATTCATGGTGGTTTTAAGCTACCAAGTTCTTCACTTTCCAAAAACTAACCACCACCACCACCACCACCGACGTTCCTCCACCATAAAACCCCACCACCACCATGGCGGCAGTTTCCTCCGGTGCGGGATAGCAGAGCCCTCCGGCCAACCAGCACCGATGGGGCAAAAGACAAAGTACAATGACGGGGTGTTTGAGAAGGTGTTCATGAGCTTATTTGCTCGGAAAATGGAAAAGTTTTCCGGGAAAGGGTATAAAGGTCAAAACAAGGGTTTGTTTGATTATGATTATGATAGTTTTGTGGATGTATCGAGAAGTGTAATGATAGGGAGGAATCGTATACAGCAACAGGAAGTTGTTAGGGAGGTCCTCATGTCCATGCTTCCTCCTGGCGCACCTGAACAGGTAGGATTTTACTTTATTACCCTTTATAAAATATCCACAATTAATATTTAATACCCGATATAATCCAAATATAAAACAATTTTTACTGTTGTTAATGGCTAATGTATCTAGTGTTTTACTGATGGTAGTTCAAGAAACTATTTCCACCCACAAAATGGGCAGCCGAGTTCAATGCAGCCCTCACAGTCCCTTTCTTCCATTGGTTAGTTGGTCCTTCCGAGGTAATGTATTGTTAGCTGCTGTCTGTTATCTGTTATTTGGATAAATAATATTTAAAAAAATATTTTTAAAAAAATGACAACCCGTTTAGGAAAGAGGAAAGAAAAAGTAAATAATAGTAAATTTGTAAAAAGTTAGACTTGTTTTTGTGACTTTGGTAAATCGTTTTTTCTGTATTAAATTAAAAAGAAACATTTGTATATAGTTTAGTAAATAATATTTAAAAATATTAGAAAAAGATGACAACCCGTTTAGGAAAGCGGAAAGAAAAAGTAAATAATATAAAATTTGTAAAAGGTTAGACTTACTTTCGTAATTTTTTCCGTTAAGTTGTTTTTTCTGTATTGAATTAAAAAGAAACACTTGTATATAGTTTACCAGATTAAGTCATGTCTGTGTTAGGTGGTAGAAGTAGAAGTGAACGGGGTAAAGCAAAGGAGTGGGGTCCTTATAAAGAAATGTAGGTACTTGGAGAATAGCGGGTGTGTAGGAATGTGTGTTAATATGTGTAAAATTCCTACTCAAGATTTCTTCACCAACGAATTTGGTCTTCCATTGACCATGATTCCAAGTAATTTCTCTAATTGTGTATTATTTTTTTTTACGGGTAAATGCAAGAAATAACAATTTATTTTCATTTTTTTTCCTATTATAGTATTGTATTTCAAGAAATTTATTCGGTTATAAAATGTCATCTAAATACAAAGCAATTCTCACTACTACAATCGGGTATATATTGTAAAGTAAAATGCCATAGACTCATAATAAGAAAAAACTAAAAGTACAATGTTGTAATAGAAAGAAATGTAAGTAGGATGCTATAATATATAAATAAATGAGAATAAGTTGTTATCTCTTGCATTTAGCCCCTTTTTAATATCTAAACACATAGACTAAGTGTCATTTTTGGTCCCTAAGTATAGTTAATTTTTGCAATTTTGGTCTAAAAAAGTTTTCTTTTGCAATTTTGTCCCTCATTTTAGGTTCTTCCAATGTTTTTGGCCCCTTTTCAAAGTATCATAACTAATTTTAGTCCCTAACTATACTATAACTGATTTTTTTCAATTTTGGTCCCCAAAATATAATGATTTAGTTGGAACATGACCATACATATGACAAAAACCTTAAATAATGACCAAATTTGCAAGAGAATTTTTTGGGACCAAAATTGAAAAGAATAACTATACCTAGAGACCAAAAATGTAAATTTACTCAAACATTTAACTTCATATTTTTTATAGATTTTGAAGATATGAGTTGCGAAATGGTGTATGGTCAAGCTCCACCGAAATTTGAAGAAGATCCGGTGGCCAAACAACCATGTTTTACCGATATTTGTAAGTTTGTTACCATTATAAGTTATTATGGGTCAATAATAATAGTACTGTCCAGACCCAAAAATCCAGTCCCGTCAAATCACAACGTATCTTACAAAAGAGACGGTCTGATTAAAGACCAATAATGTCATAGTCCGGTCCAAGACTGACATGTTAAGCAGTAACTATGTCAGACAATCTTGGACCAGGATATAGGAGTGTTACCATGTTTGTATGAATTGGTTTAATTTATTTTTTTTATTAATCAGACCAATAATGTCATAGCTCGGTCCAAGACTAACATGCTAAGCAGTAACTGTGTCAGGCAGTCTTGGACCAGGATATAACAACAGTGTTACCATGTTTGTATGGATTGGTTTAATTTGTTTTTTTTATTATGTAGGTTCGGTAGCAAACACTAGTTCCAGCATTTGCCCCAAACTACAAGTGTGATACGGTTTTATTACATATATTGACACAATTATATATTTTTCTTGATTATTGGGGTGAGACCCCAATTTTTTAATTTTATTTTGGTGTAGTGAAATAAAATGTTGTGTTGATTGATATATGTAAATGTAAATCTGTAAATGTAATAATGTATGGGGAGAAAAAAAGTAAGGTAATGGGCGGGGAATCTACTATAATAAATGAAGGTTTTTTGCCACATGTTCTCTTCTCATTCATTTGGACACATATCATTCTCTAGATTTTTTAAATTTTTTATTTTCCACTTGTCATTTTATTGAATTTTTCATTATATTAAATTAAAATTTCACATTTAATGTGTAAGGTAACATATAGGTAAGCTATTTATTAGAAAGAGTTTATATATGTAATGTATTCAATATATTAAAGTCTTATTAATTTTAATAATTCAAATTTTTCTCATTTTTCTTATAAATTCAAACTTTTCAAATTATTAATTTGTTTTTTTAATTAAATTCATGTAATACATGGGTGTCACAACTAGTCTTCTTTAATAAATGAAGGTTTTTTTTTGCCACTTGTCACACTTTCATTCATTTTGTCACATATCATTTTGTGGTTATTTTGAATTAATTTTTATTTCATATGTAATTTTGTGGTTTTCCTATTTTATTAAATTTTATATGGTATTTAAATTTAATAATAAATGCATAACAATTTCATTAATGAACTTTCCTTATAACTTCAAATTTTTAAAATAAAATCTCATTAATTTGCTTTGATTATTTTATCTAAATGATTTGTTTAAATTTAAAAGAGAAAAAAAAACACTTTAATTTTAGTAATTCAATATTTTTCTTATAAATTCAAAATTTTCAAATGTTTATACATATTTAATTGTTTTAAATACACCCATATAATACATAGGACTCACACCTAGTAAATAATAAATAGGTAAACCAAACGTTGAATGGGCTCCATCGAATTCCATTGATCTTTTTTAGTTTTATAAAATATAATAAATATGAAGTAACCAATGCAGCATTTCTTTTAACTGCCCAAAGAAATTCTTTTCTGATTAACTACTTGATGGGTTTTTTATTTATTTATTTATTTATTTATTTATTTATAATTCAAAAGAATCACTGTGAGATTTTTTCAGTAATTAATTACATGTAACAATCGAAAGAATATTTGTTTGATAACGTTGTTTTTTTAATTCAAAGTTTTAATGGTAAAATTGTAAAAAAATTTATTTCTGTGGTTAAACCAAATAAATTCTAAACAATAGTGGTTTTATACGCTTTAAAGTTTTATGTAATTGTTTCTTTAGAAAAAAAAATTAATTTTTTGGTAGTTGAATCTGAAAAATATTCTTTAGTTGGTTAAACCAAACAGATAGTATAATGGTCTTTGTGGAATTTGGTCTAAATAATATAAAAACCAGTACTGTGTGCTGATGATCTATATTTTAATAAAGAGAAATTAAATTCATTTAATTTCTTTTTAAGAGAAGTTAAATTACCTTCTATTTTTTATGTTTATAATTATTCCTACCCATTAAAAATATATCAAATTACTATTCAATTTAATTTAATTTTATATGTTTTTAATATAGTCTTAATGAGTTAGTTAAAAAAATATAGAATGATGACACTTGTCATAATTTTATTGAGTAGAAATATTTGTAGGCATAAAAAGTAAGAAACAATTTAATTTCTCTTTAATAAAAAGTTTAACTATAAGTTTGTGAAGATCTTGATACACTTTACATACATATTAGGGTGATACGTATTTATCTTCGGATCACTCTCATCTATGATGTTAAATCAGCATCACATTAGTTTTTTTTTTCTTTATCATTTTTCCTATTCAATCTCTCATCCCTAGACGTATGAAAATTGTTATATTTCACTTTCCTCGTATCCTTCGTCTTTTTATACAAATAAAAATATACATAATACAAGTTAAAGAAGAAAAAGAGTCACGTAACTCACGTGTCCTGAAATGCCTCAAAACTTTCGGTAATGGGACACTCAGTGGTGGTACAGCTCTTCCTGAGACATTTTTAGTGTATTCGTCCATCTTTATATTGATTTATATGTTTTTAGCTAAATTTGTTACTTACTAGTTTGATTCATTTGAAACAAAATGTAAATTACCTTGCAAATATAAATTAATTTGCATACTTTTGCTTGCATAGATTTGTATGAATTATCTTTTTAAATAAAACATAGTTACATAAAAACGAGATTGTTCTGGTACGTGGAACGAAAACGGGATCGGAGATCGGTAATCTATAAAATTTGGTACGACCAGGTTAGTCTTCTCTGGAAGACTATTTTGGTACGAGAATGATGTACCATGTAGTGTGGTACAATGTACCATATATAAAGCTAAAATAACTTCAAAGTTCAAAACAAAATAACTTCATAATTTATGTCAAAAGTTCATCAAGTTTACTCTTTCATTTGTCTATCAGTCACTCTCTCAACGTCTTCTAGATTTTCCCATTTCATTTCTTCAAGTCTTGTACTTGACTCTTCCAAGTTAGTGCTTTCGGGATTTACATCCCACTTCTTTTGTGGCTCAGATGTGCAACTTTCAGAGAATCTCGATTGGAGATGAATATTCGAATGTATAAAGACCAATTTATCAGCCCTTTTGGAGTTCAATCGGTTTCTCTTGACATTATGTATGTACAAGTACATACTCCACTAGCTCTTAGCTGATGAACTACTAATAGGTTGCGATAAAACTTTCTTTGTTATAGCAGCAAGTTCGAGAGTTTCTGTGTAACACTCCAAAAATCATAGAAATTTTAAAAATTTATAATCAACCATTTACCGATCATTTTTTTTATAAAAGAGTCATTGTTTCAAAAGTATGATTCAAAATTAGAGTTTTCCCCAAGATCCCATAACACAAAACAGGAAGGTGTGCACGATCACACATTTGCTTTCCCGCGATCATTCGAAATACCTAAAACAATAAACTGAAACTGTAAGCAAAAACTTAGTGAGTTCTCCCAAAGTACCAACACATAACATAAAACAACATATACTAGGTCCACAACTAACAAACTATGTTACCCTTGAGCCCAAAGTATGAGCATGGCTTGCCCTTCAGGCCCATAACTCATATATGGTTCACTCCCGAGCCCACAACATAAATCTGACTTGCCCTACAGGCCCACAACTTATATTTGGCTTGCTCTAGAGTTTTTTGGCTACCATACAAAGTAGTACTACCTCAACCTAACCATACCATGTCGACATATACATAAAATATAATATTTATATACGACAACAGATAAATATATAACTAGTCATCAGACAAACAGACATATCTACAGATCACTACTGCATACTACATACTATTTACTAGGATACCGATCTAATCAATCACTATAACATATCAACATCCTCTATGCCAGGATACATAATCTAGTGGGTCGACATTGGTGCCTTCGACTCGTAAGTACAGTGAAGAAAACTAACCTCTCAGTACCAAATAATGACATTGGTGCCTTCAACTGGTCACCTAAACACCAAATAATGACAGATCTCAAGTACCACTCAATTTGCCTAAAATACCCTCACATCAAACTTAGTCAAAGGTCAAAGTCAATAAACCAATCGAGTCAAACCAGCCAAGTACGCGAGGCATACACGATGGTTGACCAGGAAACGGGGGTTTGGTCGTGTACGCACAACGTACCAATTGGTACGTCCAGTGTATACAGCTGAACTTCTTCTTAATGCACTAAGTGTTTAATAATGATATTTTACATCCAACTTTATTGTCTTGCATGGCTAATAAGTGTTAAATGCTAGAAACCCCAACCTCTTAACCCATTAAGGCTACCAAGCACATACATGGGGAAGAGTTAAGAGCTAAGACCCTATTTTTATGCTTCTAAACTAATCAAAACGTCCGAAAGGACATTTTAAATGGGTTGGAGCATGCCATACTAAAAAAGATCAAGACTTGGGACCAAAATGTTCATGAATAAAGAACTTAGCAAGATCTAAGAAATCACAAGCCAAGTTTAAAGCTTTATACCTCTTGGAGGTTGCTCGATAGGTGAAGAACCCAGATCCAAAGCTCCTTCAAGCTTCCAAGGTGATTCTAATTCCTTCTTTCTCCTTCAAAGCCACCAAAAACACATACAAGGGTCAAGAATGCTCAAACAAATGGCTAGGGTTTTCAAAGATCATTTAGAGGTGTTGGAGGCTGATGAGGGAGTGAGAACTTGAAAGTAAATGATGTTCATATAGGGTCTAAACCCTAAAAATTAGGGTTTGTTGATCACACATGTAGTCCCCGCATACGTAAGTCCGCCACAAAATTACAAAAATGTCACTATGGGGCATTTTGCAAGCTTTATGCACAAGGTCCAAAATGCAATAGTTCTTCATACTTAGGGTTAAAATTGAAAATACCTCATCATCGTAATGTTACATTCTGACCCGTAACTTGACCACCAATCAATAGTATCCATGGTCACCGCATCCATGTGAGCTGCCGCCAGTGCATAAAGGCCTTTCTTCATGTGAAAAGTAGCGAATTGCTCACGTAAAAGATGGTCCTCTTCTTCAATTTCTACGATCCTCTTAAAAGATTCCATTACACAACCTCTTTATCAAGTTTTGGAGCTTTCCAACAAACTCCACCTAGTGACATCTCCTCAAGATAATTTTTATCATAAAATTGTGGAGATAATGCAAATCCTAAACAATGAAAATGGATTGCCATCTTCTACCATCTTCCTAGTATAATCTTCTCCACTCAATGGTAATACTTAGCATAACGATGATTCATCATGACATCCTTACTCTCTCCTAGAATGTTATCCATTTTCTCGTAAAATTTTCCCATCTTTGACCCATCACCATCACAAAATTTAACCATCAAGTATTTTAGTTTTGTAACAGCAAGAACACTTTCCACACCATCCCAAAGTCTTCACTATTAACTGTATTAGCAACTAATAATCCATTTTGCCTAGTGTTTTCATCACCATTTTCAGCCACTCTCTCCATGAATTAAGGACAACTGTAGTAGCAAGAGGCTCTCTACAATCCCATAACCTTTTGAGCAAAGTATAATGAGATGCAAATCTTGTTTTGACTACTTTTAACAATTCCAGTTGTGAACTATCTCTAAAAATAGCCAATGCATGGTTGTGATTAAGAAAATACTTAATAATTGTTTTCCCTTTCCTATATGTGTCCATTAGCCAAAAACATTCGATTTCAAGATCTTTAAAACTTAAATTCAAAGTATGGGCACAACAAGGATACCAGAAAATGTGTTTATATACCTTCTCCACCTTCTTTCTAGCAGCTTTACAGTTTTTTGCATTGTCGGTTACAACTTGAAGAACATTACTTAGTCCTATGGTTTCAATGGCTTCAAGCAAGAAGTTTGTAATTGTTGTTCCTATCTTCTCTACACTAGAAAAGTCATATGCATACATAAACATGGCACCATGACTATTGGAAGCAATAACATTGAATAATGGCCGATGTTTAAGATTGGACCATCCATTCGACACAATAGAAACCTCCTGTGTATACTATGTATCCTTCACTAAAGTGAACCCCTTTTCCACATCTCTTACATACTCATTAAGCAAAACGGTTCAAGCCTTATCGTATGAAGGAGCCTTGTAACCAACAGGTACCCTGTTTATAACTGTGATCTGATGGGTTTTGAGCAAAGGAACATCCTATGTGCACATGCCAAACCCTAAAACTTTGGATCTAAGTTTCTCTATTGTACATGCAAATTTATCCAAAAGCTTGTAAATCCTAATCTATCATACTATGAAAACGAGATCTATAATAAAACAAGTTTAGATGATACCTTTCAATAGTTGCAAGAATCTTCAATCTTCAAGAGCTTAGTATCACAAGTGTAATAACTCTAATAGATTACAAACACCAAGGCAAGAAGATGATCTAGAAGAGAGAGAGAGAGAGAGAGAGAGAGAGAGAGAGGAGCATAATTTCGGCAATTGTAACTCTAGGGTTTCTCAAGGTGGTCAAAACTGAAGCCTTAGGGGTCCTTAAATAGCTGAGATGCTAGGGTTTCAGTCAAAACCCTAATTGGATAATTAGACCTTAAGCAGTCCAAGGAACATTCTGGAATAGGGCCTTTATAAGAAATCATAGGGGGCTTCCACTCCAATTTCGTCCCCCTCGTTTCCATAGGGATCCACAACCCAAATCCAACTATCTTATAATTAGCAATACCAATCCCCTTAGTTCAATTAATCTCTTTTAATCACATAATTAATTTCCTAATTAATTTTTGATTAATATTAACTAACTAATATGATTTCTCTTTTAATATATTATTCATATAATATATTAATAAACCATAATATCCCCTCTCTCTCCATAAATCATCCTATCAAGTTGCATTGGTGAAGGCAACCCCAAAGGACCATGCACAACCGGGTCAAGTACATACCAAATATAGTTATGGTCTTAGACACTAATCCAACATGATCATCTCTTGAAACTGAGGATTATGTAGAACATTGAAAGGAATGCCATTAGCACATAACGCTCTCATAATCTACATATCAACCATGTTTCTTTCCATCGGACCAAAAGAATCTTCGAGTGGTTTCTTTCCATTAGAACTCTATTTTTTTTATTAATTACAGAGTTCTTAAAAGATTTAGAAACACTTTTTGATTCATCAGAATTTACTCTATTTATCAAGCTTTGACATTTAACCCGATCCTTAAGTATAGCAGGACACCTTTTAACTTCTGGTGCTTTCCCTATTGCAGAACCAAAAAAAAAATGTACATGAATCCATGTATAAGAGTTGGTAAACATCTGGTGGCAGTGCTTACACACCCATTTCTTTAAACCCCCTGCATTTTTACTACCTGATATACCAACTATGTCGACTTCCTACAATAGGGGCTTATCATCCTTCGAAGCCCGGACATTTTGAGGAACTTCAACTGCCTTTGCATCGCCTAGAATTCCCTCTTCATTATCAAAATCAGTCAAGGTAACATAAACTCTCTCTAGAACGGGATTATTTTTACCAAATGCCATCTTTGCAACAAAGAAACTGAGAAGAAATAAAGAACTTAAAAAATGGAGTAAAGGACTAGAATTTTGAAGATGTGGAACCGATGAATGATCGTGAATGTGAAATAGGGTGATAAAAAAGGACCGAGTATTTGATTTTGGGTTCCTCATACGTAATCATTCTTTTTTTTTTGTTTAGTCGTTTAGGTTCCCGATTCTGGAACGAAAGTGAACGTTTCACCTACCGATGCATTTTTTTAAAAATATGCTTTTTCCATAACCGTGTTCCAGAAATTGATGGGTCGTCGATTGCAGTCGATTGAAATCGTGTTCCACACTGATACATGATCGAAATTTCAGCGATTCGGGATCGATAGCTTTTGCGATTGGATCGCGATTTAGTATGCGATTGGATCGCTATTGGTCTTGATTTCGGAATGTCCGATCTAGAACAGAAAACGTGGGAGGGTAAGCGATCCTAGTAACTACGAATAAAAATATAAAGATTGAAATGACTATCAAGAAAGAAAAAAAAATCTAGAAGAACTAATTTACATAATTGGTCTTTTATTTAGGGTGGATGGAATACATCCCAACCACCCCTTCCAACCCATATGTTATATAGATATTACATCAATTTTTCTCGTTCTTTTCACTTCCAACC
Organism: Lactuca saligna; assembly: GCF_052625555.1. NCBI lineage: Eukaryota > Viridiplantae > Streptophyta > Magnoliopsida > Asterales > Asteraceae > Lactuca > Lactuca saligna. The sequence continues at coordinate 135,174,250 of NC_136422.1, read as the reverse complement.
CTCTAACCCACAAAACATGGGAATCCATCACTTCCAACCCACACATTTCTGGTAAAAGTTATGGTGTATATGGAACAAATAGATATAAGAGAAGTAGCGATTCCAAGAACCCACTCAACCCTCATCTTTGTGGTACCACATGGGTGTCGTCAACAGTACGCTAGCACTACGGTGAGCATGTACCCATCATGTACGACGTCGTGCACCTTTTTTTTAATGAAAAAAATAATAGAAAACAATTAGCAAGGAACTAGAGAAATTATAAAGTACAAAGTAAAGAGGGTTTTTGCAACCAAATAACCTAATTCATCTTACATTTTTTTCCTTTTATTTTAAATCTCAAAAAATGATCTAGCAACTACGTCATCAAAAATCAAAGCCTTTTTAGGCTTCGTCGATCCAAAATTTTGAGCATTACAAAAATTCCATAACACCCAAAGATCAGTGATAACAACAATATCAAAGTATTTTTGTTGCACAACAGACAACCATACATGATCAGACCATGAATAACGGCATCGACAATCAAATTCGTCGAGACGTCCACAAAACACCATTGGCTGATAATTCGTCCAATACAAATAGTAGCGGGACAGGCAAAGAATACATGTTATATTGGATCTTCTCCTATCAATCATGTTAGACAAAGCACATGATCCAAATCAATACCATCTAGCAACTTCATCCTCATATGAATACGACGTAAATCAATCGTCCACACCAAGATGTTTAGCTTGGTAGGAACATGATTATTCCGTCTAGTCCAACCTACATTAGTAGTTAAGGTATGTGAATCTAAATAAAATCTAACAGAAGAAATAGAAAAAAAAAACATGCAAATGATTCAAAGACCACCCCATCCTGTCAGACCGATCAGAAAGGACATAACCCTGAAACAACTCCAAAAAACGCAGCCCACCACTCAACCTTTCCCCCTCCCCTCATCGGCTCACGACGCAATGATGAATGCATTCTCCTGCTCCCAAACCAACTTGCAACATTGACCTCCGAAAATTTTTCGAAAGAAAAGATATAGAGAAACTACTCCATACAAGGGATGTATATCAAGAAAAGTATCTATCCATGTCCATTAACCATTACTCATTATGATACAATATATCTCCTGAAGCTTCAACTCTCTATCGTGGAGACACATAATAGACATAATAATGGATTTTACCACCCTAAAGGGGCACCAACTATGTCTAACTCCTAACACCTACCACTTCAATCATGAGAAGCCTTCACCACATATACCCATAACAAATCAACATTACGAAGAAAAAAAATTTCTAACACTATTTAAATTACATATCCTTATTAAAGGACCATAGACTCCCAATACCTATGCCTCGTTTTGTCTGCTAGAAATAACTCAATACCGCCTAATCTAATGTAACTTCCGCTCTCCAACATCATTTCTCCAAAAAAAATGCTCTCAAAGCATCTATAGCTTGAAGAACTATAACTTTAACACCAAACACCGACATATAGTATGGACCCAAGCTACAAAGGACAAACTTAAGAAGAGAAAGTCACCTGCCTAATCCTCGACCGGCCTATAATATTGACCTCCAAAAATCTGTCTAAAGTAAAGATACAGGGAAACTACTCCACCAAGGGATGCAGAACAAGACAAGTACCACTCCATGTCCACTAACCATTACCAACTCTGATACGATAGATCTATTGATGATTCAACCCTCTATCTCGCAAACGCCTGATAGACATAATAATATCTTTTTATGACCCTAAAGGGGAACCAACTATCTTAAACTCTCGACACCTACCACTCTAACCACGAATAGCTTTCACCACAAACACTTATGACAAATCAACATTATGAAAACAAATCCACAACATCGTTTAAATAACATAGCCTTATTAAAGGATCATAAACTCCTAACACCTATTCCCCATAATGTATGCTAGAAATAACTCAATACCACCTCATCTATTGTAATTTTTGCTCTCTAACCTCATCTCCCAAAAATAACAAGCTCTCAAAGTAACTATAGGTTTAAGAACTGTAACAGGAACACCAAACACACCAAAATATAGTATGAACCCAAGCTACGAAGGACAAACTTAAGAATAGCAAGCCTACCCCCCCCCCCCCTAATAGGAATCATCTTCACCTACCAAGCCAAAAGCTTAGGCATGAAGTAATCGAACAGACCTTGCCAGGCATTTATCCAAGAGATTGATTCACCAACAAGAAGACCTAAATAAATGAATGGTGAATGAATAGACACACATCTAACCAACACTGTTACTTCCTCCACCTTTATAAAAGCAACTCCAACACCAATTAGTTTACTTTTCAGTAAATTAATCTTGAGCCTAAAGGCTAGGAAAAAACAATGCAAAGTATGCATATCATTCTCCAGAGACCATCCAGAAAGCAAAACTACATCATTTTCATAAAAATGAGAAACCTCCAAAGCTTCCCTAGCCACCTGAACTCCACGAAACACATTAGACATGTTTCATTGATGCAACATCACATGTAAGCCTTACATAGCTAAAATGAATAAAAAGGGTGACAATGGATCACCCTATCAGAGACTACACTGAATAGAGAACTCATACGTGGGAGACGTATTTACTAGAAAAATCATCTACTCCTATAGGTAAAGTGAGAATGTGTGCCTCACATAACTTTTTATTAAGTTCTTTAAATGATTTTTCATGGACGTCAATCCAAACATACTTCAAGTTCTTTTTGGTAATATTCATCAAGGGGCTTGTAATCTTTGAGAAATTCTCAATGAATGGTAACCTTCGAATCCAAGAAAACTTATCATCTCTGTGTGGATTCTTTGGTGATTCTCACTTCATAACAACTTCAATCTTTAATAGATCCACCTTTATTCCATATGTATTTACTACATGACCAAGAAATTATACCTTTTCAATTCAAAACTCGCATTTTGAGAATTTTTCATACAATCTCTCTTTCTTAAACATTCCAGGTACTAGTCTCAAGTGTTATTTATATTATTCCGTCGACTTCGAGTAAATAAGAATATTATCAATGCGAAGTATCAGAAAGTTATCAAGATGTGGCTTACAAACCTTATTTATATGGTCCATAAAATTCGTGGGCGTGCTGGTTTAGCTGAAAGGTATCACAAAAAACTCGAAATGTCTATATCTAGGTCGGAAGTTCATCTTATCGATGTCTGCATCTCCTACAATCAACCGGTGATAACCAGATTGAAGATCAATTTTTGAGAGATAAACTGCTCCTTGCAATTTATCAAATATATCTTTAATCATGGGTAAAGGATACACATTCTTAATGGTCACTTAATTGAGGTCACAATAATCAATACACATTTTCATCGATCTATCTTTCTTCTCCACAAACAAGATTAGAGCTCTCCAAGATGATGTGACATCCCCATTATCACGGCCAAAAAAGACCGATTTTGTTTATGCTTTATAAAAATCAAAGTATCTATTTTAATAAAAACGTTGCGGAATTTGTTCCTAGTAAAACATGATAAATACGTTATCAAAGCACTTCTGAAGAAAATTATTTTTATTCATTTTAAAACATTTGGGATGTCATCGTCAATACATAAACATAAGCATAAACAGAACTTACATTCGTTATCACTAGTGATTTATATCTCCTTAATCTCTCAGTGTAATGTGACTTCATATCAACACCTGTGATATGAATATACTGAGTGGGTCAGGTTGGGAAACCTGGTGAGTACATAGGGTTTTCAACCCACAATAATATATATATATATATATATATATATATATATATATATATATATATATATATATAATGTTTAAACAATCAAACAATCAACCTAATTACCCATCCCCATTATCTTCTTTACTCTTAAGAGTCTACCCTGAGAGAGTCATCTATCCTATATTCGTTCATTATGAAGTCCTTTGCTTCCAGGGTTATAGGACTGGCACTAAGTCCATAGTTGTCAATGCTCGTTCGTAAAGTACTAATTTCATAGATGCTAAAGTTCATTCACCGGGTACTAAATCCATAGCTACCAGTGTTTAGGTACTAAGTCCATAGCTACCAACGTTTATCTATCAGGTACTAAGTCCATAGCTACCAGCGTTTATTCAATAGGCACTAAGTCCATAGTTGCTAATGATCACTCATATCATCTTTTATCTCTCATCATTCATCTACCCATGTTATACCCAACATATTTGTAGATAAAAAATACGTATACAGTTTAAATCATTTAAAACTTGTATAAAATCGTTCATCCAGCATAGATAGCAAGTATACAAATAATATGCACACATAGCACGTAGTTTATATAAAATACTTCATATCTATATGTAAGATGAAAGGGACCATGCACTCACCTAAGAAGGTGTTGATTCAACACTCGAACAACACTTCGTTACTCTCAACATAATTTTCCTCGGATAAAACCTAGTATCATTACCACTAGAGTTTAGTTTAATATTCACCGAGACTAATTAATAGTCTAGCTATTATTACTATCGTATAATCATTAAACAATACTTATATATCCCATAATAATAGCCCAAGTACTCATTATAAGTTTCTAATACCATTACTATATTGAAACATAAGATATACTAACGATAGGGTAGGCGTAGTTCACTTACAACGGGTTTTTCGCAAAACCGGGCTTCGCTGGAGCAGCGTTCCCGAGACGAAAGGATCTTTTCTTGGGGCTTTGGGAGCCTTGGGGCTTCCTTCGGGTGCTAGGAGGTTTACCTAGACTTTAGGGGGGGGGGGCTTTAGAGAGAGAAACTAGAGAGAGAAGGTGAAGTTGGGAAGATGTGAAGAATGAGGGAACCCAACACCTCTATTTATAGGCTGGAAATCCCAAAAAACTCGTCGAGTTGGCCTCTAACTCATCAAGTTCCATGCCAGGTGTCAGCATTCTGGTGGCGAAACGTGTGCGGCCTACATTGTGCCACGTCACCCCTTTTGCAGCAGCACCCTACTGACTTCTAAACCCCGTAACTTTCGCATACGAGCTCCGTTTTCAACGTTCTTTTTTTTTCCACGCGTAGGTAAAAACAATATCTACAAATTTCAATAAGACTCTGTTGGCTAATTCTCGACCGATCTTAAATTTAACAGTAGGAGGATATTAGACTACTAAATGACCACGAAGAATTCGTAACTCCTTCATACGGACTCCGTTTTCGTCTGTCTTTTTACCGTTGAGTTTCTATTAATGAGATCTTCAACTCTCATTTAGGTCACGTAAGCCTAAAACCGCTCGAACTAAAATTCGAGTTTCGGACTGTACACAGCTAAGTCGAAACTTTGAAAAATCATAATTTCCTCATACAAAGTCAGATTTTGGCATTCTTTTTATGGATTTTCTCGGTTTAACATACTGATTACTAAGGCTAAAAAGTATTTTATCATAATTTCACTTCTTACGCTTCCTGGTGCCATGTCGGTTCCGTCGCAAAAATTCGACGGGTCATAACTTCTTCGTTATAACTCGGATTTCGGCGTTCTTTATATGTTCGGAACCGTTACGACATATTCTACAACTTGGTTAAGATTATTTATTCTAAATAATCTTTTGACGAAAAGTCATTTTCAACCCCTATTATCTCTAAATTGACTAGCCCGGATCTACGGACGTTATAGGTGAGGTGCACGGTCACACAAAGCCACTGTCTAACAACTCTTGTAATTGTGTCAACAATTCCTTCAATTTTGTAGGTTCTAAGCAATACGATGCTTTTGCAATTGGTGCGGTTCCCGATACCAAATTTATGTGAAATTCCACTTGATAATCAGGTGGAAGTCCGAGAATATCATTGGGGAAATTCAGGAAAATCCTTCACATCATCAAAGTCTTCTGTGGGTTTATTCTCTTTGACTGTATCCACAATGTATACCAATAGATTTCGCATTAGTTATTCAAACACTTTCACGCCTTCATTACGTTTATGACACTTGTAGCAACTCTTAGTTTGTCTCCTTAAATAGGAAAAAATAAAACAGATCAAAGTAATACTCTGAATCTAACCAATGTAGATAAGACGTGAAACATGCCTCAACAATGGAAGTTTAGCGGTTGATGAGTGGAATTTTATATATCCTAAGGTTCAAACCTTGACACAACCAAAATATTGTTAGTGTTCCGCGATTGACCTCTAATGTAGATATTAAGACCAATTGACATGGAACATTCAAATAATATGATTTACCACTTTCTTTTAAAATGTGAAGCAAACATCTTAATTTTTGTATAATCTATGTGGTTGGTACATATAATTACTTATTTTATAAAATAACAAAAAGATAAAATAGAGACATTTCTAACCGAGTTACACAACAAAACCAAATTTGATTTGGAAACAATTTGACCAAATGTTATTCTTAAATTAAATCGCTATTTAAAAAAAAAAAAAAACCATAAGTCCCCATCATAAAATTTTGTATTTCTTTAAATAGTTAAATTACTTTTTAGGTGTTGTAAGACAAAATTTTCAAATACTAACCTCTATTTTTAATGATAATGTATCCACATTTCCTTTGTACGTTTCCTTTCGCGACACGCACGCGGCTACACCCACCGACGCTCTCAGATCTCAAACCAAATTCACTTTAATATATAAATTTCTTAAACCGTCGTAATCCCAATTTCAACTCAGATTATCAAACAAAGGAAGAATCACAACTACAACTGTCACAGATCTGAGCATTTCGATTCAGATCTCCGATCAATGGCTTCCGGTTCTTCCTCCTCTTTCCTCCTCCTCCTCATCCTCGTCGCCTTCATCTCCATCGCCACCGCCGAAATTCGCTTCACCGAGATCCGATCCGACCCCCGACCAATCATCCCCTTCGATGAATTCGGTTTCACTCACAATGGCAGACTCGAACTCAACGTTTCCAAACTATCGTTCTCGACAGCAGACCCTGACCTCTCTAAATTAGGTTTTTTTCTCTGCACGCGTGATTCATGGCTTCAGGTTCTCCAACAGATCGAAGACGCGGAGATAGCGTGTGCGCTTCAATCCAATATCATCAAAGAAGTTTACAATTTGAATTCGATAGCGAAAGATGCGAAAGGTTTTGATCATTATTATCTCCAATCGGATGCCGATCAGTATACTCTTGTGTTTGCTAACTGTCTTCCTCAGCTTAAGGTCTCAATGGACGTCCGATCTGCTATGTACAATCTCGATGGCAAGTCCAACACTCGCGATTACCTTTCTGCTGGAATTACCGTTCTCCCAAGGGTTTATTTCTTGTTCTCCCTCATTTACATTACTATGGCAGCAGCTTGGGTTTACTTTCTGTACAAAAAACGTCTTACTGTATTCGGAATCCATTTCTTTATGCTTGCTGTTGTGGTCCTGAAAGCATTAAACTTGGTATGTGAAGCCGAAGATAAATCCTATATCAAGCGTACCGGTAGCGCCCATGGATGGGACGTTCTGTTCTACATTTTCAGCTTCCTGAAAGGAATCACATTGTTCACATTGATCGTGTTAATCGGAACTGGATGGTCGTTCCTGAAACCCTATCTCCAAGACAAAGAAAAGAAGGTGCTAATGATTGTGATCCCACTTCAAGTCGTCGCCAACATTGCTCAAGTCGTGATCGATGAATCAGGGCCATATGGACAAGATTGGGTGACATGGAAGCAGGTGTTTCTACTAGTCGATGTTGTCTGTTGTTGTGCTGTTCTATTCCCCATTGTTTGGTCAATCAAGAACTTAAGAGAAGCAGCTAGAACAGATGGAAAAGCAGCTGTTAATCTGATGAAATTAACCCTCTTCAGACAATATTATGTTGTGGTTATCTGCTACATTTACTTCACAAGAGTTGTGGTGTATGCATTGGAGACTATCACTTCGTATAAGTATTTGTGGACTAGTGTAGTAGCTGCTGAGTTAGCCACTCTTGCTTTTTATGTTTTCACTGGGTACAATTTCAAACCAGAGGCTCATAATCCTTACTTTGCTGTTGATGATGATGATGAAGAAGCTGCATCAGAGCAATTGAAACTTGAAGATGAATTTGAACTTTGATCTGCCTTTCTTCTTCTTCTTCTTCTTACAGGTTTGTTTAGGAATGTCGCATACAAATGTTGAAATCTGTTTCTATACTATTACAATTTACAAATATTCTTGGTGTAGTATGATGTATCTGTTACAATGATACAGTTTTGTAAGTAGTCTTTATTTGTCATGTTCTTTGTTCTATTCATAATACATCACTCGTTATTGTTTTGTGTTTGTATATGTGCTGAGGTGAATCTTGATTTTGAGAAATAGAGATATGGTCAAAGGGTAATATTGTCTTATTTTTTATTGTTATGAAGACATGAATTAAAAGAAAGAAAAATGTATAGGCATGTTTGTTTTCATCTTCAATGACAACGAAAAGTAATCTCATTGGTTAATCAATTTCCATGACACAATTGTATTATGTTTCTTGTTTTTGTATTAAAAATAGTTTTTATTCAACAAAAAATTGGCAATTTAGTGGTAATAGTATAAAAGAGACGTACAAATAAAAATGAGTAAAAAGTATACATGAAGAAGAGTTGGTTACCCTAAGTCATCAACCATAAAAAAAAGTTGAAAAATAAAAATGAAAATAAAACTTAATCATAAACTATTTTGCAATTGGGATATCAATGACAAAATTATTAAATGCGAGTATAATGCTATTCTAAATATGATTAATTATGTGAAACAATTTGAAAGTTTGTTGTTATTATGTCTATAGAATCGAATGTGCATAACTTATATGTGTATATAAAAGATCCGGTTTATAACTAAATTATGTAAATCATTCGACAAAGATTTCGGACACATATAGTCCAGTCGCAAAAGTGAATTTTTATAACATGATTTACCCGAATTTAAGAAGCGTGTTTTTAGTATTAGTCACTTATCCCTAAAAACTATAAAATTTAGGAATATACAAATTTGCTTAATAAAATAAGAACAATGTGATAATTTGGATCATTTGGCAAGGAAAATAAACGGTCTAAAGCCTAAGAGCGTTACCAACCAACACGAGTAACTTGCATGAATAGTCATTGTGTTTTGGGTAACGTGTGTCTTTTGTTTATATCTATTTTTAGGGTTTAAGTCATTTTTGGTTATTTGGATTTTGGTTTTGTATTCATTTGGTTACTTAATTATTTTTAAGTTTTAAAAATAATCAAATTTTTGGTTTTGTGTTCATTTAGTCACTTAATTTTTTGATTTGTGCTCATTTAATCATTTAAATTTAAAATTGTGCTTATTTAGTCACTAAACTTTTAAATTTTTTAAAAAGTTTAATGACTAAATGAACACAATTTTAAAAGTTAGGTAACTAAATGAGCACAAATTCAAAAGTTAAGTGACAACCAAAAGTTAAATAATTAAATGAGCACAAAACCAAAAGTTTGATTACCTTTTAAAATTTAAAAATAATTAATTAACCAATTGTAACATCCCGGAATCGCAAGAGTAGAGTTGAAGGGCTAAAAGTGTAAGTTTTAGAGGATGACTCGGCGAGGCCATGGATGGACTCGACGAGTCAGGTCGCGGTCATGGTCGCGTGTCAAGTGGCCTACTCGGCGAGTCCCAAGGATGGACTCGGCGAGTAGGTGTTGTTGAGCCCTATATAAAGAGCATTATACCCCTCCACAGCCTCCCTTATCCCCCCCTTGAGTTCCAGAAACCCTAAATTCGTGGAGAGATCATTTGTGGAGCAAATTAGAGCTTGGAGAGGTGTTGTTTGAAGAGATCTTGAAGGAGAAGTGGCTTGGATCAAAGGGCTTTGCTTGGATTCGAGTTTGGCTACTATTGAGGCATCTTTTGGAGGTGATATCTTCGTCCTTAGGCTGTGCATTCCTAGTTTCATCATTTTGGGGTTTGTGGGGAGTATGTCTTGGAATGTTTTGGAGTTTGGAGGATAGATCTGAGGTTGCTACCTCAGATCTGGAATATTGAAGGCCTAGAGTGCATTAAAGTTCCTGTGTTTGAGTGCTTAGTGAAGCCACCATGTCCCAAACCTTGGTTTTAAGGTGAATATGGCTTAGATCTCGTTAGGTTCACGTAAAGTTTGCCACTTTACGTGATGGATGGATTGTAGGAGGTTGGATCTATGTTTTGGATCAATTGCATGGCCTGAGATGCTTCTGTATGGATTCAGACCGGTGGTACTCGACGAGTCACATGGGTGGACTCGACGAGTTGCTTGAAGATGGCCTGGGACTCGACGAGTTGGAAGAACAACTCGGCGAGTAGGTTGAAGATGGCCTTGGACTCGACGAGTCCATTTGGACTCGGCGAGTCTTGTCGAGGAAGTCCCAATATTTCTGGTTGAGTCGATGAATCAGTGAGTCAAGGGATGACTCGGTGAGTTGGGTGCGAGTGGACTTAGAGTTGTTGCACTCGACGAGTCTTGGGGCGACTCGGCGAGTTGGGTCGCTAATTGAGGGAAGTTCTGAGCATAAGGACTCGGCGAGTCATCGGGATGACTCGGCGAGTAGGGTCAGTCAGGGGTTGACTTTGACTCGTCCAAGGTTGACCAGTTGTCTTCCAGGGGTATTTTGGTAATTAAGGGTATTTATTGAGTTGTATGTTTTGATGTTTAGTGGAGGAGTTCGTGTTAGAGTTCGGAGCAGCGGGATCTTATCTTTTCAGCCGACAGTTTCGAGGTGAGTTATCCTCACTATATCAACAGGGTCTAAGGCACCAAGGCCGGCCCTTTACTGTATTGAGATTCGGTTATGGTTATTATGTTATTGTTTGATGTGTCTGCATCCTGGTAGCTAGGATGGTACATGCTAGGAGGCCTTGCTAAGGTTAGTTTTCCCGATATACAGAGTGATGCTATGCTAGTGACCGGTTAGGTCGGTAACCCGGTTAGGGTAATGATATGCTATGTGATCTGCTTGCTCGGTTTGTTGACTATGACTGTTATATGAATGTATGTTTTGTGCACATGGTTGTTTGGACTGGAGATGGGTTGAGGCGGGTCCTGCTTTGTGCTGTAGGCCAAGATACCCAGGGCGGACCGGTTGTTCCGAAGGCCCAACGAGCGGTTCGGATAGGCTGTAGGCCCCACGAGGGCGGACCAGACGTGCCGAGGCTCGGAGAGTGGACCAGGGCGACTGAAGGCCCAATGCGGGTGGACCAGTCACACTGTAGACTCAGAGAGTGGACCAGGTGGGTTGAAGGCCCGATCTGGGCGGACCAACCCCACTGTAGACTCGAAGGACATGACTAGACCTAGAGGATGGATCCGTTGGACTGAAGGCCCGATACGGCGGACCAGTCACACGGTAGACCCGATATGCATGGCTGTTCTATGTTCTGTTATGTTATGTATGTTTTATATGTTTTGGACCGGAAGGTCGTAGCCTGGAAGGGCGTATACGTGGTTGGTATTTTGGGGGTATCTCACTAAGCTTTCGGGCTTACAGTTGTGGTTTAATGTTTTTCAGGTTCTTCAGGAGACTGTGGCAAGGCGAAGGCGCGATCGTACCGCTCCTCATGATTTTGTAGCAATGTGATTCTGGGAATACTTTAATGACTTGTATTGAAACCCTTTTTGTAAACATTTTAATGAAAATCGGGTTGTTTTGAAAATTTTAAATTGGTTGTGTTTTTCAGATGTTACAAGGTGGTATCAGAGCCTTGGTTTGAGTGAATTGGAGGAACACTTGTGTGACTCCAGTCTCAAATCGAGGAGAGTTTTCAAAAAGAGAATTTAAAATGGTTTTCAAAATAAGTAAAGGAGGACGCGGAGGTACGTTCAGCTGGAGCCAGTAAGTAACCCCAAAATACCATACATGACAATTGTTTTATTGAGATTTGATAGAACAGCATGCTAGAGTTAGGCTAGGGATCTTCAGGATTTATTGATGAGTTGCCTGATTTATGATGCCTGCTAGCCTAGGGTTCCTTGTGAGAGATTTCTAGTGTTCCTCTAGTTGTGAGGATAGAGCGATGTTATGTGTGTCGCTAGGGTGTTGTGGGAGTACTTCATACAAATATGGGTTGGTGTGGAAGGTAGTATGGGCCCGTACTACTGAAAGCACAGACTCATACGTGTATCAGGCAAACCATGACCTCTAGGGTTGGGATGAGAGCTGGTTCCCGGGATAGTGGAATATGTCTGAGATTTGGTGTTTCATTTTCAGTATGGAGATTTCAGGGCACGCTGGGAGTGGATCCGGGTCAGGATCAGGAGCAGAAGAGGGAGTTCCGGGTGGGTCTGTACAGCCAGAGGTTATCAGTCAGATGAGTACGCACGAGTTGGATGCGAGGATTCGTGAGATCCTGCATGATGAGGTTGCTGCATTGTTTCGGGCTGAGCTGCCAGAGTTGTTTGGGTCGATCAAGACCGCCATGGTGGAGTATTTTGATGAGTGCTATGCGGCTCTCACGGAGACGGCTGCCGCGGCGGCTACCGCAGCAGTAGCAGCGGCAGGGGGAGGAGCCAGTAGAGGTTTTCAGTATCGGGACTTCGATAATACGAAGCCTCCCACTTTTGATGGAGTTCAGGATCCGATCGTTGCTATGAGATGGTTATCGGATGTGGAGGGATGTTTCTTCACGTGTTCATGCCCTGCTGATCAGAGGGTGAGGTGTGCTTTGAACCTGTTGAGGCTCGGAGCAAAGGATTGGTGGAGATTGACCACGGGGTCGTACTCGGATGCGCAGAGGGCTGCGATTTCATGGGATCGGTTCAGAGAGATGTTTAGCACTCGTTATGTTCCGCAGGTCGAGAGGGAGAGGTTGGCTCAGGAGTTCTTGGAGCTGAAACAGGATTCGGAATCGATGACGAAAATCACCAGGATGTTTACTGAGCGGGCGATGTTTTGCCCTGAGTTCGCTTCGGAGCAGGCTCAGATGTCCCGGTATCTGAGTATGCTAAAGAGGGACATCAGACAGTTTGTGTCTGCGTAGAGGTGCGAGACTTTGCTAGAGTTGCAGGAGGCCGCCAGGCGGCGTGAGTTAGAGATTGAGTTACAGATGCGTGAGCTGAGGCAAGCTCCGGTTCAGTCGCAGCCGGCGACGAAACGGTCTAAGACTGTTGATTCCAGGATGGGAGATCAGGGTGGCCACGTCTGTGGAAAGTGTGGAAGGGGTCATGTCAGGGTTTGTCGGTCCGGTGGAGCATGCCGCAAGTGCGGAAAGGCGGGACACTATGCGAGGGATTTTCGGCAGTCAGTGCCGGTTCGGGATTTGAGGATATGCTATCATTGTCATCAGGTTGGACATTTGAAGGTCAACTGTCCACGGCTTGCTGCAGGACCGGTGCAGGCTCCAGCACCGGCTACGTTGAGGATCACAGGTGGAGATCAGGGTGGAGTGGAGCCCCCAAGGGATTAGGGTCGTGTTTTTTCAGCTTGTTACTGCGGGTATGTTTCTTTCTGATGTTTTGATTATTTATGATTGTTGTGGAGTATTGTTATCTGTTGGTTTCGTTGGTTGGTTATGGAATTGCGTTTCGGGTTTTCGTGTGGTATTCGTTGTTCCTTGAGGGTTTGGCGAGTTGTGATCGAGATTTCGTTTTAGTATCTTTTGTTCCCTGAAGGATCGTTATGGTTATGGATTAGTACGTCGAGATATCGTTGATTATCTTTGTGAGGATTGGTGGCGGATGCGGCGTTGGTTTGAAGGCCAGTTAGATTCTGCAGTCTGAGGAATGGATAGTTGAAGATTGGGTTCCTTTCGAGCGGGTTGTGCAACGTGGGAACGTGATTTGTATGAAGGTTGTTGGCGCTGGCGAAAACATTTTGAGTGCATGTGTTGATTCCTGCAAGGTTGCTTGGGGAGATCGGTGATGGCGACCAGTGACTAACTGTCAGTGTCCTAAGTGGGGGAGAATTGGAAATTCTCCGGATGATCGGTGGGCCTGAGAGGTTGTTTAGCTGCTTGGGGAATTCAGCGGTATTTCTATCAGTCGAGAGCAGGCTCGTATGGGTGAGTAACAGGCGTGCGGGGCGGAATACAGACCTAGAGCAGTTGATTGAGGAAGGCATGGGAGCAGGCCGGGATCGAGTATGTATGATGGAGATAGAGTTCGGAACCCCTAGAGGGCTAGAACGGTATGCACGGGAGGATTTCCCAAAGGGATGGTTCGGAGTGTTGAATGCTAGTTGAGCGGTCTGGATAGACTGAAGGCCGGTAGGCGTACCAGACAGACCGAAGGCTCGGAGAACGGTCCAGTCAGATTGGCTGAAGGTTCTGAGAGTGGTCTAGATTGGCTGAAGGCCTGGGGAGGCGGTCCAGTCATGCTGAAGACTCTGCGAGTATTGTTGGATCGGATTGAGGTTATGGGTTGCGTATGTTGCAGTGTGATTACATTGGGAGGCCTGGCCCCGGGTAGCGATCTTGAGCAGTGAAGGTAGTGCATGGGCTTGAGAGTCCCTGTGATGAGAGTTAGTGTAGTGGTGATGCATGGATGTTGGGTACGCTTTAAAGAGGTAATGTAGCGTGGGATGAGCACCATGGTGCCTGTCATGGTGACTGGGCGGATGAGTGGTTTCCTTGATAAGGAAAGAGGGAGGAATGGAATTCCGAAAAGGGAGTGCGAATTCACGGAAGTGAAAGTGGCAGTGTAGAGTTATGATTGGAGTGGTCCGTCGATGGTCTTTGAGTAGTGTGTTGCGGCGGTGGAATAAAAGCTCATTCGACTTGATATGTTGCTCTGGGCGCGGAGGGAATACCGCAGAGTAGAGCCAGGGAGAGGGGTTCGGAAGGGATACAGAGGGAGAGTCTTGGACTCTCAGTGTGATTCTGATCAGGGTTTTGGGTATGTATCAGGGGTTCATCCCGGAAGGATGTTTGGAGGATATCAACGGTGTATCAGGTTATCCGAACGTGAGGGTGCTAGAGCTAGATCAGCATGTGTGTGTGATTGCGAGAGGAGAACTCGGGGGAGTTGCTCCGAAATGGAAGAATGGGTCTTTCGATCGTCATGGGATGGATAGAGTGGAATTCGGATCGGGGATCCGATGGTTCGTGGCATTATAGCCATATGAGTCAAGTGAAGGATGAGAATTAGAGCAGTAAAGCATCATGGGTAATTCTCGGTTGTTGAGTGTGGTTATCAGAGGGTTCAGCTGGTTCCCGGTTTGAGTAGGTGATGGGGACACCGTATGGAAGGAGAAAGTGAGCTTCTAGTTCTATGGTTGTACCTTGAGGGACTTGGTTCGGTCAAGGTCAAGTGGCGCGTCGTGGGAAGTAATTTGAAGATGAGATGCCGTAGGCTTCGAGGATGAAGCCTAATTTAAGTGGGGGAGAATTGTAACATCCCGGAATCGCAAGAGTAGAGTTGAAGGGCTAAAAGTGTAAGTTTTAGAGGATGACTCGGTGAGTCCATGGATGGACTCGACGAGTCAGGTCGCGGTCATGGTCGCGTGTCAAGTGGCCTACTCGGCGAGTCCCAAGGATGGACTCAGCGAGTAGGTGTTGTATGGAGAAAACCCTAATTTTCGAGGTTGAGCCCTATATAAAGAGCATTATACCCCTCCACAGCCTCCCTTATCCCCCCCTTGAGTTCCAGAAACCCTAAATTCATGGAGAGATCATTTGTGGAGCAAATTAGAGCTTGGAGAGGTGTTGTTTGAAGAGATCTTGAAGGAGAAGTGGCTTGGATCAAAGGGCTTTGCTTGGATTCGAGTTTGGCTACTATTGAGGCATCTTTTGGAGGTAATATCTTCGTCCTTAGGCTGTGCATTCCTAGTTTCATCATTTTGGGGTTTGTGGGGAGTATGTCTTGGAATGTTTTGGAGTTTGGAGGATAGATCTGAGGTTGCTACCTCAGATCTGGAATATTGAAGGCCTAGAGTGCATTAAAGTTCCTGTGTTTGAGTGCTTAGTGAAGCCACCATGTCCTAAACCTTGGTTTTAAGGTGAATATGGCTTAGATCTCGTTAGGTTCACGTAAAGTTTGCCACTTTACGTGATGGATGGATTGTAGGAGGTTGGATCTATGTTTTGGATCAATTGCATGGCCTGAGATGCTTCTGTATGGATTCAGACCGGTGGTACTCGACGAGTCACATGGGTGGACTCGACGAGTTGCTTGAAGATGGCCTGGGACTCGACGAGTTGGAAGAACAACTCGGCGAGTAGGTTGAAGATGGCCTTGGACTCGACGAGTCCATTTGGACTCGGCGAGTCTTGTCGAGGAAGTCCCAATATTTCTGGTTGAGTCGATGAATCAGTGAGTCAAGGGATGACTCGGTGAGTTGGGTGCGAGTGGACTCAGAGTTGTTGGACTCGACGAGTCTTGGGGCGACTCGGCGAGTTGGGTCGCTAATTGAGGGAAGTTCTGAGCATAAGGACTCGGCGAGTCATCGGGATGACTCGGCGAGTAGGGTCAGTCAGGGGTTGACTTTGACTCGTCCAAGGTTGACCAGTTGTCTTCCAGGGGTATTTTGGTAATTAAGGGTATTTATTGAGTTGTATGTTTTGATGTTTAGTGGAGGAGTTCGTGTTAGAGTTCGGAGCAGCGGGATCTTATCTTTTCAGCCGGCAGTTTCGAGGTGAGTTATCCTCACTATATCAACAGGGTCTAAGGCACCAAGGCCGGCCCTTTACTGTATTGAGATTCGGTTATGGTTATTATGTTATTATTTGATGTGTCTGCATCCTGGTAGCTAGGATGGTACATGCTAGGAGGCCTTGCTAAGGTCAGTTTTCCCGATATACAGAGTGATGCTATGCTAGTGACCGGTTAGGTCGGTAACCCGGTTAGGGTAATGATATGCTATGTGATCTGCTTGCTCGGTTTGTTGACTATGACTGTTATATGAATGTATGTTTTGTGCACATGGTTGTTTGGACTGGAGATGGGTTGAGGCGGGTCCTGCTTTGTGCTGTAGGCCAAGATACCCAGGGCGGACCGGTTGTTCCGAAGGCCCAGCGAGCGGTCCGGATAGGCTGTAGGCCCCACGAGGGCGGACCAGACGTGCCGAGGCTCGGAGAGTGGACCAGGCCGACTGAAGGCCCGATGCGGGCGGACCAGTCACACTGTAGACTCAGAGAGTGGACCAGGTGGGTTGAAGGCCCGATGCGGGCGGACCAACCCCACTGTAGACTCGAAGGACATGACTAGACCTGGAGGATGGATCCGTTGGACTGAAGGCCCGATATGGCGGACCAGTCACATAGTAGACCCGATATGCATGGCTGTTCTATGTTCTGTTATGTTATGTATGTTTTATATGTTTTGGACCGGAAGGTCGTAGCCTGGAAGGGCGTATACGTGGTTGGTATTTTGGGGGTATCTCACTAAGCTTTCGGGCTTACAGTTGTGGTTTAATGTTTTTCAGGTTCTTCAGGAGACTGTGGCAAGGCGAAGGCGCGATCGTACCGCTCCTCATGATTTTGTAGCAATGTGATTCTGGGAATACTTTAATGACTTGTATTGAAAACCTTTTTGTAAACATTTTAATGAAAATCGGGTTGTTTTGAAAATTTTAAATTGGTTGTGTTTTTCGGATGTTACACCAAATGAATACAAAACTAAAAGGTGATAAAAAATAACCTAAACTTTTTTTATTCATTCAAACCGACCCTATGGTATAATTTTGTTACAATCATTGTCCCTTACAAATATAAAAAGCATGTTACACCTTTCTTTGTTTTATTTATTGTTTTTTAGTTTTTAATAAGATTAATGTAAATGGAGATCTTACAAACTAGGGAAATAAACTTATTAAGATAATTAATTTTTCAGTTTGTTCATGATTCAGTAACATTTTTTTTGTACATATCTAGGTAACGATTTTTTTGAAGTGTTCGCATATGATCATTATGAACGGCTGTAGCGGGTTACATCCGATCATAATCAGTAATAATGGTCATATATAAACACTTCCAAAAAGTTCATTACCTAGATGTGTACAAAAAAAATAGTTACCCAGATGTGAACAAACCGAAAAGGTAAGAATAAATTACATAAATGGTCCCCGTGCTTTGGTAATTTGTGTGTTTGGTCTCTAATATATTTTTCAACTTAGATGATCCTTACTGTTTATTTTTGTTGTACATTTGGTCCATATCTTACCTCAAAAAATTAATAGACCCCACATATTTGTATCTTCTCACCCTAAACCTGAAACCACAAGTTGGGTCCCACCAGTCACCATCCCATCTCTCATCCTCCCCAACTTCTATTTCTTTTTCATCTATAGTGACATCAATGCCTTCACTGCCCCTTCTTTTTTCGGTCTTTCAACTCCGACGAGCCAACACCAGAACCCTTCTATTAGGTTGTGGTGGTGGAAAATTCAATGAAGAGACAGTGGGTTGTGGTGTTGGTTCGTTAGAGTTGAAGGACTGAAAAAAAGAAGGGATGTTGAAGACGTCGAAGTCACTGAAAATGGAAAGGAAATAGAAGTTGAGGAGCATGAGAGATGAGATGGTGACTGGTAGGACCCAACTTAAATTTTTCAAATGTGGTTTCAGGTTTAGGGTGTGGAGATATAAACATGTAACGTCTATTAATTTTTTTTGGTATATAAAAAACAAATACATAAATAAGAAAATTAATTAAAAAATAAATTAAAAGGGCATAATAGTCTTTTAAGGTAAGACAGAGACCAAACGCACAACAAAAATAAATAGTAAGGATCATATGAGTTAAAATATAAGTTAAGGACCAAACACACAAATTACCCAAACCAGAAGGACCATTCATGTAGTTTACTCTTACCTTTTCGGTTTGTTGACATCTGGGTAACTATCTTTTTTTGTACACATCTAGGTAATGAATTTTTTGGAAGTGTTCACATATGACCATTATGACCGGTTATAACCGGATGTAACATGCTACAGCCGGTCATAATGGTCATATGTAAACACTTTCAAAACAAACATTGTTTCACAATATAAGTACATAATGTTCTATGCATAAATTATAAACTAAACTCCGAGAGTGAAGTTTCGACTTGCATGTGCTCAATTGGTTACTCTTCTTGAATATTTGCATAATTTACAAATATTGGGTTAACATCTAAGTACCAAGTACTTGACTGTTATATGAAAAGTATAATTTCTATCTAGTAGATACCTGAAGTACTAGTTTCTCTAGACTTTCTTTTCATATATAGGAGTAGTTCCTATTCCGATATCATGTTTCTTCACAGAAGTAACAAGATCCGTCTTTGTGGGCTTTATTGGATTTCTTGGGCCTAAAGGTATCTATTCCATAAACTATGGGCCTCTTACATCATATATGGTGACTCTTTTCAGCCTTTCATTATTCCATTGTTTAAACATACTTAATAGAAAATATCATTGTATTATTGGAATATTTACAGAACATGTTATATCATAAGATATACATCTAAATTGTCCATGACTTCCAGGAATTCAGAAATAGTTGTTCCTAGTGTGATGTTAGAAGCATCTTCCGCATCACATTGATATCTTTACCTGATATCATGTTCAGGTTTATTGCTGGAAGTAGTTGGTTTAGGAATAGGTCCTTTAAGAGTGTACACTCTTAGTCACTCAAGACATGAACTCATTCATTGAAACTATATTTATTGAATGTTAATGATTTTTAGATCATTAAGTAAATGATGATTCATGGTAATGAGAGTGGATTATATTAATATACAAAATTTTAACAAAATTAATTTAGTATTTTCAATATTTAACCTTTAATACTTAATACCATTTATTTTCTAAAAAAATTAATTATCAAAGTCTATGATCCAAGTTGCAAAACAAATAAATGGTTAGGTATCATTTATCTCATTCATTTGAATCCAACTAGGTAGATATCAATTATTAAGTATATACTAGTATATAATTCCTAGGTTTATGGGATTTTTAATAACCAAATTTAATTAGACATGTTTGCCCATCTATGTCTTGAAACTCTCTTGCTTAGGTATCATTTATCACAAAAGATTTCTGATCAAATCATCAAATTTGAAAAACTTATGTAATCAACACAAACAACAACACAGGGGTGCAAGACTAGTTTATGCATATATATATATATATATATATATATATATATATATATATATATATATATATATATATATATATATATATAAAGTTGTTAAATAGAATATGTATGGATTTAATATCAAAGAGAAAACCATCATCGTATTCCAAAAACAAAGATAACATTAACTTAACAAATAATATAGCATATCTTGCAAAAATGGCTCTGATATCAATTGTTCGGATTTTATTAAAAAATAGTTCAATTTTAGCCTAAGAAATTGACGTAATTAACAATGGAAACATTTTTGTTTGAATATGCTGAAACCATTTTATACCCGCCAATGATCATTTAGCAAGAACTTAGAAAGATTAAACATAACCAAAGAAGAAGAAAGTATAACGACCTTTGAAGACTTTGATTCCTTTTGATAATTAGGAAGTTGATGAAGATAAATTTAAAACACTAAGTAGAAGTTCTCTATAATGTATCCACCAAGCAAGATTTGAACCACCAAAATATGATCGTAAACACTTATTAACAAGTTAATTTTAAGCTATTAATACATACTCAAATAAGTCTTAATAGAAAGCAACTTAGATGCCTTCAATTCTTTCCCCATTTGCAAGAAAAAAGATGAGAGGAAAAGAGCTCCAAATAGAACATTTTGGCATCCATATTTTCGAGATTGTGAATGAAGAAAAGCTAGTCCTAACTCTTGTCTTATGCCTTTCTTATATGTTAAAAAGCATGGTCAAAAGGCTAGACAATAAAGTAGGAGGTAAGGTTTTCTTATAAGCACGGTGTTATGTAATAAACAAATAAAAATGCATGTCTCATGCTTTGTCTCCTTACTTTAAGAAAGAGACAAATTCCAATTGCTTCTTACTTTATAACAATTAGTTGGTTACATATACTAAGGTGCTGTTTGTTTTTTGGAAAAAACCTCTTCGGATCTCTTATTGTTGCGCGGCACAGCACACGCACAACACTTTTCATTTCGCAGCTGTTTGTTTTTTAGAAGTCGTTAGAGTCAAAAACCTCTGCGCGTGCTCTGTTTGGCGCAACACTTGTACTGTTTCTTCCAACCTTTTCCAACCTCATCTTCTTTTTTTTTTCTTGCTGAAATTTTTATTATATGTTGTTGAAATTTTATTTCACTTTTTTTTTTGTTTTTTTTGTTTATTCTTGTTGATTTTTTTTTCGTTTTTTTATATTGAATAATGATAATTTTTGATGAAATATCATTATTTTTTTTACTAAATATCTTTATTTTTTTTGTTGAAATATTATTATTTTTTTTACTAAATTATCATTAATTTTTGTCGAAATGTTATACACTATTAAATTTTCCGTATTAAAAAACTATTTTTGATTTATAAAATTAGTTAATTTTAATTTTTTAATATTTGCAGCAGTATGCAGATGTTAAAAAAACAAACACGCTTCTTATTATAGTCTGCATCCGTTTGGTCCACATCTTCTACTGCAGAGGGTTGAAGAGGTGGTCCGCAGACTTCATGAGTTTTTGCTTCATAAAATCAAACATCACCTAAGTGTTCACTCAATGTGTCTACTCATTTGTATATGACATAAATAATCATACAATATGATAATTCACTAGTTTCATACTCTTTATTATTATTTTCTAGAAACAATAATTATCAATATGTCGGTAAAATATTATTTCCCAAAATAATATTTTTGTTCAATTAAATACAGATGTTGATATGTATTAACAAAGAAATTAAATTACTTCCTATTTTTTATGCCTACAATTATTCCTACCCACTAATATTATGACAAATCACCATTCAATTTAATTTTATTTGATATATTCCTAATACAGTCTTAAGGAGTTAGTTTAAAAAATGTGGAAAGATGACATTTGTCATAATTTTATTGGGTAGGAACATTTGTAGGCATAAAAAGTAGGAAACAATTTAATTTCTCTTATTAATAATCAAATTATACTAATAAATAATCAGCTCGAGGTAACTTGTTATAAGGTGTGACCATATATGATAATATGTTATTAGCAATATCATTCTATAACTTTTGGGAATACAAGATCTTTCAGTTTTATGTTTTTGACTTGACGATTCGGGAAAAGTTAATGGCTCAAGCATTCCCCAATGAGTAGTTTTTATGTCTTCAAAATCTGAAAAATAATTAAGGTATTATTATGGAATTGTTAAGGTTCAATATCCATTTCATCAGAATCAATCTCATCACCCTCATATTCATAGACACATTTGAATTTTTCCACCAGGTTTCATGTGGAAGTAAATTTGCATCATCAATTTTGCTTGATCATTTGCTAATTCATAACCCTCAAATGTTGGATCATCATCGATAACAACCTTACCTTTATACATAATAACACCATCGTCTACATGCCCATTGTTAATTGTAACAAGGAACATAATTTAGTATCATAGGTAATAAATTACATAATGGGTTACTTCAAGCATCGCGACACATTGTCTCCGAAATGATTTTCCCTACAAATCGTTAACATCATTTTACATAACATGATTAACAACAAACAATTATATAGTGTTAAGATACATACTAGTTTCAAACTAATAAATCATCATATTTGATTCCAAACATTCAAAAGAAAAATGAATCTTATTAGTATGTAACATGGACTTCTAAACAACCGACTTAATCAACCAGAAAAATTGGCATCATGGGTTAAATCTATACCATAACATTTGTAGTTTATATCGATATATTGCATAGATTCGTCTATTCGCTCCATTGTCCTCAATTACAGACAACTATTCTAAAAAAATGATTATAGAAACTATTTTCTAGCAATAGAAAGTTAGATGTATAGATTTTCTAAACAATTTGCATAAACTCTCTTTAAATGGGAACAATAATTACAATAGAAATACATTACTTTTTTGACTCAAGAACACTGGAACGTCCATACATTTCAGATAGTATTTAAGAATACACTTTATAAGTCTCGAATGTATAATGTCAGATTCCAAAATAAGTTTATGTCACATTGCATCTATCACCACCAACTCCCAATTGTATGAAATGCGACATTCCAAATATTTTAGTTCTTTTCTAAATTCCGAAAAATAATGTTAATACCCTCCCATATATAAGTTGATTTTATTTAATTTTTCTTAATGTAATGTTTTTTTTAATGTTTCATACTTTGTAATGTCTATTTTATTTAAATGATTAATAAACTAAATTAAGTTAAATGTTTATTATTATTTTATTATACATGTTAAATTTTGTTTTTATTTAAATTCTAAATAGTTATAAGCGAAGTTAATTTATTATTGAATAGTTAATAACATGAGAGTGTAACTAAAGCTATGGCTTTGCATTATCTCATTTTGTTTCTTCTTTAGACTTTGCTAATTTTACTTAGAGTTTCTCGTGTCAGAAATGCTTTGGGCTACAAGTCTATGATACAAGTTGGTCGTCCGTCGGCAGACAAAAGTCAACCCCATCACATCCTTTCTTGTCTTGACTCTTATTGGCTGTTAGCTTCCTCCCCCATTTTGTTCAGAGCAACTTGTTCATTAAATACCATATTTTGATAGTTATATAAAATTTTAAATTTAATATTATTACCATAGTAGTAGTTACTAATGTGATCGGTATTTATGGTGTGCTTGACAAAATTGGTAGCGTGTTTTTTAAATGTTATTCGAGGGAGTTTTAATATTTTAAGTGCTTTGTTTAAAATAAACACTAAAAATTTATAGTATCAAATGAAACTTTTTGTTTGATATTAAACACTAAACACTAAAAATTCCGCCGTTTAAAAAAAATTGTAGTATCAAATGAAATTTTTTGTTCAAAACGGAACGTTTTATCAAAATTAAAAACTAAAAGCTCCAAAACTCTACAAAATGTTTTGTACCAAACATGTCCTTGACCCGAAATCATAACGTCAGTCAAAATTTTAAAATTGTTGTTAAGGTTGTGTTTAACGCAACACAGCTAGCTAATAATCTAGTTTATTTTTTGAGTTTTTTTTTAAAGTTATCATGTTTGGCAAAAAAAAAATAGTTTATAAGCTAGTTTTTTTAAAAGCTACTTATATACTAGTTTCTTTTTTTTTTTTTTTTTTTTTTTTTTTTTTTTTTTAATAAATTATCCAAATACACTCGTTAAATAATTATAAAAACACATTATTTTAAATGTCTTTTATATTATTTTATATCTTTCAACTAATTTTATCAAATGTTATTTTTTATCAGCTAGTTTTTATTTTAAATGTAATCTTTCAGTTATCAATTAGTTTTTCAACTAGTATATCAAACATAGTCTAAGCTTGTATTTCTTAACAATATGACTACAAAATTTAAATTAATTTTTTTATTTTTTAATTTCTAATAAAGGGCAAAATAAAGGACAAATATTTGTGTAAGAAAAAAAACCACAAACTTAAAAAGAAGACATTTGAGATTATTATAAAGTTTGGATCCAACTTGTAGTTTTGAATGAAACATAAGAGCCGACTTATTATTTACTTTGATATATGTTTTTAGTTTGTGATTAAATGAATATTCGATTTGTTATTTGATTAGAATTTAGAGTAAAATATAGTTTCCATATGATATACATGAATATTAGGTTTAGTCTTAGTTTTGAAATTTTGACACCAATTGTCCTTATGGTTGGCATATATCAGTTTTGGTCCCTTAATGTGTCATTTTCTAGTTTTGTATTTCCTTTTTATTTTATTGTTGTGATAACTAGGGGTATCCCGTGCTTCGCGGCGGACAAAAGTGATCATATTTTCCAGTTTGATATTAAATACACAAACATAAAAAATAGCAACCTACTTTCAATTATTTGTATTTGTTTATGTTAAAGCCTTTTATTCACCATCTTTTGATTGTTAAAGAATTGTATTTTGAAATTGCACACCTAATTATAGTATTGCATTTTTTTTCCTTGGTAGGAAATTAGACTTTAAAACATCTACTTGATTATACTAGTAAAATTTGTTATGTATTTTGTATTTCAATGACATTGCTACAGTTGGGTACAATTTTTAAAGCATAATGTTGTAATAGGAAAACATGAAAATAGGATATGTCATAAACAACAAATAAATACAAAGCATGCCATATCAAAGTTCTCTCCTTGCAATTCCTTTCCTATCCGCCAAAACTATATTTTTAATATAACCTTTTTGCACTATGAGCACTTTACCCTAGAAAGTTGTGTGTCTGCATCATTCCACATCCAAAAAGTTATGAAAACATATTGGCAGTAATTTCTTAAAGTTGATCTGTAAGATTCAAAGTCCCCATATAATTCATCATGTTCAAAACCTGCACAAACAAACATTGATTAATAATTGTTCAACAGGTGTCAAGAATAAAAGTTCCATAACAAAAGTATTCTCCATGAATTCATAATTCATTAGAGGTAATTTAGGAATTTGTAGATCTATTTTGGATGGGAATCCACCATTTGGTGAACTTTTCTTATGGACCTTTTCTGGTGTGGATGGAAGACATGTTTATAGTTTTACTTTACAGTAAAGCCTACACCTCAACATATAGTGTCTCTCCCTTGCTCTGGTCTTCAGCAAGTTGACCATGCATCCATAATTAAATTTTATAGAAAGAACGTCCTGATATAGAAATTCAATAAAGTTTTTGGGAGATAATATGAGTCATTAACCTCTAGGGAAACCATCTTATTCCGCCTATAATCTCGACATAATTTGCAATTAGTAGGTTAGAAGCTTATTCTCTCCTTAATTTATCTATAATCATATTAAGTTCCTCATTTTGCTTTAGACAATCATTCACCTACGTTTAAGTAATAATTTTTTGATTATTCATTTGATATGGGTGTATTTATATTGTTGAGATAGATAAAATTACTTCCTTGATTTTCCCATTGTACCACTATACTTATTGATTCTTGATAACCTGGAGATAGGTTGGAATTATCCTCGAAAAGTTTTTGTATTTCACAAGAATGTGAATTGATATGTACATTAAGTAATAATTGAAGTTCATTTTTTTTATGTGAAGATGTTGAAAATAAGAAATTTCAGAGAAAAGATTGTACCTCAAATAAGAGATTATGTTTGCTATTTTTCCAATCTCACAACAACTATTGTTATGTCATGCAATTGTTTCTCAAGCCTCTACTAGTCTTCCTAGAATGCGCAAAGATAGTAAAAATAACATATGATAAAACTGTTGGATTAGGTGTCTAAGCCTATAACTATAATTGGTATGAACTTGAATTGATAGTAACACAATCCTTTTGGGTTGCCTTCACACTAGCAACTTGACAGGATGATTAATTGAGGAAGAGGAAGTATTAATTAATTTGATTAGTAAATTGAAATAAATGATTTATTAATGCATTATGGAAATTATATATTAATTAGGAATCATATTATTAATTGATATTTAATCAGAAATTAATTTTGGGATTAAAGAAATTAATTAAAAGTACATAGGCTGTTTTGCAATTTATTAATAGTTGTGGAGTTGGGCTTTTGGACCATTCTAGAAGGGATGGATGAAATTCTCTAGGAAAAGCCTTAGAAATTTCGTTCAAGGCCTTGAGGATGAGGATCCATGAGCTGCTTAGGCCTTAAGCAAAGGGATTAGGGTTTCCTTATCCTATCTTAAACCTAACTTTGGCTCTAAGCAACCAACAACTATATAAAGGACACAACCCCTATGGATTTCAGCCATTCTTAAAGAAACCTTAGAAGAGCCAGAATTTTGAGCAATTACCTCCTCTCTCCTCTCTCTCATAATCATCCTCTTGCTTGGTGTGTTTGTGAGCCATTAGAGGTGTGACACTTGCTCTTAAAGTTCAACATCTTCAAGGATTTGATTGTTTTTACAATATAACAATCAAGCTATGTATCCTAAACCCTATTTTTTTATGTTAATTTCAAAAATTATACTAGCCTCCTAGGGTTTCTAGTTTTTGTATTCAATGGTTATATGTCTAATAATGAAAACATAAATCCTTAAAATTAGGATTGCATGCACACATACGATTGTTTGTTATGTATAAAACTCATCAGTGCTATCAGAGAGTATGGTTTTTTTTTTCAACTAGATTTGGTACAATTGATTGAACTTGAAAAAATTAGGGTTTATGGCTATTAAACCTTAGGGCCTTTAATTTTCATAAATTAGGGTTAAAGAACCCTGTTTAGTCAAAAATCCCAAAGGGTTTTCAAACCCTTTCCTTTGGCCACTGTGGAATCGAAATCTAGTGTTTCCTGAACCTAGGATTTTCAAAAATTAGGCAAGGTTGAAAGCCTTTCTTTCGACTCCAAGCAATAGATTTCGAAAATCAAGGGTTTTTGAGTAGGTTGTTATTTTTGGTAATTATCTTGTTAATAGTTTAATTAGATAATCATAGATTTTGAAATTTCCCTACCCATATTTTCGAAATACATGGGATAAGTATTAGGTTAATATTAATTTGTTTAATTTAATAGATAATCCTTATTTGAATTAATAATTTAATTAAATGTTTAATTATTGGATAATTATTAAATCAATTTCTTTTAAATTTAAATTAAAATGTTTTTAATTTTCAAATTTTAAAAGATTATTTAAAACCCTAGTATTTTGAAAAGTTTAAAATACATCCTTATGGATGTTATTAATAATTTTAATTAAGTGATTAATTAAAAGATAATTAATAAATCCATAAAAGGTTTAATTTAATTAAATTAAAAGTTTAATTTATTAAAAGATTAAACCCTTAATATTTCAAAATGTTTTAAAAAGCACCTTATATTATATAATTAAAGATTTAATATATATTATATGTATAAGATTAATTCAGTCAAACCGCTAGTACGCCTCATTCACGAAGCCGATCTATAAAGGGAGTTTAAGGAAGCGACCTATAAAACGACATTCATTGGGTATCCACTCTTACCCACCGTTCCCTTTATTGGTGAAGGGTCGTTAGCCGAACGAGTTTGGTAGGACATAATCTCATTAAAAGTATAATGATAAAAAGTTGTAACATCCCGAAATATCAAGAGTAGAGTTGAAGGGCTAAAAGAGTAAATTGGGAAAGAGTGACTCGGCGAGTCCATGTGTGGACTCAGCGAGTAGAGTCGCGACTTGGTCGCGTGTTAAGTGGCCGACTCGGCGAGTCAGTGTCATGGACTCGGCGAGTAGGCGCTGAGTGGAGAAAACCCTAATTCTCGGGGTTGAGCCTTATATAAAGATCATTATGTCTTCCTCCCAGCCTCTTTATCACCCCTTGAACCCCCAGAAAACCCTAAATCACGGAGATGCACCTTTTTTGAGTGGATTGGAGCTTGGAGAAGTAATGGTTGAAGGAATTTTGGGAAGATTGAAGGCTTGGAGCAAGGGGCTTTGCTTGGACTTGAATTGCATTGCAGTTGGGGCATCACTTAGAGGTAATATCTCGTTTTTGACCTGTTGTTATGTTGTTTCTTCATTTTGGGGTTTGTGAGAAATTGTGTATGGATGAAATGGGAAGTCTAGAGGTTAGATTTGAGGTTGCTACCTCAGATCTGGAAGGGAGAAGAATCAGAGAGCATGAAAGTCCCTGTGTTGGAGTGTTTAGTGAAGCTTGCATGTCCCAAACCCTAGCCCCAATGTGCCAATGGCTTAGATCTCTTTGGATTCACGTAAAGTTTGCCACTTTACGTGATGGATGAGTGGTAGGAGACTGGATCTATGTTTTGGAGCAGTTGCATGGCCTGGAATGCTTCGGAATGTGTTCAGACCGGTGGTACTCGGCGAGTCACATGGGTGGACTCGACGAGTTGGATGGAGATGGCCTGGAACTCGGCGAGTTGTATGAACAACTCGGCGAGTAGGTTGAAGATAGCCGTAGACTCGGCGAGTCTGTTCTTGGACTCGACGAGTCTTGTCGAAGAGTCCCAAATATTCTCTGGTTGAGTCGAGAATCAGTGAGTCGAGGGATGACTCGGTGAGTCGTGTGCGAGTGGACTTAGAGTTGTTGGACTCGGCGAGTCTCGGGGTGACTCGGCGAGTTAGGTCGCAGCTTGAGTGAAGTTCTGATTATGGGAACTCGACGAGTCACAGGGATGACTCGGCAAGTAGGGTTAGTTAGGGGTTGACTTAGACTGAGGACTTTGGTTTCGACCAAGGGTTGGCCGTTGACTTTTAGGGTTTGGTTAGCGATGTGGCCTTTGGGCCAAGAGAGAGGTAAAATAGTCTTTTACCCATAAAAGGGTGTTATGAGAGGATTTATTCTAGCCTCGAGAGTTATATTCATGAGAGTATTTGCCTTACATGTTAGGCGGTGGCGAGTTCGAGATTCAAGTATGGGGATATCTGTTTTCTGCTTGCCAGGTGAGTCTTATCACTATACTTTACCTTGAGTAGGTAACCAGAGTTATGTGATCAGAGTATTTGTATGCTATTTGTATGTGATGTGTTGTAATGCATCATTTCTATGTGATTTATGCTGTGCATGTTTATAGAGTTGGAACCGGAAGGTTCCCAGAGTTAGAACCTGAGGGTTCACAGAGTTTGGGTGCACGGACCCATAGAGTTATAGCCTCGAGTGGCTAATATGTGTTATGTGTGGTATTTTGGGGAACTCACTAAGCTTCGTGCTTACAGTGTTTTGTGTAATGTTTTTTTCAGGTCTCTTTCAGTATCACGGGACGGCACCGGCTTGATTGTACACACCAGAGAAAGAGTCATATTTTGGAGGATCCTGGTTTTCTATGCAAATGAAAATGGAATCATGTTTTGTAAACCGACTATGAATGAGATTTTAAACAAGTGTTTCTAAGAATAAAATGATTATTTTAAATGAAAATTTTGTCTTGAAATTTACGATGTTACAAGTTGGTATCAGAGCCTTGGTTTGAGGGATTCGGATGCGCCTTCGGGTAAATCTGGACTCAAACTGAGGAAGTAAGAAAAGTTTTTAAAGAAATAATTTTCTAAAAGTGAATAAGAGTTCAAAGAGAAAGCAAGAAGGAGCAGTGTGTACAATCAGCCAGAGCCCGAACGGTGATTTCTCAAAATACCCTTACTTTTGTATTATGAGATATTTATGATGCACTTTATGAGATATTATTGCATGCTAGAGACAGGCTAGGTATTTCATGTGTTAGGACTAGAGTGGCCTGATTTGTGATGCTTTAGCCTAGGACTCGTTGTTGTATGTGTTATGCTTTTGAGTATGTGATGAGTGAGAGTATCCAGTTAGAACCTATGAGGGGTAGAGTTACAGAGTTCGGTGGTACTTTCGAGGATGAGCCGAGAAGGTGGAGTTATCACAGAGAGGGGGTCCTATGTATTCTTCAATGATCGAATGCTGCTTGCTTTGTGCTTTGTGGAACTCTCGATGATGGGAGTCAGCTACCAAGTGAATATGATGATATTCAGGAGGTAGATGGCTGGCATCATTAGGAGCTCTTCAGCAGCTGATAGCAAAGAAGTGGGAGGACGACGGAAGAGCCTAGGGAATAACCCTATCCAGATGAGTGCGCTTGTAGAATAGAGAATTTCGCTGGGGAGTGAGCACGCGCGATGGGATTGGTGAAAAAGCAGGTCGAGCAACTATTTAGAAGTTCTGGGATGGTCCGTGTGGAAAGTATGGGTAGATGTGGCAGGTAGTATGGGCCCGTACTACTGAAAGCAGAGGACCCATACTTGATACAGGGAGTATTCTGAAGGTTCTAAGGAGCAGATTGAGGAGTGATGTTATGGTTTGAGTACCATACATCGGAGCGGAATGAGGGGTGATGTTATGGTTGAGTACCATACATCAGAGCAGATTGAGGAGTGATGTTATGGTTTGAGTACCATACATCGGAGCAGATTGAGGAGCGATATTATGGTTCGGGTACCATACATCAGGGCAGATTGAGGAGTGATGTTATGGTTCGGGTATCATACATCAGGGCAGATTGAGGAGTGATGATATGGTTCGGGTACCCTACATCAGAGCAGATTGAGGAGTGATGTTATGGTTTGAGTACCATACATCAGAGCGGAACGAGGAGTGATGTTATGGTTCGGGTACCATACCTCAGGGCAGATTGAGGAGTGATGTTATGGTTCGGGTACCATACATCAGGGGAGATTGAGGAGTGATGTTATGGTTCGGGTACCATACATCAGAGCAGATTGGGGAGTGATGTTATGGTTAGGGTACCATACACGGGGCATATTGAGAAGAGATGTCATGGAATGAGTACCATGGTTCGTAGTGAATGATGTTTGCGGTTCAACGGTTATTCGGTCATGAGTAAGTTCGAAGAGGCGTCCCTTGAGAGGGAGATCGAGAGTCCCTCAGAGTATTTTAGTAAGGAGTCAGTGAGAAGGGAGAATTTCGATCTGAGTTGAGCGATTAGTCGATAAAGGAGATGTCACCTCCTATGATCTGGGAGGTACTGATTATGTACGTGTGAAAATATGAGAAGCATGATGTTTTAGTTTTGGGTTCAGGGGTAAACCCTGCAGGTCGTCATTGATGATGATTTCCCACCAGAGTATCAGGTAGCATGTGTGCCGCGAGGCAGTGATTTATCATGAGCAGATAGTCAGTTGGGACTAAGATATTTGAGGACCACACTACACCTATTTGAGTATAGTAGGAGGTATTGTAGTGGTATCAGTGGGGAGTTCAGTCGAGTTCAGCGGTGCAGAGAGTTTTCTATCCATGGGGTGTTGAATTTGGGAGTGAGTACCTGTTCTTGGGATGATCCCGGTGTTGGAGCGTTGGTTGATGAGTTGAGGTGAGGGGTACGGTGATTTTATGGTTCAATCTATGAGCCAGGGATGTTATTGAGCAGTTGAGTTGTTTGGTACTAGATTGGTACGAGATTTGGAACGACTAGAGGCAGACGTGACGAGAAGTTCTTGAGGAGTTCATCAGAGGTTCAGAGTATATGAGGTCGATTCACTTCCTTAAGGAGGATTATCGGGCGTTGTGTAGCACTTTCCGGGGGCAGGTGCGATTTTACTGGAGAATATAGTTATGGAATAGTTGTGTGCTATTTGGTGACGGTTAGAACCCTAAGTGGGGGAGAACCGGGTGCCATATGTAAGAAAACAGAGATTTGTCAAGAGCAGTTATAAGTGGAGTATAGAGATATGCGGTAAGAAATCATGAGACCAGAGATATCGGTGATCGAGGAAAGGGGTCATAGTGAGTTAATGCGGGAAGTACTTGTTTGAGAAGGATGAATGTCTCCACGATAGGTGTTTTTAGTCAGGAATCTGGTATTGGTCAGTGTTGGGGCAAGTAGATAAAGAATGATTGGGCAGCCAACTCCCGGGTCGGTATGCGTATCCTTGTTTGGATTTTGAGCGGCGGGAAAAAGGGTTTCGGAGAATTATCAGCGTATTTCGTAGCGTTAGCGTTTCTTCGTATTGCAGTTGAGAAATTGAATACACCGAAGTTGCAACTTGGGAAAAATGAAGATCTAGTTATGGGGTTCAGAGGGAATGTATTATTGCATCTATATGGTGCTTGGGGTAGGAAATCTGTGGTTGTGGCAGGATCTTGTGATGTTCGGTGGGGGTGTTCCGAGGTATCCGGGTATTGATATCTTTATTTCGAAGTTATTCGTGAATCTTGAGTTGAGACGACTTGTGGTATATCGGGTATCTATGGATCTATTGAGAGCCCTTCGAGTATGGGCATCCAGGGAGATTACTTGGGAGAGTGGATCTTCGCAAGGGGGGGGGGGCATCTGTTATGGCGATTGCCTCCAGAGTTTGTGATGAATATTCGAGACGAGTATGGGTAGCCGCCTATGATATTCTGTGGAGCACGAGCTAGTGGAGTCAGAGGGTGTTGTGATACTGCAAGGAGCCGTAGTACTCACTAGTCAGAGGGTGTTGTGATACTGCGGGGAGCCGTAGTACTCACTAGTCAGAGGGTGTTGTGATACTGCGGGGAGCCGTAGTACTCACTAGTCAGAGGGTGTTGTGATACCGCGGGGAGCCGTAGTGCTCACTAGGTGGCAAGAGAGTGTGATGATGGAATGTTCTCCGATCAGTGCATGATGTGGAAGAGTTTTGGGCTTGAGTAGCTCTAGTATTGAGTCTTTGGAGCCTGGATGTTGGACGAGGAGCGAGACTGGGCTCCCCGTCTCTGTCGGGGAATGTGGTGAGATGCGCAAGGGATATGCGCAGCAGAAACCAGAGATCAGAGTGGAAACGATCCTCGGTTGGATTGTACTTTCTTGCATAAGGAAAAGAGAATTTCGTGACTTGCGTGTCACGGGGTCGGGATAGTGGTCACGGGGAGGAAGTTAGTGGGTTGTTTGGATCATGATTTGGGTGACCTTTGGAGGCTCAGCTGTGGAGTCAAAAGTTGACCTGGTGCCCAATCTCGAAGAGGGATATGAGATGAGCTAGAGCTTATCATGATGATGTCTGAGGACACCTCAGAGGGAGTGAACGATTCAGACGCTCAAAGACATGCTTCGGGCATATGTATTAGATTTCGGAGGGTGTTGCGGCACGTATTTATACTTGGTTGAGCTATCCTATTTCAACATCCATCATTAGTGCATTGGTATGCCACCCTTTGTGCTGTTGTATGGGAGGAAGTGTCGGACCCTCATTTGCTGAGGAAAGTGTCGATTCGCGGAAGTGGAAGCTGTATTGAGAATGGATGATTTGGAGTATAGTGGTCGAACATTGTGTCTGTGACAGTGGTATGGAATGACATCATGATGGGATGTCTACTGAGGATGCGGAAGGGATTCTGCGGGTGTAGAGCCAAGAGTCTCAGGTTGGATGTAGGGATGGAGTCTGGGACTCCCAGCTTGATCCTGATCAAGGGCCGTGTGCGTAGTGGTGGTTTCTCCTGGGGATGTTAGAGATTTCTTCAGTGCGACGGGTTTTCCTAACCCGAGAGTGCGAAGGTTGGTGCGGCTTGGGTGCTTGATTGCAAGAAGAGGACTCATGGGAGTTGCTCTGGGATTGAAGAGTGGGCCTTTCTGTCGTCGCGGATTGGATAGAATGGGATTCGGATCGGGGATCCGATGTTTCATGGCTTCTAACCCTTATGGTTCGAGTGATTGTTGAGATTTGGGATAGCGATGCTTCATGGGTAATTCTCGGATCGTTGAGTGTGGTTATCAGAGGGTACATCCGGTGCCCGGTTCGAGACAGTGGTCAGGACACCGTAAGGAAAGGGAAAGTGTGTTCGAGTTTTGATGGGTATGCCTTGTGATACCTGGTCCGATTAAGTCCAGGTGGCACGTTGTGGGAGTATTTCTGGGGTTGAGTTGCCGTAGGCTTCGAGGGCGAAGCCTAATTTAAGTGGGGGAGAATTGTAACATCCCGAAATATCAAGAGTAGAGTTGAAGGGCTAAAAGAGTAAATTGGGAAAGAGTGACTCGGCGAGTCCATGTGTGGACTCGGCGAGTAGAGTCACGACTTGGTCACGTGTTAAGTGGCCGACTCGGCGAGTCAGTGTCATGGACTCGGCGAGTAGGCGCTGAGTGGAGAAAACCCTAATTCTCGGGGTTGAGCCTTATATAAAGATCATTATGTCTTCCTCCCAGCCTCTTTATCACTCCTTGAGCCCCAGAAAACCCTAAATCACGGAGATGCACCTTTGTTGAGTGGATTGGAGCTTGGAGAAGTAATGGTTGAAGGAATTTTGGGAAGATTGAAGGCTTGGAGCAAGGGGCTTTGCTTGGACGTGAATTGCATTGCAGTTGGGGCATCACTTAGACGTAATATCTCGTTTTTGACCTGTTGTTATGTTGTTTCTTCATTTTGGGGTTTGTGAGAAATTGTCTATGGATGAAATGGGAAGTCTAGAGGTTAGATCTGAGGTTGCTACCTCAGATCTGGAAGGGAGAAGAATCAGAGAGCATGAAAGTCCCTGTGTTGGAGTGTTTAGTGAAGCTTGCATGTCCCAAACCCTAGCCCCAATGTTCCAATGGCTTAGATCTCTTTGGATTCACGTAAAGTTTGCCACTTTACGTGATGGATGAGTGGTAGGAGACTGGATCTATGTTTTGGAGCAGTTGCATGGCCTGGAATGCTTCGGAATGTGTTCAGACCGGTGGTACTCGGCGAGTCACATGGGTGGACTCGATGAGTTGGATGGAGATGGCCTGGAACTCAGCGAGTTGTATGAACAACTCGACGAGTAGGTTGAAGATAGCCATAGACTCGGCGAGTCTGTTCTTGGACTCGACGAGTCTTGTCGAAGAGTCCCAAATATTCTCTGGTTGAGTCGAGAATCAGTGAGTCGAGGGATGACTCGGTGAGTCGTGTGCGAGTGGACTTAGAGTTGTTGGACTCGGCGAGTCTCGGGGTGACTCGGCGAGTTAGGTCGCAACTTGAGTGAAGTTCTGATTATGGGAACTCGACGAGTCACAGGGATGACTCGGAAAGTAGGGTTAGTTAGGGGTTGACTTAGACTGAGGACTTTGGTTTCGACCAAGGGTTGGCCGTTGACTTTTAGGGTTTGGTTAGCGATGTGGCCTTTGGGCCAAGAGAGAGGTAAAATAGTCTTTTACCCATAAAAGGGTGTTATGAGAGGATTTATTCTAGCCTCGAGAGTTATATTCATGAAAGTATTTGCCTTATGTGTTAGGCGGTGGCGAGTTCGAGATTCAAGTGTGGGGATATCTGTTTTCTGCTTGCCAGGTGAGTCTTCTCACTATACTTTACCTTGAGTAGGTAACCAGAGTTATGTGATCAGAGTATTTGTATGCTATTTGTATGTGATGTGTTGTACTGCATCATTTCTATGTGATTTATGCTGTGCATGTTTATAGAGTTGGAACCGGAAGGTTCCCAGAGTTAGAACCTGAGGGTTCACAGAGTTTGGGTGCACGAACCCATAGAGTTATAGCCTCGAGTGGCTAATATGTGTTATGTGTGGTATTTTGGGGAACTCACTAAGCTTCGTGCTTACAGTGTTTTGTGTAATGTTTTTTTTAGGTCTCTTTCAGTATCACGGGACGGCACCGGCTTGATTGTACACACCAGAGAAAGAGTCATATTTTGGAGGATCCTGGTTTTCTATGCAAGTGAAAATGAAATCATGTTTTGTAAACCGACTATGAATGAGATTTTAAACAAGTGTTTCTAAGAATAAAATGATTATTTTAAATGAAAATTTTGTCTTGAAATTTACGGTGTTACAAAAGTAACTAAGCTATTTTCTAAAATCCTATTCGTAGTTACTTTAGGAAAAATGTGAATTTACTGTTAATCCATGAAATTCCACATCGCACTTTATTAATCGTTAGTGGAGCGTGTGTGGTTAACTGGCACACTAATATGTGACTAATATTGTTGGCAATGGGTGATTCGTGAAATATTAGTTATTAATGGACCGTGTGTGGTTAACCGACACATTATTTAGATAATAAATGACATTGAGAGTATCAAGTTAATTTTCATGGTTATTAACACCTTGTTTGTGATCCTTGGTATCCCAGTCACAAATGGAAATGGCATAATCGAGATTAAACATGCCATTGAATAGTTCAATGAATTTCAAAAGATATAAACATTTCATTTAAAACCTAATTCGTTCAAATTTCGTTTTTCATGGTGAAATTGGTAAATCGTCATTTACCTACCTTTAAATAACTTGTAACTGGATTACGGTATCACTTTTCTGAATTGTGAATTATTTAGTTGGCTCCTAGCCTTTATTTAAATTTTTGGTTAATAATCAAGGATTAAAATTAACTAACTTGAATTCTCTTTTCTCCTATTATAGATGTCAAGTTCTGATAACAATGGTCTTCCTCATTCTTATGGAAATGTTTTTCCTTCTAAAAATGATCTTCCACATGTTGATCAAGGTGAAAGCATGTTCCCTTCTTCAAGAAATGATGGAATTGGTAATCATGCTTCTCCAACTCTTCCTGCACCTCCTCCAATAATTATCCCTGAGTGTCACATCCCCTAACCGGAATGGTGGAAACATTTGGGGGCAGAGGACGTCATGTACAGTATCATAACAATGCATAATAGGAAAACAAGCAACAACATCCATTCCATTAATAGAATAGTTAATACATGTGTGTTCTTTGAATAGTAGTATGACACCAAAAATGTAAAGCAAAAATAAAACACGATTCTGAACATGCTCCGTCTTCTAAAAAACCTTTGCTCGTGTACATGTCTACTGGCTCCCTGAGAATACACGTTATTTTGAAAGAGAGTATCAACATTTAAGTTGGTGAGTTCATAAGTATTTTAGTGTCAAGTGTTTGCATTTGTTTCATGAATATATTTGTATTTGTTTAGTGAAAATGTTTGTATTTGTTTAGTGAAAATTTATTTATACTTCCCAGAAAATCCTATATTTTCTACTTCAATGAAAAGTAGTCTTCTACCCAAGACCAAACTGTTTGTATGTTTGTTCTCTT
The DNA here is from genome assembly GCF_052625555.1 of Lactuca saligna. Lineage (NCBI taxonomy): Eukaryota > Viridiplantae > Streptophyta > Magnoliopsida > Asterales > Asteraceae > Lactuca > Lactuca saligna. The sequence goes on along the minus strand of NC_136422.1, from coordinate 135,136,931 downwards.
GTAATATTGTAAAATGTATGTTTATATTTGAAATAGTATAAAATGTAAGTTTTCCATATTTGTAACTATGTTTACTAGAAAAATAGTATGCAACTCTCCTGTGAAAATATCAATGTATGAATGTAATGGAAAAATGAAGATTTATAGTAGTTTTGTGTAAAATACACTACTGATGCATTAACTACGTTGAAACCAAACTGGTTAATTAAGGTTATAATCATGCTTGATTGACTAGTGTAAAACACAATATTTTTCAGGCGTCGAAAATGGTATGACATTTGTCACCCGTAGACCTGTAGGTCCCACTATAGCTAGCAACAAGGTGTTGGATGGTCAATCCTGTATAGATCTATACACAAACTCATGCTCTCCCTCCAGGAGATTCTGGTTATAAAATGTGACATAGCAAGATTATTGCTATGCCATGAAATAGTGTCTCACATTTTAGTTATCTTGTTCTTGTTATAGTATGTAAGTTCCTTTTTTTTCTTGTAATTGAATAGAATACTTTGTAATGAATAGTAATAGTATGTATGTATTGACTCATGTATGTTTCTCTATTCTAGAAAATAGTATGTATTGATCCTTTAAACTATACCTATTATAGTTTACTAGTATGTTTTTTTTGAACTGTAAGTGATTTGGAGAAAAGACTCAATTGCTCAACATATGCAACTGAGTTAAGTATGTTCTTTGAAAATGGGGTTTAATATTCATGTATATATTTAGCAAGTATAACTATGATTTAGCAGACATTCGGACTAGTGATCCTACCCTAAGCCCACAACCAAACAAGGAACATGAGTTACGGTATTTAGCAATAGTCCTAAGTCCGTTAAAGCATACTTATACATAAATATGTAAATGAATATGAATTTGATATAAAAAAAATTCTAAAAATAGTTTAAAAGAGTTTTAAAATGATTTTGATAGTACTTAAACATAAGAAATCCTTTTGTTTGTTTCCACATGTAAATGTTTAATACAGTTAAACTGTGTTCTAATTGTACTCCCCCCCCTAAAAGCATTTAAAAAGGTAAATCGTAGGGGTATGAACTCACCTTATGTGAGTGATTCATTTGTAAGTTCGATATAGGATGATTGTTTCCACAAGTGAAGTCCCGTAGCAAAACCGAGTCCTAAATAGCATTTTATGTAATATATATGTATGCAATTAGTGTATATAAACATGAGAATAATAAGTAATTGGACTAATTTGTAAGTTTAACTTAAAAATAAGTGTGTTAGAAGCAAAATGGAAGGCTGTTAGGAGTTCACGACTAGCCCCAAGAGTTCACGACTCAAGAAGATCGGGGTGTTCTTGGGTTTACGGCTCAATGTTCTTCATGTAATGAAGCAGATTCAAGTGTTTACATCTCAATGTTCTTGATGAATAAAGAACACTTGAAGATCCAAGCAAGATCCTAAGAAAATTCAAAGGATTGAAGGATGATAGTTGAGAGAGAAAAGGTGTTTACGATTGGTGATCTTGAGTGGGAAGGGTGTGTTTTCGGCTGGAAATGAAGAAGTGAGGAGGAGTTCATGGTCTAGCCCCTATATAGGGGTCAAAACTGATGGGACACCTTCGTTGGTTACCACACCATGTGGATAAGACCGAGGTTTACAGTCCAAGGAATGAGTTCACGGCTGTGAACCAAGGTTTACGGTTGCAAACCGTTTGCGGCTGTGAACCATTTGCGGTCCGAGGGTTTACCGCCCAAGCGAGGGTTTGCGGTTCGGACAAGGTTATTGGTTCCTAGTGTTTTCCTCATTAAACACACCATACATTTGAATACAAGGCTTATACACCTATAACCCATTAATCTAACTATATTAAGATAATTAAAGAAATAAGGTTCACCTTTATTTGATATGTTTGACTTTCATTGACTAAGATTCACTTTTACAAGATTTGAAATTACGGGTTGTCACACTAAGCCACATTTTCTTCAAGCTAAAAAATACGAAGTCACTCAAGCCCTATTGGCAAGTAAACATCAAGATGGAAAGTTTGTATGTGCGCATGTTTTGAAAATGAAATCGTACATTGACATATTGGAGATTTTGGGTGTCGTTTTCCAGAAGGAGTTGGCCATTAAATTGGTTTTGCGTTTGCTTCCCAAATCGTATGGTCAGTTCATTAAGGACTATTATATCAGGGACGACGACGTGACCCTAATCGATCTGACATATATGTTGATTGATGCTGAAGCAAAAATGCTTAAGAGCACAAATCAAGCAAATGTGTTTGAAGGATATGTCTCCCAAATTTCTATGGACATTGACAATAGCAACATAAGTAGTCTAGAAAAGGTTTCTCTTCCCAATGGAAAACGATCGGCCAAGGTCCAACCGTTTGACCATATGCTAAAGAGAAACGCTAATTCTGAGATAGTCCCATGTGCTATTCCTGAAAAGTCCATATGTTTCTATTGAAGGGGCATTATTGGATGCGAAGCTGCCCTGACTACCTGAAAAATCACAGAGATAGTAAAGTCAAGTTCTATGACTCTACTTTAGGTACATCCACTATCCAACTCTATTATTTTATTAAGTTACTATTCATAGATTTCTAATACATGATGTGATAGTCACATTTTCATGTTTTGCAGGATCTAAGAGAAAGAAGGGAACTTAAGAAGAGTGAGTTGAATCTGATCGTGAGAGATAGATTTCGATCACATTGTTCGACGATCAAATTTTGGAAGCTACTGCTTAGGAGTTATGATAGATTAATAGATTGATTAGGAAATATCCAGAGACATAGTTTTCATATATTTGCAGTGTAAGGACAAAATTTTCCACTTATTATTAATAAAAGTGAATTTTTGATTTATTTACTTTATATTTCCTTGCAATTGCATTTATGAAAATTGGTGGTTATATTTCTATTATTAGCAATATTAAATATGGATTTGATTCTTAGTTATATAATTTCTGGTAGTGTCATAATTAACCAAGTGATAAAGAATTCTCATTGCCCAAGCTTCTGGTGGATAGAAATTTGGAATCATGCAATTCAAATTGTGTGATGTACGAGAATCTTGATAAATTGAAGATTATGATTAATTCGTTGATCACATGTTTATGCGAGTCAAGTGAAGTACTGAAGGATCTAGTACACACAGATGTGGACTATTCAGATCCACCATAAAGGACGATAAGTCTATTCGTCATGATTTACTAATGCTTCAGTAAACATGGTTATGTTTATAAGATTAAGCATTATTCAGATACTTTGAAAAGTTTCAAAGAGTGGCAGAACGAATAAGAAGAATCTATTATGCAGAAAGATAAAGGTTTCTCTAATCTGAAAGGAAAGGATAGTACTTTAGTATCGTGTTTTGTGATCATCTTAATGATTGTGGAACTATGTTGTGATTGATCCTTGAAGAACATCTTAGTGCAATTGTTTGACTAAGAAGAGGAATCAGATACTGTTGAAATGGTTCAAATCAAAAGATTTCCAATCAAGTTTTAGAGTAATACTCAAGTAACTACAAATCATATATTGAAGCTTATTACAAAATAAGTAGGTTTGTAACACCTCATGAAATGTGGAGTAATAATGTTTTCTTACTCTATCACATTTGGAATTGCTATTTGTGATTTTTTGGTTAAAACAAAGGATAAACTAAGACCAATTATGGGAAGTGTTTTTCTTGTTAAGAATCTACGATAACTTTTGAATATTTGGTTTTTCTTGTTAAGGAATGTTACTTGAAGAAAGAAACTTATATGTAAAGAAGTCAGTGAGATTCTTATTGATCTTGAATATTTTCAAGAGCCAATAAAAAACAAACCTTTTCCTTATCACTAGCACACGACATGAGGTTGATAACCTATCGTGTTAAGTTGACATATTCTTGTTTCTGTGCCTATTCCAGTTGAGTTGGCAACACTTATGAGTTCTATGGTTCTCATTTGACTACAAAAGTCAGAGCACGTTGGTTAGTGATAGTACATTGATCAAAATGAGTGAGCTGTTTGACAACTTGGAAGCATTGGTAGGACCTTGTGCTACCAAATGGCAAGAAATTAAGAATAAGAAAAGTTCAGTCCATGAAAGGAAAACAAAATTTGATTTTGGTTTGACCTCAACCTTATCTTATGATTGTAAGTTGGAATTGATAAATTCACAAGGATAGGAGCGCATACACCATAAAATCTAGGTGGAAAAAGGTTTCGCTCTAGTTCATGAAAATGATTATGAGGAAACACTTTCACTAGTAGATTTTAAATTTGGCAGTTGTGATAATTGCATTCTCAAATTTATATATGATTACAACATCACTTTTCATAGTTCGAATTGTGAGAAATGGCAAGAAATAGTTTAAACATTCAAGACATATTTCTATAAGTTCTGAAAGGGTTTGAACACACACAAATGCTATATAATGATGGTGTATGAGCTTGAGAAGTCTGCCTGAAGACTTATCGAAGCACCACGTATCATAAACCTGGACTTTAATGAGTAAGTCAAAAGTGTTGATTTCTAAAAGGTCCAGTTGATTTCTGGATACATGTTAAAGCTAGTGGGAGCATAATTGTTATGCTAAGTATTGCAGGTTGATAATACTAGTTGTAGGAAACGAAGATTTTAAATTTGCAAAATTGCAATATTTGGGAATTGCTTCACAACAAAAGGATTTAGGGGAGAGGACACTTATACTTCATTTCATATCTAAAAGTTTGGATTTGAAAGAACTTAGTCATGGACATATATGAATATCGTGGTGAAATGATTCAACATAGGAAATTCTATAGATGGAAATATTATAGAAAGAGGGTAATCAAGTATCATGTCTTTATGTAAGACACTATGCATCGAATCTCATATGCTTCAAATATAGGATTGATTACATATGCTATAATATTCACTTGTTATGATTTTATAAATGCCTAGGGCATTAAGAGGGAAAAGGACTAGAACTTGGTATGACTAAAGTTATTGAAAAACTATCAAGAATAATCTGACGTTATTCTAAGGGATTGTTTTCTTGTGGACAATTGGAAGTATAGTGATATTTGGACGGACCATATTGACATAATTCTGAGTTAAAGTGATTCTTATTTGTAATTGATTCTTATTCAGAATTGATTGTCGTATGGAAATATGGAAAGGTTTCCATAGTGGGAGTTGATGATTAGAATCTATATGTGAGTTAGGAACCTTAATGCAAGAAGGTGTTTAAGGAGTTATCTTGAATTTGAGACTTTTTTACCATGAAATTGTTTGAAGTTACAAAGTTTCAATGGAGTATTTTGTGACATTGTTGGCTAAGTCCCGGTGACTTTAACGCCACATCATCACAAAAGGATATTGCATGCAAGGTTAGACTCTAACACATTTAGTAGTGACAGGAATTTGGAATTCTCACACTTGTAATAAGGATTTGGAATTGCGATATGAGCATCATTGGAATTTTTTCCAATTGATCTATTCACAAACGAAGGACCATAGAGAAACATAGTATGCACGTTTAGAACATGGCATGGATGATGTTTAATTCAAGAATTTAGTTGATTAATCGAAACATTATACAATTAGTAAAGTCTAATTAATATGGTGATTAAATAATAAGTGTTTTATTTATATTCAATAGTTTTGAGGCCATAGTTAATTAGGTTATCATTGTGTTTCACTTCGCATGTTTTACTTCCCAAATAATTGGATTATTATTGAAACATCCACAGTCGCTCGTCTAAGGATAACATTGCGGATCCGCTAACCAAAGTGTTAGACAGGGAGTTAGTTGCAAAATCGTCAAAAGGAATGGGATTAAAACCCATGAACGAATAACTTATTGCGAAGGAAGACCCAACCTAGTTGACTGGAGATCCCAAGATATAGGTTCAATGGGACAACCTACTCGCATATAACATATATGGATTATTGTGGGGGTCAACCCTAACCCATTCCTATAAATAACAATGATGCATGTTAAGCTTATAGTAGTTGGTGATAAGTTGGAAATCATCGTGCTTTAGCTTTTAATGATTATGATATAATCACCTATGTGAGAAAGAAGTGGGGTCGCTTCAAAGGGAATTGAATGGGAAAGTTCCTAAGAGTTCTTACAGAACCATGCAAGTGTCGATGATCAAAACGGACACATCAATGAGAACCTAACTAGGTCAGGTAGAATCATGTGAGACATCTATTGATTATTTACAAAAATGACAGAACAGTTCAAGGACGTCGAGTCTACTAGTGCGCTAGTAAAATAAATATGTATCTTAAGAAAATGTTCAAAGTGTCAAACCTACATATCATGTGCATTACTCAACTGCTCGATTTTACCTAAAGCAGCTTGGAATTGCGGATGCTGAAGCAATTTTCATTCATGTGGGGGATTGTTGGAAAATTAATTTAATTAATTCCCAAAAAAGGATTTTCTCCATTTTTAGCACAAATTTTGGATTCTAAATATAATCAAAATGAGTTATTGATTATATATTCGTGCTCTCCTCTTTGATATCTACGTTTCGATATATCACACATCCAAAACGGATTAAAAATGAATGACAAATTACTTGTAAAAGTAGGGCAATTGGAAGAGAAAATAAAAGAGTTAAGTGGGTTTAAAACTCATCCCACATTGTTGGGAAGATGAAAAGGAAATTGGTTTATAACTACAAAGACTAGCTACCTTTGTAAGACTTATTAGAACCAAGGCTCTCTCTTACGCGCATCCTGCGGGCACGGATGTACCACCGGTCGACTAGAAAAGTTCATGGACCTTTTTTGCATTTTTTCCTTTTGGTTAACAGTTACAAAAAATGAATTAAGAGCAATTAATCATAGATTTTGGTTTTTATTTCTTGATTAATTTTCTTATTTAATTGTGACAGTTACGATTTCATTTTAATTGCATCGGTACCATTGGGTAGTACATATACAATGTATATGTGACTGATTCAAGACATCGGATGAAACGAAATCACTCTCTTCCTCTCTTACGCTTTTGCTTCATCTTTTCTCTCTTGCTGCAGCCAAGGTATAATTCGGGCCAAGTGAGAGTTCGAGCAATCTAGAAGAATTTTTTTCTACTGTTGTATCCTGGGAAAAAAACACCCATATAGGACGAATTTGTTTTAAGGAAATTGTGTTAAACACAGGCCTCAGTTAAGAATTTTATGCTTTTGTTCTTTCGTACAATTTTGGGTTATATTTTCCTAACAATGCACATAATATGTTGAATTATTATCTTGTAATATCAAAGTTGTCAGACCGTAGAATGCACCTCAAAGATTGTTTTCCTCATCATAGTCTTGTCCTCTTACCTGTTAAATAAAAGATATAAGACATTAAAGCTAATAATATTCAATTAAACTTCATAATAAGAAAAAAAATGTTTTAATTACCTGAGTCATACTCAACTTATTATTAGTAAAAACTTTATATATGGACACTTTAAGAGTCAAAGAGGATGTATCCTTCATGTGCACGATTCCAATGAATCTTTTCTTCACAATTCCAAGGTTGTCGACATATCTCAAAAGTATGGTCATTTGTTGCTTTTTCGATACATCACTAGATTCATCAACCGATAAAGCAAACACATCCTTACCAATCTAATTGTCACAACTAGAAATTTTGTGTCTTGTAATCACTACACTCAAGTAAAATGTAGAATCAAAAACTTAAGAGCATGTATGATGCTTACTCTATGAAAACAAAACTTCAATTCAATACACCATACAAGTACTACAAATAGTCAACAAGCAATTGGAAACCCTAGAAGTTCTTGTTAGGTCCATTTTGGGCTAGGACTTCCCTATTGGACTCAATGGACCAATAAACTTCCAATTTGACTATCATGGGATTAGAACCTTTAAATGGGCTCTAATTGGATCCAAATTCATTTATTTCAACATTTTGGGCCATATTGGGCCTAGAATGAAATAAATTAAATACTATGAACCATAATTAACCTAAACTAGCCCAACAAAGTATAAAAATCTCACTTATATTTTATAGGACCAACAATCATTCAACTTAACTCCTATATGGGCTTAGGGGCAATAAAGCCCAAAAATCTCTTCTCCCCTCTCCAATCTTGGCCCAAGCCCAAAGAATAGGAAGAGTTGACCTTTGTTGCCACCTCACAATTATTCAAGGGTCTTCCATGCATCTTGTCCCATATATCCATGCATACATCACTTCAAGATCTCTCTTCTTCTCCCTCTCTCTCATTCTCGGCCGAAAACACACACATACACTCACAAAAATTCATTTCATCCTCTCTAAGTTTTGAACAACATCTCCTCCCTCCTTCTTCTAAATTTTCAAGATTTAAGGTCATTCCAAGGAGATTTTTCACAAGGACTACCGTCCAAGGTAAGTTTATACTTAAATCTATAATCTAGGTTCCTTGATTTATCAAACCTCTCATCTTAACTCATAAAAATTTATGGTCTAACTCCCTAGAACCATCTAAGTCCGAAAATCTCCTCAAGAAGTTGCTAGGGCCGAAAACAGCATCAAACTTCTTCCATTCTCCTCTAAAATCGAAACCACACCCAAAGGTGAGCTTCATACCCCCTATTTTTCGGTTTTTATAAGTTTTTTTTTTGGGGGGGGAATACAAGCAAATGTGTAGACCTATGAGTATATGTATGCTTTGTATGATTTCTATGTTTGTTTACATGTTCTTATGTGATTATGGTGTTGAAACTAGTCAAAAAGTCCTTAAAATTGAGATTTGCATTAGGATGTATGAAACAAGTGTTAAACATATTATTACACACAAATCATTTCTAGAAAAATAACCAAGTTGGTTAATATGAACTCATTGGGCTAAAAATCCCATTTTTAGACTCAAAATGTTAAAAATATAAGGTTAAAGGGCCCAAAATGACAAAATACAAATTCTGATGGATGAAATGAGTCAAAACAGTTTCAATAAGGTATTTTTCTGGAAATATTCTCTTTGAAGGATTAAATGTGAAAATTTTAAGCATAATGGGCCAAAAATGAAGTTTTCGGCCCAATAAAGCCCAATACGCGAGATTTTCAAATTAGAGGGGCTAAAACTATGATTTTCTGTAAAACAGGGGACTACTAATGCTCCAAGTCCATTTCAAGGGTTAAAAATGCTTTTCATATTTAAAAGGGAACAAAAATGCAAAAAATTTCTATTTTGGGCCAAAAGTGTAAAAACTGCGAACATAAGGGTTTCAGCCGAGAAAATTTTCATTTGGTGGACTAAAACTGTTTTTCAAATAACTTTGAGCTGAAAAATAACTTTTCTACAAGTTTTGATACTAAAGTGTCAAGAAAAATGGTTTGAGGACTAAAATAGAAATTTATTTTATACAAAGGGTTAAATGTGTAAATTATCCAAAAGAAAGGGGCTGCAATAATGAAACATCCTAATGTTTTAAACAATAAATCCGTCATGATGAAATACTAGCACCTCGACTATCGGCAAATTATAATACACCTTCAACACCAAAAATCGTATCCAAACGAATTGATTCGGTCTCGAATCAATAATGAATCCGAAATTATTAACACGGCGAAACTTCAATACACACGCGGAAATTTTGGGAAGTCAATACACACGTGAGAATACACCAGACGATGATACACCATCTTTGGGCCCAAAGGTTTCAAATCATGGTTGTCGGGCCTAGCTAGCCCAATGACATGATCTTTAGGCCCGAAGGAAACTCGCTTACATGTAGTTGGGTCTTATATGACCTAATTTCGTGTAAAAGGACTTTTACAGGCTTTGTGCTGTTGGACCCCAAGGGCCCTCTGGTGCTGCTAGTAAAGTCGAGAATTCACCAAATGCGAGTCGGGCTAAGGGCCCTTCGCATTCACGATAGCCTTGAACGACTTACGAAAAATATCGGGGCTTCGCACCCTCTTTTCCTCCTTGGTTGTGGGGCTACACGAAGTCCAGGTGTTTGGATTAAGTGAATAATGCGAGCGACGCCTAAGGGATCGTTTGTATGGTTGTAAACTAGTCATTTTCATTAATGTGTGTTTATAACAATTCACAATCCATAATTAATCCAACGTCACCGGGACTCAACGAATACACCTGTCGTAACGAAATAACAAGACATAAATCATTTGATGCAAAGTATTAGGAAAACATCGGGTTTTCCTAGGATTTTCAATTAATACACCTACAAGTTACATACCGAGTTTTACAAACCGTACTTTTACATTTATAGAAACAAACAAGCATACTTACGGATCTTCACACTTTTTATACTAAGTTATTTTCGGAAAATATCGGATTTTCTGGTGATTTTCAAAGCAATACAAACCACTATATTTCAAACATTACTTATGAACTCACCAACATTTCATATGTTGACGTTTTTCAAAATACTTGTATTCTCAGGTAACAGGTAAATCTAAAAGGAAAAATGTACTCAGTAACGTCTTGCTGTTGTCTTAATTAGTACCGAACAATTTACTTTTGAGCATGTAATATTATGGATCAATGTACTGAATGTAAACGCTACCAGTTGTAATATTCCAATGCTTGGTATTGTATGATGTTATGTTTCATGTATATTCATTGTGATGGTATTCAATTGAGTCACAATAGCCCTCGGAAGTTTCCGCCGTCTGGTTCGGGGGTGTGACACTAATACTTATAAGGGTCTAGAAGTAGATGAAGGTTGAGATCTTCTGATTCAAAGCTCCAATACTCAATATTGTAAGAAACTTCATTCCAAAAGTCACCAAAATCACACAAAATGGATGAAAGGAGAGAAGAGGGGCTTAAAGTGGTGAAACGGAGGCTAAAGTTTGCTCCTAATTAAGGAGCTTTTGATGTGATGGAGGTTTCCAAATTACCCCAAAACACAAACCATTCCTTTATATATGGAGAAAACCTTACATTTTATGGGTTTGGGCTACACAACTCACCACGCCATGGTAACAATCTTATGATGTCGTGGTTACAAGCTTTCCCAAAGTTCATTCCAGCTTCAGACAATCGTAATTTCTTCATTCCAAATTTGTTTTCAGTGATCTTTATATGAACACGAAGGTATTAAAAAGCCCCACAATTTTATTGAATTACTTTTGACTTATCGAATATTGAACTTAATTCACTAATACACATAAAGAGCCTAAAATATCACTTTTCCCCATTTTACCCTTTTTGGCTCCAAAACACAATTCAAGGCTTAAATCACTTAATCAACATTATCAACATCCAACAAGGTCTAAAATTTATTCCCTTTAAGCCCAAGACCTTTAATCGATCGAGTTACGGTCCGCAACCCCAAAGTTAGAAATATCCCGAAACAAGGTGTTACAATTCGCCCCCACTTATACTGGATTTCGTCCTGGAAATCTGACTCGGTTAGAATTTCTGAAAACAACACCAACACAATACATATGCTTCCTCCAAGCACTTCATAAAATCAAAGCATCCATAAAGAAATTCGAGAGACCGCTTGGAACCCAACTGATGCCATCAAACAACCCAATCACTTGAAAAACATGCAACTGCAACAATTACCTCTCTCTCCGCAACTGTAAGGCCCAAATTATAGCAAAAACCACTTAAACCGGGAAACTCTCAAAACTAGAACTATAGACCGAATCCATCAATACATTTCACAAAACCTGGCACCCATAAATCTAAACTCCAGAAACCATACCTAAGACTGATGGTCATCCACTCGATGTACCTACCCCTAACCCCTTACTAGGAACACCACCAAACCATGCAGAATAAACACTCACAACACCTTGATCGTGAATTTCATCCAATCCAAATCCGGAAATTATGCCAAAACACCTTAAATACACACTTGACTTTTTGACAAGCCATCATTGACCCACCGTTCCTACGAGTGTAACAATGGTCAATCCAAAAATCTCATGTGACATCGAAACTCCCATGACAACTCAGGTGCACAACCATATGAAAAATCATCGAAGAGATCTACAATGACCTCCATCATTGGTAACTTAACTCACACGAAACCATTCTCATAAAACGAACAAGTATGCACTAAGAAGAAGTTCACACGAAACTACCAAAGAATAATTGTGACTATCAAACGAGTCAATAACCTGCAAATGCATGAACAAACCTGTCAGTCACTGAGCCACCAATAGCAACACCATACCTCTCTAGCTCTTAGTTATGCCAAAAGGCTAATGAACCAAGACCCAAATGTCTCATCCACTTAATTCGTAAGCTCACTGGTTGACGATAAGTAATGACACCATCTAATCATTGGAATCATAACATCACAGTTTCACTCCTTTTTTCCATCATCCAACCACGAGTATAAAGTATAACGATCATCACCTCAGTGGGGCTATAGGCACACAACCATCATCTCACTTACCTACAGAAACCAAGTCAACATCCCTCCCAACACTTGCCAACCACAACACAAACCATACAAATCAATAACACGTAAACCCTATCAAAGTGTAGACTGCTACGGACACAACACCAGATGATAACATGATACCAAAAAATAAGATAGACAATTGAACACTTGTTCCAACCGAACGCAATAAATCAAATCAAAACCATTCCAAAAAGTCGGACCAAGTGTTCTTAGGCTATCATATTTTGTCCACTTGAAATCCTCATGTCAATAATTAATGAACTGCAAAGATTACACACTCCCGAGGAGGACACACAACCCGCATTAGATCAATTGTATTCTCTCTTCATCACAACCTTACCCAAGGGGTGAAGTACAATCAGATCCAACTAATTGACGAACATCAACTGCTAACAGAGACATTCTCCTATATATCTAAAACATTATCCCAAGCCGTAGATAAATTTGAACCGATCTCCATCAATGCACAACTAACCCGCTAAAATTCTCATTCCATAGGATAATTCTTAGATCACCCAAAATACTATCAGAACCCTGATCAAATCAGGGTGGAGCACTGGTGGAATACCGGTAAAAATGAACCGATCTCCATCAATGCGCAACTAACCCGATATAACAAGTTATACTAACAACCATATTGAAGGAGCACCCAATCTATAGTTCAAGCGTAGAGGGTAGGGTGAGGATTGGCGATGTCCTTTTAATTAATTAGATAAATAAATATAAATTTGAGAACAGACAAAACAAATAAGAGGACAAAAAGAAGTTAGTTTCATCTTTTTACATGCATTTAACATAGCAATATGGATGGTAACTGCCAAAAGGATCAAACATGATGAATTTTGCAACTGTAATGACAATTGGAATCAATTTCTCAAATATAGTATCAAAACTTCAAATAAATGCATATCACATGGGCCAAATATGTAATTTAATTTATACGCTTCACACATACTTATAAAGATAGCATTTTTTTCTTAAATCTCATGCATTTGAAACCTCATTTTTTAACTTCCTTAAACAACATTCATTTGAAACCCCTTTTTTTAACTAATGCAACTCAAAAGTTTTCTTAATTATGATTTAACACTCAAAAGTTTTATAACTTATATTATGTTTAATTAGCATTTAGTAAAAAATTTACTATAAAAAGGTCAATCTATTGGGAAGACATGCATACAATTCATAAACAATTTTCAGAAAGAAAACAAAACTTAAAGGTTTTTGTGTTGGGTTGAGGTCTTATAACCACTTTTGGAGATATGATATTATATTAGAACTTTTAATATGTAAGTTTGTTATACTAATTTGTTTTTATATTTTCTTTGTCTTTGGGTTATTGTAACACAATCGTTGTATATATTGTGGTTTAATCGTTAATATATTGATAATATGTTACATAGGGTGATGTCAAAAATATTTAATTAAATATTTTAAATATGTTTTTTTTGTAATTGGACATTTTCAAAAAGACAATTAATAAAAACTCATACATATGTTATACTTTCTGTCTGTCTGTCTGTATGTCTCTCTCTCTCTCTCTCTCTCTCTCTATATATATATATATATATATATATATATATATATATATATATATATATATATTATAATAGAGGTCAAAACAATTCAACCAAAATTCATTTAAAATATAATATTTCGGATGCTTTTTAATAATGATTGTAAAATTTTCAACATGTGTTATTTAATTGATTGATTAATAAAAATATTAATGTTTTTCAAACACCTAACTCTTAAAATTATATTATTTAATTTGTTAGTTAACTAAAATATTTTTCCTACATAAAGATAACATTTTTATGTTTGGTTACTCATATTTGTTTATGTAATTAGAAAACAAGGTGTACATAGAAGAGTATTTCAATTTCACATAGGAATCAATACCACTAGAGAGGTTTGTTGTCTTTAACAGGTGGTTGGAGATCCACATACGTTTTTTAATTATTTATATTAATGCTTAGTAATATCTATTTATATTCCTATTCACATTAATTTTTTAGATACAAATTAAGGAAGAGGATTCTCGGTGCACCAACATAAAGTCAAACGTACACCTTGCAAAATATTTATATAAAATTAAATATCATATTTACTAATCGACTTATTTTAAAACTCTTGATGACATTTATGTATAATGATATATTTTGTATGACTTCATTCTTAATTTCAATGTTTAATATTTGAAAGTTCATATATGAAACGTTGGATGTTTTGGTGTAATATAAATAGTGCAATACAAAGTTTATTAGTTCAATATTGTTTATTAATAGCTCATTCAAAACAACTTATTGTCACACCCCAAAACTAGGAACGGCGGAAACGTTCTGGGGCGGACGATGTCATGTATAATATCAACAACAATGTAAATGAGTAAACAAGCAACAACATCATCCATTGCATTAATAATATAATTGTTATACAAATATGTTCTGTCAAATTTTGATAAACACTAAAGCATAAATCAAAATGAAAGATAAGTCTTGAACAAGCTCCATCTTCCTTCCTCTTTGCATCGGTACCTGTCTATGATGACCTGAGGATACAAGTAATTTTGAAAGCGAGTATCAGCTTTGAAGCTGGTGAGATCATAAGTATTTAGTGTCTTAATTTGTATGTAAGAATTTGTAAGTGTATATGGATTGCAAGTGTTTGAAAAACCCTAGAATCCCGATGATTCCTTCTAGTATATAAAGGTGTCTTCTACCAAGACCTAACTGTTCTTTGTGTGTGTGTCTCTTGTAAGAGGATGTATTTTCCAAAGTATAACTATCATTATCTAAAAATATAGTTTGTACATTTATGTTTAAGTGAGGTTATCACTAAAAATATGTAATGGAAAAATCTATGCAGTACTATGGTGTAGTGCAGAACTACAACCGTACCTATTGCCTTAAATCTAGGGTAATACTTCCAAGTACTGTAGTATTTAATATAAATAACTACATCGGTACTCAACTGCCTTATTTGAGGGATAAGGTATAATGTGATGTCTAGATCCCAGACTATACGCTCCCCTATCAAAGGGATTTTGGGACCTACCCACGACCCCTGCCTGAATGCAAGCCGTGAGCATCCACATTACTAATGATCATGTATACTCGATATAACTGTCACAATTGCGGTGTGATTCATCAGTATAGTTAGATCTTGAACTGGTTCCGTGCTATAGCCCCTAGTGACGTCTATTCTATGTATATGTAAGTGTACTCATGTAAGTGTGATCATGTAATTGTACTCATGTAAGTGTGATCATGTAATAGTACAGTAGTGTACTGTAATGTTCTACGTGTGCTAGTTGTAATGTGTGTTCTCTCTATCTAGCAAGTATAGTAATGTAATCATTCTAGTATAGTTGTATAAGTTCTCGTCCTAGTATAGTTGTATATGTAATGTACTGAAAATTTCTAGAAAGTATTGACTCATGAATGAACTGACTCATTGTATGATATCGCGTTCTAGTAATGGTTCTAGTATCTTCCTGAACTACCCATATGGTAGCTTTCTAGTAATCTAAATGGTACGTATGGACATGGATGTATACCCTTGCTACCCAAGGGCATAGGATGAACTGGAAGGACCTTTTATGACTATATATGTACACATGATATATAACTAATATTTAAACAACTTTCGGACGAATACCCAATATCCCACCAGACCACATCTCAAGGCGCGAAAAGAAAATAGGGCGGATAGCCTTCCTAAGTCTTTTAAACATTTCTTATATAACTATACATATAGAGGCATGCAATTTATAATATAAAAACATAAATAAGTTTTGTAAGAGATTTGAAATATAAGTATTATTTTAAGAAAAGATCAACTTGATGTCAATCTATAAAACAATTTGAAGGCATAAGTTTAATAAAACAGTTTAAGTATAAGGAAACATTTGTTTGAAACACAGTTGTAAATAAGTTTGAAAGGTAATGTACGGAGTAAGCTGTACAGTGTAAAAAGGAGTTTAAAACATATAAAATGTTTATAAAAAGTCATTTGAAGGAAACTGTTTGGTAAAACGGCTAATGAGTAGCCAAATCATTTGAATGCTGTATATTAATCACACGTGATTGATGTAATAAGTAATATAATTCTACTTACTAATCACATGTGATTGACATAATAAGTAGCATGATTCTACTTGTATCCCCCCCCCATAAAACATTTAAAAATAGTTTAAAACACTAATTAAGGGGTATGAACTCACCTGTAGTAAGTGACTAAAATTGAACGGGCTGTTATCGTACGGAAGGATCGGACAAGTGTTTGGTGTTAAATGGAGACTTAGACACACACAATGATCCTAATTACATATGAAAACATATGTATATAAATAATTAGTGATTATAACACTAATTATACAAGTAATAACATTTAAGCACGAGGAAGACACTTTTGGTCAAGTGCTAGGAGGCTAAAGGGTTGCAACAAAGGAGTGCAATGCCCCTAATGTGAGTTTAAGGTCAAAAGACCATATTCATTGGAGTTTATGGCCCAGGGGAGTAAGCTCCTGGCCGTAAACTCTCAACCAAGGCTTGGGATGGTACTTTCAATTACTACAACCTTAGCGGGAATTGTTTCAAGGCCTATACAAGTGTTTGGGCACCATATTGACTCCTTTGGGGAGTTTACGGCCCAAAGACCCTTTTCCCTTGGAGTTTACGGCCGTAAACTCCCTTGGGAGGGTGATTATGGTGCTTTCAAGTCTCTATAATAACTAGGAACAATTCTAGGCTTTAGTACTTGGCTTTAAGAGGGTTTATGGCACCATTTGGTACCATTTCTTGGAGTTTACGGCCATAGAACATTTTGGGCCGTAAACTCCCTCACACATGGGGTTCTAAATGTTTTTAGCTAGTCCATAACTCATCTAGGTACATGCCCAAATTGTCTCATGGCCTAAGGAAGTGTTTAGGGTGTCCTTTGACCCCTTTATGGGAGTTTACGGCCCAAGAATTACTCTTGGCCGTAAACTCTTCAACACTTGTGCTTTCCTTATGTTTTCTAGGTCCTAAATACTTTATGTTATTTGTCTAACATAAAGTCCAAGCTTTAGGTGCCTTAAAAACACCATTTGAGCATGTTTCAAGGGAGTTTACGGCCTAAGCTTTTCTTGGGCCGTAAACTCCTAACTTTGGGTGTTTCTTGGCTGATTTCTTGTACCTAAAACACTCCTATACATGTCCAAGGTAGTTACTAAGCACGGGGGACAATCTAGGCTCGGTTTCGGGAGTTTACCGCTCAAGAACACCTTGGGAAGTAAACTCCTAAATTGGATGATTTAGCTATGTAATCTATGTTATGAACACATTTAAAGCTTTCTAACACTACTAGAAAGAGTTACTCACAATTTGGGATAAAAACCCGAAGATCCGTGAGAGAGAATTTGGCTTTTCTCTAATTGGAATTCAACTAATGAACCAATTTGGTTCAGAATTCTATTTGTAGTCCTGAGATTTTTAGCAGAAAATGTTTCTATTCTCGGAATGGATTCTAATGATCTAGGGTAATGGAATTACAGTGTTGCACAAAATCCTAGTGCAACCACTCTCCTAATATCTCTTTAGGTGTAAAACCCTGAAACTGCCAAACTTATATTCTAAGTCTGAACTTTCACTGTAACTGCTCTACTTCTATTGGATTGAAATGGTTTGATTAGAATGGAAATTTCGGGTTGTCACATCATCCCCCTGTTAAAAGGAATTTCGTCCCGAAATTAGAATTTAGGCAAGGAAGAATGCACGAATGATCGAGTTGTGAGGAGAAAACTTCCTAATCGATTGGTTCTAGCGCACTTAAGTGAAATCGGGCTCTCGGTTGGCATTCCAACGAACCTTCACTAACTGGCGACGGCGTTGCTTCGTCCGCTTGACCTCTCAGTCTAGGGTCACTACGGTTCTAATACGAAGGCGAGGATCTCGACGACTGGACTTGCAAGAGTCCTAACGGAAAAGTATGGTTTCACGATCGACATGCGAAGAGTAGAAAGTATGTTACTGAGTTTGCGGAGTAGGTCTAGTTTGTGCGAGGCACAGGACCGATTCTGATAAGAATCTAGGAGGTCTTGTCTAACTTGGATTTAGCTTTCCACACTTTACAAAGCGTATTAAGCCATTCCCAGAGTGATTTATCCTAAAGAACTTGGTCACTCACTTGGAATCTCAAAGGTTCCTTTTCTTGCATAAGTTCCCAGTCAAGGGCCACCCCTTGCTGGGTCAAAGTCGTACGAGTCTCTGTAGCTTGCGAGGAGTTCTAAATGAACTAAGGCGGTAGGTCGGTAAGACCTATAATTTGGTGAATGACTGTCGGCGTCTCTGGTCTCGATAAATGCTCAACAGTTTTGACAAATCGAAAGAGTACTCAAAATTTCCCACACTACTAATAGTGGGTCTTAGAAATTTGACTCTTCAATTTCAAAACTCGTGCTTTGAGAACATCGCTAAAAGTTCCTCTGAAGGGAATGCTTTCCCATGGGTTCCTTCTTACTACAAGGGTAGACAAGCAAGCCATTACATGGAGAAATGATGAACTGATCCAGGTAAGAAAGACGTACCCTACTCGTTTTAGCTCATAAAAGCTATGGGTGTGTTGGTCCTATCCGAAGGGTATCACTACGGACTCGAAGTGTCCGTATCGAGTTCAGGAGATGGTCTTCCAGACATCTTTCCCTAACACTCGAACTGGTGATATTCGGATCCCAGATCCATTCCTGGAAGTAGTTTCTTTCTTTGCATTTGCTCAACCATTTTGTCTACGCGCGGCAGAGATAACGATTTCTAATGAAAAATCTTGACGGAGTCCTCGATAACCGAGGTACATGCAATGCGATCCGTCGATCTCTGGAAGAATATGACCGAGGTTCTCTAGGGTGAGAAACCTAGTCTTCTAATTCTATTTATGTGTAGTTCGCTAAGTTGTCCAAACTGTTCTTGTATCTCCATGGTTGTTTAAACTATAAGGTGATCTGTTTACGGGAGTCGTACTGGGTTATATGCTTGTTCTCATGACGATGTGATTACTCGTACTTAGGCAATTCTCCGTCCTGAAGTTCATATTAGAATTCATACTGAGTTTCACAATCACCCTTTTGTGTATACGAGTCGTATATAATTAAGGTTGAAAAGGTAGTCGAATAACTGGTTCTTCTTTAAGTTCACATCCCATCGGGGAAAAAGAATTTAAAGTGGAATCATCAATTCTAAACCTGTAGAACCTTGATTATATATCACTCTTATGCATACATTCCTCAGTGATAGATCAACCGCATGAATCCCTGGATTAAACTTGACGTATTGCTCGAGTGGTACTTCGGGGATTTCTTCGGAAAGAGAATAACTAATAGGTACTCCTGGCATGAGTACTTCGGTGTTCTGATGTGACGGTTTCGCTGGAAAAGTGATCTAGAAGAAAGAGGTGTACGTATGAAGTTGTTTTCATGAGAATCAAATTGAATCGAGTCGTATGAAAATGTCGAAATCATACTGAAACTTAAAGACATTAGATTTCAACATAAGACGTTTACAGACAAAACACAACCGTGCAACCATGGACAGAGTTACAGTACTTTAGATTTACCACAAGACTAATGCTACGAATAAGATATACTACAAAAGACAAGTATACGCAGCACGAGAATTCCTATACAGACAGGGTCTCGCAAAAGGTAAGACTCTAGTTGCACTAGTTCTAGATAGTTTATAAGTCTGTTACAACGAAACGCCTAAATTACATTTAACGTGGTTCCTGAGCAGGCTCTCCTACAGCTGTGATCCTGAGAATCTTCCCGTCTGCGCCAGAGTTTTGTGTTATCGGGCAATCCTTCTGGAGGTGTCCAATTTCACCGCATTGGTAACATATATGGACAGCACCCACATTGGTGGTGGAATTGAAACGTCGAGTAGGAGTTATGGGGACGCGGGTTCTTTCCTTTTTCGGGCAATCTCTCTTATAGTGCCCAAACTCTCCACAATGATAGCAAGTCTGGTTCCCATCGGCGTTGGGAGAATTTTTGATCGGTTTTGATAGGCTCTTGCAGTAACATTTGGTGTGCCCCTTTTTGTTGCAATTTTTGCATTGCAAGGCTCGGCAGATTCCCTCGTGAGGGTAATTGCACCGGTCGCACTTCGGGAGTGTTCCTTTGTATGGTCTGCTCGGTATTGGGACGACAGAGGTTTCCGCTTGATGTTGTTGCATGGAAAGTTTTCGGGGTTTCTCGCGTTCTTTCTGAGTTTGACGCTTCCGTTTCTTGTTCTTTGGTTTTTGGCTTTGCGGGCATGAGGTCGTTACCGTTTGGTGACTTCCTGGATGGATACCACGATTGGAAACTTCATTCCCATCAGTAGCATTGACTGTGCTGTTAGCGCTACGGTGCGCAAGAACCGCGGTTACGGCAGCCACTACGGCAGCTGTAACTGCCGTTTGAAAGGTAGCGGCATCCATAGGAAAAGTAGAGGTCTCGTTGCTTGGCTGGTTGTTTCCGGATGACGACATGATTCTGTTAACACGAAAGAATAAAGATTTTGTGAGCGATTCTGGTTGACCCTTGATGTACTTAGATTGTTCTTGAAAAGAGTAAGAGTATGATCTCGAAAGTTTGACCTACGTCCCTATGATGCAGTCCTAGTAAAGAATGAAAGTATGTTCGCGAAGGTTTGACCTACATCCCTATGATGCAGTCATAGTACGGAATGGGAGTATGTTCGTAGAATGGTCTCAAGACATTTGTTGTTCGAGCTGAGGTATCGTGGGTTGGTGAATAACAAGATCCCACCACGGAAAGAGACTTGGAAGTGTCTCCGGAGATAAATCGCTATAGTCCAATGACTTGACTAAAGCATGATTCAGATAGACTCTTATGAATGAATGACAAGAGTACTTGAATGAAGAATGACACAGAAGTTAGCCGGCTATCAATATCTGTGATATTCACGATGTAAAGATTCTGGAAAATGACCTTGTAAAGGTCTTACATCATATCCACTAAAGATAGTTCCTGATAGCACAAAGACCTAACTAAAGTACTTACGGTACAAGATAATTTCATAGAAAATGCCACATCGGGCATAGACAGACTAATATGATTCCTCATTATAAGGAAATAAAGTAAAGCATCTACTACTGGCGACGGTCATCCCTCTGGTGAACTTCTCAGTTTAGCCAATTGACGTTCCATGTCAAACGGGTGTCTTTCGAACACCATTTGGCGTACTCGGAGTTCTAAGACTTCGGCTCGTGATTAAGCCAGTGCTTGCAGCAGGGTTTCATGGATTCTCTCTAATCTCTCGTGTGCATCTCTTAGATGAATGGTGTGGAGGGTATGCATTCTAGCATAGGCGACTATTTCTGAAATCTGATGTAGGGCTGTCCTGCCTTGAATCTCATTTCGGGCCTCTCTACGGACCAAGATTGGCAAGACTATATCTGTTAAGCCCTCATTGCTCAAGTCGTAAAAGCTTCGGTCGCCATCAAATAGCATAGGCTGATCTTGTCCTTGGCTCCATATTTCCAAGCATTCCACTCACTCAGGGCGGGCCATGAAAAGCCGGACGAGGGTTAGGAATTGGAAAGGGAGCTGCTCGGGGTAGGTTTTCAACTTCTGCTTCGGAGTTAGCATCATACGAAAAGTTTTCATCATGGTGATCATTCAAAGGGAAAAGGATGTTCATTTTCTGGTTATTCTCCAAACCAACCAGCTATGACTTCTTTAGGAAGATACTGGTTTTTCGAGGGGATGGAGTCCAGTTATGTTTTCTATGCGAGAATTTAGGGTAAGAGAATAATTATTAGACGAACTATCTATGTATAATTATTTAGAAAACCTTCATTGGTTACATCGCTATTTGTGAAGTGCATACCAGCTATGTGTAATCTAAACAGGATAGACCTTCGAATAAGTGACCTTAATTCCAAATTCACACAGAATAGGGGTAAGCCAAAATTATCACAGATTCTAAGTCTATAACATCCTAATTACATGTAGCCTTAGTGTATCCACTTAGCAACTATCAACTTAGTAATGAAGATCCCGTTTTAGTTCTCAAGTATAAAGTACTTATAGTAACAACAAATAATCATATAGTATTTTAATTTTTAATGTTATGTTCTATTGTTCTCATTGTGTTAGGGTTGGTAAGATTTTTGAATTGTTGCAACCACACACTTAAACTTAGGCACATGCTAGTCAACCCTCGGATAATATAGGTGATCAGGCTATATCTTCCCAGTTTTGACCATATGTCTCTAAGCCCACTTGTGTTGCCCAACAATCGTAATTCTTTTTGTACTGTCCTAGTGACACTGATTTTAGTATGAATGCAGCACGTATACTTACTTAAATATTTTACTATTTAAAGTATAAACTCTTGGTCAGAGTATTTTTAATCCCTTATGTATTTATAGTTAGTATATCTTTTAAGGGTTGATATACTTAATTCACTATAAACAATGCTCTGATACTAGTCTGCCACACCCCAAAACCAGGAACGGCGGAAACGTTCTGGGGCGGAGGACGTCATGTATAATATCAACAACAATGTAAAGTAGTAAACAAGCAACAACATCATCCATTGCATTAATAATATAATTATTATACAAATATGTTCTGTCAAATTTTGATAAACACTAAAGCATAAATCAAAATGAAAGATAAGTCTTGAACAAGCTCCATCTTCCTTCCTCTTTGCATCGGTACCTGTCTATGATAACCTGAGGATACAAGTAATTTTGAAAGCGAGTATCAGCTTTGAAGCTGGTGAGATCATAAGTATTTAGTGTCTTAATTTGTATGTAAGAATTTGTAAGTGTATATGGATTGTAAGTGTTTGAAAAACCCTAGAATCCCGATGATTCCTTCTAGTATATGAAGGTGTCTTCTACCAAGACCTAACTGTTCTTTGTGTGTGTGTCTCTTGTAAGAGGATGTATTTTCCAAAGTATAACTATCATTATCTAAAAATATAGTTTGTACATTTATGTTTAAGTGAGGCTATCACTAAAAATATGTAATGGAAAAATCTATGCAGTACTATGGTGTAGTGCAGAACTACAACCGTACCTATTACCTTAAATCTAGGGTAATACTTCCAAGTACTGTAGTATTTAATATAAATAACTACATCGGTACTCAACTGCCTTATTTGAGGGATAAGGTATAATGTGATGTCTAGATCCCAGACTATACGCTCCCCTATCAAAGGGATTTTGGGACCTACCCACGACCCCTGCCTGAATGCAAGCCGTGAGCATCCACATTACTAATGATCATGTATACTCGATATAACTATCACAATTGTGGTGTGATTCATCAGTATAGTTAGATCCTGAAATGGTTCCGTGCTATAGCCCCTAGTGACGTCTATTCTATGTATATGTAAGTGTACTCATGTAAGTGTGATCATGTAATTATACTCATGTAAATGTGATCATGTAATAGTACAGTTGTGTACTGTAATGTTCTACGTGTGCTAGCTGTAATGTGTGTTCTCTCTATCTAGCAAGTATAGTAATGTAATCATTCTAGTATAGCTGTATAAGTTCTCGTCCTAGTATAGTTGTATATGTAATGTACTGAAAAGTTCTAGAAAGTATTGACTCATGAATGAACTGACTCATTGTATGATATCGCGTTCTAGTAATGGTTCTAGTATCTTCCTGAACTACCCATATGGTAGCTTTCTAGTAATCTAAATGGTACGTATGGACATGGATGTATACCCTTGCTACCCAAGGGCATAGGATGAACTGGAAGGACCTTTTATGACTATATACGTACACATGATATATAACTAATATTTAAACAACTTTCGAATGAATACCCAATATCCCACCAGACCACATCTCAAGGCGCGAAAAGGAAATAGGGTGGATAGCCTCCCTAAGTCTTTTAAACATTTCTTATATAACTATACATATAGAGGCATGCAATTTATAATATAAAAACATAAATAAGTTTTGTAAGACATTTGAAATATAAGTATTATTTTAAGAAAATATCGACTTGATGTCAATCTATAAAACAATTTGAAGGCATAAGTTTAATAAAATAGTTTAAGTATAAGGAAACATTTGTTTGAAACACAGTTGTAAATAAGTTTGAAAGGTAATGTACGGAGTAAGCTGTACAGTGTAAAAAGGAGTTTAAAACATATAAAATGTTTATAAAAAGTCATTTGAAGGAAACTGTTTGGTAAAACGGCTAATGAGTAGCCAAATCATTTGAATGTTGTATATTAATCACATGTGATTGATGTAATAAGTAATATAATTCTACTTACTAATCACATGTGATTGACATAATAAGTAGCATGATTCTACTTGTATCCCCCCCCCCCATAAAACATTTAAAAATAGTTTAAAACATTAATTAAGGGGTATGAACTCACCTGTAGTAAGTGACTGGAGTTGAACGGGCTATTATCGTACGGAAGGATCGGACAAGTGTTTGGTGTTAAGTGGAGACTTAGACACACACAATGATCCTAATTACATATGAAAACATATGTATATAAATAATTAGTGATTATAACACTAATTATACAAGTAATAACATTTAAGCACGAGGAAGACACTTTTGGTCAAGTGCTATGAGGCTAAAGGGTTGCAACAAAGGAGTGCAATGCCCCTAATGTGAGTTTAAGGTCAAAAGACCATATTCATTGGAGTTTATAGCCCAGGGGAGTAAGCTCCTGGCCGTAAACTCTCAACCAAGGCTTGGGATGGTACTTTCAATTACTACAACCTTAGTGGGAATTGTTTCAAGGCCTATACAAGTGTTTGGGCACCATATTGACTCCTTTGGGGAGTTTACGGCCTAAAGACCCTTTTCCCTTGGATTTTACGGCCGTAAACTCCCTTGGGAGGGTGATTATGGTGCTTTCAAGTCTCTATAATAACTAGGAACAATTTTAGGCTTTAGTAATTGGCTTTAAGAGGGTTTATGGCACCATTTGGTACCATTTCTTGGAGTTTACGGCCATAGAACATTTTGGGCCGTAAACTCCCTCACACATGGGGTTCTAAATGTTTTTAGCTAGTCCATAACTCATCTAGGTACATGCCCAAATTGTCTCATGGCCTAAGGAAGTGTTTAGGGTGTCCTTTGACCCCTTTATGGGAGTTTACGGCCCAAGAATTACTCTTGGCTGTAAACTCTTCAACACTTGTGCTTTCCTTATGTTTTCTAGGTCCTAAATACTTTAGGGTATTTGTCTAACATAAAGTCCAAGCTTTAGGTGCCTTAAAAACACCATTTGAGCATGTTTCAAGGGAGTTTACGGCCTAAGCTTTTCTTGGGCCGTAAACTCCTAACTTTGGGTGTTTCTTGGCTGATTTCTTGTACCTAAAACACTCCTATACATGTCCAAGGTAGTTACTAAGCACGGGGGACAATCTAGGCTCGATTTCGGGAGTTTACCGCTCAAGAACACCTTGGGAAGTAAACTCCTAAATCGGATGATTTAGCTATGTAATCTATGTTATGAACACATTTAAAGCTTTTTAACACTACTAGAAAGAGTTACTCACAATTTGGGATAAAAACCCGAAGATCCGTGAGAGAGAATTTGGCTTGTCTCTAATTGGAATTCAACTAATGAACCAATTTGGTTCAGAATTCTATTTATAGTCCTGAGATTTTTGGCAGAAAATATTTCTATTCTCGGAATGGATTCTAATGATCTAGGGTAATGGAATTACAGTGTTGCACAAAATCCTAGTGCAACCACTCTCCTAATATCTCTTTAGGTGTAAAACCCTGAAACTGCCAAACTTATATTCTAAGTCTGAACTTTCACTGTAACTGCTCTACTTCTATTGGATTGAAATGGTTTGATTAGAATGGAAATTTCGGGTTGTCACACTTATTTCTTATTTTATCCAAAAAATATTATCGGACATAAAAAGTAGATTATATTAATGTTATACAAAAACTTATAATATATATTGGATATTATAAAAGTAAAAGTAAACAGTAGACTCAAAACAGTGAAAGATAAATGCCTTTCGGGTGATTGGCATGTCAAACTGAGAATCTTTGGAGTTTTCAAGACCTAATGAAAGGGTCGGTTCAAGCCAATACGTGCTTGGAGATTCGATTGCCTCCTTCAAAAGTTTTTCCATCGTCCACAGAGGGAATATGGATTTCCTTCGTTCCAAGAAATCATTCGCTTCTTTTAGCTTCTTCTTCTTTTCAATTTCTTCGTTCGTCTTACTAAGCTTTTCCTCAAGCTCTTGATCATTGTGTTTGAGTTTGGGATTTTCAGGTATGGAGGCTTTACCTTCAATTTAAATCACGTCTTCAATCACCACCTCATCTTCATCATCAACTTTCTTCTTTTTTTTGTCCTTCATACTACCCGAAGCTTCATTACCCTTCGGGTCAGCATTGACTTTTGGTTGTGGAATGGGTTTGCTTGTGGGGGTGGTTGAGATTGAACTTGAACAACATTGTATCCCCTAGTTTCGGAGGGACAACAAACTCCATAACACCCTCAATCCTACTTAATTTGTCCAGAGCAGGTCATAACTTTTCAGCCAAGTGACGTCGAGTCATGATAGTAAGAACGGAATCGTGTGCTTCCAGAAGATGCAGAAGAATAGAATGCACATCACCAACGCTGCTCTTGATGACAACTTGCTCTGTCTTGAGTTCATCGTTTTCCTTCTAAACATGGGTGAGCTTTAGAGCTTGAGTTTTGACCTATTTTGTTTTGAGAGCCAGTTCATCCCTAAGTTTCTTCTCCAGGGCGAGATCGTCTTGCAGCTTGTCAAGGCAAGAAGAGATGGATGACAGAAGAGTAGTCTGATCAGTGATAAGAGTGTCATGCACTAACTCAAATTTATGTTGCTTGGCTTGAAGAGACTTGGAAAGTGACTCAGTAGCATAATTAACCTTATTGGCATTGGACTCTGCAGCTCCTTTAAGAGTATCTAGAAAAATCTTCGCATCTTCAATTACATTTGCCACATTTTCGGATGCATTCGTACAAGACAAAGTAGAGGCATCTACCGCCTTGGTTGCCATTTGGATGGACTCATCATGATTTTGAATTGTTGTTTCAATCAGAGCTTTGATAACAGCATCAAATTAAGTTGATGTTGAGGAAGAGTAAGCTGAAGCGAGCAACTTCTCAAGTTTTCCATTAAGATCCTTTAAGTTTCGCTTGTTGAGAAGAGCATTGTCATCATCATCACTTTGAACACGATATGGGCTAAAATAAACAGAGTCAAACTCAATATCTTCTCCACCAAGAACAGTGTCAGATTCGACTGAGGGAGGGGGGGATAAAGGTTTTGAGGTAATACACATATCAAGACCGGAGGTAGGTGCCCCCATATCATATAAGTTGACATCAACTGAAGGTTCGGTTGTAATGGTAGTAGTGGTTTCCTGAGTGATGATTGATGATGGAAGAGTACCAGTCGAAGTAATTGGTGGAGTTTAAGTAGATTGACAGGTAATAGGCGGTGGACGAGGTGTAATTGAAATAGGCACCGTAGTATAAGATGGAAAAGAAGGAGGAGCTGGAAAAAATTCAGTCAGAGGTACCTCAGGAGTTGGAGAACGAGGAGGTGTATTTTCTCTTGGTGAGATTTCAATGTGAAAATCTTTACCTTCGTTTGAATTCTCTTGATCTTGATCAGAAGGAACATAATCTGAACCACTAGGCGAATTCACCTTCAGTTTCTTGGCCATCTTTTTAACCTTTCGCTTTTTATGAGCAGAAGGAGCTTCTTTTTCGGCTTTGCGCTTTTTGGGCGTTGCAACTAGGGATGATTGACCTTCTATATCTTTCTTTTTCTGATTCGGTTTCTTTCCCCTCTTTGTTGGTTTGTCAACAACTTCTAATGCACTTAGCATTTCAGGAGTCAGTTGTCTCGACCCCGTTAGTGGCAATTTCCTATAATCAGCGATAACCTTGCTTTCAGCTGTAACACATCTGTACATTGATTTAGGAATGGAACCAATTAATATGAATTTTGTGTGATCGGAGACCTGAAATCGATGATTTCAAAGCATCTGCCATGACAGGAACCTGAAAGTGCTCAATTTCTCTTTGAGTAACTAGCATCCAGAATCTTCTACAAGAAATTTCAGAGTGTTTGGAAGAGGAATTGAGACTCTGCACCAGTTGAGTCTAAATCAAGGATCCATAATCTATATTGATCCCATGGTAAAGACGATAAAGAATGGTCATAAATCCCTTGCTGGCACCATCAGACCCAGCAACCCGTTCTACTAATCCTTTGAATAGAAGAGTAAAAAGACCATTCCAATGAGAAGGAAAACAAGATTTCTTGAACTTCATTATTGTGGTAAGCACATTAGTGTAACCCATATCATAGAACATTTAAAACAACTGTGTGGTGGTGATGGAATCAGGAGCTACGACGGAGTCATCAGAAAGAAGCCCTAACAGAGAACAAAATCGGGCTTTTGAAACGGAGGACTTGTGATTGAAGATCTCAATGTAAATTCTCTCCTTGTGTTTATCATAAGAAGTAGATGAATAGACTTGGGATAGCATAGATATTGGTACCGATTCAACTTGGGTTAAGGCAATCACCTGCGGTGAATATTTGAGGCATTCAACCACCTGTAGCATGTAAGGATCAAAAAGGAATGGATTCAGTTCGATAATCAGATTTTGGTTAGGTTTGATGGTCAGAAGAGAAGATGAAGCGGTTTGTTCATGAACTGATGATGATTCCGCCATTGTTGCAGGAATGAAGAAGATGAACAGTAGAAAATCGCATGTTGTATTCTTGAGTAAGTTTGGAAGTGGTAAAGAGGTACAAGGGGTGTGAGAGACCCTTATATACCGTTTCCAAGAGAGAGATAAAAAATCCGGAGTAATGATGATACGATCTTCTGAATCGACGCCTGAAAAAGTGCGATTTGATAGTTTGGTTTCCCTAGAAAGATGTCATAGGCGTGATATTAGGAACCGTTTCAAATTCACGCGGCCGTTGCAAATCTTATCCAATGGCTCGGTTTGAAATTTTATCCTGTTACCGCCTTTTCATCTTCAAAAACATTTCAAATTCCTTTACAAACTATGACAAACCCCGTTCACTTCATATAAGGGTGGCAATGCTCGCTCCTTAAGATAGAGTACCACCATAGTAGTTACAACCGAAGCATCAAATCTGAAAAAATTGCCATTTGTACCACGAACAAGAATTGAGAAAATCATAAAGTTCTTCATGCAAGAGTGTGCCAATAGAAAATAAATAAAGCAAAGTATTTGTGGGATTTAAGTGATGTCTAGATAGACACGAAAATGTGGATCCTGGGCAAGAATCGCTTCCTTCAAAGTCAAGATAGACTTAAAAGTGCCTGTGTGGTTTCCCTTGAAATATGATCAAATGTTTATTAAGAAACATTGAAAGGCATCTTTTCAATTTTAAACTATAAAGGGTAGCTCAGCTTCAACCGAACTTCAACACTTAACATAAGACCGAATGTTGGATGAAGTACTTGTGAGATCGATGTGGCCTATAAAACAAGTAGGTTAGAATAATTTTCAGTGACTTGGTGATAATTGAAGAAATCTCAAAAACAAAAACAAACTGGATCTCTCGAGAAGAAAAGTCTTGGTAATTAGACAATATCATAAAGATCGCTCAAAAATAAAAAGAGATATCTTGGTACCTTCCATGTAAAATGAATTCGTTAAAGTATGGGTGAAAACTAGAACATGTTATTGTTCACTGTCAATTCATTATAGGTATTGGATTTTGGGTTTTACTCATCATGTGGTGAGACGAAGCTAAGATCATTAACACAGATGTTGTGTAACCATAAACTTCAGTGGTAACTTCTGAGAGTCTCAAGGCTTACGATTATCAAATGAAACGATATGGAGAAATAATGATGAGATGGCTAAAGGACCGAAAGTACCTCTGTTGTGTGAAAGTGACCAAGCAATCAACTCTTTACTCAATATGAGAACAGTAAGGTTGCTCGTGACTTGAGTAAATTTGTCAGCCTAATTGGGAAGAATCGATTGGTGTAAATCAAATCATTAAGGCTTCACTTCAAGTCTGTAAGGCTTCGATCAACATGCAGCAGCATGCTTCTAGGGACACTTAGCTAGTTAAACAATAATTTGTTCACCATATGTCTTAAATCAAAAAATAAATCATAAGCTGTTTGATTTTCTCCGATTTATCTTTTCCTAATTTACCAAACGTACACTTAAAAAGTAATTTGTCATTTTGTCCTTAGAGGGAAATAATACGATTTAAAAAAAGAAAGAATTTATTTAGTTATTTTATATTTTTGAACAGAGAAAGTATTTATTTTTCTATGTTTTAATTTTCTCAATTAGATTTTGTTTGACCATTTTTATAGGAAAGAGCAAATGCCATAAAATGGCCATTGCTTTTGATCGATATTTGTGTTATGATAATAACAACTTACCTCAAAATTCTTAAATTTTGGGACAAATTAAGAATAGAAATTTTATGAGGTGGTAGCACTAAAAGCAGTGGTGACCTTGGGGTGATGAAAATAATAATAATAAGTCAATTAAAATAGAATTGCATGTTACAAATCTCATTTATATTATAAACAATAAAAATTGTGTTTGATCAAATAGTGGACTCTTTTTGTTTTTAGCGGTAAAAATTTTCCTTAATAATATTTTACAAAAAAGGTATGGGGCCTAATTTAATTTTTCCATAGGGCCACCAATATCTCAGGGTCGGATCTGACTAAAAGGCAAATTTTGGGGGTTTTTAGGATTCTGCAGAGGTGTCTCTTCGAATCTTATGAACACCTCTGCGGATCGCTTAATTTCTCTTTGGAATGGGTATGAACAATTTTTTAAGAGAAATTTTTTTGGTGGGTTTTAAGTACTTACCCATTCATCAGAGAAATTAAGCGATCCGCAGAGGTGTTCACAAGATCCGTAAAGACCTCTCTACGGAACCTTAACACCCACCCACCCCCCCCCCCCCCCAAAAAAAAAGTTTTTTAGTGCTACCACCTTATTTCCGTAGAGATGTGTTAAGTTCATCAGAGACGTTAAACGGTTCGTAGAACCCCTTCCCTCTACGGATCTGGTGGTCATTTACAAAACTCAAAATTTTGTGGTTAAATATTTAAAACACCTAAGATTTGGTTATTTCATGAAATTTCACAATTAACAAACAGGATAATCCCAAAAAAAACTGATATATTGAGATGTTTAATTTGATTTTTTTTAATGAAAATAAAACAAAATAATAACCACTCTCACAACTAGTCAGTTACAACTTGCAACTTCTGAATTACCAAAAATAATAAAATATGGTCACCAATATTTAAAAGGGGGATAATGACTTATAAGAGTAATATATTTTTTGATTTGTACACATTTAGTCACTGACTTTTTTTGTCCACATTTATCCCTTCAACTTGTTAAAGTGTACACCTTTAGTCCTTATGACCGGCTACTCCAGCTTAGCCGGTAAAAATGATTTAATAAGGTAATATATTTCTCACTTTGTACACATTTAGTCGCTAATATTTTTGTACACATTTAGTCCTTAATATTTTTTTTATTGCAAAATAAGCTACTTTTGTTTTTGTACTCATTCAGTACTTTTGAATGATTTATGTAGGTTTTTCTCACGATATCTTACGTGAGATAGCCATATGGTGGTGGGATAGGTTGAGGTGGTCCTGCTATATGTTGTAGGCCAAGATACCTGGTGCTGGCCGGTTGTAAGTCGTAGGCATGGAGGCTCGAGAAGAGTGGTTGGGTTAAGACAACATACCAACAAACCCTAGGTATTCTAGTCCGATGACTGAGTGGATCTGTTGTATGTTGGCATTCCAGTCTGATGACTGATTGGGCGAAGGCATTCCATAAATATATTTTGAAATAAACATTTTTTTCTTAATAATTGATTTATAATTAGAGACTTTTGCCTTATTTAAAAATAAAAATGTTTGATTGTGAAAATGAGACTTTACACATAAACATCAACAACCTCACAGAGTTCATGTGTACAAAATGAGAAATAGATTACCCTATTAAGTCATTTTTCTCGGCTAACCTGGAATAACCAATCATAAGGACTGAATGTGTATAGTTTAACAAGTTGAAGGGGTAAATGGGGACGAAAAAAAAAACAGTTACCAAATGTGTACAAATCGAAAAATATATTACCCTTCTAAGTCATTATCCCTTTAAAAGGAAATCTTGAACGACCTGCGAGATAATAAAATATGGTTTGATGATATTTAAAGGGAAATCTCGAAATTTTTACATACTACAACTCAACATCAAATTCTCCCTTGGTCCTGCAACGAAGCAATCTTGTTGCTCAATACCAAATCCTTCAAAATCGGCACAAAATGACAAAACAAGTAAGGTTTATGTGCTTAATCATCATATAATCATAGAATTAAAGTTTTCAATAATAGAGACAATATTTCCATGAAAAGATTACGATATACTACACATAATATTTGCAGTTGTAAACATTGATATACTATAGAATAAGAAATACATTGGTTGAAAGCCTAAACACACACACACACACATATATATATATATATATATATATATATATATATATATATATATATATAGAGAGAGAGAGAGAGAGAGAGCAATGATCATTTGAGAACTCATATTTTCTCGAAAACTAAAAGTGGACCGTCTGATTAAAAAAAGTTAAGGGCTAAGATCTTTGATGGTAGTTTTTTAAATATATAGCAAAAAAACAAGGAAGGGTATCTTAATAAAATAAGACAAGAGCATTTAAGGGATCTCGTAATTTGCTCCCCAACCTAATTAGTCTTTCTATCGCTCGTTTCCTTCTCCCGATTCTTCACCAACTCCATCTACCTCCTCCCTAACTCCATCGAGCACCTCCCTCCGCCCTCCACCTCCAACGCCCACCCCTTCCATCAATCATCTCCTCCCTCCCTCAATCGACCACCTCTACCTCCGTCAACGATCAACAACGGCTACCAATCAATAATTAATCTGGAAGCAAGCATATGTTCACAAGTCGCTCTCGCTTGTGTTGCTTATGCTTCGAATTTCAAGCTCGAGAACTCTAAGCTCGTTAGTGTTTTGAATGATCTTTCACGCAACTACACGGATCTCATCTTGAAACCGGCTTATAGAACTTTGTTCGACTCGGATGCGGAATCAAAAGGCGAAGTGATGCTCCGGCAGAATTGAGCGATATCGCCTTAGCATCCGTCAGATATCGTCGTTGCCGCCCACGGCTTTGTCAGATCGATGTCACGACTGCTCCATCTTCTCCATCTCTTGCGCCTATAAGTAAGTCTCTCTCTCTCTCTCTCTCTATATATATATATATATATATATATATATATATGTTATGTAGAATCGATTGCGTATTTACCATCGATTGAGCTGTCATCTGAACCAATTTTTAGTGAGAATCGATTGATTCCTGAAAATCGATGGTTCGTTACAATCGATATTGATTGCTAAGTAAACAGAGGTTGGTGAAAATCAAGTTTTTGCGGTAAATCAATGCTTGCTAAGTTGTTGTGTAGAACTGAAAATTGATTGTTTGCTACGTACCACGTTACAATTACTTTCTAAAATTCGTTTCCCATACTTGGTGATTCACTTGTGATTCACATATGAATTACATGTGATTCAAATGTAAATCACATATGATTTACGTGTAAATCACATATGTATTTTTGTGAGCGTTTTTGCATCAATCAAATTCTTTTTAATTTTATTGTAGATTTGGAAGAAATTGTGGTGAATATTGAAGAGCTGGAAATGATAAATCGAAGAAAATATGGAAATATTGACACGAAGACATGAAAATACTTTGAAATTTTGTAGCACTTTTTTGTTTTTTATATTTTATATTGTATAGAATAAAATACTTGTATTGTGTTTATAGATTAGTAAATAAAATGAGTTTTCTTATGATTTTCTTACAAATATTATAGTATATGAAAAATGCATACATGCATTTGTAAAAATATGCATAAATGTACCAAATATGTTGATTTTTTTGGTTAAAAAAATATAGTATTTTTTAAATATTCCAGTCTTTTTTATTGATTTTTAAATATTTTTTTTTAAAATGTAGTGTTTTTTTTTTAATATTGTTTTCATTTTTTTTTTTTCAAAAATTCAAGTTTTCTATAAAAAAAACTAAAAAATCTGCACTTCAAAAAAAACTGAAAAATACTATTTAAAAAAAAACTGAAAAATGCTATTTTTTTAAAAATCTGCAAAAATTTGATTTTTTTTTTCAAAAATTCATGTTTTTCTTTAAAAAATTAAAAAATCTGCACTTTAAAAAATAAAAAACCGGAAAAAAAAATACTATTTTTAAAAAAATTCGAAAGTTTGATTTATTGTGCAATTTTTTAGACATTTCTATTAATATGTAGAATAACACAAAAAATTAAACATTAAATGAAATGGATAAGATTACGATCATGCCCTTAATGAATTAGTTTTGATCTTACGCTCCACTTTTAGTTCTTGGGTTCTCGGGAAACTATGAGTTCTCAACCGATCTCCACTATATATATATATATATATATATATATATATATATATATATATATATATATATATATATATATATATATATAGTAGGAATAATATTCTGGTAATGTACGAAAACAAACAAGAAATAAAAAAAAGTCGAGGCATGTGTTTAACACATTGTCCTTAAAACAAATTCTCCAACTATCGGGTATTTGTTTCCCATGATACAACAACTAGAAGTGGTTCTTCTAGACCACCCGAACCCTCATTAGGCCTGGATTTTACTTTTAATTCAGCAAGAAAACTAAGAAAATGAAATGGAGAAGAAAATAGTTTTTGTATTCTTATTGGTGTTCTCAAATGGTTGTATAGTAGTAGTGTTTATACTACACATTCTATAACCTCCCATTTAAACATCTTTTTTAATCACAAAATTAATGTGTGTTAATATGTAATTAAATTGTAATATTAATTACAATTTCAGTTACAAAGGAAAGAAATATTTGCAAGAAAGGTCCCTAATCTTTTCTTTTCTTTCTCCCAACCATTAAACTCTTTTATTTACTTCTTCAAACACCCTTACTTTAAGGATTAATTTCTCATCCATATAAATCCATTTTGGATGTTTTAAAAAATGGAAAAAAAAACCCATTTTTATAAACAGGTTAGCACCAATTTTCCAACAATCGCCCACATGAATGAAAATTGATCAAGCATTTTCAAGCTACCTAGATAAAATACAACAGTTGAATCATGCATATGGTGTTTAGGTGTTATCCTTTGAACCTTCCCTTAAGATACATATTTATTTTACTAGCGGACCAGTAGACTCGATGTCCTTGAACTGTTTTGTCGTTTGTGTAAATAATCAATATGTATCTCACATGATTCTTCCTAAACTAGTTTGGCTCTTATTGATGTGTCCGTTATGGTTATGGACACTTGCCTGGTTCTGTAAGAGCTCTTAGGAATGTGCCTATACAATTCCTTTTGAAGCGACCTCACTTCTCTCTCACATAGGTGATTCCATCATAATCATTAAAGCTAATCCATTATGATTTGCAACTTATCATCTTCGACTATAAGCTTAACCTGCATTACTGTTTGCTTTAGGAATGGGTTGGTGTTAACCCCCACAGTGATTCACAAATGTTATATTCAAGTAGGTTGTCCCATTAAACCTAGATTTTGGGTTCTCCAATCAACTAGGTTGGGTTTTCCTTTGTAATAACTTATTAATCAATGGGTTTTAGTCTTATTCCTCATAAAGACCTCTCATTCCAAGCATTTCGTTAACGGATCGACGATCTTATTTTGACTTTATGTAGTCATTAAAGATAATTCATCTTGAGAGTCATTGTTGAATGGTGTTATGTATTTGACAAATATGTCTAGACTCACCATGTACACATATAGGAGATATTGACTTATCATGGGACGTCTCCTAAGAACTTACAAAGCCCTTTAGTTTCATTAGCTACCATTGGTTAAACTTGCAAATTTGTTCTCCTACATTTTCCAACAAATGTTGACCATTATGAGTTTGGTTACTCTTACACCATAGTTACCACAAATGAATATGCATAATTGTGTCAACATAATACGATAAGCATATGTACTACATATATTTGTCAATTCACAATAACATTGGCCAGATGTAATTATGAATATTCCATATACAAGTTTCCTTGAAAATATCAGATTTTTTCATGCAATTTCTTGCTTTAACCATCTACATGTAAAATTCTTTAGGCGTCCTCTCTCAAGGATCCTACTATGTCATAAAATAGAATAACACTTTAAAGTGTCATTTATATAGATCTATTTCATCACACATATTGATGTTGAGTGACATATTCAAACTTTTGATACCCGTTGTTCCAAAGCTTGCTTTAATCATATGATCAATTTACTACTCATACGTTTTATTACTTTCCATTGGGTAAGATAACTGTTTGGCAGTTCCATGTAGATTTATACTTCTAAATCTATGTTTAGAAGTTTTAGTTTCATATCAGAATGATATGCTTCCAAATTTTGAGAAGTTAAACCACATATAATTATAAGAGCATACAAATTAAATTAATCAAGACATTCTTATGTTTGTAATCCAAACATGTATTTCAAATATGTCATCAGCTCGTACTTCTCATTTAGAATTCCACTAAATCACGGTAATCTCTCAAGCTTAATATTTCAACCAAGAGAACCATTATTAGTTTTTACAAATTAATCCAATATAGATCATATGATTCCAAATATAGAATACTCATATTTCCATTCATAGTCCTTTCAACTTCATGTTGAGTATCTTAATATTCATCAAAAACATTATCTTGTTTTGATGAATTCCAACCAATTTTATTGGATTTAGTGGAAATAGTTTCATGGAGTATAGAAGTATCATTTGATTCTAAATTTCTAAACAAAGAATCGGTATATATATTTCTATTGAAATCATAAACCATTATGTTCTAAATGGTTCTCATATTCTTTGGATATATCTACTTTCATTTGCCTCTTGACAATCCATTTATAGCCTAGTGGTTTACATACTAGAGGTATATCCACTAGCTCTCATGTGTGATTTGGAAAGATAGAAACCATTTCACTTTTTATTGCCTCTTTTCATTGAGATATGTCAAATGAAGTGAATTCCTTTTTGAAAGGTTGGGGCTCTCTTTCAACCATATACATGCATAAATCATATCCAAATGATTTCTCACTTGTCCCATTTTACTCCATCATGATTTATTTATTCCTCCATTTCTTCTTCACGAGAGGATTCGTTGTGCCCAATTGTTTCAGAGCATTTGTTTTTTATTTATCAAGACATGGAAACACATTTTCAAAGTATAATCCATATGTTGATTCCATTAGTTAAGAAAACAATAAACACTATTGTTTTGTGCATAACCAATAAGCATGCACCCAACAATCTAGTGTCCAACCCTTACAACCCTTGGGTAAGGTATCACTCCCTTTACACCCCCACATTCGAATGTATTTGTAAGATGATTTTATACCCGACCATAACTTAGATGGTATTTTTTTTCCTCTTTTCTTTTGGGGCACCTTATTTAAAAGGTAATTAGTTGACAACATAACTTCCCCTCACATTGCGTGTGGCAACCCAAACATAAGCAACAACATGGCATTCATCATTTCATTTAAGATATGATGTTTCCATTCGGTGATGCCATTTGTTATGGTGAATAAGGTGCCTTAAGCTCATGTTTAATACCACGAATTGCAAAAAAAATCCTCAAATGGTGATGCATATTCACCTCCACATTTACTCTTTTTGTTGAGATGATTCTCAACCTAACTTTTGTACAATTTAAACTTGTATATCTTTACCTTTAAGTAAATTAACTTAACAGAGTTTAATGCAATTGTTAATAAAAGTGATAAAGTACTTATATCACCGTTATATGGATTCGACTTCATATCACACACACTTTTGTGAATTAATCCAAGGGGTTTAGTTGTCCTTTCAACGAACCTGAATGATTGGTGTGTTAAATTTGACTCAACACAAGTTTTACATCCATATTTTGACTTATATGAAAGTGAGGTATGTGTTCAAGTTTGATTAACCTTCTTAATGTATCAATATTAACATGTCCAAAATCTAGCATGTCACACATTATAAATTTAAGGAAGTAAGCGGAAGAGTTATCCAACTCATTGATAGTACGCTCATTAGCCAATATATGGAATTTAAACATTCCACCATTCGCATAACACTTGCCTATAAACATACCATTTTAAGTTAGTACAAAATTATTGGACTCAAACACCAAACAAAAATCAATTTTTGTTCAACAACCATCCAAACACTAAGTTTTTCCTAATCAATTGAGCATACAACATATCATTAAGTGTTAGGTCTTTTCTATGTGATACCATTTCTGGAATGTTTTAAACACCAACTTTAAGTGTTTAGAATCACAATTTCAAGAATAGATTTCTGCCTCGACTTGGACAACCTTATAATTCCTGAGTCACTCCCTCTTTAAGCACACATGGTGTACACCACCCATATCAATCCATCACTCGATGGAGTTAGCATCGATAGAGTTTACTTTGGAAATCATTCCACTTTGGATGGTGACATTTGTGAAATCATTTACACACTAAATATAAATGTTTAGAATTCTAATTTCTAGAAAATATGTTTGCCTCTTGCTTGGACAAAACTCAAAATAATTAAAATTTATATTTGAATAATTATGAAACTTGATTTTTGATGCATGAATTCTAAAATTTGATTTCTCATGCAGAAAACTGATGCATAAATTATGATATCAGAAAACTAATGTTTTCTTTCAACAAAATTATTTAAAATGTGATGTTTTTAAGTAAAACCAAGGTGTTTTCTGATTTCCAAAGTTGTTTTACATAAAATTGAAGTTGTTTCTGACTAAACAAAGCCTTTTTGTTTTTAAGAAAGCAATGTGGTCTGTTCAAGACTGCTTTAGCCCCACTTAAACTTGTCAAAAAAAAATCTAAGTTTATAATCCAGTAGTACTGCCCCTGTGTATCATAGCTGTTAAAATTTAACCAGTCAGTCAAAATGTTATTTTTCACCATAGTTAGAGTTGTTTCCAGCTTTCGGCCAAAAGTAATGAAATGAAGTAGACTCATATACAAAACTTTGAGAATTGGTTTCAACAAAAAATGAGCAACCATGACAAAGTTATGATTTTTCAAAGATTGGGACATATTAGAGCATTTCATAGTAACACGTAAATTGTGTTTTTGAGTTAAGTTAGCTTCTTAACTCATTAAGTACTTAATAGAATCAGTACCAAAGTTGGAAAATTAGATACTTAATTACAAATACATCTCTTAGTGACTTAATGACCAAATGTGCTTCAAAATCACAAAACAATCCTCTTTTTTTTCTTATGAAAATCGTATAATATTAAAAAAATACAAGTAAAATTGTTTCCGATTTCTAGTTCGATTCGTACAAACGAATTTTGTTTCAAGATTGTAGGAATAATATTCTGGTAATGTACGAAAACAAACAAGAAATAGAAAAAAGTTGAGGCATGTGTTTAACACATTGTCCTTAAAACAAATTTGCCCGCTATTAGATGTTTGTTTCCCAGGATACAACAACTATAAGTGGTTCTTCTAGACCACCCAAACCCTCATTAGGTATGGATTTTACTTTTAAGTCTACAAGAAAACTAAGAAAATGAATTGGAGAAGAAAAGAGTTTTTGTATTCTTATTGGTGTTCTCAAATGGTTGTATAGTAGTAATATTTATACTACACATTCTATAACCTCTCATTTAAACACCTCTATTAATCACAAAATTAATGTGTGTTAATATGTAATTGAATTGTAATATTAATTACAATTTCAGTTACAAAGGAAAGAAATATTTGCAAGAAAGGCCACTAAACTTTTCTTTTTTTCTCCAAACCATTAAACTCTTTTATTTACTTCTTCAAACACCCTTACTTTAAGGATTAATTTATCATTCATATAAATCCATTTTGGACGTGTTAAAAAATGGGAAAAACTCATTTTTATAAATTGGTTAGCACCAATTTTCCAACATATATATATATATATATATATATATATATATATATATATATATATATATATATATATATATATATATATTAGAATAGGGTAGCATGTATCATATAATTAAAATAGGTCAATTAACCTATTTTAAAAAAGAAAATTTTCAGATTTTAAGTGATCATTAATTCCCTTATTCTTAAAAAAATATGAATTTTTATATTAATTCTAATTAAATTTTAATATTATTTTTAATAATAACCGATTTTATTCTGTCAGAATGACAAAAAGTCAACAATAAATTAGTAAATATATTTGTGGTTTTATTCTTGCATAATATGGTTTCATTCAATATACTTTTTACATTCATTTTAAAAAAATTATGAGTAATAATGGTTTAAGGATTACATTTATTCTTAAAGATTAAAACTAAAAATGGTTAAAAAAGAAAAACAAAAACATTAATCCATTCCGAAATAATATTATTGTTAAGAAACACTTTATACATTCTAGCATAATACATTTTGCAAGAATACAGTCTAGTTCTCCACGTTTGTCTCCTTTTCCACATCAATGACAGTCTTTTCAAAACCTAAATTCATAAAAAAAAACATAATCAACTTTCAGATATTAAAAAATTTAGAGCATTCTAAAATAATAAAAACTATAAATTCTGATAGAATGTAGTAGACATTAAAAAATTGTAATTTAACTTATATTCTAATAGAATTTATAACATCTTTTTTATAAAATAAAAACACCAAAATGCATTTATATAAATAAATTCTGACAGAATACAAGCAAGTATACTTGTTAACAAATATTCTCAAAGACATTCTTACAGAATACAAGCAAGTATACTTGATGTTAACAAACATTCTCAAAGACATTCTGACAGAATACAAGCATTACTTATTTAATGGAAACGATATAATGGACAGTGATAGTGTCACACCCCGAAACCGATGACGGAAACGTTTTGGGGCGAAGGACATCATGTAAAGTATCACAACAAATGTACATAGCAAGCATAGTAAACACGAAACATTACATTACATACATTCATTAAATTTGTTTGAAAGTGGAAAAGCAAAGTAATACAAGTTTTAGATACATAAGATTAAACAAAAGTAAAGACGAGAATTCCATCTGCTCTGTCTTCTGCAAAAGGACGCGAGATACATGTCTAAGGAGAACCTGAGAATACAAGCAGTTTAAAAATCAGCATAAAGCTGGTGAGTTCATAAGCTGTTTGTTTTTGTAAAAAGATCATATTTCCTTTGGTTTTCTGAAAAGTTGTTATCCAAGAAAATCCCATATTTTCTTATAATGACAGTTTAGTTATATATCTAAATTTTCGTTCGATACAACAGTAGATAGTTTAATACGTAAGACTATATATTGAAAATCCACTGGGAATACCATCCAGTACAACAGTAGATAGTTATAATATATAAAACTATAGATTTAAAGACCACTGGGAATACCATCCAGTAAAACTATAGATTAATAGAAAATATAGATTTAAATCACTGGGAATACCATCCAGTAAAACTATAGATTAGAGAAAATATCGATTTAAAACCACTGGGAATACCATCCAGTAAAACTATAGATTAGAGAAAATATAGATTCAAAACTACAGGGAATACCATCCAGTAAAACTATAGATTAGAGAAGATATAGATTCAAAACCACTGGGAATACCATCCAGTAAAACTATAGATTAATAGAAAATATAGATTTAAAACCACTGGGAATACCATCCAGTAAAACTATAGATTAGAGAAGATATAGATTCAAAACCACTGGGAATACCATCCAATAAAACTATAGATTAGAGAAGATATAGATTCAAAACCACTGGGAATACCATCCAGTAAAACTATAGATTAGAGAAGATATAGATTCAAAACCACTGGGAATACCATCCAGTAAAACTATAGACTAGAGAAGATATAGATTCAAAACCACTGGGAATACCATCCACTAAAACTATAGATTAGAGAAGATATAGATTCCGTGAATAAGCTTATATTATTATATTAATACGTATTGTGAGTCGGATAACCAGGCTAATATGACAACGAAACCTCCTTGACGTTCTTCAAGCGTCGGACGATATCTAGAATTTGTCACCCCAGACGTGCCCGCCTAACTGTAGCTAGCAGTTTAGGTGTGGGATTGTCAGTCCCGAATAGATCTATTCACAAATTCCACGCTCTCCCTCCAGGAGACTCTGGTTACACTTACGGAGAGGATTTACTGATAACCCCAAGGGTTAATGAAGATAATCTCACAAGCTAGTATTAAATTATTCACGATGTACTCGTTCGTTATCAAACATAATAATCATTTTAAAACATAATACAGTAAACACAATTTAATACAATGAAATTATCTGGCAAGATACTTTAAATTAAACAGAGATAAACTGAATCAGACATAGTTTATCTATTAACTTTGCGTAAAATCTGTGTCCGTAAAACAAGAACTAAAGATCCCAAATTATTACCATAATAATTTGATTGGTTCGATTGTTTCCTTTACTGTAATTGAAATCTACTTAGTTATATTCAGTAAAACATCCCTTATGCTACGCATGATACAAAAGGGGTAAAGATATCTAAAAGTTTGCCAGATATTTATAGAATTACATTAGTTTTAGGTTTCGAAAACATT
Source organism: Lactuca saligna (assembly GCF_052625555.1). Lineage (NCBI taxonomy): Eukaryota > Viridiplantae > Streptophyta > Magnoliopsida > Asterales > Asteraceae > Lactuca > Lactuca saligna. The sequence goes on along the minus strand of NC_136422.1, from coordinate 135,093,842 downwards.
TATAGTTTGCTTGTATTCCCCCCCCCCCCCCCCCCCGAGAAAACATTGAAAAACACAGAAAAAGGTGTAGGGGTATGAACTCACCAGTCGAGAAGTGTGCCGGTTTGATGCTAATTGTCCGTTCAGGGATTGAAAACACACGAGGTTCCTATGTAATATGAATAGATATATAATTGTATCTAATTAGACTTCGAACCACTAGTTAGATAAGAGTAAACACTTCTAGACGTGAAAACACTTCAATTCAAGTGTTTGGAGTGACCCGGGTAGCATCTACGGACGTATAGGGCATAGATATGGAGTTTGCTCTTCAAGAGTAAACTACTTTAGGAGTTTACGGTCCAAATGACCAACTCTCCATGAGTTTACGGCCATAAACTCATGGTGGGGGTGTTCTTGGTTGCTAAATGGCCTTATAGCACTTTAGGGGTGATGCTAGACTTGGTTTTGTGGCATTGGAAGGGAATTTGGGCATCCTAATGACCATTTGAGGAGTTTACGGCAATAAACTATGAGTTTATAGCCGTAAAATCTTATGTACCAATTCTTAATGTGTTTTGATGGTCCTAGGTTAATTGCAATGCACAAAGGAATGTTCTAGGGTTGATTCCATGGCTTAAGAAGTGATTGGGACTTGAATTGACCTTGGAAAAGGAGTTTACGGTCTATGAAGATGTTCTTGGTGAGTTTACTACCTTAAACACATGATTTTATGGCAGTAAACTCATGTTTTTCCATGATTCATGTGATTTGGTGGTTTAAGGTTAAGCATGCTAAGTTCTAGACCCATTTCTAAGCCATACAAGGTGTAAGGGCACTTTAACACCCATTGGAGGAGTTTAAGGTCTAAGAATAGGTGTTTACGGTCCAAGAATGTTCTTGGGCCGTAAACTCAAGTTTGACCCATTTGTGTATGTTTTGATGCATTTCTTCAAGGATTATAATGTTCTATACTCTCGTGGAATCTTTCTGGAGGTGTTTAGGGGCAAACTAACACCTTAAATGATGTTTATGGTCCATGAATGAGCGTTTACGGTCCAAGCATGTTCTTGGACTGTAAACTCATGTATAAGCCTCAAATGATAATATTTTGGGGTCCTAAGCTCATGCATGCAAGTTTCTAAGTCATACTTAAGCACTAGAAGTGATTTGGAGGGGTTGTGGGGCTTCAAAACCCTCTTTAGAGGTGTTCACGGTTTTGGGAGGTGTTCCCAACCGTAAACACTTGTTCATGGGTGTTTTGAGTGATTCAAACATAGATTTTCATACCAATCAAGTTAAACAACAAGTTAGCATAGAATGCTTACCAATTAGAGGCTTGAAAGGGGGGTTTTTGGATCAAAATCGGATTTTAGAGAGAGAGTAGTGAGAGAAAGTGTTTTAAGAGAGAGAAAAAACTTCAAAATGATATCACTCAATCCTTTATATAGGGGTTGAGTTTATGGCCCGGTGAAATTCTACCTGATACTGACGTTAAACGGTGCTTTTGGTCGTACCCGACTTAATTGTTTATAACCCGACGGAATAAAACTAAAATTTATCCAATTAAATATCGAAAGTGTTTTTACGTGTTTCTAATGTGTCTGGATACTTACGAGGTCATAATTAATAAAAATCTTAAATTAAATGACAAAATACAAAATGTTAACGGAAAAATCAAAAGACAAACGGGTTTTACCGATGGAATGGGTTACAGCGATGGAACAATTTACGGGTTGTTACAGATAGCATATTCTACTAGAATGTTTTTTAATTTTCCTATCTAAAAATGTTTTTTTTACTTTTCCTATCTTGACAAATAAGAAGATTGAAATTGAATTCTAATAGAATAATAGGCATTATGAGAGTTTTGACATAATACATACAACATGACCAGATTCTCTTTAAGGCATTTCCACAAACACCTTTTGTGCAACATATATAATTAATAGAGAATTAAAAGCTTAAAGTATAAAAAAACAAATATTCTCATTGTTCTTCTAATGCGAATTTAAGGAAGTGTACAACTCAGCAAAACTTAACATCCATTAAAATAGGTTGCTTCATCAATTAGGGTTTAAGAAAAGTGGTTAGCGTCAATAATTTTTAAGATGTATTTCTTATAAATAGACGTGATTATAACAATAAATTTTACATAAAGATTTTAATTATAAATAGAATTGAAGAGATAATAAGCGGAATCAACTATTATGCAAATTATATCACTAATCTATGAATTATTTTTTTTTTGCCCAGAATTGTAAAATTTACGTTACTGATTACCTAGATTTGCAACTTGTCATTAATTTCTTCAATTACTTCTTCCTCAACAACACTAATGGAGATGGAAGTGCTGGTGAAGGATTTTAAACTTAATTGTGTCTCGTTTTTTTATTTTTTGTCGGCGACGGGTACTTTAGGGTTGTTCAATGGTGGAGGCATCAACATAACCATTTTGAGGATGAATGATAACGTAGTGAAATGATGTAGGGATTTAAATGCTATTTAAGGGAAATTGACCCATTATTTTAGCGATTATAATTTTGGAATATAATTAAGTGTACATACATAATGACTAAACTACCCTTTATTATTCAATTAATGATTTGTTTTCTTAAATTCTGATTGGTCAATTCATGCACACAATAGTTGTTGGAAACATTTGAACATCTCTCTCTCTCTCTCTCTCTCTATATATATATATATATATATATATATATATATATATATATATATATATATATATATACTTAAACCGTGTGAAACTAAAAAAAAAACATGAAAGTTAACCTTTTTATGAAGATGTTGGTGCACTGGTATTGTGACGGAATGTGGAATACGAACAAGACTGATTCCAACTTTATTACATGCAATTGGATATCGAGCTCAATATGTTTGACCAGTTAGTGTAGGACCGAGTTAAATGTTATATAGATTGCAGTGATGTTATTGCAATAGACAATAGTAGTTGAGTGAATTGGCATGTTTAACTCTTAAAGAAGATTGTGCAGCCAGGTAGTCAGCGGTGGAGCCAAAAAAATTATACAATGGTACAAAAATTTTCAAGTTTCAATATAGTAAAGGCAAACAGTTTATTAATATTTAAAGTCGTAAATCATATATATATATATATATATATATATATATATATATAATTTAATAAAAATTTACAATTAAACATCAAGAACTTGCAAAAACACATATTTGTCAATAAAAATGACAAAACAATCATTTAAAACATGATCATCCATGGTATTCTACAACTTATTCTCTCTCTGCACTTGCTTTGGCAACATGAAAATATATATTTTATGTAGTTATTCTATCCAAGACATTAAAAATATGGTACAAACCCTTTAGTTGGGGATGCAATAACATAAAGTTTGTTTAGTAATAATTTGTTTTATATATAAAACAATTTATTTTGGATGTTTCAGTACCCCCACTTCCCCATATAGCTCCACCACTGCAGGCAGTCTTGTCAATTGTAGTCGCAAAACCGTTGTATTTAATTTTGATGCTAAATCATGAATTTGTGTGCTGTCATTTGGAAAATCATGAGAAAAGATTGTCACAAAAAATCCCTAGTGTGGACCATTGTGTAATGTGGCATCCCTATAATCTACGTCGGATTAGGACGTAAGGGTCATACACTGGCATGAATAGAGGGGCAAACTGTGATTGAGGATTGATACGAATGTAGGCTTGGTAGTGTGGCACTTTAAGATCATATATATAAAGACACACCTCTCGAACAACAAAGGATATGTTTGGCCGATGGAAGGTAAAATTCTATAGTGCCACTGCAAGGATACAATATAGAAAAAGGTCAGAAATAAGAGTATTGATTGTGCTTAGTTTTGTTGTCGAGTCCACTAGTTTCTTGCATGGATTTCATTAAAATATGTAGGCTTGTTCGAGAATCTATATTGCATATTGATTTTAAGAGAGAAAGATGTTGTTTCTCACTATTGGAATTGGTGACAAAATTTTCAAGAAAATAATTCAACGCTCTCAAATTAGTCATATAGAACTCAAAGCTACCAAAGGGCTAATAGCCTAGCGATATCAGGTGGTTTCCTCCCTCTTTAAGGTTGAAGGTTCAAGTTTCATGTGGACATATATGAAATTATGTGTTAGATTAAGCGTAGAGTAGATTTTCCGTTTAAAAAAAAAACTCAAAGCTAATTCAGGAAATCATTTTTTGAAGGATATATGTGTTAGATGCGGTGAGACGATGTAGTTTACATAAAGAAGTAGGTGTGCCAAGTTATGTCTATATTTTAGAGAGAAATAAGGATGAAGAAGTCTTGTTATATGTAAAGTTGAGGCGTAAGACGAGACCAATTAAGTTGGAACTAGGGTTGAGGGCCTTGTTTCAGACCCTATAAAGATTTTCGCAAGTATCATTCATTAGTGAAATCTAACCCCTAACCCCAAATTAAATCCTGAAATACCTCTGAATCATGTAACAGGAGAGACAATCAATAACCTCTAATCTGGTGAATTACTATTACTTGTATTTCTAACCCATAAAAATGTGTTTGTCTTTACTTCATCAATCCACCCAGTTATTATTATGATTTTATTATTATGGATCAAATCATTTGTAGCTTTCCATATCATCCATTAGGTAGCTAAGAAAATTACATGAATACATTTCTTAGCTTTTGGATATCTATTATAATTTTTGGATTCATAACCAATTCCTCCACAGTTATTACTGTTAAAGTTTCTACACCACCATGAGGCCATGATTTCATATCTGTTGGTCAAAAGAACATGTAACAAGTAAATAATATGTAGTTTCTTCAACAACACCACAAAGTATACACCGACCTGGAGTAATAATAGCAGCCCTCCTTATAAGGGTCACCTTGGTTGGGATTTTATTCCATGCAGCTCTCCAACTAAAATAATTCACTTCATCAAGGCCCAATTATTGCAATAATTCATATAGCCATATGGATGATATATTTTGACTTAATTAATTTTCGCATAGAACTAACCATGAAAGCACCAAAATCATCTTCAATCTATTTCCGTTGGTCATTCTGATCCAAAAGATTGATTTGACTTATCTCTTGCATGCAACTTTGCATATGTGTATGTTAACCAACCTAGCTGGATTCACGTTTCCAACACAAAAACCAAGAGATATCCTCATTGATAATTTCATATCTTTTTTCTGAGGTACATAATTTCTTAGCTTCTATATCAAGTAATAGTGGATTTTTATCACAAAGAGGCTCTATATCAACCCATTGGTCATGCCAAACACATATCTTATCGCCCTGACCTACCAAACATTTAAACATGCCCATATGCAGCTAATTTGATGAATAGCCATGATTATTTTTTCCCACAAAGATGTTAGATTTACTTTTGCAAATCTCAGACTGGCGACTCTAAGGCCACCACAAGACTTCGGGGATAAAACCTTATCCCAAGAAACTCAACATATTTGGAATTTGAATCAATTCCTCCCTAAAAAATGTCATACTAAATCTTTCTAGCAAGTTAAAGACATCCAATGGTGCTTTGAATATGGAGAAGTGGTACTTCAACAAACTACCAAGGATAGAGTTTACAAGGGTGATTCTCCTGCCAATTGATAGTGTTTTTGCCTTCCATAATGATAACCTACTTTGTAATTTATCTACCACGGTTTCTAGTTCTTGTGAAGAGACGTATTAGCTTGCGTCGGGAGGCCAAGGTACAAAAATGGGAAAGAAGTTGATTGACAATTAAGGATAAAATCCATTGAATCCAATCGAGTGTACTCTACACCGATACCAAATACCTTACTTTTTGAGAAAATAACTATCAAATCCAATCGAGTGTACGCTAAGTTTTGAAAATTTAAAGTGCTCTATTCCCCTACAAATAACGCATCATTTGCATAAAATAGATGTGAAACAATTGAACCATTGTTAATGGATTGCGTCCCATAAAAACACCAATTGATAGGTTTTCCTAATCTTAACAAGAAAAAATACATGGCAATGGAAACAACAAAATTAATTCTAATGCAAATTTAAGATCTAAACCCTACAAAGTTCACTAGTCTAATAATATGAACAACAAAGATAGTCAAGAAATACTAACCTTTTTCAAAATCGAATTTGCGTGAAGATCCCTTGTGGTTTGTCGAATTTCTTGAAGCTTTAGGAATGATTAACACCCGAAGTAGAATGCCTCTAAAGTGTCGCACCCAAAAAGCTAAGTGATAGAACTTAAAGCTAATGGTCCTAAGAGTGGCCCACTAGATTTCAAGAAGAGAAAAGAGAAAAAACCAATCTCGAAATTGAGAAGGAAGGAAATGAATCTATGAGGAGGTTGGAAGGGTATTTATAATTGAAGATGACTTGGTTGAGAAAATAAACTGATAAGGATAAATACCTAATCTAAATCCTTATTTAATCGAATTCCACCTCTTTTCATAAATGGAAGAATTCGAAAATCAATAGGGATAATCCCTAGTTGATTTTCATACCCTCTCCCAAGGTTCCAGAATATTTCAACTAGTCAACTTTTGAATAATTAATATTCAGTCCATGTACTTTTAATTTATATCAAATTAAGTCTAATCAATTCCAATTATTTCCAAATCAGCCCAAACTATTTTCTAAATAATTTATCAAGATATGACAATTTAATAAGCTAATTGTCTCTCCCTTTTAATATATATCTATATATATATATATATATATATATATATATATATATATATATATATATATATATATATATTCTCTAACTCATTTAGTTTTTCAAGGAAGCCCTAAAAGGACTTTGTTATTATTTCCAAAGTTATACCAACTAGTTTTGACATTGGACACCTATTTCCAACACCAGCATGACATACTTGCCTTATGACTATATTTAGGGCCTCGATAGAAACTATAAATAGAAAATATGAAGGTATTGATTATGTCAATCAATGATACTTATAGTATGGGCTAAGTGATCCATGATTATGTAAGTGGGTTAAACTAATAATATAACATATGGATAGTCCATGGAGGTTAAACCTATGGATAATAGGAATGTGGAAAGTCATGGATCATTAGGGTTTGCAAAGTGTAACCCTAACACTTGACACAATTATAAATAGCCCCCTCCATGCTCCAAAATTGGTTGCACCTTCAAAAGAGTTAAGTAACTTATTATCTTAGAACCTCCTTTGCATATTGGTGTTTCTGAACCATTAGAGGCATCACACTTGAGGTGCTCAAGTTTCCAAAGGTCAAGAACTCTACCCTATTCAAGAGGTATGTATCCTAACTATGCTTTGATTATATATAGCTTCAATTGCATGCTAGCTAGGGTGTATGCTTTGGAAAATGAAAATGAATGTATAATTAGAGAAAACATAGATCCAAAGCATTTAAGGTTGCATGTGCACTTAGGAAGTGTTATAGTGCTCAAAACCCAACAGTGGTATCAGAGCCAAGGATTGTTGTCTATTATATTAGATGGTTGCTTGTTTTTAAACTTGAAAAAATTAAGTTTTCTGCATTGTGATCGATGAACTTGTCGAGTCCACTGGGGAACTCGACGAGTCCATGCAGAAATGAAGCTACTCGACGAGTCCAGTTCATGGACTTGCCGAGTTGGCTAATCAGAGTGCAAAAATTCGTGTTTGGCCAAAATTGGATATGATAATTACCCCAAACTGTTTTGAATAATAAAAAATATGTTTTTTAAGATATGGTAGTGATCATACTCATCCAATAGAAAAATAATTATCAAAGTTTTAAAATAGTTGTTGTTTGATATGATAAACCAACTTATTTTATTATTGTTGATAATAGTTAGATCAATAATTATATGATAATTTAGTTGTTATACATATGATCTAATTGATGTTTAATGACCTCCATAACTTGTCCTCAAGTTTTGGAAAATGAAAGGTCTCATCATTAAAATCAAATTAAACTCATAGGTTATGAATGTGAAGAGTTTTGACAAGTTTCAAAACTTGCCCTCAAGTTTTGGAATTCGCAAAGTATCATTAAATGAACTTTAATTCCAAACCCCAGAGTTTTAAAAGTTAAAATTCAACCCTTATACTTTATAATATTATAAGCTTAATATATATATATATATATATATATATATATATATATATATATGTGTGTGTGTGTGTGTGTGTGTGTGTATGTATGTATGTATGTATAAAACAAGTCGCTCTTACTGTTAGTAGGCCTCATTCACGTAGCCGGTCTATAAGGGGGGTATAAGGTTACTACCTATAAAATGGTGGTTTAATGGGTGTCCACTCTCACCCACTGCTTCCTTGACTGGTGGAGGTAGCCGAATGGGTAGGATAGGACACTAATTCTCCCTCATTAAAAGTATAATGATAAATATAAAGTAACTAAACTTTTATTTAATTCCCAATCTTAGTTACTTTAGGAAAAAGGTGAAAATGGTGCTAATCCATGAAATTACACTTTGCACCTTGTTAAGTCGTTAGTGGAGCATGTGTGGTTAACCGACACACTAATCTAGGACTGACAATGCGTGGAAAAGGGTAGCTTGATGTTAATCAAAGATCAATGGAGTGCATATGGTTAACCGGCACATTGATTAGGTGATTTGTAACATTAGGTGTACCATGTTAATTTACATGGTTATTCACACCTTGTTTGTGATCCTCGGCATCCCAGTCACAAACTTGAAGGGCACAATTGAGATTTAAACATCCCTTTGAAAAGTTCAATTAATCTCAAAGATCTAGGAATTTCAAACCAATTAAAACCTAATAATCTATTTCATTTTTCATGGTAGAAATTGGTAAATCGTCATTTACCTACCTTCAAATATTTTACAATTGGATTACAACATCCCTCTTCGTAATTGTAGAATATTGTGTTGGATCCTAGCCTTAATATTTGATATTGGGTGTACTATTAAGGATTGTCATCTAATCTAAACTTTTTTTCTTCTTCCTTTTCAGATGTCTACCCTAAACAATGCTTCAACACCAATTCCTTCAGGCTCTTTCTCCCTCATGAACCTATATAGGAAGGTCATTTTTGATGGCTCGAATTTCAGTGACTGAATTCAAAACATCATAATGGCTATTCGCTATGAGAAAAAATAATATGTCCATGATAAAGAGCAAAAGGAGATTGATGTCACCACTATTACTCCTGAACAAATCGATGAACACACTACTCATGAGAGGGATGCCACAAAGGTGCCGTGTCTTATGATTGCAACAATGACTGTTGAGCTATATAAGTCCTATAAGGACTACTATCCCTATCAAAATATATCATGATTTGATGGAAAGATACCATCAAAGTGTTTGGCAGGAGAGGTATGAGATCATTGCCTCCATGATCACAACCAAAATGAAGGATGGTGAACCCATCACGACCCACTTGCAGAAAATGCAGAGATATGTGGACCGCTTGCTAAAATTGAATGTTAATTTTGATGAAGAATTGGCCATAGATATATTTCTACACTCTTTACCTTCTTGTTATGATCAGTTTCGTATGACTTATCATATGAACAAGGAGGAGGTCACTCTTAGCAAGCTTCAAGGGCTTTTAAGGACTACCGAAAGCAACCTTAAAGGCAAGTCGGTTGTCTGTACTCCTACTACTACTTCTGCCCCTGTTTTGGTAATAGGACATGGAAAGGGAAAGAAGAGGAAGTCTCCCTCCAAGAGCCACAAGGGAAAGTCTCTTGATGGATCCTCTTCTAGTGGGACCAAAGCTGGTTCCGTTAACCCTTCTTCCAATCCGAAGGATGCTGACTACTTCCATTGTCATGAAAAGGGGAATTGGAAACGAAGTTTCCCCAAATACTTGCAGGACATAAAGGATGGGAAGATCAAACCCTCCTTTGCAGGTATTTACACTATTCAATATTATAACTCATCACATGCTAATTCTTGGGTCCTTGATACAGGTTGTGGATTTCACATTTGTTCTGATTTGCAGGGACTAAAAAGAAGTATGGATGTGGAGCACAAGAAGACAAACTTAATCATGGGAAATAGGAAAATGTCGCCTGTGACAAAAATTGGAGTTTATTCTTTATTTATTAGAAATGGTTTAAATTTAGATTTGAATAATTGTTGTTACTCGGCCGATATGGCGAGAAATATTATTTCCTTTCATAGTTTGTACAAACAAGGTTTTACATTTTCGTTTAATAATGAAGTTGGTGCAATTTATGCTTATTATAATGGTGTTTTTTATTTTGAAGCATTACCTTGCAATGGTGTATATAAAACCGTGAATATTGTAGATAACTTAGGAAATAATGTGTTGAATATTGATTCGTCCAATGCTTTAGACAAGGCATGCTTGTGGCATTATCGTCTTGGACATGTCAATAAGAAGCACGTAGCCCAACTCCAAAAGGATGGAGTTTTAGAGTCATTTGACTTAAAGTCGGATGACACATGCAAATCTTGTTTACATGGAAAGATGCCCAAGTTACCCTTCACTGGTACTTGTGAAAGGGGTGAATGTTTGTTAGACCTCATACATACCGATGTGTGTGGACCATTCAGAACCGCCACAAGGGATGCTAACCGCTTCTATGTGACTTTTACTGATGATTATAGTAGGTATGGCTATATCTACATAATCAAGCATAATTCGAAAACTTTTGAAAGGTTCAAAGAGTTTAAGCAAGAAGTGGAGAATCAATTGAGCAGGAAAATAAAGATGCTACGATCCGATTGTGGAGGAGAGTATCTTAGTATTGAGTTACTCGACTGTCTTAAGGAATTTGGAATTGTTTCATAATTAACGCCACCTACGATAGCACATCTTAATGGTGTGGCTGAGAGGCGCAATAGGACCTTCCTAGATGAAACGCCCATAAATCTAGGCTACTCAATTTAGAGATAATAGGGGTTGAAAACGAATTTTCCACAAAAGATTATTTATAATAAATAATCTTAACAAAGTTGTAGAATATATCTCAAGGATTCCGTACATATAAAGAGTGATGAAATCCGAGTTATAACGAATAAGTTATGACCCGTCGAAGTTTCACGACGGAACCGACACGACACCGGGAAGACGTAAATAGTGATTTTATGATAGAGTGACTTTTAGCCTTAGTAATCTAAATGAAAGTCGTAGAATATGTTATCCTAAGAGCATCCATAAAAAGAACTCCTAAATCTGACTTCGTATGAGGAAGTTGTGATTTTTCGAAGTTTCAGCTTAGCAGTGTACGACCCAAAACTCAAATTTTAGTTTGAGCGGTTTTTGGCCTACGCGACCTAAATGAGAGTTGAAGATCTCACTAATAGGAACTTAACGATAAAAAGACAGGTGAAAACGAAGTCTGTATGAAGGAGTTACGAATTCTTCGCGGTCATTTAACACTCTAATCTCCTCGTACTATTAAATTTAATATCGGTCGAGAATTAGCCGACAGAGTCTAAATGAAAGTTTTTGATCTTGTTTTTACCTATGTGTGGATATAAATAATGTCGAAAACAGAGTTCGTATGCAAAAGTTATGAATTTTTGAAAATCGGATGATTTCCACCCTGTGTGCGATGCTAAGTGTCAGCACCAGGTTGTTCCTGGCTATAGCCAGCCTCACGACATGAGCACCTTAAAACTCATGACGTGAGTGACCCTCCAAACTCCTATAAATAAGAGATGAAGCCCTATTCATTCCTCATACCTCCCCTCACTTCCCTCTCTCTCTCTAGAACTTCTCTCTAGCCCCGAAACCCCCCGAAAAGCCTAGGGAACCTCCCTAGCACAAGGAGGAAGACCCGGAGTACCCGACAGCTCCAAGAAAAAGAGTCTTTCGGCTTGGGAACGCTACTCCAGCGGAGCCCGGTTTTGAGAAAAACCCGTTGTAAGTGAGCTACGCTTAACCTATCTTTAGTATAGCTTATGATTCAATATAGTAATGTTATTAGGACCTTATAATAAATACTTGGGCTATTATTATGGGTTATATAAGTATTGTTTAATGTTTATATAATAATAATAGCTAGACTATTAATTAGTCTCAGTAAATAATAGACTAAACTCTAGTGGTAATGATATTAGGTTTTGTCAAAGGAAAATTGTGTTGAGAGTAACGAAGTGCTGTCCGAGTGCCGAGTCACCACCTTTTCAAATGAGTGCATAGTTACTTTTATCTTACACATAGATATGAAATATTTTATATAAACTACGTGCTATGTGTGCATATTACTTGAATACTTGTTGTTTATGCTGGATGAACGATTTTATATATGTTTTAAATGATTTAAACTATATACATATTTTATATCTACAAAATGTGTTGGGTAGAACATGAGTAGGTTAAAGATGAGATAAATGATGAGCGATGAGAGATGAGATGCATGATGAGTGATGATATATAAGTGGTAAAATATGGTGAGAAACGATGACCTAAGCGATGAGCCAAAACGATGAGTCAAACGATGACCTAAGCGATGGCCCCGTCATCTAGCAGAGTATGGATGACAACCGTGGACTATTCTAGACAGTCCAGTGGAGCACTAGCAGGCTCGTAACCTTTATGTATTGTGAACGATGTGTTCACCGGTGTACTCTAAAAACCCATTGACATGTATTGCGAGTGGATTCTAGGAAACAATATTGCCAATAAATGAGATAACCCTGACAGCTTTGGATTTAGTGCCTGTTGAGCAAACCCTGGCAACGATGGATTTTGTGCCTATTCCTTAGGATAATCCTTAGAAAATAATGAACAAGGAATAACTAATTCTTAGGGTAAATCCTTAAGAGTAAATAAGATAATGGGGATGGGTAATTCGGTTAATTGTTTGATGATTAAACATAATAACTATAATATTGTGGGTTGAAAACCCTATGTACTCACCAGGTTTCCCAACCTGACCCACTTAGTTTAGTTATATCACATGTGTTGATATGAAGTCACATTACACTGAGAGATTAAGGAGATATAAATCACTAGTGATAATGAATGTAAGTTCTATTTATGCTTATGTTTCTGTATTGACGATGACATCCCACATGTTTTAAAATGAATAAAAATACTTTTATTCGGAAATGCCTTGATAACGTATTTTTCATGTTTTACTGGGAACAAATTCCGCAACATTTTTATTAAAAGAGGCACTCTGATTTTTATAAAGCATAAACAAAATCGGTCTATTCTGGCAGTGAAAATGGGGATGTCACAGTAGACATGGTTCGTTCCATGATGAGTCGAGCTTCGTTACCAATCTCATTATGGGGGTATGCCTTAGAGACTGCCACCCATATCCTTATTCTAGTCCCTACCAAAAAAGGTTTCCAAAACACCTCACGAGATGTGGATTGGGAAGGTTCCCACATTAGACCACATCAAAGTTTGGGGTTGTGAGGATTTTGTGAGAAAAGAAACTCACGACAAGCTCAAACCTTGAAGTGAGAGATGTGTTTTCATCGGCCACCCGCAGAAGTCCTTTGGATATCTCTTCTATAGACCGAGTGACAATGTTGTCTTCGTTGCGAGGAGATGAGTCTTTCGAGAGAGAAAAAACTTATATGCTAGAAGTATAATGGGAGCCAAATTAACCTTGAGAGCTTCAAGAGTTAAGCGATGAAGGGACCTCAAACGCTAGCACTCAACCCGAGGAGGAAACTCCGGTTAAACCAATTGACAAGTCCATAGCTCCGAGGCGTTCCCGTAGACTTAGTGCTCCACCTGTGTTATATGATTTTCATATAACAGCTGAAGGTGATACATTTATCAGTGATAGCACATTGATAAATTTGGATGAACCTAATAACTACAAAGAAGCCATGGCAGGCCCTGAGTTTGCTAAATGGAAATAGGCTATGGACAACGAAATTCAGTCCATGTATGACAATCAAGTTTGGAACTTGGTTGATAATGTACCGGGCCGTAAGACAGTCAGGTGCAAATGGATCTTCAAGAAGAAGACCGGCATGTATGGGAATGTACACACATATAAGGTGCGACTGGTTGCGAAGGGCTTTACTCAAACTCTGGGAGTTGACTATGATGAGACCTTCTCACCAGTAGTGACGATTAAATCTATAAGGTTTATGCTAGCCATAGCTGCATTTCATGACTATGAAATATGACAAATGGATGTCAAAACCGCTTTTTTTAATGGATAGTTGGCTGAGGATGTTTACATGAGTCATCCAGAGGGTTTTGTCAGTGCAGAGTACCCTAATGGAGTGTGTAAGCTTGAGAAATCCATATATGGATTGAAACAAGCATCTCGAAGATGGAATCTTTGTTTTGATGAGAAAGTCAAAGAGTTCTGATTTTCGAGAAGCGAGGAGGAGTCCTATGTATATGTCAAAGCTAGTGGGAGTATAGTTAACTTTCTGGTGTTGTTTGTGGAAGACATACTACTCATAGGAAATGACATCCCAACCTTGCAGAAGGTCAAGTCCTGGCTTGGGAAGTGTTTCGCTATGAAGGACCTCGGAGAAGCTGCCTATATCCTAGGGATAAGGATATTGAGAAACAAAAGTAAAAGACTAATAGGACTTAGTCAAAGTACCTACTTGGACAAGGTGCTGAAACATTTCAGCATGAAGAACTCTAAGAAAGGCGACTTACCTATCCAAGACAATACCAAACTGAGTAAGACTCAGAGTACGAGTACAGAGGCTGAGATAGTAGAAATGAGTCATATACCATATGCTTCTGCAGTTGGTTCAATCATATATGCTATGACTTGTACTTGCCCTGATGTGGCTTTTGCTTTGAGCATGGTCAACAGATATCAAGGGAACCCTGGTAAAGCTCATTGGACTGCGGTTAAGAACATTCTTAAGTACCTGCGGAGGACCAATGACTGGGTCCTCACCCTCGGTGGGAGTGATGACTTGAGAGTAACAGGGTACAACGATGTGAGCTTTCAGACCGACAGAGATAATTTCCACTCTCATTCGGGCTGGGTGTTTATCCTGAATGGAGGATTAGTGACATGGAAAGGTTCCAAGCATGAGACTATAGCTGATTCAACGTGTGAGTCAAAGTACATATCAGCTAGCGAAGCAACGAAAGAGGCGATATGGCTGAAAAACTTCATCGGAGACCTTGGAGTTATTCCATCCATAATAGAGCCTGTGGAAATCTTCTACGATAATGAAAGGGCGGTTGCCTTAACCAAGTAACCAAGAGATCATGAAAGATCCAGACATATCGACAAAAAGTACCACTTCATAAGACATCAAGTAGAAGAAGGACACCTCGTGGTAAAGAGGATATCGTCAGAGGACAACCCAACAGATCCCCTCACAAAGAGACCGACTAGGGTTAAGCATTTGCAACATGCGAGGGGCATTGGGCTAAAGGACGATATTAGTTTTAGTGATTAGATAAACCGAAACTTGTAATAGCTAAATTTTAATTGACATTTGATGATGAATAAAACGAGTTTTATTTATAAGTAAAGTTATTGTCTTGTGTCAATTATTTACTATTGTTTCACTTTGCATGTTTTGACTTCCAGAATAAATAAGATTTATTCAAATTATCCACAGTCGTTCATAGTTTGAAGTAGGTATAAAAGAAGATTGTCATGAGTTGGCTTGTAGGATTGTCTAAGGAGTTAGACATTGCAACAGATTTGCTACACAATTCATGAGTACTTCTGAAATAAGATTTGAGTACTGGATCAACCCGCACTCACTTGTATCACTTTATGGAATTTATCATGAGTGATCGTGAGACGATAATATATATATATATATATATATATATATATATATATATATATATATTCAAACCTAGATATATGAGTTATTGACTATAAGTTAGTCATGACGGCATAAAGATGGACTTTTGTGGTGTAGCAAGTAAGATGGTCGATTATCATAATGGTAGTGAGCTGCGACGGTAATTGTAGGTGGTGCGACGGGTACTTGTGGTAGTTTTAATGGGATTAAGGGGTTTGATTCCAATGATTTTGAAAAAGAATGAATGAGATATGTGTTGTAGAAAAGATATTGAGGACGATATGGATGGGGTTAATTTTTTAATTTTTAATATTAAAATAATATTATAATTAAAAAAAATTATAAATGCATAAAAATAGTTTCAATCTATAATTACCTAAATTTGGATCACTGTAAATATTTTTGTAAGTAAAATTATATAACACATACTAAATCAAAAAATAATAAAATATAATAATAGCAAATTACAAAATGAGATAGTATAGCCACTAGACTCTAGAGAACATATGTGTAAAAAGAGTATAGACACCCATCCATTGAGATTCGCCACGAAACTAACACGGGTGACCTTGTTAGTTGTTATAGAGGTTGACACACCCAAATGTTACAAGCATTAAAACCAAGCTTTATCTGCACATCGTTTTGGCCCATGCGCAGCTATCCCTTTTATTTTTAAATAAAAAAGATCAATGGAATCATCATAACTACGTTCTTATCTCATTTCATGGAAGAGGACGATTGAGATCGGTATCGATACACGTTTCCATTGAAAAGGGTAACAAATTAAGAAAGAGACAGAAGGAAGAGGGGACCAAATTTTGGACTTTCTGTTTGTTGCTTTCTTCCATGGGCGAATGTTGGAACCATAGGAAGCAACTAAATTCTCTCTTCTATAAACCCTTTTGATTTCTTCGGGACGACAGACAAACCCCATCGGAATCTGGGTTTTGTATTTTCTTGAAAAATGAGGAACGATAGTAATAGAACCAGTGGCGCCGCCGGTGGCGGTGGCGGTGGTGGTGGTGGTGGTTATGGCGGTGCGGTGTCGCCATTAGAGTGTGATGTTGGGTTGGGTTTGAACAGCGAACCGTCTTATCCTTGTAAAAAGATGAGCTTGATAAACGTAAACCAGTATCGTCGTCACGATTTTGGTGGTGTTTATGGTAACAATGGCAGCCAACAGTTCGTCCACCAGAGTAATCCCACTAACCAACTTGCATCTGGGATTTCTTTCAAATCGCTTACAGGTTCTTAAATTAAAAAACTTTTTCTTGATATTGCTTGTGAATTTGTGATATCTTTTACATTGCATACACTTTGTTACAGATGGAGTTGTCGGAGCTTCTGGGAAAGTGCTTTTTACAGCGACACAGTGGCAAGAGCTTGAGAGGCAGACAATAATCTACAAGTACATAATGGCTTCCATTCCTATTCCTCCGCAGCTCCTCCTACCTTCATCCACTCAGTCCAACAGTACCTTCTCTTTCTTTCTCTTACATAATAGTAACTCATTCCTTATGCACTCCAACTGTTTGTTTAAATGCTCAGAATAAAAAAAGTTAAAAACTACGATTTGGGATTATTAATAGGGACGAATACGGGAATAAGATTCTCAAACGGGTCGGATCCAGAGCCATGGAGGTGTAGAAGAACAGATGGAAAAAAATGGAGGTGTGCAAAGGATGTGGGTCCCAACCAGAAGTACTGCGAACGCCATGCCCACAAAACCAGATCACGTTCAAGAAAGCCTGTGGATACAACTCATAATCCCACTGCAACTTCATCAAATCAGCAAACCAGGTGAGTTTTATACTTTAATTCACTAGTATAAATTATAAAATAAAATAATATGAAATGGGCTTTCTCTTGTTTGTTTTGATTTTGGTGTATTATTTTATGAAGGTGTCATGAATGGTTTATAAAGAGTAGTGAGACACCCTTGTCTCAATCGAAAAGAGATGATTGTTCACTTAGTTTATCAATGCAATCTAGTGGGAATGTGAATGGGAATGGAGTTGAGTTTGGGGATCAAGAGAGTTTTCAAATGGCTTTTAGAATGTTGGAGGGTGAGGGAGGAGAGTGTGGGGATGGGTTTAGATCAAACCACCAATGGCTGAACCAGGCGGCTTGGGAGGGTTCGAACCAGGGTTCGAACCCTTCGACGCCTGGTGGGCCATTGGGTGAAGCCTTGTGTCTAGGGATGAGTGGTGTGGATCATATGGGTCCAAATGTTGCATCTTCTTATGGGTCTTATGAAGGGGGTGATGATCGAAGTTGGTTTCTTTAGGTTAAACCTAATTTTAGGTTAAACCTAATGGATCTTGGATATTTCGGAGTCCAATTTTTACATGTTTTGTTGTTGGGATATGTTTTGATACTTAGATTCGGATAATGTAATAGTAAATCGACTACTATGGATTAGTGTTTATATATCAAAATCAAATGACTACAAAGTGAACTCATGTTGTACCACTAGAGATACAAATGTTGGAATTTTAAGTTATTTGTAATGGTTTTCTTGTTTGATTTCATACTAGTTTATGATATGATGGATACTTATTTATATGTGTGGGGAAATTCAATCTTGAAAGAGGTTGAAGATATAATGTTATGATATGTTTTTGAATCATTGTCTAATGGTATATGAAATTATGATGGAGAAATTAAGCAATTGATTTTGATAATGTTGTATGTGTATTACATCATCCATATCCGTGTAATGTTTGTATTTTAATTATTTAGCATCAAACTTTGCAATTGCTTCTTACATCTGTGTTTCTAACATTTTTTAAAAAATAAACTCATTAACACATAAAAAAACTATTATTATTAGATCATTATTGTTTCTCTTGCAAATACCAAGAAAGATTCAATTAAAATCCACCTCATAGATCCCTTTGAAATGGTAAAAACCTTGCAAAGCAATACTATATGGGTCCATCTTAATTAGCCTTATATACTTATTTTGGTGGTGAACGTATGTATTTGTATCTGTCTTACCTTATATATCACTCAATCTCTATGTCATAGACAAGTTCTGTGTGTATGACTCAATCTTTGTGTCTGTCTATGTTGTGTCTTCATTTGTCTCCATGTCTTCGTGTCTGTGTGTTTGTGTTTGTGGCGACCGGTAGGAGTGTTTGTTTGGATAGATCGGTTTTATCCAATCCAAGCAAGTGAATCCGAATTGATTTTGACTTTCAAAACATGAATCCGAATAATCCAAACTAAATTCAAATCCGATCCGATCCGATCCATTTACAATTCGTTTAGATCGGTTTTATAGTTCGTTTTTCAAAAACCAAAACCTTTTAAAACGATATATAATTATAATATTACTCAATTTTACATACGAAAACAAAAACAAATTGTTAGTTGTGATTTGAAATTTATAAACAACTACTAATAAGATATATTATAGTTAAATATTTTATAGATAAAAAACTTTTGAGAAAAAAATGTATATTAATGTTTTTTTATCGGGTAAAACATTTAGAACCTATTCGAAAAAATAAATTATAAAATTAATAAATAACTATAGATATATAATAACAATAAATAAATAATAAATGTTTATTCGGTTTTTTTGAACTATTCGGTTTTATTTTATAAATCAATCCAAAATAATAATTCAGTTTTATTGAAAACCAATCCAAAAATCTGAATATCCGAACCAAACAGCCCAATCCAAATTATCCAATTAGACAATTCGATTTAATCCAAATAATGAACAGGTCTAGCAACCAGGTGGGGTATACATGGACTGTGGTGAAAATCACCTCATTACCCACGATAAAACGGGTAAATTCCATTTAAGCTTTAAGCTCCACATTCGTTTGCTTTATCTTGGTGTGTGGTCGACGCCCATCTTGAAATTTAATGGTACGGTATATTCCATTTTATACAAAAATAATAATAACGTTTCCAAAATGAACCTATGTCACATAGATAATCCTAAGTATGTCCTCATATAAGTCTTTTCATTGGTGTCCATGTTCACACCATGTGTATCATACTTCAATCTACGAATCAATGTCGGTAAAAAGAAAATGCCTCCAATATCTACACCTAACAATTTATTCATTAAAAAAGTTAAGTACTTAAAATTAAAATTATATACCGAGAAAATAACAAAAATAACCATTTATATTAATTACATTACAAAAATAACAAAAAAAAATCGAAATCGCAAAAATAGCCTTCAATTTCGCAGATGGATTTTTTCATCTGCGAATGTACAAACAGCTAAAGCACAACTGTGCTTAGCTGCTTGTATATTCGCAGATGGAAAAGTCTATCTGTGATTTGGCATTTCCATCTGCGATTTTATCCCGACAATCCTAGATTAACTTTTTTTTCTTCATTTCTCACTTTTTATTATAGAAAAACTCTCTCGGAGCGATTTTCGCGATTTTGGCAGGTTTTTTAAGAACATGGAGGATTATTTCAACAATCCCGCAAATATGGTTACATTTTAACTCTTTAAATGTTTTAACTATTTTTTATTTTATTATTTATTGTATTAGTTAGTGTAAAAAATAGAAATTATAATGTTTGTGAAAGGGTAATTTAATTGTATTTGATAGTTTTAATATTTGTTATTAGTATACTTGAAGTTTAAATGTTATTTTGTTAGTGGTTGTTTTAATGTACAAGTAGGGACTGCGTAAAGTGTGCATCGTGTGGTTGTACATTTAGTAAAATGGTTAGAATATGCTAATTTTTTTTAAGTTATTAGTTAAATAAATTGTTAGAATAATGTTTACAATTTGTTATTTTTCGTTTGCTTATTTGTTGTATAAGTTGAAAAATTGTATATTTTTATCGTGTAATTGTTTCTATTAATTGAAAAATAATTAAATTACAGTATGTGCACAATAGTCGTATGTATATATATTTGTCGTGTAAGTAGAAAATTTGTATATATTTGTTTTAGAAGTATAATTTTTTTTTATACTATTGTTAGAAATTGTTTGTATTTATCGTATAAGTTGAAAATTTATATATATTTGTCGTAGGGATGAGCAAATGGACCGGGGAACCGGCCGGAACCGGTACCGAAACCGGAACCGGCACCGAAACCGGAACCCGATGGAACCGGTCGGGCCGGGACCGGGACGTTATTTTTGTAGATTTTTGGAACCGGGAACCGGAACCGATATAACCGGAACCGGTAGAACCGGCAAAAGCCAGTAGAACCGACAAAAACCGGAACCGTATGATGCTATTTTTCAAGGACCGGTTCCAACATTTGAAGACACGACAAGAACTGGTAGGAACCGGGAACCGGTAGAATTGGACCGATAGAACCGCCGGGCCGGTTCGGTTCTTGATTTTGGCCAAAGCCGGTTCCCGGTTCCGGTCCGGTTCGGGCCGGTTCGGGCCGGTTCGATCCT
Source organism: Lactuca saligna (assembly GCF_052625555.1). Classification (NCBI taxonomy): domain Eukaryota; kingdom Viridiplantae; phylum Streptophyta; class Magnoliopsida; order Asterales; family Asteraceae; genus Lactuca; species Lactuca saligna. The sequence goes on along the minus strand of NC_136422.1, from coordinate 135,072,764 downwards.
TTTGCTCATCCCTAATTTGTCGTACAACTTGCAAAATTGTTAATTTGGTTGTCATTTTATTTGAAAAATTGTATATATTTGTCGTATAACTTGCAAAAATTGTTTGCAAAATTGTTAGAAAATTATTTTATATAATTAGAAAAATTAAAATTGTTTATATATTTGTCGTTTAAGAAAATGTTATTTGGTTATTTGTGTATGTTATTGTTTTTTATCGTAAATATATTTGTCGTATAACGTGGAAAATTGTTTATATATTTTGTGGTTTAAGTTGAAAAATTGTTATACTATGTGTATATTATTGTTTTTTTTATTGCACTTAATAATCATATATTTTAAAAACAAAATATTTGTTTAGTTCTCTAATATGTTTTTGTGTTTTTTGCAACATGATTTTAGTTATTTCAATGTGAAAGCAATTGTAAACTTAAAAGGCTCGGGCTATAATATGTGGGAAGTATTTGAAGTTTTAGATGGTGTCAGGTGGGACATTTTTAGAGATATCGTATTTGGTTATTTGTTGGATGTCCTCGTTTATAAGGGGACTGATTGTTGTTCCATAAAATGTTCCTTCATCAGATCCGGTCGGACCTTGTTTTATCTCCATATGGAATAAAACGCTTATATTTTAGAGTAGGTAATACGAAAATGGTATACGAGCCAAAAGAGTTTTGTTTGATAATCGGCTTCAATTTTGGGGAGTATCCAAAAAACATTGGGAAAAAAGCGTCGGAAAAATTAGTAACTAGTAAAAAAAGATGTTTATTGCGTGAGCGGCTATTTCCGAACCATACAAATAGTTCGGTGAAAATCGACGACCTGAAAAGTTTAATTTTAAATCAAACATTCTTAAAAGTTGACGACGCCGATGCAGTTAGAGTATGTTTGATATACATTTTGTGTGAAGGTTTTTTGGAAAAAGAAATAAATGATCAGGTGCCACAAGATTGGTTTTTTTTGCTGAGAATTTGAATGTTTGGAACATGTATAATTTGTTTACGTTAAAAGTTTTATTTTATTAAAGTTATAATTTATATTATAACTAATTTTGTTTTTTTGTTTTGTTAGTTTCGCTTGTGGTAGCTATCTTTGAGATTTTACTTATGATGACCTTGAGGATACATGGAACAAGATAAATAAATATTTATCACTTCCTGAGCGTCGTCAAACTTTAAAATACTCCATCTCAGGATTTGCGGGTCCAATAAGGGTATACAAATTTTCTTATATTTAAATTGTTTTATTGTTATGTTTTTTATTTTAATTTTAACTTTTATTAATGTATTGTAAAAAATTGTAGATATGGATATATGAGATGCTTCCCACTGTCCGTGCATGTGGATTGTATTGAGAAAAAATAGAGACATGCCTCGGATGAAACGATGGAGTGGGACAAAAAAATTAAAATGAGTTCACGTGAACAAGATTTTTTCAAAGATACAGGTTTATAAATATTTTTTTATTATTATTTATAAACTTCATTATTATACTTTTATATGCATTTTTAATATGTTTAATTTTTTAGGAGGGATAACCACCAAGACAAAACATTTTACCGAGTGATGGTGAAATGACATCTTGTTATTATATGTCATTTCAAGAGTATGTATATGGTGAACGGAAATCAGTTTCATCCCCAGTACGGGACCATTTTAGGAGACAAGACGAATCTTCGTCTAGTATGTCGTCTAGTGGTCGCTCTCATGGTAGAGGTAGGGGCAGTGCGAAACACAACCTAGACGAGGTGTTGAAACGGCTACATGCACTGGAGCAACATGTGTTTATGAACCGATAACCTACAGAGGTTTTTGTTGAAGAAGTGAATAATGAAGAAATTTGGAATAACATAAATTTTGAGGAGCCTGTAGTATTCCAAAGAAAATATGATGAACGGGTTAGTTACACGCTACATTATTTTTTAAATTTTATTAACATATATGAATATTTGTGTTCATATTTTATATTTGAAAATCTAGGTTGTACAAGATGAAGTGATGAATAAAAATAATACAACTGAAAATATTTTTCGTGATATTGAAGACGAGAAGGTTGTTATAGATATTACCTTTACGATTTTAATAATTAATTTTTAATGTGTCTTTCGTTAATAAGTATAATATTTTATTTTTAATGTAGGAGTCGGAGGAGAGAAATGACAATGCGGGGAACAAATTTGATGATGATGTGTTTGATGTAAATGATTATAATGAAGCTAAAGAGGTTCTTATACTTACATTTATTTTTATTTTGTTTTTAGTAGATTGAAACATTTATTTAATTAGAGATTATTGCTTATTAAATTAGGTTTCGGACGAAGATGAAGTAATAATTACGAGAAATGTTGATTATTATGATGATTATGGTGTTGATGGCAAAGAAGTTACACCCGATAAACCGAGGACTCGAAAACCATCACAGTATTTGTGCCCTACTTACACCGATGTATTCGTTTAATTTATAAACTTATAATTTTTTGTTTATGTGAATTATCTGAAAGTTAGAGATTTAAACATTTGAATATTGTTTTTAGTTGCACACGACACTGAAGCAAAAAAGAAGAGCAAAGAAGAAAGTTGATATCAAATCAACAAGCCCCGTTCCTCCTCCAACTTTTGATGTTGCTCACGACTTCTCCGTGTTGCGCCTGCAACCTTACGTAGCAGGCGGTGAGGTTGTCATCCAAAATTATTTATTTCATTCATATGATGTCCAACATCGTTTGTTTAATTTCGTGTTAGATAGAGATTTTTGGAGCGCCTTGTTTGGGCATACACACGACGGATGGTTGGAGTCAACGGTAAAGTAATTGTTAATTTATTATTTTAAAAGTAATTTGTTTTTTTAGTCAATAACAAAACTATCATAATTTTGTGCAGCATATAGACTATTGATGGAGAGACAGTTTGAGGGCCACCGACATACAATAATGTTTCCAATTTTTTTTGTTTGTCATGCTTTGGAAGAAGGCCAGGATTGGAGGGCGTTTATGGATTGTATTGCTACATACCCCAACTTCATAGTTGCTTGGTGGGATGTCGATACGATAAACTTAATTTATTATATTCAAAATATTATACATATTTTCGTTATGTTTTTGTATTGTGATATAATAAACATAATTTTTTTTCTTATCCTTATACAGGTCCTATTGCCGATTCATTCATCCCCTAATCACTGGCTATTTGGGGAACTACGATTGGCGTCAATGGAAATCCATATTTATGACAGTCTTGGTAGAGTGGCTTATCAAAAATTCAAATCTGATGGAACCTTTACCAAATTTGAATCTCGGGTGGCAAATTATTTGGACAAGATTAACTATTGGGCCCGAAGGAACATCCCAAAGATTCCATTGAATATGCAATTCATTTATGATGAAAATGTTCCCCAACAAAGTAGTCATTTGGGAGATTGCGGTGGTTTTTTTTGTATGTTTATGGAGCAATTAGTCTCAGGTCAACTAATCCGTGAACTTATTGACCCAAAGAACGCAACTTTAAAGTTTCGCCAACGGATGACAAATTTTTTTTGGGGGTCGAGTCTTGGTCCTATGTAGTTGGATTATATTTTTATATATGTAAACTAATGTTGGATTTGATTATTAGTTTTAACGTTACAACATAAGAATGACAACAACATTCGTTTGAACGTTACAAGTACACAGTTCTAAACATAAGTACAAATACAACAATTTATTTATCTAACAACTTCAAAACTATCAAAATAATATTAAAAAGCTTACAACTTGTAAACAACAACTGCCAAGAACAACACCCAACTACAAACCAATGCTATCTTCAACTTCTTATTTTCTGATTGTAAGAGCTTATTAGAGTTAATTACTTTAGCTATTACCATAGATGATTGGTTCTTCTCTTCATCAACCCAACTGATAAACCCACATTTTGGTCCCAGTAAATTTAAACATAGACAGTAAGAATTGTTGCCATGTAAACACGAGGGTTTAAATATGAATGACGTTAAGAAGATCATACCAAATATGGGCAAGCGTAAAACAATCTTCTTGGGTTTTTAGCTGTACCCGAAATCCTAACGATACGTTCACCTCCGCAATTGCAGTATGCCATTAACGTTATTTTTCTATTAAATACGAGTTCTTTTCTCAGATAAATTTCTCATAATGACTTACACCCATTTATAGAAGAAATTATATTACATACAATTATGTTTGACTATGAAATGAACTTGTTTGACTATGAATTGAAAAAGTTGAACTATGAAGTGCAGACAAGTGCATTGTCTTGACTTGGCTTGTCGGTTAGTTAATGATGTTTGACTGTGAAATGAATTGGTTTGACTATGAATTGGAAAAGTTTAACTATGAATTGTAGACAAGTACATTGTCTTGTCTTGTCTTGTCGGTCAGTTAATGATGTTTGACTATGAAATGAATTGGTTTGACTATGAATTGGAAAAGTTGAACTATGAACTGCAGACAAGTACATTGTCTTTTCTTGTCTTGTCAGCCAGTTAATGATGTTTGACTATGAAATGAATTGGTTTGACTACGAATTGGAAAAGTTGAGCTATGAACTGCAGACAAGTACATTGTCTTGTCTTGTCGGTCAATGATTTTTTACTATAAAATGAACTGGTTTGACTATGAATTTAAAAAGTTGAACTATGAAGTATGAGCTGTAAAGAGACACTAATTTCAATATAACTATAATTGCATTTGTGTCATGATTGTAAAATACTTTAATTGCTTGTGAAAATGAGTACTTACACCGAAAGAAGCTTTTCTCAACTACCAATATTCTTGCATAATCTTCAAAGAACAAATTCTAATACCTTCACAACCATTAAGAAAACGGATACCAACCACTTTCAATTCTGTTTTGTGGCTTTAGGTTGCGTGGTATAATATATTCCTTTTATTGAGTTATATAATATTTTATGGTAATGTATCTCGATTACTTTTTACTTATCACTAATATATGTTTGTTTATCATGTAGATTCGTACCTTTCTTAGGTGCATGATACCGTTGATATATCTAGGTTACTTACCCCTTCTTGGGAGCTATCTGACAACAATGTACTTCGCAGTGGATTTAGATGGAAATCATGAATCCCTACTCTTAGCAATTAGTTTGGAAACGTTAGAGTGTGAAGAATCATGGAGATGGTTCATGATGAGGTTAAAAGATTGTTTAGGTGAGGATACAGAGGTTGGTTTCATAAGTAACCTATGTGATAAAATAGACTTGTCTGGTGGGTTGACCCCTTATGTTGAGAGTAAGGTTCAAAAACGTGTCAACAAGTCTTATAATTGGATGGCAAGATGTTTGTATGGGGATACATTTGAAGTCGATGACAATTTTGCCACCACGAACGTACAACTTGAACGAAGGGTATGTAGTTGTGGGAAATGGCAAAAAAGCGGTATACAATGTGGCTACGCTATAGCATGTCTAAGAACCCGTACGTATGAAGCCAATCACAAAATGGTTGATTACAAAATCACGCTATAATAATTTAATTCAGGATGATGGAAACGAAGACTAATTCTATATTTGTCTAACAAACCAATTTTGCTTCTCACTAAACATACAAAATCACTATAAGTAATATACTCATAAAATATCAAAGCAAATTCAGAAATGCCTCCATGTGGACATACGTATTCCAGATTTGTTCCAATAACTTGCCATTTCCCACCGGTTACAAGAAAAATCAAATATTCAATCATTTTTTAGAGAGAATTTTAAAGAAATTTCCTGAACAAATAACAACTAAACTGATAATTTTCTACATAAATTTTTATATAGTAACATTATTTCATAGTGAAACCAATTGATTTCGTAGTCAAACTAGAAAAAAAATTAAAAAACCAAGTAATTTCGCAGATGGACACAGAGTAAATCGCAGATGGACACAGTCCATCTGCGATTTTAAGCTTCATATGCCTTATATATAGAGAAAAAAAATCCACCTGCGAATGTACAAGTTGCTAAAGCACACTTGTGCTTTAGCCACTTCTCCATTCGCAGATGGAATGTGCAAATCGCAGATGGGGCAATTGCATCTGCGAAATTGAGGGCTATTTTTGTAATTTTGATTTTTTTGGCTATTTTTGTAATGTAATTAGTATAAATAGCTATTTTTGTCATTTTCTCTTATATATATACTAAAAAATTACAATATAATTTTAAACATACCTTTTAAGGAAACATAAATTCCTAGACATTTGTGCATCTACTCGTAAGTGCCTTGACAATAAAAAAGTTATGTATTTTAGTGGTTTGCCAAAATTATTATTCTGTAGTTTATAGCGCTGAGAGAAAGCAGTTTTTATAAAAATGTTTGAATTAAAATAAGCAATAAGCTATAAACAATGGGGGATGGTTATTAAAATTAGCTTATTTAGCTTATTCCCACCGTAATAAACTGATTTTTAGTGTTTTATATCCAAACACTTAAACTTAACTTATAGCGGTAGAAATTAATAATAAACTATAAGCACCCTCTTTTTTCATATCCAAACACTCTCTCAATATATATTTTTATGTTTTGGCAAAACACTTATGCATAAGTGTATGACCATAAAAACTGCCTAGGAAAACCTGTTGCAAATGAAATAAATTATTAATAACAACATTAACTAAATAAAATAATTTAAAAAATTTAAACTTTCATACATGTTCCACTCCTTTAAGTCTTCGATTAGTGAAAAACCATTGACATGTTATAAGGTTGGGTTTCTTCTCTTGTCCAAAAAAAATCCATCATATAGGATATGAAGCAGAGAAGCATTATCCTCATCTTATATGTAATGGAAAGCGTGGTTAGATAAAATGTTACACAAGTCATCTAATTGCAACTATGCCTTCAAACATGCCATAACAATGACGATGAAAAAATGATTTTAAATTATTTCTTAAGGCCAGGAACAAGCCTGAATCAGAATCTAGCGACGGGACAAAACTCGAGCCGATGGAATGATAGAGAGTAACCTCCTATTGAAAATCTCATCTGCTACGTACGATTAAGCCTTCATATGGAAGGACCTCGTGTAGCATTAACACATGAACGAATAACATGTCCCTTAACGTTGACTGTATATCGATTATCGAGCCAAAGTTTGAAACATATGGTCTCAAATAGTGCTTGACGTGATTCTAATAGACGAGCTAATACATGATAAAGACTCCCAAATCTTATTTGGCAACTAAACTGCTTGTTAGGATACTTGATCGGGCCATTTTGGGTTAGAGTAAAATGTTTTAAATTGTTTAAATTTATATATGTTTTTCCAAGAATGACCTTACTTTGATGAATGATTAAAATAAATATACATGCAAAGGAATTTGGCGGAACCTACAAGCATCACGAATAAATGAAGACAAAATAATGTTGATGTAACGTCCCAAAAATTACAAAGAGACTTTTGATTCATAAAATAGATTAAGCAATTAAGAGCTTAATCCTTACATATTACGTTGTGGTGATTTTTTGCTCACGTCGTGGTTACTGGTAGATTCAGTAATTCTTCATTAAAAGCTTAATCCTAACAAATCAAGGCTCAAAACTTTAGATTTAACCCTTCACATTGACTTAATGGATAAAGTTTTCAAATTTATCCATTAGGACCTCACTCCAAGGCAAGATCTACAACTGTAAGTTCATTAAGTCCTTATTATGTCCAAAACTTACTCAAGAAAACAATATAGTCCCAAACATGACTATTTTCTCATTATCAGAAACCTAATGACCATTTGAGAGCCACAACAAGCTCTGGTGTTCCTAAACTCCAAGAACATCCATGAAAGGGACCAAAATCAACCAAAATGAACTCAAACTTGAAATGAGAAGAACCAACGTCAATGTATGAACTTTATACCTTCAATAACTCATAAAACATAAGAGGGTGATGGATCCAAGCTAGCTCCTTGCTTCCTTGCATCAATAAAAACTTCTTCCTTCCTCAAGTGTGACATCCATAATTTTTCGACCAATTAAAAAAACTTTTTCTTTATATTTATTTAAAACAAAGTATTCTTTTATTAGTGTAGAATTTGTATCAAAACGTTATTAATGTGCAATGATATCAATATCAAAGCATTTCCGAAAAAACAATTTTCATTAACATTCAAAAACTTGGGATGTCATGACCGATACAAAAACATAAGCATAAAATAGTCTTTTCAGGCCTTACAACAAGTTATTTAATGGCCGAACAACGCCTTAAATCCCTTGGCAGTTTCATACATCAATATTCCTATACCTTTGTACTGCTACCTATGATACAAAGAAACTGAGTGAGTCAGGATTGAGAGTCTGGTGAACATATAGGATTTTCAACCCACAATAATTTAATTAAAATCTCTTAAATATATCTCTTTTACACCAAACAAATAACCCGATTACCCATTCCCGTTATTCTCACTCTGTGATCCTAAATTGACGATCTTAAGGACCTATCCTAAAGGATCACTGGAAATAATGAGTAGACAATACTACTTCGGGGATTCCATAGCAATATATGTCAATAAGGAAACCATGAGGGGGATTGAGTACTCGAATGAATACACACTCCATACTCCCAAATTATATGATTCATTAACACCTATAGATTTCGAGTCTGCTAATGTTCCACTGGACTGTCTAGAAGAGTTTGTGGTTATCATCAATACTCTACTAGATAACATGTCTCAGTAGTATAATAGTAAAATGTTAGGCATGGTCTCTCACGATTATTTTATCTCTAGCATGGTCTCTCACGATTATTTTATCTTTGGCATGGTCTCTCACCATTATTTTATCTCTTTCTCAACCCTTTTCTACATAATATGTCACACCCCCGAACCAAGGATGGCGGAACATCCGGGGGTGGATGACTTCATGTATAGTATCACAACAACGAATATTATAGTGCTCAAAGTAAATACAACCATCATAAATATAATCGAAAAGGTTACACCATCGTATGTGTTTACATGTTTCAAATTAATTACACTATGATGATAAAATGAAATGTTTGACAATTTAACGTCCCATCCTCAAAAGCTGTTAATTTCCTGTTTCACTAATTTCCTGAGAATACAAGTAGTTTTGAAAGAGTGTCAACAATTAAGTTGGTGGGTTCATAACCTTTTGCATGTAGTGTTTGAAAACCTTTGTTTGTAATGGTAACGTATGCTTCACGAAAAATCCTTTATTTTCCTTATAAAAAGTTATGTAGCCTTAAATCCCAAGGCCGAGAGTATGTGCATGTTTTGTACTTATAATGTTTATAATAGTGACGTGTTCCCAAAGAAAATCCAATATTTTCCTTATAAAAGTCATGTAGTCTTAAATCCCAAGACCGAGCATATGTGTGTGTTTTGTACTTATAACGTGTTTATAGTTTTAAATAGATAAAACCCCTTTTTAAAGTAGAATTCTCCCCGTAAACTTGAAAGATTGTTAACTACCTATGTGAGTCGTTATAACCATACTACAACGAGAATTAACCCGCAATAATGTTTTTCAGACGTCAAGATCCTATGACTCTTGTCACCCGTAGACTTGCAGGTCCGACTGTAGCTAGCAGCGAGATGTGGGGTGTCAATCCCAATATAGATCTATACACAATTATCACGCTCTCCCTACAAGAGACTCTGGTTATAACTTACAGAAATTTGAACCCGTACTCTAAGAGTACGATGGTAGAATTGTCTCACAACTTATGTTAACTAGTTTACATATAGTTTGAGTATAAAACCTCTTCCATGGTGGAAGTGAAATCACCCTTTGTGTAATAAATTCTTGATGTGAAATCCATAAACTATTACTATTATAGTTTAACATGTAGTATATGAAAAACTTGTTTGTATCGAGAGTAAATCCTTTTTCATGTAGTATGCTTGTATTGTAAAATCCATAAACTATACTTATTGTAGTTTATTGTATGTGTTCGACATGAATGGAAATCCTTATCATGAATGACTGATTTCTGTTTATCATGATAAACTAACAAGAAATGCATCCTAACAATTAGAAACTTATTGTTATGCACTTTGCTCAACATACTACAAAATGTTGTTAAATATTTTAAGCTATGTAAGTAGTCTTTAACCTATCTGCACTGTTTTAGAAAAATAATAGAAAAATCATACGAAGTCGAAAACTAAATTCTTAAAATCTGAGAGTTTAGAACATGTGTCTATTTTATTCATAACTTTTATTATGATTTTTAGAAGTCCCTAACTTGTGTGAAAATGTTCATATTCACAGACTGCTCCTAATTCGTTTATGAATGATAGGCAGTTTTGTAAAAATCATCATAAATTGTAGAAAAATCGTATGGAGATGTGCAGGTAGTCATTTTAAAGGTATGAACCTGAAAATTTTGCATATTAATCAATTTTGAAAGATATTAAGTCTAAGTTGGTCAAAACAGTCCGTGAATAGGACTCAACTTTTCTGATGAAAGATGTTGTTTGAATTTAGTTAAGTTTTTGGTGTATTAACTTGTATCCCCCCACCCCTAAAACTTGAAGAATACATGAAAATGTAGGGGGTATGAACTTACCTTGAATTATCTCTTAATATGGATAAGGAAGAGAAGAAGTTTCCAAGTCAAGAACACATGGGGGATGCTTGAAAATTCGAAGATCTAAGAACAAATATGTCGATATTTGTGTAAGAAATCTATGATTTGAGTGAAGGAGTGTAGAGTATTCAAGTATAGGATGAATATACTTATCAATACTGGAGTGAAAATCTCAAGCACAACCTTGAAATCTCAAGTTCTAGAGAGGGGGGTGTTTGCTTTTTGGTGATAGGGTGAGTAAAGTGGAAGGAGATATGAGAGTTTCCAGCTTTTGATGAAGCTATGTAGCTGGAGGAGGAGCGTCAAAGGACAATTAGTTGACTAGGTAAGGATGAATAGTGACTGAGGGTTGTCCTATGAGAGTATGGGGGGGGGGGGGGATAGCTTGTGTAACACTTTAGGGAAAGTCAACACTCTATCACCAAATCTTACCTACTAGATATTATTATTAGATTAAGATTCCCCCCCCCCCCCCCAAAATGATTAAAATATGATTATATAGGGTCTCATATGCAAAATACCATTTTGGGTGAAAATCCCGCATTTAAATCATGAAAACGAGCTTAAAACGAAGTCGGGGTCGAAAACCGGGAAGAAGCTACGAACATCCGAAGTCAAGAGGCGAGGTTCGGTCCATGGTGCTGAAAATCGAAAGTAGGTTCAGTTGCGAGGCTAGGACCAAAGGTGGTGGGAAGAGAAATAGACCGAAGTCTGAAGGAGCGAAATGGACCGAGAGGCGTACAAGGAGCCGAACCCGAAGGTGACTTCGGTTCTTATAGGGACTTCGGTTCTTAAGGGCTATTTTCAAGTAATCTTCCCGTATTGAGTGATTTTTGAACAAGTTAAGGTTCGGGATGCCTCGAATGATTATAAAAAGTTGAGGGAGGTTATGAGAGAGATTTGGGAGATATTTGTGATAGAGAGATAGAGCGAGAGAGATTAAGAGGGACTTTGTTTGTGACCTTTGCGAGTGTTTAACTTGGAAATGAAAGGTTTGTAAACCCTGTTTTACCTTGTCGTGAGCGTTATACACCCCCGAAGGGTATGTATTAATGTTTTTATCGAGTAGTTCCATCACTTACCCTGAACACGTGAAGACTTAAAGTGATACTTTTCATTAAGATAGTGTGTTGTACAATACTAAGCACGATGTAAACCCTAATATACAAGGGTTAAATGAGTTGACCGGTTTGACTTGTTGTTTATTTGACTAGAAATTAATGGTTGTCACATAATATTTTCTAAATACAGTAAAATACATATGTGATTAAATCAAGTAAATCATGTCATTTATTGCATCTAACACATATATCAAGAACACATATAATAAGCACATATAACATTTAATTATCTAATACTTTGTATCTATGTGTAAGATGAAAGTAACTATGCACCCACTTGTTAAAAGTGGATGACTTGAAATTAAGGCAACATTTCCCCTAACACCTTAGCTTTTCCTTTTGAAAGACCTATATATAATTATCACTAAGTCTTAGTATTTGTTTCATAATATTCACAACTGTAATAACAATAGTCTAGATTCCTTAATAATCCCAATGAATACTTATCTATAGCTAATAAGGAATAATTAGGTAAGATCATATCGGAGGTAGGGTTCGTTTAGTATACAGAGTGTAACGTTTGGAAATCCTACTTTAAACATCTCACTAAATCTATCATAAAAATTACCCCCCGTAAGTAGATCAATCAATATTATGACATGGAATTACTGATAAATCTTATTTACAGGTTCATAATAACGATTATGATTATAACTATAAGTTACACTTAAAGCAGAATAAGTGTAGCTTAACTTACAATGTTTTTAGCGAAAAGTCAGGAATTTTTGATATGTTTATTGCAAAAAAGGGGAGGCACGTTGGGTTTAGTGACGTGGTCGTCTCACCTTCTACCACATGTTCCTATCGTAGAAAGAAAGGAAGGGACACGGTTGTGACACGTGTCACACATCTGCTGGTCCACGTTGTGTCTTCTAGAAAATTGCCACGTGTAACATCCGAATCTTAGAGGTATTTTATTTAATTAAAAGCACATGATTTTTGTAATTGCCATGACATGGTGGAGGTACCACCATAACGTGGCATGGCTGGAAGGATCACGAACATCATTTTGATTCCCACGACATGGAATATATTGCCCACAACATGGCGATCAACTAACAACAAAACCCCCAATTTTCAAGTATTTAAAGGAATGAGAGGGCTAGGGTTTGCCCACCCACAGTCTCCATCACTCTCAAACCTTTGAAACCCTAACCCTAATTTCTTTTGGTGATTCTTGGCTCATTTATATGCTCTTGATAGCTTTAAGAAGAAGAAGAAGGTGTCCTGGTGTGTTGGTTCAACAAGAAATCATTATCCTCATCCTTTTGTGCATTCTCTAGACTCTTTTAAGTGTCCAAGATCCAAACCTTTTGGTTCTAAGATTAGAGATCAATATTTCTTGTCCATTTTCTTCTTGATTGTGGAAGCTTGATTGGTGTGATTCCATAAAGTTGGAGACTTTATGATCCTTTTTAGGTCATATGTCCTAGATCTGGAGTTTCTTGGAGTCTTTTGGTTCCATGCAAGAGTTGTGATTCATTTCTCCCATATTTTAACCTAAAATGGAAGAGATATGCATTAGACATTCATGTCTGTGACATGCCCAAAATCTTGGCCAGAAAAGACCGATTTTCATTTATGCTTTTAAAATAATTTTAGAGTAAATCCTTTTGATTTGAAAGAGTTGCGGAATTTGTTCCCAAAAACAAAACGTGATAAAATAATATTTACCAAAGCATCTCATAAAAGAAATGTATTTTCATTATATAATCAAAACTCAGGATGTCATGTTCCGATACAGACCATAAAGCATAAACGATAACATACAAGTCATTCAACAAATATATACATATACAGACTTGTAAACAAAACCACTTGATGATTAATCCATCTTATGCCCTTGCGCCACTTCCTGTAATACAAATAAACTGAGTGGGTCAGGCTTGGGAGCCTAGTAAGCATATAGGGTTTTCAACCCACAATAAATAATTATATTTAATTCCACCAACCAACAATAACCCAATTATCCATTCCCATTATTCTCACTTTACGTCTCTAAAACAACTAACACAAGGGACCTAGTCATACAATATTTCATCGGGGTGACAACACATGCATTCGGGGGTTTCCCAGCAATATATGTCAAATAAGGCAAACATGAGGGAGATGGAGTACAACGAATGAACACCCAATTTCATTAACACCTACAGGTGGCGAACCTGCTAGCGTTCCACAGGACTGTCTAGAAAAGTATGTGGTCTTCATCTAAACTCCGCTAGATGACTATATCAAAAACAACATTGAGGCCTCTCATTTGTTTATCACACAACTATCTACCCATGTTCTACCCGACATATTAGTAGATAAAAATATATATATTTTTATACATAGTTTAAAACTTGTATAGCATTCTCATTCAATACATATTCCAAACAACAGACGAGACACATACACATAACACATATTTCATAGAGAATAAATCGTATCTATGAGATAGAAGAAAGTGAATATACATTCACACATATAACACAAAATATACACATAACACGTATTTCGTATAAATACTTCATAATTATGTGTTAGAAGAAAGTAACCACACACTCACTTGATCAGAAGATGATCGGATAGCACTACGACTTGTAGAAGTAGTATTCTTCAGCAGATCTGGAAGATCCTCACAAAAACCGGGCTCCTCGCAGGCAAAGCTTCGGCTCGGGAATTGCACTTCTCGGGATCTTCGAGACTTGCTTCGGGGCTCCGGATGAATATCGGGGCTTCGGGATACTTCTGGCATGCAAAACGATGCAAAACTGGAGAGAGAGAAGAGAAAAAGAGCAAAACTCTCGGCTGCCCTCGCAAGCCTTTTATAGGAGGCTGAGGCCTCGCATTACGCTGGGTGTAATGCTCTACGCGGGTCGTACTGCCTCAGATCGTCACTGCATGCATCATCGGAGCACTCGAGTCTAAGGCGGTGCATGCATCGGGGTACGCTGGGCGTACAGCCTTACGCTGGGCGTAACCCAGATAAGTCCGGTGACTCCCCTTCGGATAATATCGGGTTTAATAATTAAATTTAAATTTTAATTATTTGATAAACTTCAAAATTCATATCTTCTTCATACGAACTCCGTTTACGATGTTCTTTATATCCACGCGTAGGTGAGACTACGCTCTACAACTTTCGTTTAGACTCCATCGGCTAATTTTGACTTTTATTTTTATTATTTATTTTTAGTAGGTCGGGACAGGAAAACTCCGTTATAAATTCATAACTTCTTCTTCCGACGTCCGTTTTCGCATATCTTTTCATCGTTTCACTACAATTAACGAGATATTCGATTCTCGTTTAGATTGTTTCGGATAAAAACCGTTCGGTCTCAAATCGAGTATTCGGGCTGCATACTGCTAAGTCGAAACTTAGAAAAATCATAACTTCCTCATACGAAGTCAGATTTGGACGATCTTTTTATGCATGCTCTCGGTTTAACGAACTCTACGACTTTCATTTAGATCGCTAAGGCTAAATATTGCTCTAACATAAATTTCACTTTTTACGTCATTCAGCGTTGTCGGTTCTGTCGCTAAACTTCGACAAGTCATAACTTCTTCGTTATAACTCAGATTTCGGCATTCTTTATATCTACGGAATCCTCGTTTTAACCACTACATATTTATGGAAAGATATTGGGCTTATCCCACACTTCAAATTTGACGCTTATTTTATTCTTAATTCATTAAATTATAATAATTAAGAAAATAAACACATAATTCACATAATACTCAAATATTTCATCATTAATACTCCAAAAAGAGTTACAAGGGTTAAACTAGACTATTACATCAACGATAATGCCTAGCCTGGAAACGCGGGCGTTACAATGTCCATAGAGCAACCATCTTTATGATCCATTAGGTGAAGGAAAGCTTTTCGGAAAGTATGTATGAGACTCTTTGGTGATTAAGAGCTTAATGGATAAGTCATGCTTCTTGATGTCCTTAAGAATCTAGGTTTAGAGATCTTGTATTTTTGGAACATCTTAATGGATAAAGTTGGAAACTTTATCCATCAAGACCTTGGGAAGGATCAGATTTGGCCTCTGGAGCTCTTGGGATTGGGAGAAAACAAATTAACTCATACAAGTTGTTCAAACCCAATTCCCACGAGGTGGCGTTTAGGATGCCACGACATGGCGCCTGGGGATTAACCCGTTTGTTTTGTCTTTTCGCGACCACGACATGGGCAAAGGGAGGACACAAAGGGACGTTGACTTGAATGTTGATGGTTGACTTTGATATGGGTTGATTTTTGGGTAAAATTACTAGTTTAGAAAGTGAATTAAGGTCTCATCTTGTATAATTGATTAGGTGGCATTTAGCACTTGTTCCTCGTCTATGTGTGTGTGAGCTGTTGGATTTTGACTACCTTCGTGAGGTGAGTTTTCTCACTATACCGTAGGATGCTAGATTGTCTTTGTGCCTCTTGCATGTTTACATATGTTTGATAGGTTGGGTCTAATTATATGGGATGGGCCCGAATGTGTGGGTTGGGCCCGTTCTTAAATGGTATATGATATTTTGGGGAACTCACTAAGCTTTATGCTTACCGTTTGTGTTTACATGCTATAGGTACATCCAGTTCGAAGGGGAAGAGCTCGGCCTGATCGCATTGCATACCCCAATTTTATTCCACACTATCTTTCTGATTTGTCATTGATGTTTTGAGGATACATTATAATACGCTAATTATCTTTTTATTCGAATGAATGGATGTTGGTTTTGGTTAATAAAAATGAAATTTTTACTTAGTATTTTCAGGACGTTACACCACGTGTCACTAATTCTTGGTGCTATGTATCCATTTTTCGTGGTGCCATGTCCCCCAACCTTGGTGGAAGACCCCGACTCTCTCTTTGCCACGTGGTGCCACATCATTACAATATGTGTTTTCTCTAAAATCATCAAATGATCATAACCTTTGCATACAAGTTCCATTTTTGACGTTCTTGATATCCTCAGAATCCTCTCGACGAGCTCTACAACTTTAAAATTGGATATTAACAACCAATTCTCACTATATTTTAAATTCATATTTTTATAAAGATTAGATTGTTAGAATCCGTGCGAAAATCATAATCCCTTCATCCGAACTTTGTTATCGACGGATTCATATTTACGAGATCTTCAACTCTCGTTTACATTGTTCTTGAAAACACTAACCCGATTCAAATTTCAATTTCCGTGTCGCGAACTGTTGTATTGAAACTTCAAAAAATCGTAACTTCCTTATACGAAATCATATTTGGGCGTTCTTTATTTGTACTCTTTCGCTTTTACGATTACTATGACTTTCATTTAGATTACTTAAGCTAATAAGCAACTGATCTCTAATTCACTCTTTACGACATGCTTTGTTGTATAGAGCTGAAGATGAAACTTCGAAGGATCATAATTTCTCTCTACGAGATCGTCATTATGGCTACTATATCTTTAGTTAAAATTATTTATCCTAAATAATCTTTTAATTACAATTTTATTTACCGCTTGCAACACATAGAACGAATAATTGTCCTATTCGAGGATTTTATTTAAAAGTAATTATTACGTATTATATTTTAATGTCTATCCCGAACTTGCAGGCGTTACATCAAGCTTGACCAAAATCCATGAACAAGCTCTTTAATCAAGAAAACAAGCTCTCAACCATGCATGTAGGCTAGTGTTTAGAAATGAAGAGATGGAGGCTGATAGAGAGGACATAATCCATGAATTAAGATGCTTAAAATGAGTAAAATCCTAAAATCATGGGTTTGGGCTGCTACAACCACCACACTGTGGCATACTACTTGCCACATCGTGGTGTCCAATAAAACACATGTTCCTTGGATACAATATCACATCGTGTCATACCATGCGCCACGTCGTGGCATACGATTTTCCTAAAAAATCATACCTTTGACTCCTATAGGTCACCAACTGATCCAATCTTGAAAACGGGTGTTACAATTGAGTAATGAAGATTGAATATAAATAATAAAGATATTAAAGAAAAGGGTTGAAAGTGATATTAAAAAGTAAAGAAGGATCAAATGTGAAAATTTTAATGAAAACAAATGGATTCATAATTAAAGTTAACGTTCAATCGAAGAAGATATGCACCCCACTTTTTACATTGGACCGGGCGTTAATCATTCGTGATGTGCTTATGTTTTTCTTACTTTTCTTGCATAAATATTTTAGAAAACATCGAACATAACCAAGATTGTGATTTTTTTCTAATTATTTTGGCCAAAAATGACAACAATTCGAACCTAGGGCTTCAAAAAAAATTATTAGGTTTTGTTGAAAATGATTTCCACTCTTCATCATTGTCCACATACATTCCGAATCCAAGGATCATGGTTACACCTAAAAGAAATACAAAAGAAACATCCTCAAGTGGAATTAGAAACAACAAAGCTACAATATCAACACCAAATGGGACTCGGAAACATAAACATTGAAAGACCATGAAGAAGAGCAGAGACGAGGATCTTTGTGGCTACATACAATAATGCAAAGTCTGTGATTGAGAAATTAGTAGATCTCAAGATCTTAGCACCATATGGAGCCATATATAAGTTGGAATACTTTTGATAGAATGTGGTGATTAACTTCAACCCTACTGCTATCCACTACAACACAATACAAGAATGGATGAGTAGATTGAATATATAGAGAGTGCATATATGACAAGCTTGAAAATTGTGAACTAAGGGAACGATTGGAGGATTGAGTACATTCTCTTTATAGTTGACATATGTAAGCAGTTTTCAGTAGACATTGGTACTAATGCTTGATGTGATAGTGATTTTCAAGAACACTAGAGGAACGAGTTGTTGGTGATTTAATCACCAAAAATATTTTAGTGTAATGGATTTAACAAGTGTTTCAAGAATAGTGTTTTAGTTATAATACAAGTTAGGAGGTGTGGGAGTGCACACTTTTATTTACTAAATATTGTTAGTACTGAACCTTGATCTACTGTGTCTGGTCGGGGTTCGGGGACTAATTTGTTATTCTTTAAAGATGCAAATACAAGGTATAATTTTTATTTTCTGAAAGTTGAAAACCGTTCTCGTTTTATCCGTTGTGTGGATAAGTCCGGGAAACAGAATGACTTCTTTGAAACACAGAAAAACGGATATCGATTTCTTCTTCATTCTCTCTCAAAATTGATTCTGGTTTTGTGCCTAAAATCAGAATTGTTCTTCAGGAATTATCCTAGTTTGGATTTCGAGATACCCAAGACAATTAGGGTCGAAATATCAAACAAGGAAAGTGTATAACATGATTCCTGTTTGTGATCCAGATTTTCTATAACCCAAATTTTCGAAATTCCCTAACACGAGTATCGAAACATATTGTTTTTAACTAGAAATGAAGGGGGGAACCTTCAAGACCAAGATAAATGTATGAAGTTGATGTCGTTACCTAAGTCCTTGATGGATGACATTGTTAGGAAGAATGTAAAATCAAGATAGAGTGATAAAGGAGTAGTAAGGTTATATGATTTGAGGATTTTATTAAGGACCAATGAGATAATTAAATCTATATGATTTAGTTTACCATCTTTATATTATTATTTTAGTAAAGACAGCTGTAAATCATTCAATACTTACCTAGTTTACCTCCTTCTCAATTGTATACATCGGCTATATAGCCTTCCCTTGTATATTGATTTTATATATGAAAAACACACTTTTCACACCAACCCTAAATACTTCATATGGTATCAGAGCCCCAATTACTCTAAAGAGTCGATCCTATATCTATTCCTTCTTCTTTCTTTCCTCGCCACTCATAATGACAAAGGCCACAATCCAAGTCACAGCAGCGACTCATTTTCCGATCAAACTCACCACCCATAACTTTCCTGTCTGGCGCCGTCAAGTTGAATCCACCCTAATAGGGCTTGAACTTGACACTTTCATCACTGGCGATCAACAGCCGCCCAAGCGCTTTCTAGATGATAAAGACAGATCCAAACCAAACCCAGAGTATCTTTCCTGGTACCGCCAAGATCAAACTATTATCAGTGCAATCCTTGGCTGCTGTTCTGATTCCATTCAACCCTTGATCTCGTCTGCCACCACCTCACGAGAGGCTTGGGATCGTCTTAAATCTAGCTTTGCCAGTGCTTCTCGATCTCGTGTTATCTCCCTTAAATCCAAACTTGTCAAAAACCCAAAGGGTACTCGCTCAACAGCTGAATATCTCCAAGACATGCGCGCTATTGCTGACGATCTTGCACTTGCATAAAGTCCTATCTCTGAAGAAGACCTGCTTGTTCATATTTTATCCCAACTCGGTGATGAATATGGAACCATTGTTTCTGCCATTAAAGTCCGTGAAACACCCCTCTCATACTCAGAACTATTCGACAAATTGAGTGATTTTGAACGTGCCCTCAAGGAGAACACAACCTCCTCTGATCTGGTCATCACCACAGTTGACTACACCAGTCGACAACAACATCGATCACAAGCAAAATCTGATAGTTCCTACTCCCAACGTGCCTCTACTAATCGCCATTCAAGCCAGCAACGCAACTTCACCAATCGACACAACTGGTCTTCTTCAAATTCAGGAAGCAATCGAAATCACAAGCCCAACACCTTTCGTCAATACTGCAATATCCCAGGACACATCACTCGTGACTGCCGGAAACTATCTCGCTTCCTGCGAGAAAACAATGTTTCTTTCACCAATAATCAATCATCTACTCCAATTGCCAATGTCACAATGTCAGGTCCCTCTCCTGTGTCTCCATCTTGGATGTTTGACAGTGGAGCCTCCAATCATGTCACAGGTGACCGCTCCACTCTTCATAGTGTGTCTGACTATGGTGGACCAGATGAAGTAGTTCTTGGGAATGGTAACACCTTGAAAATCTCTCATGTTGGCTCTAAACGCATTCACACACCACTTAAAACCTTACAATTACCTAATGTGTTATGTGTTCCACAATTGAAAAAGAGTCTTATTTCTGTGGCAAAGTTATGCAAGACTAACCGGGTGTCTGTTGAATTTTTTGCGTGTTTCTTTATTGTGAAGGATCTTCGCACGGGGGCGCTTCTCATGCGGGGGGAGAACCATGAAGATGTCTACTATGTCAACCTACCACCTCATTTGCAACTGAATTTCACCATTAAAGCATCCCCAAGTCATTGGCATCACACCTTAGGTCATCCATCCTCCAAAGTTTTTCGGTGTCTGCTCTCAAAATTAGGCCTTAGCTCTAAACTGCCTGATATGCATTGTTCATCTTGTTTAGTTAATAAAAGTCACAAACTACCTTTTGGATCTAATTCCTTTGTTGTCTCAAAACCATTGCAATTACTTTACTCTGATGTGTGGGGCCCGGTTCAAAACTCCATTGATAAATTTACCTACTATGTGATTTTTGTGGATTATCTCACCAAATATGTATGGTTTTACCCTATGAAAAAGAAATCTGAAGTTGCCACGATTTTTCCTCAATTCAAACTTTTGGTTGAAAAATTCTTTCAAACACCCATTGTATCCATCTTTACTGATAATGGTGGTGAATACATTGGTCTATCACCCTTCCTCAAAACTCATGGCATCTCTCATTATACAACCCCACCTCATACACCTGAACAAAATGGTGTCGCTGAAAGGCGACACAGACATATAGTCGAAACAGGCCTTGCCCTCCTTCACTATGCCAAACTTCCTTTAACCTTCTGGTCACACGCATTTGAGACAGCGGTCTATTTAATCAACCGGCTTCCCACACCAATCCTCCATAATCAAACCCCATATCAACATCTATTTGGTCAATCACCCAATTACAACAAACTCAAACCTTTCGGGTGTCTATGTTATCCCTGGTTACGCCCGTATACTATCTCCAAACTCCAACCACGATCCACTCCATGTCTTTTCCTTGGTTATTCAACCTCTAAATCAACATATAAATGCTATGACCCCCTCACCCACCGGTTATATCACTCGCGACATGTCCAGTTCATTGAGAATCAATTCCCCTCCCTATCTACATCTCATGATCCCTTACCTACACCTGACACATTCCTCACATCAGCACAATCAACCCCACCAACATCCTCCTATACTCCTTTACCACCTACACCTGATCCAAATCTTACCCTTCCTATCACCTCCACCACCAATACATCCTCAACAACAACCATTGAAAACACTAACCCTATCTCTGATCCTTCACCTACACAACAGTCCTCCACACCACATTGTCCCTTTACCTCCTACCCCCTTGTCTACTCCAGGCGTACTAATAACACCTTATCCCTGTCGTCCCCTATTGTTGCTGGACAATCGTCCTCACCCCTTTCCCCTCCACCACCAACCTCCAACCCACCCACCCCAATCATCTCACCTGATACAACTCCTGATACTCTCTCCACTAATACTGCTATACCCCCATCACCTCCCTATACTGTGCGCCCACGCAAAAAAAATCCAAAATATTTCAACCCATCATTCATCAATGCTGCAACACTTCATCCAATTCCCCACACCATTGAACCTCATACACACAACCAAGCTCTCAAAGACCCTAACTGGCGTCATGCCATGGATCAAGAATTTAATGCCCTCATGCAAAATGGCACTTGGGAATTAGTACCACGTGGCAATCAAAATCTGATTGGTTGTAAATGGGTCTTTCGAGTCAAACGCAAACCCGATGGTACAATCTCAAAATATAAAGCCCGTTTAGTTGCCAAAGGCTTTCTTCAACAACACAGGAAAGATTACTTTGATACCTTCAGCCCTGTAGCCAAACCGGTTACAATTCGTGTCATCATATCCCTAGCTCTCTCTCATAACTGGACCCTCCGTCAACTAGACGTGAACAATGCATTTCTACACGGTACACTCCATGAAGAAGTTTATATGACCCAACCTCCAGGATTTACTCACCCTCAATTTCTTGCTCATGTTTGCAAGTTGCGGAAATCTCTTTATGGCCTAAAACAAGCACCAAGGGCATGGTACACGGAAGTAACCTCCTTTCTTCTCTCCTGTGGTTTTCGAAAATCCCAAGTTGATGCCTCTCTCTTTATCTATAATCATGCCAATATTTTACTCTTTTTCATGGTGTACGTTGATGATATTGTCCTTACTGGCAACAATAATTCATTTCTCAATGAGTTCATTGACACCTTGGCAAAACGCTTTTCCATCAAAGACCTAGGAAATCTTCACCATTTTCTTGGTATCGAAGTTATTCCAACCACTCATGGTCTATTCCTATCCCAACACCGTCACATCCAGAACCTTCTAACCCAATTCAATATGGATGGTGTAAAAGCAGTTGCTACTCCCCTTAACTCGTCTCAGGTTCTCCACCCTATGGATGGCTCCCCCAGTGTTGATCCAACATCGTATCGTAAACTGGTAGGTTCGCTGCAATATTTAGCCTTCACAAGGCCTGATGTTTCCTTTGCTATTAATCGTTTGGCCCAATTTATGCATTCCCCATCCGAGATTCATTGGCAGGCACTCAAGCGAGTATTGCGTTATCTTAAGGGTACTATACACCATGGGTTGTATCTTAAACGAGGTTCCTCTCTTGAGTTAAAGGCTTTCTCTGATTCAGACTAGGGAGGCATTATGCATGGAGGCCGCTCTACAACTGCATACATACTTTATCTTGGCTCCAATATCATCTCCTGGAAGTCATCACGCCAGAAGTCTGTCTCCCGCTCCTCCACTGAGGCAGAATACAAAGCACTAGCCAATGCAGCGGCTGAAATTGCTTGGGTTCAAAACTTGCTCACCGATCTTGGTGTCTCACAAACATCATCTCCTACACTTTTCTGCGATAACACCGGTGCCACATATCTATGTGCCAATCCTGTCTATCATTCACGCATGAAACACGTGGCACTAGATTATCACTTTGTTCGCGAGAAAGTTGCTGCTGGTTCTCTCAAAGTTCTGCATATCAACTCCACTGACCAACTCGCAGATGCTCTCACCAAACCACTTAGTCGAAGCCCGTTTCTTCGTCTACGGTCCAAGATTGGAGTCTCCGATGGATCCTCCATCTTGCGGGGGTGTATTAAGGACCAATGAGATAATTAAATCTATATGATTTAATTTACCATCTTTATATTATTATTTTAGTAAATACAGCTGTAAATCATTCAATACTTACCTAGTTTACCTCCTTCTCAATTGTATACATCGGCTATATAGCCTTCCCCTGTATATTGATTTTATATATGAAAAACACACTTTTCACACCAACCCTAAATACTTCATAGATTTTACATGCATTAATTGCTGACTGGAACACCAAATATATGCTTCGCATATAATGTAATAATGCTATCTTAAACATTTGGACAACATAATTTTGAAAGGGAAGAAGAATTATTCACATCCTATCTCATTTCCACATTCTTTGAATGATCGAGAGATATGCAGATTTTTGATAAATACATCTTGAGTGTCATGATTATTTTGTGTATGGTAGAGCATAAGGGGAAAAGAGAGGATGCTGATAGTGAGAACTAGCAGGTTCATAGGATTCATTTCCCATAAAATTATTTTTAAAAGTCATCTCGCTCACAACTAATTCCTTTGTTTTTAGACATTTAACTAAAATACATTATATATTACACATTAAAAACATCTTAAAGCATGAATGCACCTTAGGGCACAATGTTCACCTTCGTGAGTTTAATTAAAAAGGATTTGTGAGATATGTCCCATATTTTAGTCGCTTAAAAAAAAAAGAATGTTTAGCTATCACGTCCTATTAAAAAATAAGATAAAAAGTTGGAGAAAAGAGAAAAGAAAGAAAAGATTAACAAAACAAAATTTAATTAAATGGGTTGTATTATCCATTAAATATTAAGCAAAAACACAAAAAAGGTTGCATACCAAAAGATAATATATACCATGACCTCCAGAAAAAGAAGTTTATATGACAATGACTTAAGAGAGTAAAAGAACTCGTGGTCAATATGGATGTCGTGATTAGTTGGTGCAAGGTGGGGAGAGTAATCAAATAGGGTTGTTATGAGGAAGTCTTGTAGAACAAATTTTGGAAAAAAGATAATTATTCAGGATCAGTCGGTATAAAACTTAGTTACATTTTAAATTTCTAAATGAGAAATTATTTGAAGAAAGTCAACATATCTTGCTTATTCGGAATTCTTGATTTTACATTTGTAGTTTTGGCAAAATGTTGGGAGTTCGTGATTCAGTTGAGCTTTTCTTAAGATCAAAGAATAAGACAACAATGATGATATCGGGTCAACATTGGGACGAGTTTTGAATAAAGTTGAGGATGTTTAATCCGACCATTTTGAGGTAGAGTAAATTGTTTTAAATTGTTTAAATTAATATATGTTTTTTTTCAAGAATGACCATACTTTAATGAATGACTAAATAAATACGAACATAACGAATAAATGAACACCAGTGTTGAGTTTACAATGGAAAAACGTATGGTTCACTAAAAATCAGACCTGTTAAAAAATGGGTTCAATCGAGTTGGTTCACCAAGAAAAACAAATGTTTTAGTATGTATACAAATTGTAGTTAAAATGACTGAGCCGGAATCAATTATTTCTTAATTTTTTTTTACTAAAAGCAACATATACTTGGAGTTAGTAGGTTTGAACCAGATATCAGCAAGCTTATGTTGTACAAATGTGAAATAAAAAACATTTATTTATAATAGAAAACTCTTTAATTATTGTTTTCTTAGAGTGGGACTACTTAATCTCAGGTATGATATGCTTTTTACTGTCTTTAGTTTATATATTTTTTTTCCTTCCTTTTTTTTTACCAAACATATATTTAAGATATGTTCTAAATGTTTTTTGTATATGACTTGTCATAAACTTTTTAATTTTAGGTGGGTCAAGTGACCGACTTTCCCATAACATAGTCTCGCCACTGATGAAGACAAAATAGTATCGGTTAAAAAAGAGTGGAGAAGAAATACATAAAGATCTAAGAGAAAGGGTGAAAGTTAGATTAAAAAGATAAGAATGATGAAATATGAAAATCTAAATTAAGCAATTTAATTCATGAAGTTACACGTTCAAATGAAGAAGATAGGTGGCCGACTTTTTAACTTGGACGACTTCATCATTCAGTATGGTTCAAGGCAGAAAGAAAAGAGAAATTGGAACTTAAGCCGACCCATATTTTAGTAGGGCAGTTTGACTTGTTTATGGGATAGTAGTGAGAAATGATGTGCATAAGAACTTACGAATTTCAAGCATTTTCTCACCTACAAATAACAAATTAATTCCCGAACCCAAGGATGACTTTTCACATATCGATGACTTTTCACAAATTGTGTATATGAGGATACAAATCACCGAGTTCATTATCAACCAATGAAGATCATAAAACCATAATTTCATCATCGTCTTCTCCAAGTTCTAGAATTTTATTACTTACTCCATAAGGTTCATTTGTCACGAGTTTTTCCAAATATTTACATGACTAGTTTTTGTGACATTTCCATTGTTAATAAGTTTTAAGTCAAATTCTCATGTTCTTTTTAAAGTTTTGCTAATTAATTAATATGTAATGCTAAATCATTAAGTTTACTTCCGTAAATTTTGTAGAATGTCACGATGAACACGGTTTGATTATTACTTATATTCCAATAAAAGTTATTGTTTTGTGTTTGATTATTACTTATATTCCAATAAAAGTTATTGTTTTGTGCTTAAAGTTGTGATTTTTATTTGCAATAAAAAAGTACAAAATCCAACCATATGATCAACTGAACTGAAACTACCTTGCTTTTCTCATTCATAGTATTTGTTTGAATAATTGGGTGCAACATAAATGTCAGGTTTCTTAGTTCTTTTTTAGTTTAAATTAATTTCATAATAATTGCTAGTGATAGTTTTTATGTTTGACTATCATAACACAAAGTTTAATCATAAACTTCTTATGGATTCTATTCAACTTATCCTATCTATATAGGTTTAGTTGGTTTATTTTTTTTTTATCGAGACAATGATCTCGACCAATACTATAATAATACAAACAACGAAAGTTAACAATAACAAAAATGTTATGTGAAAATACTAATAATAGAGTTACGTGCAAAAATACCCATTTGTGATATTTCACATATCATAGTGTTAGCCTATCAAAATTACAAAATAAATAATAATTGGTTTATTTTTTAATACAAAATAAATACCAAAAATGGGTATTTTTGTAGGAATTTCGAAAATTACACCTATAAAAATACCTAAACTCATAATCCAAAATACCTATATTTCCAAGTAAATTTTAACATTTAGCAGGAATGAAGTTGCAAAACCAAAAGTTATCTAAAAATAGCCAAAAACCATTTTTCAAGCAAAATGGAAAAACAAAAATGGCCAAAACTTATTTTAGACACTAAAAAATGGGTAAAACATTTATTGTCGTAGAATAGCCCATTTCGTTAGCCAATTCAATGACAACTTTACTAATTTTTGTCTAAATCTTAAAAATGATTTACTAATATTTTGGTTATATTTGTGTCTTAATATTATCCTAAAATTTCAATATTATAACGTGACAAATATGAATTAAATAGTGTTAAGTCTTAACGTGATTCATCCCAGATGACAGCACAAGCCTTGAATTTCACTGTTGACATCCTTCGTCTGAATTCAAAAAAGAATAATAAATCAGGCGCTAAAACCAATCATCAAACCAGATTTGAAATCGAATTCATTCAATAAACAACTTGCGCATTCAACACTCCTCTTCAACTCTTTCTCTCCCAAAACTCCTCCATTTCGCCATTAATCTTCATCAGTTATCAGTTATCAAACACATCAGATCAATCTCCAGACTCTAGTCTCTAGATTCTTGAATCTTTACACATGGGTTGTGTATCATCGCATCTACTAAATCAAGACGACGATTTCACCCAAATCGGCAGCTCCGCCTTGGGCCACCACATCGTCTCTCTTACCTCCACCACATACGGTCTCTTAACTCTCGACCCATCATCCTCCCCGACCACCGTACCCCCCACTCCACCGCCGCGTTTCACCCTCAGCTCGTTCTTCCCCTCCCCATCCCCACTTTCTGAATCCAACTCCGATCCAAATCCACCGCCTGAAGTCATTAACTCATGGGAACTCATGGCTGGACTCGATTCCACCGCCGATAGCTTCCGTTTCTCCCCACAACCGTCTAAACCTTCCCCTTTCAGATACGCCCTTCTCGATTCAGAAAACGTAAACCCCACCAAAGATCCCTCAAGCCCTAATTATAAAAACCCTAAATTCGTCAAATCCTTAGCGTCTAAACCAAATTTCCTGGATAAATTTGAAGCGCTGTGTCCGCCCAAGGGAGAGAACAAGGTAGTGATCTATACCACGACATTGCGAGGGGTGCGGAAGACGTTTGAAGCTTGTAATGCAGTCAGAGCAGTGATCGAGGGATTTGGGGTGTTTTTCTGCGAGAGAGATATATCAATGGATCGAGGTTTCAGAGAAGAGCTTTGGGAACTCATGAAAGGGAAAGATAAACACGAATTAGTGCCACCTAGGGTTTTCGTAAAAGGGAGGTATGTGGGTGGATCCGATGAGGTTTTGAGGATAGCGGAAGAAGGGTGTTTGGGTAAATTGCTTGAAGGTTTACCCAAATCAAAACCAGGGTATGTATGTGAGGTTTGTTGTGGTTCGAGATTCTTACCATGTCTTACTTGTAATGGAAGCTGTAAAATGGTGATCGTTTTGAAGAAAGAGATCGATGGAGAAGAATTGGGGAAGACTGTGAGGGTGCAATGTAGCGATTGTAATGAGAATGGACTGGTTCGTTGCCCCATTTGTAGTTGATCTTCATCTTCATCTTCATCTTCATCTTCATCTTCATCCAATATTGGTATTTGGTTTGTTATTTTCATGAATATCCTTTCCTGTTTGGATGAAAAACTATAAATAAAATCCAGATGATATTTATGAAATCTTGAAACCATCAATGGGGTAAGAATTGCCGTTAATTAGTCTGTATGATTCTTGTAGTGCTGCCTTTTAGTTTGCAGTATCTCTTGATCGATTTACAAGAGTTCTTGTGTTGTATCTAAGTAAGTATTGGAGGTTTTATTTTGTGAAACTTTAGAATAGGAATTATGTGGTTTAGCTTTGGTTAACTTTGAGTTATGGCTTTCAATGCATTTATGTTTACACCACTACTGATTAGTGATTCCTTTCAAAGTTTTGAACTTTGAAGAGGGTTGTTGTTTATTGAGAAACAAAAATGTAATTTTTGGTTCTATAAAAAAAAGGTGGAATAAGATGGGAAATGAACTATTTTTGATATTTTGAGGGTGTTTGAAAAAAAAAACTGACTTTTTGGACTTTTGACATTTTTAAAAAACAAAAAGGTTTAAAAAGGTGTTTTGGTAATTCCAAAAATTCAAACATATTTTAAAAACTCTAGTTGGAAAAAACTATAAGTTAAAAGTTTTTTTTGTGAAAAAAGATGTTTTAAGTTAAAGAACAATCTCAAACACTTCATTTGTTTATGCAAAAGACTTGAATGTCTAATCCAAAAACAATCTCAAACACCCCCTTTGCCTCAATCTCTCGACAAACTGGATGTTATATTTTTTTCTCCTTTGTCATCTAAAATCATTCATATTAAAACCTGGATTGATATATTTATGTTTTGTTTATTTTGAAAGACTTGAAAAACTCCAATATAAACTAAAAACACAACATTTATGTTAAAGTATTAACAAAGGACATGCAAATAAAATTTGACAAAGAACTATAAAGAGCTGTACTTGTATACATATTTAAAAAGAAATTTTAAAATTTATATTCTTGAAAGAAAGTTAAAGATGTGTTAACCAAAAACAAAAACCCATCTTTTAAATGTCATTCATATGCTATCCATGTAAAATACATATTTGTTCTATGTTTAAATGGACGATTACTATTTCTTTGTGATAAATGACATATCCATCACAAAGAAAACTTAAACGTAGAAGAGATTAAAGATGCCAATATTGATTTAGTAAAAGTGGATAAATCTGACACATATCTAAGAGTTCCACTAATATTAAAATTGGAAAGTGTTTTATTTAGCTAAAAAGATATCTCTGGATAAGAACATACTATTTTCCAATTAGAAATGAAATGTAGATCTAACTTTTGATAAAATAATTTTGGACAATTGGTTTTGCAAAAGGATAATTAAACAAATCATTAATTAAAAAAAAAAATCTATTTTATAGATGTCTTGATTGTACACTCTTCTAGTTCAAACTTTTTACTATTGACTATCCTCACGAAGGATCTAAATGGCTAAAATTATGTTAATTGGTATCGAAACTTGGGAATTGTACTCAAGTATGACAAGAAAAATCAAGCCATTGAGGAACCTTTCCTCGAAGCTCCTTCATCTAACATAACTAGAGTTGAAATCGCCAAATCGCCAGAAGGTTCTGAGTTCTTGTAGAAGAAAAAGAGCTGAGAAAGGTTTATCACAACTCAAGTAAGGAGCCATCTTTATCATAAACAAATTAGGGTTTTCTTCTTCTATATTAGTTTGGAGAATCACGAATTTAATGACATAATCAATGGTTACTAAAATTGATAAGATTTATCAATTTTACCATAATCACCAATTAGAATTTGGTTTTCCCACCGCCAGAGGCTCTGCCCCTTGAACCCCACTAGGGGCGTTGCCCCTAGGACCGTGAAAAGGGGCACGACCCCCTTGATCCTCGACTTTTTGTCGTACCAGCTTATAATTCGATCTTATATATGCATGTGCTCCACATTCTCCAAATATATAATGCAGAGTACAAATGATAATCCCCTTAGCTCAGATATTATTTCCAATTACATAAAATGCCCAGTGACACTAAAATCACCAACAAAGCCTTTCAAAAATACCTGGAGGAGTCGAAGAAGTTAAAAACCAAGCAGTCCAGTGGCTCATGTATTTATATGATTGAATTGTATAATACGTTTACTTCTAAATCCTAGCCAAGGCACCATATTGTTTGGCACCACCGAAGATGCTGGAGTTATCTACACAACTTCAAGAGCTGCTAGACAAGGGGTTTATTAGATAGAGTAGTTCACCATCGGGAGCACTGATCCTGTTTGTAAAAAAGAAGGATGACTCACACAGGATGTGCATTGACTATCGAGACTTGAACAAACTAATGGTAAAGAACCTTACTCACTTCCAAGGATTGATGACTTATTTGACCATCTTTAGGGTGTATTTTGGTTTGCCAAGATTGATTTGCGATCAGGTTAGCATCAGATGAGGGTCATGTAAGAGGATGTGTAAAAGACGACCTTTAAAACTCGTTATACTCATTACGAGTTCGTGGTGATGCCATTCAGGCTCACCAACGCACCAACAATGTTCATGGATCTCATGAACCAGGTATGTAGACCAATGTTGGATCGATCGGTGGTCGTGTTTATTGATGATAAACTGGTCTACTCCAAGACTAAGGAGGAGCACGGGGATCATTTACGGGAGGTATTGGAAACACTGAGGAGAGAGAGGCTGTCTGCCAAATTCTCCAAATGCGTGTTTTGGTTGTGCAAGGTGCAGTTCTTGGGGCACATTGTCAACCAAAGGGGTATATTGGTTAATCCAGCCAAGGTCGAGGTTGTGATATGGTGGGAGGTTCCAAAAACCCTATCTGAGATTGGAGCTTTCTAGGTCTCTCAGGATATTATTGGAGATTTATCCAAGATTTCTCCAAGATTGTTGTGCCATTGACACGCTTGCTGAAGAAGAATGTTACTTTTCGGTGGGGGCCCGATCAACAATCAACTTTTAAGATGTTGATACAGAGATTATGCGAGGCCCTGATTCTCATGGTTCTCGAGGACACAAATGATTTTTTGGTTTATTATGATGTGTCTATATCGGGTTTGGGAGCTGTCCTTATGCAGAGAGAACATGTGATTTTTGATGCTTCGAGGTAGCTGAAGCCTCATTAAGCGAATTACGCTATGCATGACTTGGATTTGGGGGATGTCTTCTTTTCCATTAAGATTGAGAGGCACTATCTATTGGATTAGGTGTCTAAGCCTATAACTATAATTGGTATGTACTTGATTTGATAGTAGCATGGTCTTTTTGGGTTGCCTTCACTCATTCAACTTGACAAAATGACCGGTGGAGAGCGAGTAGGATTTATTATTTGAAATAATGAAATGGTACTCAAAATGATTTTATTAATATATTACAAGATTAATATATTATTTGGAAATCATATTATTAATTGGTATTTTAATCAGAAATTAATTTGATATTAATTTTGGGATTACAGGAACTGGTTAATAATAGAGGGGTTGTTTTGCAACCTAGCCATATTAATAGTTGTGAAACTGGTCCTAAGGACTTCTTGATGAGCGTGGACAAAATTTATAGCTTTGGCTTATAAGATTTCGTCCAAGGCATCTTATGGAGCTCAATGGGTTGCTTTGGTTTTAAGATAAGAATTAGGGTTTCCTTATTTAAGTTCAGCTTCAAGACTAAGCAACCTAGTCATATATAAACCCTCATAACCCTAGGGATTTCGGATCTAAGCTTATGATTCTAAACATGGCCAAAATTCCCTTGTCTCTCCAAGTCATCCTCGTGCATTGGGTGTTTATGACTCCATTAGAGGTGCAACACTTGGGGCACTAAGCTTTCAAGAGTCAAGGATCTTCAAGGTGGTTCTTGTTATCGCTACATAACAAGTGAGGTAATATTATAACCCTAATTTCATATAAATATCGAATATTGTATGCTAGATCTAGGTTTATTGCTTTGGTGTTCAATTTGCATGTTTAATTAGTGAAAAACTTAGATCCAAAGAAATTACGGTTGCATGATCACATAAGATTTTACATATGCTCATAACCCATCATTACCTATATGGGGTTAGGTGTACTATCTACATGGACCATAAGAGCTTGAGGTATCTGATAGATCAACCGAATTTGAATATAAGGCAATGGAGATGGTTAGATGTGGTAAAGGATTATGATTGCGAGATCCTATACCACCCTAAGAAGGCCAATGTTGTGGTCGATGTCCTAAGCCTTAAGGAAGTGAGTTCACCTATCAGGGATATATTTGTCACACACCAAAACTGAGAACGGCGGAAATGTTCTGGGGCGGAGGACGTCATGTAATGTATCATAACAATGCAAAGTAGTAAACAAGCAACAACATCATCTATTGCATTAATAATGTATTTATGGTTACAAGTGTTCTTTCATAATATAAGACAACATAATGAACAATCAAAATAAAATAGGAGTCTTGATTTCTCCGTCTTCACAAAACCTGGTCGTCGTACCTGTCTATTTGTGACCTGAGAATACAAGTTATTCTGAAAGCGAGTATCAGCCAAAAAGCTGGTGAATTCATAAGTATTAATGTGTCTTTGATTTGTAAAACTGTAAAGTAATGACTTGTAAACCTTTGGAAAAAGAATGTATAAGTATGAACTGTTTGGAAGCAGTTGAAATCGTTTGAATACCCTAACAAATCCCTATGATTCCTATCAGTATAAAAGTAGCCTTCTACCAAGACCCGAATGTTTTGAAAGTAGTCTTCTACCAAGACTTGTATGTTTTGAAAGTAGTCTTCTACCAAGACTCAAATGTATGGAAAGTAGTCTTCTACCAAGACTGGTATGTTTTGAAAGTAACAAAGATGGTTTTTCTCTTTATGACTACTATTAACAATATATAGTCTACCTCCTCATTTATGTAAATGTATCACAAAATAAAAGTACTAGGGAAAATATAACCATAAAAGTATTATCCTTTTGCATTAGGATAAACACGACATCGCGACTGCCGAAATGTATAACCTTGAACATCTGTAGATTGTTCATTTTCCTCTGTAGCTGGCAGCAGGTTTAAGGAATGGTTAGTCCCGTAAAGGTACTCCTAATATAAGTATTAACCGTAGGAATCTGTAGATGTTCATTACCTCTCAATGCTAATAGGTGGGTTCCGGAATGGTTAGTCCCGTCTAGTTATCCTTTTTTACTAGGATAGGCAGAACAATTTACAAATAATGTACTAGTAACTCATCATAGTGAATCTAGGTATACGTATCCATGTAAGTGTATATAGATAAATGTATATATGTAAACGTATTCATGTAAGTGTATCGATGTAGACGTATTCATGTAACATGTAATGTATAGTATAAACTCATGAATGAACTGACTCTGGTGTAATTCCTTGTAATAGGAATAACAAATAGTATTTCCTAACTATACCTATAATAGTTACTAGAAATGTACAAGTATCAACGAAAGTATACCTATACATATATGGGCATGCATTTGATAACATAAAAGCATGAAAGAAGTTTTGTAAAACCTTTGAAAGTATTTTGATAAGACAGTTTAAGTATAAAGGAACATTTGTTTGAAAACACATTTGTAAATGAGTTTAAAATGAAACTTACAGAATGTAAGACAGTTTGATAAAGAGTTTTATACATGTAAAAACGTTTAAGAAAGTCAATTGAAGAAATTTGTTTGGTAAAACAGCTAATGTATAGTGAATCCATTTGCATGTTAGTCATTAATCACATGTGATTGATATAATAACTAGCATGTTTCAAGTTGTATTCCCCCTATAAAGCATTTTAAAAATGCTTAGAAACCTTTAAAAGGTTAATTCAAGGGGTATGAACTCACCTGCAGTGAGCGGATCGGAAGGAAGTATCAGACCAGTGCTTGGTGTCACATGAAGACTTAGACACACACAATAATCCTAATTACATATGAAGACATATGTATATAACCAATTAGTGATTTTACCACTAATTAAACATGTATAAACATCCTATTGCGAGGAAAACACTTTGGTCAAGTGCTAGGAGGCTAACAAGTTGCAACAAAGGAGTGTGAAGCCTCATACGGGAGTTTATGGTCCAATGACCATGTGTGTTGGAGTTTTCGGCCTAGGGGAGTAAACTCCTGGCCGTAAACTCTCAATTGGTCACCAAAAGTGGCTTAAAAATCATAGGGCTTAAGTGGTTAAGTGTTCCAAAGCTTTAACCAAGTGTTTGGGTGGGTTTAAGGTCCTAAAATGACCTTCCATGGTGTTCACGACCATGGGACCACTCCCCCATGAGTTTACGGCCGTAAACTCATGGTAAGGAGTTCCATTTCGTGTATTGCGGTCCTTAGCTCAATGGTGTAAGGTTTTATACTAAAAATCAAGGCATACTAGGGTGTTAGGGGTCATTTGCACCGTAAAAAGGGGTTTACGGCCCTAGAACATGTCTTGGCCATAAACGCCTTGATTCCTATGATTTCTTATGTTTTCTAAGTCTTAAAATGATAAACCTAGTGTACAGTGAGTTGGATCAAGAGTACTTACGATCTAGGAGCTTGAATGGTCGGTTTTGGCCAAGAACACGAGTGTGTGTTCTTGGTGAAACTAAAAATCTACAAAATGGAATGATTTCACGGATGATATCATGTAAGATTACTAGTTCATGCAAGATATCAACTAGTTAAGACAATAAGCTTACAGTTTTTGAAGATCGGGGACGAAGATCGGGATGGTACTTGAGAGGATTTGGGCCAAATGGAAGGAAGAAATGAACAAATGGCCACCATTTCACCATATAGGCAAGAGTTTACGGCCCACATGGAGTTTACGGCCGTAAACTCCCATGTGTTGTCCGTGAACTCCTTGCAAGGGTGTTTAAGGTCATTTCCTTGAGCTATAACTTCAGCCGATAAACTCCGACACTTATTCCTTAAGTGTACAGGCTCAGAACGCTCAAATAAACTCCTAATTATGCTAAAAGATAACAACAATAAGTTTGACTTTCAAAGAAGTGTTTGACTGTACTGGATGGAAAATTTCGGGTTGTCACAATATTTATGAGGATGGTTATTATTTCTCTTTTCTGTTGGATATTATCAAGAAGGCTCAGGTGGAAGGATTGAAAAAGGAAAATTGGAAGACAAAGTTGATCATGGGGCTGATTCCTCTAACTTTTAGATATGGTCGGGGTTTGTTGACACAGTGTGTTAGAGTTTGGGTTCCGACTACTGGTGGGCTAAGACATATAGTTCTAGAAGAAGCTCATAAGGCGAAGTTTTTGATCCACCCAGGGGACATGAAGATACATAAGGATTTGAAGTTGAGCTATTGGTGGTCTTGTGTGAAAAGGGAGGTAACATCGTTTGTAGAGTGGTGTCTGACTTGTCAAAAATTCAGGCCGAACATTAGAGACCCCACAATAAGATGCAGTCGATACCCATTCCCATGCAGAAATAGGAAAAAATTACCATGGATTTTATCACAAAGTTGCTAAGGACAACGTATGGAGCTAATTCTATTTGGGTCATTGTTGATAGATTGACCAAGAGTGCTCACTTCATATTGATTTTCAAGAGTGTATCCGCTGAGAAGTTGGCTGACATTTACATTCGGGAGGTGGTGGTTTGGCATGGGTGATAGCTTATTTTATTTCCTTATTTTTATTAGTTTATTTTATATTTTTAGCTCTTTTTAATTAGTTTTGCATTGTATATTCTTTATTTTCTTTATTATGGATTGTACCGGGTGCTTTTTATTTTGCATAAGGTATTTTGCAGGTTTTCAGTGTTCGTTGCGGTTGCGGGTTGATTGGAGTCGGACTTAGTGGGCTCTCGAGGCATTGTTGGGCTTGGCGGATCCATAAAAGAAGATTTGGGCCTTAAGAGTTAAGGACTTGAATATTTTGGGCTTGTGAAGATGGGTCATAAACTTCTATTTTTGGGCTTGGAGCATCCATATTTGAAGCTAAAATATGATTGGTTAATTTAAATCACATGGATATGGAGGGGACCAAATGAATCTTTGGTAGTGGAGGAATGAGGAGCCAATAGCATTCCAACAACACTTGCGTGGGTGGAATTTTCATCATGCGGGTACCCGCGCAACTGCCCAGTTTGGGCAGTTTGGTCATTTGGCACACCATAACCTTGGGGGATCAGATCCATTAGCCACATTCTTGATTTTTCACCATTGGAGACCTGTAGGAGGCGATTTTGGAGCTTGAAGACTCATTTCTTTTCATCTTTCCAAGATATTGGTAGTTTCTTTATGCAATTAGACTTTTGTGATTGTTTTTCTATTGCCATGAGTGGCTAAACTCTCTATATTGGTTAACTCTGTTTAAAACCTTTGAATGTTTGTGGGGTTTTGAAGGATTCATGCTAGATTATCGATTATCTTATGTTTATGGTTCTAGATCATATTTCTTATGCTTGTTCTAGATCATATTTCTTATGCTTGTTTAATGCTTTGATCATGAGCTTGGCACTTGAATGAGCTAATGTTAGTTTATTTCTTTGGTTTTGTATTGAATCATTGAATTGACATAGAACAAGAGCTTTATGATGGTAAAAGTCATCTCTAGTTTATGAATCATAGCTCCTTTATGGATGTGTAAGCATTGACATCCTCTAGGAATTGGGGATTCCTTCTTTCTTAAGGCTAATCAACTTATTGGGTTCAATTGCTTCAATTAAACCCTTGATCTTGATTAAGAAGGTGTGTTGTGGGCTTCCCCAACCTCCATAATACCTAAGAGGAATCTTGGCATATCATGCTTCATGATTGCTATAACCAATTTGGGATGAATGATAAGCTTCATGTTGAATCCTAATGATAAACACACAAATGTTCATTGTGTTGAATTGCCTTAGTCAACCAACTTTCTCCAATATTTGAGCATCTCACTATCTTGCTTAATTGCAAGTTTTTAGTTATTCAAGTAATCAAACACCCCCCTTTTAGTTTAATTGTAGTTAGTTAGTTTATTTACAATAGTTCTTTTAGATTGCATTGGTGATTGAATACAACCATTTCCCCGAGGATTGATACCCCTTTTTTACCATTATATTATGTTTTATTTGCAAACAAAGGGTGTAATTTTCTTGGTGGACTTGACACCCCACCAAGTTTTGATGTCGTTGCCGTTGCCGGGGACATTGGTTATTGTTATTTGATTGTTTATGCCTAGGTATGCAAGAACCGGTGAACTACTCTACAATTCGGAAATTGAAAAAGAAGCAAAAAGGTTGAAAAAGTTAGCCAAACAAGCAAAGCAACAACAACTTGTTCATGCTTCTTCCTCTTCTCCACTAATCAATATAAAAGATCAAGTTCATACTTCAAGTGATACCGACACCGAACCGAATTCTCCAATTGTTGGTCAATCCCTTGAAGACATTCTTCTTGAAAACTACATAGCCATGAATCACACTCCACCTCACAATCCCAACCCAAACCCAAAAAATCAAGATGCCAATACCCCACCCCAACAACCAAGACAACAATAACAAGAACCTCTCATTGATGTGCCACCTTGGAATCAAGCCCCTCCTCAAAACCAACCCAATTATCAACCCCCACAACTACACAACCAACAACTCCACAAAAACAACCAATTTCAAACCAATGCTTTTCAAGTTCAACAACAAGTATGTTACCCAAATCAACCCAATTACCCACAGCCTCTAATGTACCAAAACCCAATGTACCCACAACAACAACCTCATTACAACCAATACCCTAACTACCAACCTTATCCACCACCAATCTATAATCCCCAACAATACCCATATCCATCTTACCAATAACATCCCAATTTCATGCAACAATATCCCAATCACCCCTTTCCAGCCAATCCCCCTCAAGAGTTGACACTTAGACAAATGATGGAAACGGATGTTACTCATACACCTCTTGCTATTGTTTATCCTGCAAACCACCGAGGAATTGAATTGAAGTCAAGTTTCATACATCAACTTACCAAGTTCCATGGTTTGGATAGAGAAGATCTTCAAAATCATTTGAAGTCATTTCATATGATATGTGTTAGCATGTTGCCCGAAAATGTGACATTGGATGATTTCAAGCTAACCGCCTTCCCGCTCACCTTGGAAGATAAAGCTAGAGAGTGGTTATTCAACTTACCACTGGGGTCTATTCACACATGGGAAGAGTTACTCAAAGCCTTGAATAGAAAGTTCTATCCCACCTCCCAGATATCAAGCCAACGAAGTGACATTTTGGGGATTCGTCAAGGGGAGAATGAGACTTTTCATGATTTTTGGGAGCGATTCAACAATATGTGTACAAGTTGTCCTCAACACAACATTCCCGAACAATTACTTCTTCAAAAATTTTATGAGGGTATGAATGAAAAAGATCGAAGGATGATTGATGCTTCATGCGGTGGTGACATCTTCAACAAGACACCTCATGAGATAAGATCACTTTTTGGAACCATTTCTCAAAATC
Source organism: Lactuca saligna (assembly GCF_052625555.1). Lineage (NCBI taxonomy): Eukaryota > Viridiplantae > Streptophyta > Magnoliopsida > Asterales > Asteraceae > Lactuca > Lactuca saligna. The sequence goes on along the minus strand of NC_136422.1, from coordinate 135,033,806 downwards.
AAAGGAACTTTGGAACTCGCAATGAAATGAAGAGAAATTCTCCACAAGTGGTTGGTGAAGTTAGCAACACTCAACAATTGGAATCAAAACTCTTAGATTTGACTAATGTGCCAAGTCAAATGGTGGTGGGAAGTGGTCAACAATTGATGGTGTGTGGTATTTGTGCAATGACGGGGCATTATACGGATAAATGTACCACACTTGGAAGTGAAACGGAAGATGTGAATGCAATGGGAGGGTATCAAGGTCAACCAAGACCCATGGGATTTCAAAACAATTTCAACTCAAATTGGAGGAATAACCCAAACAACCCTTACCCGCCAAAGCAAAATCCATCAAACATTTTGATGAGACCTCAACATCCACAATACCCCTCCCAAAAACCTCCATATCCACAAACTTCTTTCAACCCTCCAAATTACCAACAACCTCCACCACAAGGCCAATCAAGTGGTAACCATCAAATGAGCCTTCAAGAACTTGTTACTTCTCTTACTTAAAGTCAAAGCCAATTTCAACAAGAGACCAAGAATACCTTCTCAAACATTCAAGCACAAATCGTAGACTTGGCCACCGCTCTCATAAGATGGAACAAAGGGGCAAAACTTCCATCTCAAATTGAGAAGAACCCCAATGTGAGTGCAATAACTTTGAGAAGTGGGAAAACACTTGGAGAAAGAAACCCTAAAAGAGTTTCAAGAGAAGAAGAAGATGAAGTCATCATTGTTGAACCTTCAAAAGTAGTACCTCCAAAGGAACCAGTTGTTCCAAACATTGGTCAACCCGAATCTTCCAACAAGACCATAAAGCCATTGGTCATACCACCATCCTTCCCTTCCCGGTTAGCCGCTTCAAGGAAAGAAGAGGAAGAAAATGAATTATTTGAAACTTTCCACAAGGTCCAAATCAACATTCCACTATTGAATGCTATTAAGAAAATTCCAAGTTATGCAAAATTTCTCAAGGATTTGTGCACCAAGAAGAGGAAGTTCAAGGAAAATGAAAAGATTCAAGTCAATGCAAATGTGTCTGTGGTTATCCAAAATAAGTTACCTCCCAAATGCAAGGATCTGGGAATATTTGCTATCCCTTGTACCATTGGTGATTTGCATGTCGAAAGTACTATGTTAGATCTTGGAGCCTCGATCAATGTGATGCCATATTCAGTTTTTCAATCTCTCAATGTTGGACCTTTGGAAGAAACGTGAGTCATCATTTAATTAGCAGACAAGTCAAGGGTGTCTCAAAGAGGAGTGTTGGAGGATGTGTTAGTACAAGTTAATCAACATGTTTTTCCCGAAGATTTTTATGTCATTGATCTTGAGGAGAAGACTCCTTCCAAATCATCTATGATCCTCCTCGGAAGACCTTTCATGCATACCGCTCACACAATCATTGATGTCCATAAAGGAAAGATAACTATGGAGTTTGATGGAGAAACCATTCACTTCAACATCTTTGAAGCAATGAGGTACCCTAGCAACATTTCTCCATTGTATCGGGTTGATGTGATTGAGCCAATAAACGAGATAAGCCCTAATGTATACACAAACAAGATACTCATGGAAGATGATTGTAAGCCTAAGAGGGAAGCTCAAAGAAGATTGAATCATCCAATGATGTAAGTGATCAAGAAGAAGATAATTAGAAGGTTTAAAAGGTGCAAAGAGAAGAAAAAGGAATTTCATGACAAGCACATAAACCAAAAACACTTTATTCCTGGTCAAAAAGTTATTCTTTATCATTCACGCTTAAAGCTATTCCCGGGAAAATTGCGATCTCGATGGCATGGACCTTTCATTGTTATAAAAGTGTTTGATCCTGGTGTGGTTGAAATTCAAGAGTTTGGAAACAAACCAAATCTTCAAAGTGAATGGGCACTATTTGAAACTATTTTATGAAGGCTTTGACATGGGAGAATTCGACAACGTAACATTGGAAACACCGATTTACAAAGGTTGACGAAAGCGGGGCTATGTCTTGGCAAAGACGTTAAATAAATGCATTGTAAATAAATAATCTCCGCTTGAAGTTTTGGGTGTTTCTAAGCTTGAAGTTGGTCTAAAAGTAAGCATATTGAAGTCTAGCAATGATCTTGGTAAAGTTTGAAAAAAATGCCTCAAATCTGCAACTTGCGCGGGTACCCGCGCAGCCATTGTGTGGCCGAGTCCCAGTTGCGCAAATCAAAGTCCAAAAACTCCCCCAACACGAGTTGCAATCTTATTGTTGTGCGCGGCCAGTTCCTCACCCGTGCAAATGTTTGCGCAACTGACTGCCACCCTCGCAACCTACTTGCGCGACTGCCTTCCACCCTCGTAGATTTTCGCGCGGCCATGACCAAATCCTTCCTCTTCTTTGCGAGACCAATGATGCTAATCCTTTATTTACGCGACCCAACCATCACCCGTGCAAAGTTTGCGAGGGTACCCGCGCAAATATGTCACTTCATAAGAAAATTTCGAGCCATTTCATATGCTCCTTTATGCGATCAAGCTTTCGTCCATGTGTATTTAGGTGGCTAAGAACTCCATCCAAGCATCATTATGCGACCCATGTGTTGCTTCCATACCGTCCTCGCGGACCTCTTCCACCTTGATCCCGGTATGATCCTTCCTTACTCTCATCCTAAGCATTGAGGACAATGCTTCATTTTAAGCTTAGGGTGAGGTATTCTTTATCTTTTTTTTATTTTATTTTATTTATTTATTTTTTTTATAGTAAAATTTAGGATGTATATAGTTGCATTTAGAGTAAGTCATTTAGGTCATTCATAAAAATAGCATAAAAATTTCAAAAATATTGCATATTTTGTTTCTTTCTTTTCTAATTTTCATTCTTTTTAGATGCATTCTAGTTTAAGTTTATGCATTTTTGTCCTCTCTTATCTTCTCATCCCTACAGGCACCATAATGCCAAGTCATAAGTATTGAATCATAGATTGGGCCCGGGTCTTGATATGGAATTCCTTGTATTTGATAAATGGGACACGTTTTGAGCCTCACATACCACTTTGAGACCGCTTGTGTGGGGGTCAGATGCAGGTAGCTTGAGTGGGTCTAGGTGCGGAGGGATGTGGTTGGTCATGCCAATGTGTGTGAGCAAAAATTATCCGGGTAAGGTATTTTGAAGACATTGAAGATATTGAAGACTCGCATCTTGGTTTTGGAGGGAGTATCCCTTAGTACTCCCGAGTCTCGTCCGAGCCATACTTAGTTAGATTCTCACCACCTTTTTAAGATAGGTCATCATTTTTTCTAGGGATCTAGAGTAGATAGTTAGATAGATTTTTGTTTATCACGCCTTGCATTAAGGAGCTTGATGAACTTTGAAGTGAGTCCCACAATTCACATCTTTTGGGACCAAGTTTCTTTTCGGTAACACCCATTTTTTGAGTCATACCCCACCTTTTTTAGTAGATATTGACACATTGTCAATGATCATTAGGTGTTTGTGTTAAGCCTTTATCTATTAAGCAATTTTCATTATTGGAGTCCTATGTTACATGGTTAAATTCTTTAAATCTTCCAAGAAGAAATACAAGAAGAAAACACAAAAATTGAAGAAAATTTGGAAAAAGTGAAGACAATAAGATACGATAAAAGATGATTCAAGAAAATCAACAAAAACAAAGAAGAAAAATGAAGAAAAAGAACAACACAAAAAGAAGAACAAGACTCCAAGTTCAAGACTTCTCCAAAAAAAAAGGACGAGAAAGCTGAATATCAAGCATCAAAAGAAGACTGAAGACCAAATAAAAGAAGTTCAAGATTGAAGACTTAGGTTGTTAGGTTTAGATTTAGGTTAAGTAGAATTGTTATTATTTTATTTTATTTTTTTGATTTTTGGTGAGAAAAGGCCCCGACGATGAGACGGTAGATTGTAAAGGACAGTACAAGGGAGAAGCCTCTGAAACCGGATGTTTGCCCGGAGGCCGTGCTGCAAAACCCTATTTCGTATTATACACTTTAGCCTGAAATTTTTTGGAATCATCGTGTGTGAAGAGGCTCCTTTCCTTCATGCATTATGAGATGCATTGGTGATTTAAAGTGCCCCCACTGGGCGCATCTCTGTTTCCTTTGTCTTGCACACCACGACTGCATCCAGTCGTGATCTATTCACCCATCAAGTGGTTAAGAATGTGGTTTATGGTTCTAAAGTGGGGAACATTTTGAAGATGCGTAGGGTCCATTGAAAGACTAATTCTGACCATGTTGACTGATGTTGACCAAGTTCTATGGTATCTTTCTTTTTCTATTTTAAGTTTAGTTCATCCTAAGTTCATTTCAGTCTTGTTCCAATTTGAGGACAAGTTAGGTTTAAGCATGGGGTGATTTGATAGATTATTTTATTTCCTTATTTTTATTAGTTTATTTTAGATGTTTAGCTCTTTTTAAGTATTTTTGCATTGTATATTCTTTATTTTCTTTATTATGGATCGTACCTGTGACAACCCAAAATTTTCCATCCATTTCAGCCTAGCACTCCTTTGAAAGTCAAACTCATTGATGTTATCTTTTAACACAATTAGAAGTTTATTTTAGCATTCTGAGCCTTGTACACTTAAGGAATAAGTGTCGGGGTTAATCGGCTGAAGTTTTAGCACAAAGAACTGACCCTAAGCACTCATGCAAGGAGTTCACGGATAACACATGGGTGTTTACGGCCGTAAACTCCATGTGGGCCATAAACTCTTGCCTATATGGTGAAATGGTGGTCATTTGATCATTCCTTCCTTCCATTTGGCCCAAATCATCTCAAGTATCATCCCGAGCTTTGTCCCCGATCTTCAGAACTCGTAAGCTTATTGTCTTAACTAGTTGATATCTTGCATGAACTAGTAATCTTACATGATTTCATCTGTGAAATCATTCCATTTTGTATACTTTCAAGATCCACCAAGAACACCAAGAACACACACTCATGTTCTTGGCCAATATCGACCATTTGAGCTCGTAGATTGTAAGTACACTTGATCCAACTCATTGTACACCATGTTTACCATGTTTAGAGCTTAGAAAACATAAGAAATCAAGAGATTCATGGAGTTTACTGCCAAGACATGTTCTTGGGCCGTAAACCCCTTTTAAGGGTGCAAATGACACCCTAACACCCTAGTAAGCCTTGATTTTTAGCATCAAACCTTACACCATTGAGCTAAGGACCCTAATACACGAAATGGTACTCCTTACCATGAGTTTACGACCATAAACTCATGGGGGAGTGTTCCTAGGGCCGTGAACACCATACTAGTCCATTTTATGACCTTAAACCCACCCAAACACTTGGTTAAAGCTTTGGAACACTTAACCACTTAAGCCCTAAGAGTTTTAAGCCACTTTTGGTGACCAATTGAGAGTTTACAGCTAGGAGTTTACTCCCTTGGGCCGTAAACTCCAACACACATGGTCTTTGGACCATAAACTCTCGTATGAGGCTTTGCACTCCTTTGTTGCAACCCGATAGCCTCCTAACACTTAACCAAAGTATTTTCCATGCAATAGGATGTTCATACATGTTTAATTAGTGTTATAATCACTAATTGTTTATATACATATGTCTTCATATGTAATTAGGATCATTTCGTGTGTCTAAGTCTTCACTTGACACCAAGCACTTGTCCGACACTTCCTTCCGATCCGCTCACTGCAGGTGAGTTCATACCCCTTGAATTAACCTTTTAAATGTTTTCAAATGTTTATAAATGCTTTATAGGGGGGGGGTGGGGGAATACAAGTTTAATCATCTTTAGTTATTATATCAATCACATGTGATCAATAATTAACATGTAAATGGCTTTACTTTACGTTAACTGTTTTACCAATCAGATTTCTTCAAAGGTTTATCTTAAACGTTTTGAAGTGTTTAAAACACTTTATTAAGCTATTTATTAAACACTGTATGTTTCATTTCAAACCCTGTTACATTTGTGGTTCAAACAAAGGTTCCTTTATACTTAAACTGTTTTTATCAAACAAATACTTTCAAACCGTTTTATAAATTGACATCAAGTCAATCTCTTCTTAGGTATTAATCTTTTTCAAAGGTTTTACAAAACTCCTTATATGATTTTATATTGTCAATTGCATGCCGGTATATGTATAGTTATATAAATAATGTTTAAAGGACTTAGGAAGGCTAACCTGCTTTATTTCCTTTTCCCCGTTGGGATGTGGTATGATAGGGTATCGGGTATCCATCTGAAGGTCATTTAACTATCAGTTATATATCATGTATACATATAGAGACATAAAAGTTGTCCTCAGTCAGTTCAGTACCTTTAGGTAGGAAAGGCATTACTTCAGGTTATACACGTACATGGTTAGTAACTATTATAGGTATAGTTAAGAGATACCACTTACCATTCCAAGTACAAGGAATCACATAAGAGTCAGTTCATTCATGAGTCTATACTAGTACATTACATGATACATGAGTATGTTTACATAGATACGCTTACATGAGTATGTTTACATAGATACGCTTACATGAGTTCGTTTACATAGATACACTTACATGATTACGTTTGCATGAATACGTTTACATGAATACTTTTACATGGATACTTTTACATAGATAATATATGACAAGTTACTATTACATATTATATGAATAGATTCTGTTATATACTTCTCCTTCTTGTCTTTATCTTTTGATTCAATCACATAATCGACGAGATAGATTGAACTTTATATCCTAGTACCAAAGGATACTTTGTGGGACTAACCATTCCTATAACCACTGTTAGCTACAGAGGATAATGAACATCTACGGATGCCTACGGTTGATACCATTACCGATATACTTGAAGGGGCTAACTATTCCTATACCCGGCTGTTAGCAACAGAGGTAAATGTACATCTACGGATGTATTAAGTTAACACTGTTAGTTATCCTAGTGCAAAAGGATAGTACTTAAGTTATTATGTTTTTTTCTTCCTTTACTTTGTGACACATTCACATGAACGACAAGGTAGGATATATTTAATATAGATAACTATTTTCCTTATTAACTATATTGTGACTCATACACGTAAACGATGAGGTATACTATAGTTTTATACTAATAGTTAAACAGGGAAAACCCATCACATTTACAGAGATACTTACTTTCAAAACAGTCAGGTCTTGGTAGAAGACTACTTTCAAAACAGTCGGGTCTTGTAGAAGACTACTTTCAAAACAGTGGGTTCTTGGTAGAAGACTTCTTTTATAGGGATTATAGGGATTTCTAAGGTTATTCAAATGCTTTCCATTACTTACAAACATTTACATACTTATATGAGCTTTCTTTCAAAACAATGTCAAGACTTTCATTACATGTTTTACACATCAAAGACACATTAATACTTATGAATTCACCAGCTTTTTGGCTGATACTCGCTTTCAAAATAACTTGTATTCTCAGGTCACACATAGACATGTACGACGACCTGGTTTGTGAAGACGGAGCAGTCCAGACTCGTCTTATTCTGATTATTCATTTTATTGTTGTGTATTATGAAAGAACACACTTGTAATCAAAATTATACTATTAATGCAATGGATGATGTTGTTGCTTGTTTACTACTTTACATTGTTGTGATACACTACATGATGTCCTCCACCCCTGAACGTTTCCGTCGTTCTCGGTTTTGGGGTGTGACAAATTGGTATCAGAGCATTGTTTATAGTGAATATAGTATATCAACCCATAAAAGATATACTAACTATAAATACATGGGATTAAAACACTATCTAAGAGTTTATACTTTTAAATAATAAAATATTTAACAAAGTATACGTGCCTACATTCATACTAAAATCCGTGTCACTATGACAAGAACAAAAGTATTACGATTGTTGAGTATCACAGGTAAGCTCGGGGATGTATGGTCAGTCTTGGGAGTGGCATAGCCTGATCAACTATGCTGTTACGAGGAGTAATTAGCACATGCCCTAGAATGGTTGTGATGTGTCAACAACTCTAAAAACTTACCAACACTACTACAATGAGAACATTATAACAGAACCTAAGTCAAAAATACCATAGGGGTGTTTTGTGTTACTATAATTACTTAATTGTGAACTAAAAAGGATCTTCATTACTAAGTTGATAGTTGCTAAGTGGATACACTAAGGCTATATGTAACTAGGATAATATAGATTTAGAATCTGTGAAATTTTGCTTTACCCCTATTCCTTGTGAATTTGGAGTTAATGTCACTTATTCGAAGGCCTATCCTGTTTTGATTACATATGACTGGTATGCACTTTACAAATAGCGATGTAACTAATGAACATTTTCTAATAATTATCTAGAGAGTTCGTTTAATAATTATTTCCTTACCCCAATTCTCGCGTAGATAACATGGCTGGACTCCATCCCCACGACAACCCGTACCTTCCGAACGAAGTCATTGGTGGATGGTTTGGAGAAGAACGAGAGAATGATCATCCAATCCCTTTGAATGATCACCACGATGAAGACCTTTCGGATAGTGATAACTCCGAACCCGAAGTTGAGAACCTACCCCTGGTAGCTCTCGTTCCAAATCCTAACCCTCGTCCGACTTTTCAGGACCCGACGCCCCCTTGGGTTGAATGTTTGGAAGCATGGAGCGAAGATCAAGATCAACCTATGTCGTTTAATGGAGACCAAAGCAACTACAACGTAAATGAAGGGAGCACAGCAGACAGAGTTCTACCAATCCTGATCCGTAGAGTTGCCTGAAACGAAATTCAGGGCAGGACCACTCTACATCATATCGCAGAAGTTGACACCAATGGAGGAATGCATATCCTTCGCACGAACCACCTTGAACATGCTCATGAGAGATCTGAGAGAGGCCACAAAACCTAGCTGCAAGCCTTGGCTGAATCATGAGCCAAAGTCATAGAACTCCGAGTACGCCAGAGGGTGTACGAAAGACACCTGCTTGATGTGGAACGCCAACTGGCTGAACTGAGAGTTCACCAGAGGGATGACCGTCGCCAGTAGGAGATACTTTACTTCCCTTCTTGTTTTAAAGAACCGTGTTCCTGTCTATGTGCTATGTGGCATTTTCTATGAAACTGCTTTGTGCTGTAAGTACTTTTAGTTAGGCCTTTATGTGGCCAAAACTTTTGCTACTCCGGATATGATGTAAGACCTGCTTCAAGGTCAATTTTCCCTGAACTATTTACATCTTAAACACCGTTGATGTTGACAGTCGGCTAAGTTCCGTGTCACGTTTTTGTGCAAATACTCTCCTCATACTTTCATTGGAGTCTATCTGAATCATGCTTTAGTCAAGTCATTAGACTATAGTAATTTAAACTCTGAAGACATTTCCGAGTCTCTTTTAGTGGTTGGATCATATTATCCACCAACCTATAGTACCTCGGCGCGAACGGCAAACGTCTTGAGACCATTGTACGAACTTACTTCCACTCCTTGCTAGGACTGCATCATAGGAATGTAGGTCAAACCGTCGTGAACATAATCCCATTCCGTACTAGGACTGCATCATAGGGATGTAGGTCAAACCTAAGAGAACATACTTCTATTCTTTACTTAAGCAATCGTACTACATCTAGGTTGAACCATACTCGCTCACAAATTCATTTTCTTTCCGTGAAACAGAATCATGTCACCACAGAAAAACGATCAACCCATCAACCAAACATCAACTCTATAGATTGATGCAAGTACCTTTCAAGCTGTAGTCTTGGCTACCGTGTCAGCTATTCTGACCCACCTTAACGCTAACAACGCGGATGTTAGCGAGATTGTTAACAACAATTCCAATCCAGGTAGCAATCAAGTACCTCAACGAGCAACAAACTACCACGATACCCCGAGTTCCAAGACCAAGAGTAACAAATGGAAGTTTTGGGCTAAAACTAAGGACAAATCGCTTCAAGGGGCGAACAAGAAACAACCAACGGTAACGACTTTCACAGCCACGACATTTGTACCTCATACTACCATTCCTTCGGGTATCACAATTGCCCCTAACCCAGCCAGACAATATGCTGGGAACTTACCGAAGTGCGATAAGTGCAGCTTCCATCATCTAGGAGGATGTCGTATACCGCACTGCTTTAACTGCAACAAAGACGGGCATACTACCCGCTGCTGCATGATTTGGATCCAACACATTACTTCAACCACCAATGTTGAAACCTCTCGGATATGCCATCTATGTGTCTTAATGGGACACTTCAAGAGGGACTGCCCATCAGAGCAGAACGACGATGGGACAAGAGGAGTTTGACCTCAGAATGGAAAGAGGCAGCGAAGGAACCTATTATAGTATAGGTTCACTTCAATCGTCAGTATTTTGTATGCCTTTAAAACATGTTTAAAAACTAGTGCAACTCGAGTCTTATCTTTTGCGAGATCCTGTCAGTTAAGGGACCCTCGTGCTGCGTATACTTGTCTTTTGTAGTATACTTTGTTCGCAACAGTATTCCTATAGTTACTCTAAAAGTACTGTAACCCTGTTAAAAGTTGCACCGTTGTGTTTTATCTGTTACGCTTTTATGTTCAGATCTAATGTCATTTACTTCTAAGTAAGTCCGACATTATCATACATCTTGAGTCAAATCGATCCACACAGTAACAGTTTCGTGCGTACATCTCTTTCTCCCAAAACGCCTTACTAGCGAAGCCGTCATTCCAGAACTCCAAACTATCCATGCCATAAGTATCTCATCTTCAGAGACCTCAACAAGACTTCCATTAGAAATCATTACTCTCTGCCTCGCATAGATGAATTAGCTGACCAACCGCAAGGAACAATGTACTTTGCAGAAATGGACCTAAGATCCGAATATCAACAGTTGCGAGTGTTAGTGAAGGATATCCCAAGGACAGTCTTCTAAAACTCGACACGGACACTACGAGTCCGTAGTGATACCCCTCGGATAGGACCAATAAGCCCGTAGTATTCATGAACTTAATGAATAGGGTATGCCATTCTTACTGGGATCAATTCGTCATTGTCTTTATAAATGACTTACTTATCTACTCTCATAGTAAGAAGGAAATCATAAAGAGCATCTACAACAAACCCTGGAAACATTACGATCAGAGAAGCTTTACGCGGAATTCTCTAAATGCGAGTTTTAGATTTGAAGTGTCAAATTCCTAATACACATTACCAGTAATGTGGGAATTCTTGAGGACCCTGTTGAAAATCAAAACCGCTGAAAATTTGTCAACAGCGAGGATGCTGACAGGAATTCGCCAAATTCTAGGTCTCGCTGACCTACTGTCGAGAGTTCATTCGGAACTCCTCACGGATTTCGAAACCTCTTATGACTTTGACTCAGAAGGGAGTGGCCCTTGACTGGGAAGACAAGAAAGAGGAAGAAAACCTTGGAATTTAAGGTGAGAGGCCAAATCCTTTTGGAAATCTCACTCTGGTAAGGCTTGATACACTGCAGAAAGCGTGGTAAGCCAAATCCAGAATAGTTAGGACCTCCGAGATTCTTGCCAGAATTGGTCCTGTAACTCACAAACCCAACCTACACCACAAACTCAGTGATGTACATTTTACCCTTCACGTCTCGAACTTGAAACTGTACCTTTCCGTTAGGAATCTCGTAAGTCCACTCGACGATATCGAGATCAATGAGATCCTTGCCATTCGTGTAAGAACCGTAGTGACCCTCGACCGAGTGGTCAAACGGACGAGGCAAACGCTGTCGCCCATTGGTGAAGGTTCGTTGGGATACCAACCGAGGACCCAAATTCACTTATGTAACAGCCGGATTTTCAGGTATCTTGTATATTTATGTTTTTGGTGTTTTGAGAGGGGACTCGGCGAGTTGGAGCTCAGACTCGCCGAGTAAGGTCGCGGGATCGCGCCTGGACTCGGCGAGTCCAGGATATGGACTCGACGAGTCAGCGCTGTGTAATGAAACCCTAATTTCTCGGGTTTAGGACCTATTTAGGGGGCCTTATGGCCGTCATTTGTGCTCACCAGTCCCTTGAGTGAAACCCTAATCGAGTGTGAGCGTTTGGAGCATAGTAGAAGGCCATTATTGATCTTGGAGGTGTCATTTTTGCAAGGAAGGAGAGAACTAGCTAAGGGAAAGCAAGTGGAGCCACTTCTGAGAGTTTGGAGTCCAGAGCATCACTATTGTGGTAATAATTTCGAGTTATCTTCTTCCTTGTTGATGTTTATTTTGATTTAGGGTTTGTTGAACCCTTTTGTGGCAAGATCTAGTGTCCCCTTGGTCCCTTATGTGGTTTAACCATAGATCTGGACCCTTGGAGGTCCAGAGTGTCCCTTTGCCCAAGCTTTTTGGGAACCAATGGAGGTTTTGGATTGGAATCCTTATGCCTTAGGTCAAAACTCTATTTATGAGCCATGGGGTGTGTTGTGGGCACCAAGATAGAAGCTTTACGTGATGAATCCGTCTAGGGAGGCCAGATCTATAGATTGTGGAAGCAGATATGACCTTAGAAGCAAGTTGGAGTGGTTGCATGGCATGGACTCGCCGAGTCTGTTCATCAGACTCGGCGAGTAGCTTGAAGATTGCCTTGGGTTCGCTCAGTGAGTGGTTCAATCGAGTCATGGGTTGACTCAGTGAGTCAGGGTGAGTTGGAGAGGGACGACAGGTGGACTGAGTCGAACTGGGACTCGCCGAGTTGTTCTTGAGACTCGGCGAGTTGAGTCGGGGTGGCCCCGCGATTCTTCCAGATGAAACTCGTCGAGTGAGGGGGGAATACTCGACGTGTAGGAAGGGAATTTTAGAGAGTTGGGGAAAACGTCTAGACTCGCCGAGTCGCCATAGCGCACTCGCCGAGTCCGGTCAAAGTTGACCGTTGACCGTTGACCGAAGTTGACATGTGAATAGTCAACCTTGGAAGATATAAAGTGTTAATTAGAGACATATGATGTTATAGGAGGATTAGAGCTCGGAGGATCGAGCACGAGGGATTTCCAGGATTCGTGAGATACCGAGATACGCGAGGTGAGTCTTCTCACTATACTTTACCTTGAGTAGGTAACCAGAGTTATGTGATAAAGTATTTGTATGCTATGTATGTTATGTGTTGTACTGCATTATTTCTATGGGATTTATGTGGTGCATGTTTATCAGAGCTAGAACCTGAGGGTTCACAGAGTTTGGGTGCACGGACCCACAGAGTTATAGCCTCGAGTGGCTAATATGTGTTATATGTGGTATTTTGGGGAACTCACTAAGCTTTGTGCTTACAGTGTTTGATGTTATTGTTTCAGGTACTAGTGACGACCGCGGGAAGGCGCCGGCTTGATCCGTACACACACACACACGGACTTTTTACATTTGTGATCTTGGGATTTTGTATTGACTTGAATTGGATAATTAATATGGTTGTTTTATGAATATTAATTGAATTATGTTTTATGAAAATTTGAAAAATTTGTTTTGAAATTTACGGTGTTACAACTTATGAGCGCGAGAACCAATCGATTAGGAAGCTTTCCCACCTCCTCGCTAGATTTTGCATGCCTACTCCTTTACCCAAATTCTAATTTCGGGACAAAATTCCCTCTAACGGGGGGATGATGTGACAACCCGGAATTTTCCATCCAATTCAGCCTAGCACTCCTTTGAAAGTCAAACTCATTGCTATTATCTTTTAACACAATTAGAAGTTTATTTGAGCATTCTGAGCCTTGTACACTTAAGGAATAAGTGTCGAGGTTAATCGGTTGAAGTTTTAGCATAATGAAATGACCCTAAGCACTCATGCAAGGAGTTCACGTCCAACACATGGGATTTTGTGGCCGTAAACTCCATGTGGGCCATAAACTCTTGCCTATATGGTTAAATGGTGGTCATTTGATCATTCCTTCCTTCCATTTGGCCCAAATCCTCTCAAGTATCATCCTGAGCTTTGTCCCCGATCTTTAGAACTCCTAAGCTTATTGTATTAACTAGTTGATATCTTGCATGAACTAGTAATATTACATGATTTCATCTGTGAAATCATTCCATTTTGTATACTTTCAAGATCCACCAAGAACACCAAGAACACACACTCATGTTCTTGGCCAATATCGACCATTTGAGCTCGTAGATTGTAAGTACACTTGATCCAACTCATTGTACACCATGTTTACCATGTTTAGAGCTTAGAAAACATAAGAAATCAAGAGATTCATGGAGTTTACTGCCAAGACATGTTCTTGGGCCATAAACCCCTTTTAAGGGTGCAAATGACACCCTAACACCCTAGTAAGCCTTGATTTTTAGCATAAAACCTTACACCATTGAGCTAAGGACCCCAATACAAGAAATGGTACTCCTTACCATGAGTTTACGACCATAAACTCATGGGGGAGTGTTCCCAGGGCCGTGAACACCATACTAGTCCATTTTATGACCTTAAACCCACCCAAACACTTGGTTAAAGCTTTGGAACACTTAACCACTTAAGCCCTAAGAGTTTTAAGCCACTTTTGGTGACCAATTGAGAGTTTACAGCTAGGATTTTACTCCCTTGGACTGTAAACTCCAACACACATGGTCTTTGGACCATAAACTCCCGTATGAGGCTTTACACTCCTTTGTTGCAACCCGATAGCCTCCTAACACTTAACCAAAGTGTTTTCCATGAAATAGGATGTTCATACATGTTTAATTAGTGTTATAATCACTAATTGTTTATATACATATGTCTTCATATGTAATTAGGATCATTGTGTGTGTCTAAGTCTTCACTTGACACCAAGCACTTGTCCAACACTTCCTTCCGATCCGCACACTGCAGGTGAGTTCATACCCCTTGAATTAACCTTTTAAATGTTTTCAAATGTTTATAAATGCTTTATGGGGGGGGGGGGGGAATACAAGTTGAATCATCTTTAGTTATTATATCAATCACATGTGATCAATAATTAACATGTAAATGGCTTTACTTTACGTTAACTGTTTTACCAATCAGATTTCTTCAAAGGTTTATCTTAAACGTTTTGAAGTGTTTAAAACACTTTATTAAACTGTTTACTAAACACTGTATGTTTCATTTCAAACCCTGTTACATTTGTGGTTCAAACAAAGGTTCCTTTATACTTAAACTGTTTTTATCAAACAAATACTTTCAAACCGTTTTATAAATTGACATCAAGTCAATCTCTTCTTAGGTATTAATCTTTTTCAAAGGTTTTACAAAACTCCTTATATGATTTTATATTGTCAATTGCATGCCGGTATATGTATAGTTATATAAATAATGTTTAAAGGACTTAGGAAGGCTAACCTGCTTTATTTCCTTTTCCCCGTTGGGATGTGGTATGGTAGGGTATCGGGTATCCATCTGAAGGTCATTTAACTATCAGTTATATATCATGTATACATATAGAGACATAAAAGTTTTCCTCAGTCAGTTCAGTACCTTTAGGTAGGAAAGGCATTACTTCAGGTTATACACGTACATGGTTAGTAACTATTATAGGTATAGTTAGGAGATACCACTTACCATTCCAAGTACAAGGAATCACATAAGAGTCAGTTCATTCATGAGTCTATACTAGTACATTACATGATACATGAGTATGTTTACATAGATACGCTTACATGAGTATGTTTACATAGATACGCTTACATGAGTTCGTTTACATAGATACACTTACATGATTACGTTTGCATGAATACGTTTACATGAATACTTTTACATGGATACTTTTACATAGATAATATATGACAAGTTACTATTACATATTATATGAATAGATTCTGTTATATACTTCTCCTTCTTGTCTTTATCTTTTGATTCAATCACATAATCGACGAGATAGATTGAACTTTATATCCTAGTACCAAAGGATACTTTGTGGGACTAACCATTCCTATAACCACTGTTAGCTACAGAGGATAATGAACATCTACGGATGCCTACGGTTGATACCATTACCGATATATTTTAAGGGACTAACTATTCCTATACCCGACTATTAGCAACAGAGGTAAATGTACATCTACGGATGTCTTAAGTTAACACTGTTAGTTATCCTAGTGCAAAAGGATAGTACATAAGTTATTATGTTATTTTCTTCCTTTACTTTGTGACACATTCACATGAACGACGAGGTAGGATATATTTAATATAGATAACTATTTTCCTTATTACCTTTATATTGTGACTCATACACGTAAATGATGAGGTATACTATAGTTTTATACTAATAGTTAAACAGGGAAAACCCATCACATTTACAGAGATACTTACTTTCAAAACAGTCGGGTCTTGGTAGAAGACTACTTTCAAAACAGTAGGGTCTTGGTAGAAGACTTCTTTTATAGGGATCATAGGGATTTCTAAGGTTATTCAAATGCTTTTCATTACTTACAAACATTTACATACTTATATGAGCTTTCTTTCAAAACAATGTCAAGACTTTCATTACATGTTTTGCACATCAAAGACACATTAATACTTATGAATTCACCAGTTTTTTGGTTGATATTCGCTTTCAAAATAACTTGTATTCTTAGGTCACACATAGACAGGTACGACGACTAGGTTTGTGAAGACGGAGTAGTCTAGACTTGTCTTATTCTTATTATTCATTTTATTGTTGTATATTATGAAAGAACACACTTCTAATAAAAATTATACTATTAATGCAATGGATGATGTTGTTGCTTGTTTACTACTTTACATTGTTGTGATACACTACATGATGTCCTTCGCCCCTGAACGTTTCCACCATTCTCGGTTTTGGGGTGTGACAGTACCGGGTGCTTTTTATTTTGCATAAGGTATTTTGCAAATTTGCGGTGTTCGTTGCGGTTGCAGTTTGATTGGAGTCGGACTTACTGGGCTCTTGAGGCATTGTTGGGCTTGGAGAATCCATAAAAGAAGCTTTAGGCCTTAAGTGTTAAGGACTTGGATATTTTGGGCTTGTGAAGATGGGTCATAAACTTCTATTTTTGGACTTGGAGCATCCATATTTGAAGCTAAAATATGATTGGTTAATTTAAATCACATGGATATAAAGGAGACCAAATGAATCTTTGGTAGTGGAGGAATGAAGAGCCAATAACATTACAGCAACACTTGTGCGGGTGGAATTTTCATCGCACGATACCCGCGCAACTGCCCAGTTTGGGCATTTTGGGCATTTGGCACACCATAACCTTGGGGGATCAGATCCATTAGCCACATTCTCGATTTTTCACCATTGGAGACCTGTAGGAGGCGATTTTGGAGCTTGAAGACTCATTTCTTTTCATCTTTCCAAGATATTGGTAGTTTCTTTATGCAATTAGACTTTTGTGATTGTTTTTCTATTGCCATGAATGGCTAAACTCTCTATATTGGTTAACTTTGGTTAAAACCTTTGAATGTTTGTGGGTTTTTGAAGGATTCATGCTAGATTATCAATTATCTTATGTTTATGGTTCTAGATCATATTTCTTATGTTTGTTTAATGCTTTGATCATGAGCTTGGCACTTGAATGAGCTAATGTTAGTTTATTTCTTTGGTTTTGTATTGAATCATTGAATTGACATAGAACAAGAGCTTTATGATGGTAAAAATCATCTCTAGGTTATGAATCATAGCTCATTTGTGGATGTGTAAGCATTGACATCCTTTAGGAATGGGGGATTCCTTCTTTCTTAAGGCTAATCAACTTATTGGGTTCAATTGCTTCAATTAAACCCTTGATCTTGATTAAGAAGGTGTGTTGTGGGCTTCCCCAACCTCCATACTACCTAAGAGGAATCTTGGCATATCATGCTTTATGGTTGCTATAACCAATTTGGGATGGATGATAAGCTTCATGTTGAATCCTAATGATAAACATACAAATGTTCATTGTGTTGAATTGCCTTAGTTAACCAACTTTCTCCAATATTTGAGCATCTCACTATCTTGCTTAATTGCAAGTTTTTAGTTATTCAAGTCTTTAAGTTTCAAGTAATCAAACACCCCCTTTTAGTTTAATTGTAGTTAGTTAGTTTATTTACAATAGTTCTTTTAGATTGCATTGGTGATTGAATACAACCATTTTCCCAAGGATCGATACCCCTTTTTACCATTATATTACGTTTTATTTGCAAACAAAGGGTGTAATTTGCTTGGTGGACTTGACACCCCACCAACGGGGTGCCAGTTTTGGTGGTTTCACACCAAGATGTTCCTTTCACCTCTAGGTTTTGGGGGAAGTTTCACGAGGAGTTAAGTACTCAGTTACATTTCAGTATAACATACCACCCCATATCAATGGATAGAGTGAGTGGACGATTCAGACATTTGAAGATATGCTCCAGGCCTGTGTGTTGGATTTTAACGGGAGTTGGGATACTTACCTTCCATTGGCTGAGTTCTCCTGTAACAATTGTTATCATGCCAGTATTGATAGGACACCTTTCAAGAAGTTATATGGAAAGAAGTGTAGGACCCAGGTTTGTTGGGGTGAGGTTGGATATCGGGTCATGGGGAGTACTGAAGTAGCGCTCAAGACCACGACATTGAGAGCTAAGAAACCCTATTTAATGGAATGAGGAGGCTAGGATTTGTTCTCCCTATTTACAGGAATGGGGAGACCAGGATTTGCTCACCCTCAGCCTCCATTAGCCTATTTGAGATATAAGAATCCCTAAATCCCTCCTTCTCTTATTGTGAGTCTTTTTGGTGTTCTTTGAAGCATTGGAAGGAAGAAATAAGAAGAAGCGAGCTTAGATTCAACAAACTAGTTCTCATCCTTTGTGTTGGCAATCTCAAGGACCTTTATAAGTGTCAATGACTCGATTTTTATCATGGTAGATTGATAGATTTTATGTTTTGTCCCTAAGTCTTCATTTTCATTTGAGAAAGTGTTATGATATCATAAAATTTTTAACTTTATGAATCTCTAGGACTTTTCACATAATTGTTGGGTTGGATCTGGATTCTTGTGGGGTTTTGATCCATGCATTATATTTCCTTGGAAAAACCCTCATTTTTGGTTCATTATGGATTTAAGACATGCATGTCTATAAAGCACCAACTTTAATGTTAGATTTGGTATTAGAATATGTTCTAGGGTTTGAGATTTTGACATTTTGGGTGGTCTTAACGGGTAAAGCTGAAGACTTTATCATTCTAGATTTTTTTTCGGACCATATTTGGAAATCGGAATCCTTAGGATCTAAGAAAGCAGCTTAATCCATTAAGGTGCTAAAAATCGAGTGCCCATGGCATGACTTAGGTCGCTACAGCATGACGACTCGGGAAAATGTGTATGTTTTGTCATTTAAGGGCGACGAAGTGGCTAAGGATGGCCACGACGTGGCAAGTCAATTTTGACCATTGACTTTTGACTTGATTTGACTTTTGGTCAAATCCCTAGTTGAAAGAAGAGCTAAGGATTTATCTTATATGATTGAATAAGTGGTGAATAACAGTAGTATTTTGTCAACGAGAGCTGTAGCAGTTGAGTATTTTAAGAGATGTGAGTCTTCTCACTATACTTGTGGGCAAAGGCACCAATGTCGGTCCATTAATTTATGTATGTAGGATGCTAGCTGTCTTTATGACTCTTACATGTTTGTATGATTGGGATGAAATAAACCCCAGGGTTGGGCCCATTATTGTATGATTGGGTTGAAATAAACCCTAGGGCTAGGCCCATGATTGTAGTTTAGGTTGGAATATATCCTAGGGCCAAGCTTAGTTGTATGTTTGGTATGTGGTACTTTGTGAAACTCACTAATCTTTGTACTTATAGTTTATGTTTATGGTTTTAGGTACTTCCGGTATAAAAGGGAAGACGACGTGATGGCATAGTATCCCCCACATGATTTCACACTTTTGGCTATTTGTACTTTGATGTTTTGACATTGTGTATGGTGATTGACTTTGAGATATTTGACTTATGGAACTAATGGTTTTTAAAACTAAAACTTATCACTATTTTTGGATCGTTACATTTATTGTGAGCAAAACCCAAAATACCCTATGGAACCAAGGTCAAATTTTTGTGCAAAAGGTAAAGATTATGCTGATCCATCTCAATATAGACCACTTGTGGGACGCTTATTGTATCTCAATATAACAAGACCAAAATTTTCATACGTGGTTTAACAATTATCATGTCAAATCCCAAAGTTCAACATTTTGATGCAATCTCTCATCTCATAAGGTACTTCAAAACTTCTCTTGGTCAAGGCATCTTCTTATCTTCTTCATCTTCCCTTCAACTCAAGGGATTTTGTGATTCTAAGTTGGCAAAGTGTCAAGATTCTAGGCGATCTGTGATTGGATTCCTTGCCTTTTTGGGAGATTCCTTAATATCATGGAAGTCCAAGAAACAATTGATTGTCCATTACAACATTGAATTGGTTTGGTTAAAACAACTTTCGAAAGATTTTGGCCATTAATTGATTTGGCTAAAACAACTTTTCAAAGATTTTGGCATTTCCCATAATGATTATTTTCTTTTATTTTGTTACAATGATGCTCCATTACAAATTGCTACGAATCTTACATTTCATGAACGTACGAAGCAAATCGAAGTCGATTGTCGTTTTGTGAGGGACAAAGTAATGGATAAAACTATAAAGTTAATGCCAATTAAATCTGCACTACAACTCATTGACATGTTCACTAAGCCAACAAAGTTACTGCCTTTTATGATCAAGATGGGAATGAAGAATATCTATTCTCCATCTCCATCTTGAGGGGAATATTGGAGCTTATATAGACTAGATACAAGAGCATTTTTTTAATTTAACAGTAGTTAACTAGTTAAGAGTTGTTAGAAGGTTTTTAGCAGTTAGGTAACCTACCCTAGCCTACTTTACTCTTCGTATAAAGATCTGGGATTGAATGATCAAAGTAACAGTTTCAGTTGAATGATCGAAGCAACAGTTTCAGTTCATTTCTTTCTCTTTCTAAAAGCTGTAATATGGCCTTTGTATTTCACGCTATGAGATCAATGAGAATATCTTAAATATTCCATAATAGTTTTGTGTTGCGACGACGGATTGTCATACAAAATTTGCGTACCACCACAACATGGCAATTGGCTGCTATGGTGGGCAGCGATTATGCAACGTATTGGGTGACAAATACAAAAGGGATTTGGCAGAGTCTACATTTTGTCTACATGGGCATTGGTGGAGACAAAATTAATTTGGTACCACATACTTCAACAAATTCTACAAAGCTACCAATGATTATGTTACAGACCATAACTAAAACATACTCATTACGACTTTTCCAAGATATATAATCAATAAGCTTTACTTAATGATTGCTAAAGTCCCATCATTAATAAAAAGCCATGTAGGACCAAGCCACAACAAATTTCCATGTGATAAACTTGAATAGTCTCAACTTTTCTTTTAAATCAGTGTATATGCTCTAGTATATCCTAAAAAAATACGTACGTAACTAAATGAAAACCAATATGACAATATCCTTTATTTTGTATACGATGATATAGTTAAGGATACTTAAGTATAAAGCTATGGTTTCACTGGATACGATTCTTTGTTAATTATAATGTATTGTAACCTTCAATTTCTCATCGTACCAACTTTTTTTTGATAGTCCACCTTCATACATTGTCTAGTTGGTTAGTTGGTTGGACAATCGTTATCATCATCTATCACTTTTGTAAATGGGACCGATCCAACCCAACCAATTAAAACCCATCGATTATTTTGTAATACATGCATTTCCATCATTTATATTCGATTTCAACGATGTGTCAGTGTCATAATCCACCCATTATTTAGAACATCAAAATTTCAAAAGATCACCTTTTCCATGCTTATGATGATTTTATATATATATATATATATATATATATATATATATATATATATATATATATATATATATATATATATATATATATATATATATATATATAAAAGTGAATATAAGCTAAGCTTAGGTACAAAATTCATGAAACTACTTGGTTTTATTAGTTAAAAATTGCAATTAGGAGATTAATGATTAAAACTTGACGTGGTAGATTCAATATTGAAGCAATAATTTGATATGGAAGAAAAAATGTTAATTATTTTTGACTTTCTTGATGGTGAAAAACAGTAACGTTCACTGACGATGAAGTAACAAACGATAATGGAGCAAAGAAAACGGAGATTGTTAAACGATAATAGAAGAAAGAAATGCAATGAAAAATTCTATATTCAAGAAGTGAAAACTCAATCGGTTATATTTATAAGATAAAACTGCATAATTTAAAGGTTTAGTACCTAAGTTTAGTGGGCTATAATGTATATTCTCTATCCTTTATATATATATATATATATATATATATATATATATATATATATATATATATATATATATATATATATATATATATAAAATGTGGGAATGTTAATATCTGTGTCCATCAATCACAATACAATGATACTATATATTTTGACTTTATATCATGGTCAACAAGTATACTCATAAAAATTGCTACCTACTTGTTTATACAAACTGCCATGTTGACCTTTAATGTATACTGATTTGAATGGGAACTTTTCAATGAGAAAATTAAATGAAGCTATTTAATTACTGAAAATATGTTCCATCAAACTTTGTAATCCATTATAAGAAATTTTTTGAAGAGGTGTACGAAGAATTAAATGATAATTTGACAATCCGTTCATATTGTTTGATAGAGGTATATATGAAGAATAGATTGACAATCCATTAAACTAATCGATTAAACTGTTCGTTGTATTGTATGCCCTTAGTGGTTTATTTGTTTTGTATTACTAATAAAGTGGATTATAATGGGTACGTACGTACGTCGTTCTTCAAATGTTTGAGGGGAAAATATACGAAGTAAACTGGAATGAAATGATGGGAATTATACTGACATATGGTAAAAGGGATCTGGGGACGACGACTGTGATGAAGATTGGGCAAAGCTCCATAGATCTATCTCGTTTGTATAAGCTGGTTTAGCCATGGATGTGGAGCCATGGAGTTGTGATTGTTCTTGCTCCTCATGATCAACTGCGAAACATAATTCTTCATTGGGTTCATTGTACGAAGCATACAACTGATTCGATGAGCTTAGTTTTCCATTGAGCTGGGAAGCCACGAGGCGATCTAGATCAGCCCAATGGTCAAGATGATCATGAACTCTTCTCTCATGCTCATTCACCATGGTCGTATTTGTGTTTCTAGAGTGTTCGGTTTCTGTAAACAAGTGGTTCATGGAGTTATGGGCGTGAAAGGTGGAGTCTTGATGATCAAAGGTGGCTGAGCTGAAGTGACCGGAGGTGGCGATGGTG
The DNA here is from genome assembly GCF_052625555.1 of Lactuca saligna. Classification (NCBI taxonomy): domain Eukaryota; kingdom Viridiplantae; phylum Streptophyta; class Magnoliopsida; order Asterales; family Asteraceae; genus Lactuca; species Lactuca saligna. The sequence goes on along the minus strand of NC_136422.1, from coordinate 135,010,588 downwards.
GTCGTAGTACTGGTGAGTCTGGGGAGGTGGATGAATCTGTCATCAATGGGGTTTGCAAATTGTTGCATAGGGTTATAGCAGTCATGGGTGATGGCGATATTGTTGAGAGAAGAAGAATCCATTTCTCTCTTGCAGGATCTGCCATTGACGTACACTAGAAACTGATCACGAACACTTCCAGCTTTGTTCAGAGGTTGCATGTTAGTGGTTGAATCAATCGAAGGAGCCGAAGACGACCTCTGGGGGCTTTCCACAGCTTTGTGGTAGTTTTTCTTCTTGAACACTCGGCAAACAACCCACCCTTCTTCTTGAGCCGAATCGCACATGTTGGAGCCCTGAATCATTAAACAGTTTCGTTGTTTTTTTTACAAAAAGGTTTTTGAAGGTGAGAAACGTTAAGTTTTCTTTATAAATAACTTACAGAGGCATAATCTTGGTTGGTATTAATCGTGTTGTCGTCAAGTCTATACTCATGCATAATCCAATCCGATTTTTGTCCATGAGGTGCTCGACCTTTATAGAACACAAGCGTCTTCCTCATACCGATCCTCGTAAAGCTACTGTGAATAACCTTATCTCGACCTGTAGCTTTCCAGAAACCCGCAGCAGTTGCCCGATTTGTTCGTGTCCCTGTGGGGTATTTCTTGTCTTTATGACTAAAGAAATACCAATCGTTTTGCGGGGTGGATCCAATCCTACACTTTTCTACAAAGTCACAAACGATTAAAAGGTTAAGAATTGAAGAAAGCAACGTAAAAAGAAGTTTAAACTTTTCATGAGATGACGAATTGAAGAATAAAGAATCAATAATCACCTTGGATATCCCATGGTTCAAGCTTGTTAAGGTCAACGTCGCGAATAACATCAAGATCGATCTTTTCGTAAGCGACCTTCTTTCTCAGATAGTAATGAAGAAGCTCTTCCTCAGTAGGGTGGAACCGGAACCCTGGAGGCACTTTAGAATGGCCATTTACGTTCATAGACAAACTCATTTCTTCTTTGGACATCGGACGAAAGAGATAATGATAACAGAAAAGCAACAAGGACAATAACATGATTTATATGAATGAATATATGCGTACAGATGAATTAATGTATACGAAATACACTTTACCATAATGTAGTTCGCAAAAGAAAAAAGACATGAAAATGGAATAGAAGGTTCATAATGAGGCACCAGACTTTGGAATTGGAGCAAGCTTTTGAGAATTGTAGGGTCATGAGCTTCGAAAACAACTGACCACCTACTCATCGAACAAAAAGACATATTATAGTCGTGAGTTGGGACATGTAGCATGGGTCCCCTGGTGGAAAGTAGACAAGGGTTGAGCCTCATGGTTGAGTACTTGAGTGTGAGCCACCATCTTAACTATGACCCTGGACCTTAATAATATCTTGTCCAATCACTTTAATTAAGTCTTCTAAAACGGTATACACTCCGGTCACTAATTGTAGCTTAAAGAACTATATCCAGACCAAAGTTAAGAGTTTTGGTTACTTTGTTCGAGGACCATTTGGTATATGGTATGTATGCAAGTGAAATTAAGACTGTAGGTTATTCTTTTTATCAATATATTTATTTACCTTTTAGATATCATGAGATTGTTTTGAGGAACAAATGCCTAATGGGTATATATATATATATATATATATATATATATAGTCAAGATCAAATAAGAAGAAAATTTTTGGTAGGAAGGTAAGAAGTTTTTTTTTTTCTACATATTTTTTTCGCGAACAAACAAAATGAATCATTAGATGATTCATTTGTAAGATGATTCATACGAAAAAATTCTCAAAAAAAACATTTCGATGATTCATTTATATAATGATTTTGTTGTTATTCATTAAAATTGTCATAAAAGTGGATTTTTTCTTAATTTACTTAAAAATGAATCATATAGATGTTTTTTTGAGAATTTTTTTTTGTAAATCATCTTACAAATGAATCATCTAGTAATTCATTTTTTTTGTTCGTCAAAAAAATATGTAGAAAAAAAAACTTCTTACCTTCCTATCAAAGAAAATTTCTTACCTTCCTACCAAAGAAAATTTCTTACCAGATATATATATTGTAATTAATTATTGTGTAGATATAAGAATGATTGTAGACCAATTATTTTAGTTATTTTAAGAAAGACATTTATCTCTAATATTAAAATAAAAAAAATTCAATTTAATTAAAACACGAGTAAAAATATACATTTTCATTACTTTCAAATTAGGAAACACAAATTTAAAAATGAAAATTTCAAATTTTAAGAGATTTTTTTATTATTTTAATTTGAATTCTGATTTTTTAATTATTTCAATTTTAATTATGTTATAATATTATTTTGTTAGAATGATGTCCTATGATATTGTTTTGTTAGAATGCTATTCTATTTGAATATTAATGAAGAATAATAAAATTCTTGAAATTGAAATTGAATAATAACAACATTCTAATATATTCATACATATCAAAACATAAACGCAAAATCATAAATATTCTTAGAGACTGCTAGATTTTAATATAATTATACATATTCTAACAAAATGTGATCAAAATGAATAAAATTCTTACGAATAGCATTTTCAAATAAACAATTATTGAACAAATATACTTAATTTTCTTTAATGGTCAAAAAAATCGATTTGTTTACACTTAATCTTCTTCAATGTAACTTGTTGTTGAACTCAATTTAAAATCTTTCTCTTGTATGATCAATCATTGATTCCTTCTTCTAACCATTCTGAAAAAATAATTCATTACTAAATGAAAAAGAAAAAATTAAAGTCTTTTGTACAAATCTGCAGACTTGTGAATTGTACCAAAACTCTTAATCATGAATTATTGAAAATGCATAAATCACAGAGGAAATATCAAGATTCCATTCCAACATAATTGAAATTCAAGATTCAATTATGTCAGAATGACTTAACGTAAGAATGTATATGAAGGTAAGAAACACATGCAAGAGAAAGAAAAACATCATGATAATTAATCTCTTAGATAACTTTGAAACAAAAGTTATTGAGTTAGAGACATTAAAAATAATTGAGGATAAGAAACAAATTCCTTGAGAAAAACTTGTTCTTTATGTGAGTTTGAAGCTTATAGATAAGAATATCATTTGGTTGAAATATGTCACCTTCTTATGCAACATTGTGAACATAAAGATGAATTGGATTGAAAAAGAATTGTTATTAAATTATGAAATCAAAAAATTATCATAAGAACAAACCAACAATTAACAAATAAAACGTTTTTTTTTATAAGTGTTTACTATTTACTACAATTAATTATTGTTACTAGAAGCTTTGATTGTGTTAATAATTTGATTTATTTGACAATTTAGTCATAGGGGCCAACATGTATCTCATTTGTTTATTATATAGGCCTGTAATATAATAATATATTTTCGTAATTAATATATATCATTGATATAATCAAAGATAAAAAGAAGTTTCAAGAAATCCATCACAAAGATGCATCTTTTGATTTGCGCGGCAATACAAACCATGAATGCACAAAAAGTAATGAATCATTGTAGTCTAACCCATGTTATTTATTTTAAATAATATACAAAATTCAAATATCATACATCTCATATTTTGATGCAAGTAAAGGCATGTACAAGTTATGCTATCATGAGAAGACGAAGAAACAGAGGGAGCACGAAGGAACGACAGTGAAAGGAAGCGGCTAGTGGAGGACTGGCAGAGTGAGGCGCATGAAGAAAAACGATACATTTTCTCTATGGTTATCTAGGGTTTTAAATCCTTGCCTAAATTAGTCGGATTAATTAAATATTTTTTTAATCACCACTACAAGAAATATCGGTATTAGCGGTGACACCGAGTATTAGTGGCGACATGTAATTAACTCGTTACATGTCGTCGCTAATACTCGGTGTCGCCGCTAAAGGCGTCGCCGTTAATGATGCTACAGTGTCGATCCGCGTCAAATCAACCCTGTCCGTTCGATCTGTTTTTCATCCAACGGTGGGAAATGAGGAAAAATGGCGATGTGTTTTCCCTCCAGGGTGTCGCCGCTAAAACCCTATTGTCGCTGCTAAAATCCTAGCGTCGCCGCTAATACTCATTGTAGATAACCCCCCAACTGCGTCACTTTCCTGTTCGTTCTGCTTCCTTTCACTCCTCCAAAGGTAACCGGCGACTGCACCTCCGACGACGACCTCGTTTGCGCCACAGGACTCGTCTCCGGCAGCTATTACCGCCGGCCACTAGTGGAGCTCCATTATTACCGGCGACCACACTCATTTCCGGCGATAAAAGTTCGATTTAAGGTCCGATTTCTTCCGTATTTTCTATTCAACTTCTGTTTTGAAGTTTTCTTTACTAGTTTAAGTGTTTAATTTAATGTTTTTGGAAGCCTTGTCGGAAAATCTAATTTTGCCGCATCTATTGCCGGAAAAATGGATTTCTTACCGGAAAATCACTAAATTACACTACCACAGGTTCCTTTTCATGAATTTTGAGATTATATATTTGATTTGTATGTTTTTGTATGTTATTTGTATTGTTATTATTTGGAATTTGGAATGAATTGTTGCGGAATTTTTTATGTGTTATTTGTATGTTTTTGTGTGTTTTTTGTATAGTTATTATTTGGAATTAGGTTGCTATAATAGAAAAATAAGTATGATGCTATAATGAATATGTGTAGGAAAATGTTTATATGTATTTGTATGTATAGTGTGTGTATCTATGTATGTAATGTGTGAAAAATAAAGTGTGGATATTACAAAGAATAATTTTCAAATCAAATTTAATATTTATGTGGTATTTTTATGTTTTTGTGTGTTTTTCTGTATGATTATTATCTGGAATTAGGTTGCTATAATAGAAAAAGAAGTATGATGCTATAATGAATATGTGTAAGAAAATGTTTATATGTATTTGTATGTATAGTGTGTGTATCTATGTATGTAATGTGTGAAAAACAAAGTGTGTATATTACAAAAGAGCAATTTTCAAATCAAATTTAATATTTATGTGGTATTTTAGTTTTAAAATTATTCATAATCATAAATTGCTTTGTAAAACTATTAAATTAAATTTTCTATTATTAATTTAGATATTAAATATAGTTATAAGAAATATAGTTATTTATAATCATAAATTGTTTTGTAACGGAGGTGATGGCCGATATTATGGGCCTTGGTCACGATGGTGATGGAGCTGAGGATCCACCATCTACAAGAGGCTTTGGTCGCGAGCAACATGAACAGGATGATAAGTTTTATTATGATATATTTAATAGTTATTTTAATTAATTTATTATAAGTTATCGTGACTAATATTTTTAATTGTATTTTTTTCATTCGAGCTTCCAAAGAAAAGAAGGGGCTTGTCAAAGAATATAGAGCTAGGAAAGTGGATAAGGGAAAACAAGGGAAAGACTGTGGATTTGAATTTTGACAGGGAGATCACATATTCCCCTGTTGGGAAGCCTGCTAATTGGTTCACACATGAAATTGAGAGGTATTTCTGGAACAACGTCCCTTTAAACGTATCTGGTTGAGACAATGTTTCCCCCGCGTTAAGGAATGCGACAGTTATGCATCTAAAGGTAACTTGAATAATATTTTATTTGAATAATATTTTAAGTTTCGTTGTGATTGTTATTTAATTAACTAACTTTTTTGTATTTGTAGAATAATTTTGATTTGGATAATGTTAACTTGGATCCAGAGCATGCACAATTGTTGTGGAGCATTGATTCGAGTCTTGCAAAAGTTTACAGAGGCCGAAAAAGTAAAGCCCATTCTTATTTTAAGGATATCGGGGGGCCTGCAGATATCCCAATGGCACTAAACAACCCCCCCTCCCACAATGGTATGTCACCAGAAAATTGGGCGAAGGCAGTCGAACATTTTCAATCGCCTGAATTTTTAAGTCGTTCAGCGTCAAAGAAGTCCGTGCAAAACAACTAGTTGTAAACAGAGGGGGGTCGAGCTCGTACAGTAATACATGCTTCAAAGAAGTAAGTTATGATATATTTAAATGTTTATTTAAAGTATAATAAATCTATTTTTTTTTTAAATAGGATATCACTCGAATCGAAGCATTCCGTAAGGCTAATTCCAATTGCCAATGGGTGGGTGTTTTATAGTCCTGCAGTCGAGCAACAATACGTAAGTGGTTAATTTGTATTTTCATATACGTGTTTATATCGTCATGGATATTTAGTAATATATTTTTATGATGTTTATCATTTTTTGAAAATACAGAATGCTTTACTTCAGGAGATCAATCAACAAACCCAAGCTTTTTCTTCAGCAAGCGGTCTAACGCCAAGTGATACAAGAAAATGTTTTGAAAAAATATTGGGTGTTCGACGCCGACATATTAGAGACATCGGGCGTAAACCCCCTACCATTGTGTCTATGTATGATTAAGAACAACCGATGACACAAGAACCACCACAATCACAGATAATTGTTTGTTTAAGTTCAAAAGTATAATGCTATAATGCTATAATGATATGTTGGTAGTTTTTGAAAAATATAATACTATTATGATATATTGGTAATATATTTTGATTTCTTTGTAGACGGAAATGCTGCAAACGATACTGAAGGACCCGACATGTTCTGCGGCATTAGAAGAGTGGTTTCGTTCATTGTCATCACCAAATAATGAAGAAAATGATGAGAGTGACGGTGAGGAGTAGGAATTTTAGGATTTTATGAAATGTTAGTTTAGAAGAATACTTTAATTAGGTTGTATGGACTAATATTTTTGATTGTGAATTAATATTTTATAATTGTTATATTGTTTTTGGTTGTGTATGGGTTAAATATAGCTGATTTTATAAAATTGTAGATTTATATTCCATAAAATTGTAACAAAATAAAATAAAATGAAAAAAGTCTTTTGCAGCGACGCTTTTAGCAGCGACATATAAGTATTAGCAGCGATGAGTGTTTAGCAGCGACAGGTAACTATTAGCGGCGACACACATACTCTTTTGCGACGACGGCTGTCGCCGTTAATACCCGTATTTCTTGTAGTGCACCAAAATTAATCAATAGGTATGATTATAATTTTACTCTTATTTTGGTTTTTTAAAAATGATTGGCTCCCATTAATCTTTACACAATAGATAGTTAGACCATACGAACATATCTCTCACTCACACACACACACTCTCTCTCTCTCTCTCTCTATATATATATATATATATATATATATATATATATATATATATATATATATATATATATATATATCAAGGCTGTAAAAAATCCTTGATAGTAGTTAGACGGTGGACTGGAGTCAAAGAATTAATCGGTTAGGCGATGATTAATCGGGGATTATTAATTATTAAGAATCATGTTCAAAATTTAATATATCAAACTTTAATCCAAATAATATAAGTAATAAGAATAAAAGTTTAATAACAAGTTTAACAAACATAACAAATTATCATCCAAAATAAACATAAAAATGTTAATGTTTCACGTTCATCAACATTTAACAAGTTTGCAAAAAAGAAAAGAAAAAAAATTCAACCGTACAAACCTCCATTTATCAAAATCAAAACATGAAATATAACTCCACTTTTCAATATTGCATCTACCGAATCCCTACTACAAAATGAAAATATTGTACATTTACCCTTGCATTTGCTGAACCAATAGTTACATCTCCATATATATATATCTATACTACTTTATAATAGAAATCCAACTATTTCCATAAATAGATTCAATATAATAATAATATTTTTTAAGACGTCCAAACCATTAAGCTGTTAGTACAAGTAATCATTAATAAAATAATATTAAATTTTAAGAGGTATAACCCTTATTACGCTATTTACAATGAGTTTATGCATAGAAAAATACCAAATCTTACGCGGTTAACATGAATTACGTACATATTGAATAGGCTTTGGCTTTCTTCTTCAAATTGAACTGGTCAAAGAAGAACCCGTCTTCCTCAGATTTTGCCAATTGAATCGGTCTATAGATAAACTTTATATATCATCTCTTATCTTAGTATCTATAGCCCTTCCTTGTAGAATAACCCTAGATGAGTCGCCATCTCTTCTCTCCTTGAACTCTCTCCCTCTCTATTAAATACTCTAAAATTCCTCCCATATTCGACGCAGTTACCCACCACACCTTGACCACTGAGACCATTACAGTCGCTGCTAAACACCTCTGCCTTTCTCTTCTCTTGCATATCTCCTTTAGAAACCCGAATATCGAACATCACAACACCATCAGTAAACTTTGTTGTCACATAACCTTCACTACCATCAAACAGGCCACCTTCATCATCATCGCACTTCATCTTACCACCGTTCACAACCCCCATCTCTCGACATCTAGCATATGCTACTGTTCTATTCTCTAATTATTTGATTTTGATCGATTGCACCGGTCAAGTCTAGAACGAATCTTTTTCTTCATATCTCTGCCCCATCCCCTTATATGACCAATTGACTGCAAAAAATTTCTTATCTGTGAGGTCGTAAGTGTTACGCATTTTACACACATACCTGGAGACCTAACCATCTACTACTCACAGCTGGTCGCACTCGACTCTCTAGAAACCTCAGACAACCATTTTCACAAGTGTCACAGTGGACCAGGATCCAACACGATTTCAAGGTTAGTGCTCTTTAACTGACAAAATTTTGTGAATTTGAGAATTTCTCTTTTTGTGGTCATAGGTCTCCAACCATCTCTCTCTCTCTCTCTCTCTCTATTGCAGAACCAGGAGGCAAACACTATTAATTTACAAACGTTCTCTAACAATACAGGTTTTTGTTAGCAATTTTAAAGTGTTCTTTTCAGTCATTTATCACATAATCGTCAATGTTTACTCTCAATTTCCGGTGTTTCCTCTCCATTTCAGGTTCTGATGTTTGTCTACATTTTGGGTAATCATTTGTATATTAAATATTCTTGTATAAGTGTATCTAGAGTAAAGCTTTCTTGTTTAAGTGGTACTAAGGGTATTTGTGTCCTTTTGACATTTCTCAACTATCTGTATCAATTCAGGTATATCTTCAACTATCTGTACTGATATGGACTCCAGTTAATGAAGGAAATATCTTATTACTCTATCATTTTACTGTAGTTGTTGAATCCTTATCCATTTAATTAATGTTTGTTTTCAAGAAAAATAACAATGCTTGCTAAACCCACCACCTTTGTTATCGTTCTTTGCACTTCCCCTTTCTGTCTCTCTATCAAAAAGCTACCTCATAGCTTCCACATATTAGTTTCCTCTATGCATCCTTCTAAAATTCCGGTGCTGCTGACCATCGTCCTGTATCTATGCGTATGTCTAACTTTGTGTTTATGTGTGTTTACAGGACTTGAAATGGATTGATATAAACCAACATCTCAAAGAAATCGTGGGTAAGCTTCTTAAGATCTGAATATGATCTTCTTGTTGGGTTTTTAGAGCTCTTGTAGTTGAATGTTTAGTTTTTTCTTTAAAGTTGCAATATGTAAGTTTTTGTTATTGTTTGGGGTAAACCCATTTGTAAGTTTTGTTTTTGAAAATTGCAATGCATAAGTTTTTGGTTTCATTTATTGTCAGACAACAAAAAAAATTTAACTGACAAAATTTTGTGAATTTGGATTGATTTGTTTCAAATTTTATCATATACATATTTGACTATTGTATCATTCTTATATTTGAAGGTACCATATGAATAATAGTTTCTTCTTTGTTTTGTATGTATCATGTACAAGAACATGGGAGTGTTTTGTTCTTAATATTTTGTATGTAAATGAAAAAAATAAGCTTTATTTATGCATTATACCATTTGTGAATGAAAGTTTTTTTTTTTTTTTGTTAATTCTCATGTGTCTTTCTTTGACATTCGTAATTGGTTTGGTGGGTTCACGTTATGTGGTTATATTTTGGTTTTCGATTTTGTTTTCGGGTTAAGTATTTTGTTAATTAATTTATTAGGAAACTATGATTTCATTTAAGATTAAAAACTTTCTTCCGTCTTTGAGTTCATTCGCATTTATACATTAAAAACTTTGCATTTTCATTCAAATTCTTCGCATCTTGCATCCATCCGTCTTTGAGTTCATTCGCATTTCATCGCATTAACTGAGAAATTAATCAGTTGTCTCATATTCGCATTTCAGTTGTTTGAGAAACCCAGATACGAACCTAAATGCGAAACCCACTGATTTCAAATGCGAACCAACCAAAAATCATCAACCACGTACTTGTGTCACCAAATGCGAACTGAATATCACCATTAAATTCTCCTCGCATTCTATAGATGCGAACACAATCCAGATCTCCGACTCCAAGCTTGCGAAATCAAAATCAATTAACCTCAAACAAATCGTGAACTTCTTATGCGAACTGTTTTGACCCACAAAACCAAATGCGAACTCAATTGATGTCATATGTGAACTGATTTCATATATGCGAACACAATTGATTTCATATGCGAATCCACATCCATCGATATGAAACCAATACCAGTTACAAGCAATTAGTAGCAACCATCGATCCTCTAATTTTCAATTACTCAGCCTTCGCTTTTCATACAACCCGTCGACCCTGAAAAATCGATAAACACCAAATGTCTCATTTTTAGATCGATTTTCTGATTAAATGTCATATTTGAAGAATGATCGATTTTCTGATTAAATGTCATATGTGTGACATTTAATCAGATTACAAAACATGTTTGTTATTAATGGATGAGATAGATTTAATGTATATCATCAGTTTTTTTTTTAAATGACAATTTAAAAAATCCTAATCAGTTTGGATAGAATTTGAAGTGCTTATCTGATAAGCACTATGATAATTTCGAAGTTAGTGTTATCTTTTTCTAATTAATAATGATATAAACTGTAAAGATAATTTCGAAATTAATATGTTGACTAACATTGATCCTTAAAATTTGGGATATGAATGGTTTTGAGCGGGAAAATATTGACACCTGGGTAACCCTCTACAATAAATACCTATGGATTGTGTGACATTGGTTGCCTTTTAAAAGACATAAAAACAAGGCATGCATTTATACCCCAGAAAATAATAATGTAATAGCAAAGGAAAAACAACACCATAAAAACATGTTACTTATTTGAAACAATCCAAAAAAAAGACAACCATAAAAATTCCAACATCAAATAAATCTACTAAAAAAACTTAGGTGTTAACAACTGCATCTTCATCATCCTGAGATGGCTGGTTTTCAGCTGCAACAGTAATCAAACCACTCCTGACAAAAAAATAAAATTTAAGGCATTCATAAGTTTCTTGATCCTTGAAATATATAAAAAAAACAGTTTTTCATGATCGTTTGTAAAACAAAGTACAAATGATCTTACCCGACATCAACAGGAAATTCACCATCTTCTTCATCACGAAGCCTATAACATCTGTTTCGGCTTTGAACTTTGACACGGGGTCTCTTCAGTGGTGGTGACAAAGTTTTTGGTTTTGTTGAATCTAATGTGTCAGACTTTTCCACAGCTTCATCATCCAGCTTTTCATCTTCAGAACTTAGAATATCAATAACCTCATCCCAATTCCAATTTAGCAATGCCCATTCCCTTTTCTTTTCTTTCTCATGTTTCTCATGCATACAAAGTTGAAGGATGATTTGTTCACATTCCTGCTTATTTACAATGCTACTTGAGTTCGACATTATGGCCGTTTTTCTATGTCAAAAGTAGTATTAGTTACAACGTAACAATTAAATCAAAAGAGAAAACAAAAAATATGTGAACATACCTTCTTCCCAGGTGGAAGAATCAAGTCATTATCGAATTTCAGAGAAGCAAACATAGGTATTTATTGTAGAGGGTTACCCAGGTGTCAATATTTTCCCGCTCAAAACCATTCATATCCCAAATTTTAAGGATCAATGTTAGTCAACATATTAATTTCGAAATTATCTTTACAGTTTATATCATTATTAATTAGAAAAAGATAACACTAACTTCGAAATTATCATAGTGCTTATCAGATAAGCACTTCAAATTCTATCCAAACTGATTAGGATTTTTTAAATTGTCATTTAAAAAAAAAACTGATGATATACATTAAATCTATCTCATCCATTAATAACAAACATGTTTTGTAATCTGTACATATATACGTATTTAAGATTACGAATCTTGCTTCCATACTTTACCATCAAACCATTTGTTCCATTGATTTCATAAAACCATCTGTTCTATATGCTATATCAGAATCAAATAGGTATTGAACTTTTACTTTATTTCATAGTACAAGCAATATGTATTAGAAAAACCATCAAGTATAGCAATTATTAACTGAAGTGTTTTTCAGTTGAAATGGATATTTATCATACTACTGTTAATGAATTTTCTGCTTTGGGGCAAATATATGAATGGTGGAACATTACAAGTGTTAGAGTATTGTATGTTTGGGAGGACATGGAAAACAACAGGATGCTCTTGTGGATGATAGATCGCCAGGTAAGGTTTTTTTCCAATTAAAATATTCAACTTCTATTAAAAGTTTAATTTTGTAAATAATACCATTACCATTTTGTTATTTACACCAGAGAGAAAAAATATTAGCAATCATACCTCGCCATTTAGTGCCCGGATATCGAAACATGAATCTGAAAGGAAATGTATTCTCTGTGCAACATTTCCAAGTTGATGAATACCATTTGGACAATCCAATGTACCAACAGTACAAAATCTGCACCAGTGATAAGGCGATAATGATAAACCATGCCACAACTTTTACTCGGTTAGTAAGCGATTTTGCCAGTGGATATCCACTTTATCCAATTGTGTCTACTGTCACAACTGTTGCACAAGATCATACAAATAAAAGAAGGCTTGTTGGTATATTTATATCTTTTCTTTAATCATTTTTATATCATCTACTATAAATTTAACAAGAAAATATGTTTTTTAGATGTGGTTGGAAGAATAGTATGGGGAAATCGAATCAGACAGCTGCGATCATTTGAGTTAATTCTCCAAGATGAGACGTAAGTATATATGTATTTAAAAAAAAATTAAAACAACATAGTTTTTTATTAAATTTATTATCATTCATTATAAGAGTTTAAACAGCATTACCTTTTAATAGGGGGAACGTAACAAAGTTATTGTTGTATAACGTACCAGCAAACCTTATGATTAAGGTTATTGTTGCAACATACAACAAATCCATACTCTATGTTTCTTGCATGAAGCTGGTCCACAACAATTTGGGTCAGTTAAAAAATATGATCAGTATATAATTTATATTAATATCAACATATTCCAAATTGTAAATACATATTATTAAATTTTATGCCACATGTTTCATGTTTTTGCAGGTAATTTATTGGTTTCTACTGTTTTAACCGACTTTGATGTTGAACCACAAATGTATGAAGCTGATAGGATTAGAGCTAGATATTGATGAGAGAGTATTAGAAAAAGATTTTCTTGAAAACTTTTTTAATTCCCGTGTTTTCAATTCAGTTGTGGAACTTTTAACACATATGGTTTTACCACATTATATCTTTTATCAGTTTTAAGTTTTATTATTGGTTTTGTTAATTTGTTAACTTTTCATTCGTGAATGTGGTGTTTTTATTTTCTTTTTGACTTACTATATATATATATATATATATATATATATATATATATATATATATATATATATATATATATATATATATATATATATATATATATAATTGCTTGTAACTGGTATTGGTTTCATATCGATGGATGTGGATTCGCATATGAAATCAATTGTGTTCGCATATATGAAATCAGTTCGCATATGACATCAATTGAGTTCGCATTTGGTTTTGTGGGTCAAAACAGTTCGCATAAGAAGTTCACGATTTGTTTGAGGTTAATTGATTTTGATTTCGCAAGCTTGGAGTCGGAGATCTGGATTGTGTTCGCATCTATAGAATGCGAGGAGAATTTAATGGTGATATTCAGTTCGCATTTGGTGACACAAGTACGTGGTTGATGATTTTTGGTTGGTTCGCATTTGAAATCAGTGGGTTTCGCATTTGGGTTCGTATCTGGGTTTCTCAAACAACTGAAATGCGAATATGAGACAACTGATTAATTTCTCAGTTAATGCGATGAAATGCGAATGAACTCAAAGACGGATGGATGCAAGATGCGAAGAACTTGAATGAAAATGCGAAGTTTTTAATGTATAAATGCGAATTGGGGAAGAAAGCTAAGAGTTTCGCATTTGGCACCTGATCTTTTCAAGAAATAATATAAGTGGTCCAACTTCGCAAAATGGGGTCATAAAAAGACAAGTGCAGAATTTTCATTTCGCATCCCTGTAGTTGGACCACTTATATTATTTCTTGAAAAGATCAGGGGCCAAATGCGAAACTCTTAGCTTTCTTCCACAATTCGAATTTATACATTAAAAACTTCGCATTTTCATTCAAGTTCTTCGCATCTTGCATCCATCCGTCTTTGAGTTCATTCGCATTTCATCGCATTAACTGAGAAATTAATCAGTTGTCTCATATTCGCATTTCAGTTGTTTGAGAAACCCAGATACGAACCCAAATGCGAAACCCACTGATTTCAAATGCGAACCAACCAAAAATCATCAACCACGTACTTGTGTCACCAAATGCGAACTGAATATCACCATTAAATTCTCCTCGCATTCCATAGATGCGAACACAATCCAGATCTCCGACTCCAAGCTTGCGAAATCAAAATCAATTAACCTCAAACAAATCGTGAACTTCTTATGCGAACTGTTTTGACCCACAAAACCAAATGCGAACTCAATTCATGCAATTCCTATTTTTTTTTTTTTAAGAATCTACAAAAATAATAATTAAAATTGAATTACATGTAAAACCAATTCAAAACAAAAAATCTTATTTTGTTTCCCGGTATAATTTTGAATACTTTTCAACTAATAAGATAAAAGTAAATCAAAATGGATTACGAATTTTCAAATTTTATTATAAATATACACATAAGTATGAACTATATGTAATCCTTTCATAACAAACTTTTAACCTATATATATATATATATATATATATATATATATATATATATATATATATATAGATATATATAGAGAGAGAGAGAGAGATATTTGCGTAGTAGATGAACCATAGGCGCCAATTGCAAACATATTCTATAATTATAATTTAACATATAAGAAGGCTTCATCGGTTCTACAGTCTGCTACTGCGTATGTTTACTATTTACGATTTTTACTTTCTCGATTATACACCATTCACACTCACTTTGTGTTCCTTTGTACATGCATAAACTACATATATTCTATCGGCTTCACAAAAACCATCTGCTCTATCGGATTCATCAAAATCAAACAGGTATGTGTATTTAACTTTAAATTATCTCTTATTCAAGTACTATATGATGAAAAAGTCTACTATTTATAGTATTTTTTTAGTTAGATGCAACGTGTTTCAAAGTAACTAGCTTCACCTAAGAAAAGAAGTATCATCAAACCAATATATGTCGGCAACTCAAGCATCATCTCCTTATAGACCATTCACATTACCAGAAACACATAAATAAAATCTGGTTTTGATCTAAACTATTATAACAAAAACAAATGGTAATAAATTTCGTATTTGAATAATCATACTTTTTGATTTGTTATGTATAAAATAAAGTATACATTTTTTTGTGTGTTTTACAGTTTGCAATGAGGTTTGACGGTAAAGAAAATAAACATAATAATGTTATCCAAATTGATGCAGAAAATACAAAAGGTATATCACATATTTACAATCATTATTAGTATATCATCGTTATACATTATTCATTTAAAAAAATATTGCAGAAAAACGAAAAGCATATAATAAGGCATGTTACGAACGACGAAAGGAGAAAAACAAAATGAGACGAATAGCTAATGGGGAAGGAAATAGTCAAAACGCAACATTTTTGTCAAATGTGCCAACAGTAAATAGGAATCTGGTGGATATTACCAATGCATCTCCTACATGTGTAATGGATTTTGGTCAAAAAAAGTTGATTTATAATAGAAACCCTTATCAACGTCAGACGGAACCAACCATAACAAAACCAGGTAACTATGTCTGAAGTTATCATATTACAATCTAAGTAGTACAACATTACATTTAACCATAATCTTTCATAATTTACATTCTTAATGAGAAATTTTTGTTTATACGTAGGTATTCAAAGTCAGCCTGACGTAATACTACCTCCACGCGATGAATTGATAACTCAAATTTCAACATCAATAGGTCAGTATTTGATTTTTACCGAAAAATATCATATATATTGGCTAATAATTATGTGTAATTATTTTAATTTTATTTATATTACATTTAACTAATGAATAAAATGTCTACAGATCCACAAGGTTGTATCCATGGCAATGTCACTCCATCAGTACAAAATGGTAGCATCTCGGATGATCCATATAGTTTTGTTTTCGCCGGTATCCGTAAAAAACATCGTGTGGTGAAGTTCAATGATATATGTAGTTATTGTGGGGCAAAACGACTACAATTTGAATCTGCTGGCTTTTGTTGCATGAGTGGAAAGACAAAGTTGGCAGACTCATCTATTCCTGACGAATTACACAATCTTTTCACCTCAGAAACAAAATTAGGCAAATTGTTTAGAAAGAATATACGTGCATACAACACCAACTATTCATTTGCATCAATGGGCGTAGAAGTGGATGAATCGATGGCCAATATGACATCTGGGGTATACACTTTTTGTGTGAATGGAGGGATATACCATAGAATCGATCAGTTAGTTCCAAGGAAAAAGGATGAACCTAAGTTCTTACAATTGTATTTTTACGATGTTGAAGCTGAGATGTCAAATAGACTCGAATGGAAGAATCTTGCTAAACCAATTGTTGAAATTTTGACTCGCGTTCTTGCTACAAACCCATACGTTGCAATATTTCGTAGCCTTGCTGATCTAGGACCGCTCGACAATTACAGAGTCACTTTAAATGCATCAGTAGAACTAGACCAAAGGGTGTACAACCGGCCAACCACATCCGAGGTTTGAAATTAATTATGTACATATGTTTTTGAGAAAAAAGATGTTTCATGTATTAAATATAACTATGCAAATTACGTACCAGTTTTAATCATATTTTTTCTATTGTATAATTTCACAGGTTGCTGGTATTTGGATTGAAGGCAATGACAACATAACCGCATATAAAAGAAGTATTATAGTATATGGAAGGTCCGACAAACCAAAAACAATTCAATCTTATTGGGGATGTTATGACCCATTGTGTTATCCTTTATTCTTTCCAAATGGTGAGCCTGGATGGCATTCTAACATACTAAGGCAAGGGGTTTCATTCAATGAGATGGTTAATGACGACCAAATCTTCGATGAAGATCTAGAAGGTACGCATAGCCACAATTTTAATATTGTTAAATTTTACAAATGTAAAAATTGATATAATTTATTCAATTTAATCATTATGTAGAGACTGATATAAGAACGGGTAGGAAAACTGTAACTATGCGGGAGTACTACTGTTACAAGTTGCAGATTCGATCAAACTTGAACGTAATTATGTTAGGAGGGAGATTATTACAACAATTTGTGGTAGATATCTACATCAAGATTGAGACTTCGCGTTTGGAATTTTGTAGAAAAAACCAATCTACAATAAGAGCGGAGTTATACCAAGGTGTTGTGGATTGTGTCAATGCCGGTGAGGTACAAGCAAGTATGATTGGGCAACGTGTTGTTTTGCCAGCAAGTTTCATCGGAGGTCCTCGTGACATGCGACGACGATTTCTCGATGCTATGGCTTTAGTTCAAGATGGAGGGAAACCTGATATATTCCTTACAATAACGTGCAATCCGAATTGGCCTGAAATCCAAAATGAGTTACTTCATTTTCAAACAGCACAAGATAGACCAGATCTGGTTGCAAGAGTTTTTCGTGCTAAGTTACATGACCTTAAGGAACAACTCTTGAAGAGGCACGTCCTTGGTGTGGTGAGTGCATATGTTTATGTAATAGAGTTCCAGAAACGTGGTTTACCACATGCTCATTTTCTCTTAATAATGAAACCTGAATGGAAGCTCACCAATACAGACCATTATGACAAGTATGTGTGTGCCGAAATTCCAAACCCGACAAAGTATCCTATACTACACGATCTGGTCAAATCACACATGATACATGGTCCTTGTGGTACATTAAACAAAAAATGTTCTTGTATGCAAGGTGATCCACCAACCTGTCGTTTTAGATACCCTCGACAATTCAACGAAGCCACAACACAAGGAAAGGACACATATCCGGTTTATCGAAGGAGAGATAATGGAATTGCTGTGAATAAACAAGGTATTATGATGGATAATAGATGGGTTGTCCCATATAACCCAAAGTTGTTGATGATGTTCAACTGCCATCTAAATGTTGAGGTTTGCTCGAGTATAACATCAGTGAAATACATCTTTAAGTATATTTACAAGGGTCACGACAAGCAAGTTATCCATATTGATCCAGATGCACAACCTGTTGTTATCAATGAGATAAAACGTTTTCAGGATGCACGATACGTCTCCGCTCCAGAAGCAGTATGGCGAATTTTTAGCTTTTCTCTTAATCAAATCCACCCTAATGTGATCACTTTGCAATTGCATCTTCCAAACCAACAGTTGGTTAGGTTCACTGATGATGATGCAATGAAATCAGTTGTTGAGAGGGAGAAAGATAAGAGATCAATGTTGACTGCATTTTTCAAGATGAATAAAGATAACGTTAATGCAAGAGAATATTTATACAAAGATTTTCCCAAACACTTCACATGGAATAAAGAATCGCGTCTATGGAATCCTCGAAAAGTATCACGAGCAGTTGGTCGTTTGGTTTCTGCAAATCCTGCTGAAGGTGAGCGATACTATCTACGTGTGTTATTATGTCATGTTAGGGGTCCTACATGTTTTGAAGATCTGTACACAGTCAATAACGTAAGACATCCCACATTTCGAAAAGCGGCTCTTGAAAGAGGGTTAATAGAGACAGATGATAGTTTATCGCAGTGTCTTGTAGAGGCCTCCTTGTTTCAGTTTCCAAATGCTCTCAGAAGGTTGTTTGCAACGATATTAGTTTTTTGTGATCCTGGAGATGTTCGCAAGATATGGAATTCCCACTACAATTCTCTCTCCGAAGATTATAGTAGACAATACGATAATGTCAATCGAGTACAAAATATGGTCCTTACAGACATAAGCGTATTCCTACAGTCTATGGGTAACAAGCTTGATAACTTTGATCTCCCGACTGTAAACACCGATTTGAATTTTCAGTCTGGAGTTTTTCGAGAGGTACAAGAAGAATGCTCTATAATTGTGGAAGATGACCATTTGCGTGCCAAAGAGTTTCTCAATCCTGAACAAAAATATGCATATGATGAGATCATGAGGCATGTGTGTACTGATTGTACAGGAGTGTTCTTCATAGATGGTCCTGGCGGAACAGGAAAAACATATCTGTACAAAGCTTTACTTGCTAATATACGCAAACTTGGTCATATTGCACTCGCCACAGCTTCATCGGGTGTTGCGGCTAATAACATGCCTGGGGGGAGAACAGCTCACTCGCGTTTCAAACTTCCTCTAACTCCAGATAATAACTCATTCTGTAGAATCCAAAAACAAAGCGGTACCGCTCAACTACTTCGGCTTGCAAAAATAATCATATGGGATGAGGCATCGATGGCAAAGCGACAGGTGGTGGAGGCGTTTGATCGGACAATGCAAGATATCACTGGGGTGGCACTCCCTTTTGGTGGAAAGATAATGGTTCTGGGAGGCGATTTTAGACAAGTATTGCCAGTCGTAAGACGTGGGACACGAGCACAAATTGTAGACTCTAGCCTACGAATGTCGCCTCTTTGGTCTTCGATTATAAAGTTGCGGTTAACAATAAATATGAGAGCACTTACTGATCCATGGTTCTCAAACTTTCTATTACGGGTTGGTGATGGAGTTGAAGAAACAGTGGACGGAAGTTTTATTCGCATCCCTGATGATATGGTCATTCCATACACTGATAAAGAAAAATCATTAGATTCTTTGATTGATGCAGTGTTTCCCTCATTGGAATTTAATAGGTCTGAATCAGATTATATCATATCGCGGGCAATATTATCTACAAAAAATGATAGTGTCGATGCGATTAACGATTACATGATCGATCGATTTCAAGGAGAAGAGAGAATTTACTATAGTGTCGATGAAGCCATAGATGATAAAAATGGCTTCTATCCGTTGGAATTCTTAAACTCGATCAGTGTTAGTGGTTTACCTCCGCATTACCTTCGATTAAAAGTTGGATGTCCGATAATACTGTTACGGAATATTGACCCAGCAAATGGGTTGTGTAATGGCACCCGATTGATATGTAGAAGCTTTCAGCAAAATGTTATTGATGCAGAAATAGCTGTTGGTCAACATGCAGGAACAAGGATATTTTTGCCTAAGATTCCTTTATGTCCATCTGATGATGATATGTTCCCATTCAAGCTAAAGAGGAAACAGTTTCCTATTCGATTGTGCTTTGCAATGACAATCAATAAAGCTCAGGGACAAACAATTCCATATGTAGGTATCTATCTTCCAGAACCAGTATTCTCGCATGGACAACTTTATGTTGCATTGTCCAGAGGGGTTTCACGTTGCAATACAAAAGTATTAGTACAGCCTAACGAAAATTCAAAAGGTGATGGGGTTTATACAGCAAATGTGGTGTATAAAGAAGTATTGCACGATTAATATTTTGTATTGTCTTGACTGGTTGCTTTTTATTGGTTATTTGATGCATGATGTAACAAATAACACCATAGTTTGATTATATTGTCTTCAACATGTACTTTTTTTTAACATAACAATTTTGTAATGGAAACATATCACCGAAAGAACTCACGTGCCCCGCCGCTTTGCGCGGGTAGACGGCTAGTATATATATATATATATATATATATATATATCAATCAGATAATCACCACATAATACCCCTGGGTAAATCCGTCCATCAACATAACTAAACACCAACAAACTAAGCCATTATCCCAAAACCAACTACATATGATAAAAAATCTATGTGTATCTTTTACCTATCAAAGGAACAACATAATCCATAAAAACCATAAGAAATACTTCTTCCAACTCCCAAGGGTAAAGCAACCCATAAAGTCCATGACCTTCCATTTGAATCTTTTTTGATATGAAATCCACCAGAAACCAATCTCAGCATTATTTAAAGGCCTGAAATCAACACAAGTACCATAATCATGCCTTAACCATCTTGTCTACTATACTAACCTTCAATTAGATACTAAAATTAGAAAAATGAGAAAGGAGAAAAACTACATGAAATTCCATGTTCATCTAGTTCATAAGAACTTATGTTCATCAATTGGAGCACTTGTTCACCTGCAATTCAAATCTTAAGGGATTAACTTCAAATTCTATTCTTGCTACTGATAAATACACACATAAAAAGGGCTAGAATCGAGAAGGATATGAGATATATATCCCTGAAATTCAGATTGACGAGGGATGAACTTCGAATTCTGTTCTTTCAACCGAGACATAAACATATTCCTTGAATTGCTAAAATTAACTTCAATCGAGTTTATGAGTTTATCAATCTATAAAAGTAGTAAATTAAGTTGATTTTAACAATCTAAGTCGACAGAGATAATCAATTATACCAACACAACACATCCTAACAGCTGATCTGAGTTAATATTGAAGAAATAACATGTGTAGATGATAAGGATTTGTGTCAGAGGGCTCCTAAAGTCATAGATGATGTCGGAGGAGAAGGGAAGCAACTCTGAGTGGAGAATGCGACGACGATTTTGGAAGGTGACACAACCAGACTAAAAGGCGATATTGTGAAGGTAGATGGTGTTCGTGTTTTCGTTTTAATAGGAAGTGTAGAGGGTGTTCGATGGAGCTGTGGCAATTTATGATTCGGATAAAGAAGGATGTGGTCTCAGATCTAGTGAAGGAGGGGGTGCTCTCCCAGTGATGACAATGGCAATGATGTTATAACATGTTATAAAAAACCATTGTGTAAAGTATTAAAGACTTAAAAGTTTCCCACATCGCTGGTAGGATAATAGATAAATGCATAACTTATTCTATAAAAAGGGGATCTAGCTTCTTTGAGAATCAAACCCAACTAAGCTTTAGCCTAGTCGACTCCTATGAGCTGCTGTGTTTTTTACAGTTAGCCAATCCGAATTGGTTCAATTTAGATTCCAAGTTGGTCCGATTACGACTAGCTTTGACCGATATTAACCAAAACCAACTAGCTAACCCTCTAACACCTATTTATAAGCAGTTGGAGACCGTCAAGTGTTTGAGTGCCGATTAATCGTCCGCCTAGACCGATCTTTGCAACACTAATATATATATATATATATATATATATATATATATATATATATATATATGGTCAGGATTTTTAGTGAACCCAACCCATATTATCCTGCGAACCACTCTTATAATGCGAACTTTTCATGTGTGATACATTTCTTTTAAAAGAAAATGACATAAAACATCAAATCTATCCTATAGAAGTATATTTCGAAAAATCTCGAATTTTTTTGCGTATGAGACAGGCGCATATGTGCAGTTTTTTGAAAAAAAATATTACACAAAAAAACTACGCATTTTAAAAGTGATTCGCAAGAAAATATGGGTTCACAATAGATCCTGACCCTATTTATATATATATATACACACACACACACACACACACACACACACATGTACATATCTTAGGTTCAAATGAGAATAATTATATAATTGAGAACACATGAACATATATATATATATATATATATATATATATATATATATATATATATATATATATATATATATATATATATATATATAAGGTTGTAGAACTCACTACTCGATACCTGTTCAGCCGACTACCGAGTAGCGAGTACTCGGATTTGGTAATTTATGTAGAAATATTTTTAGGGAAATTATATATTTCAAAATCATAAGTTAAAACACAAAATTAGATACATGTGTATACACAAAAACTGAAAAACATACATTGGTCACACTTCATGAATAATTATACATATTAATCACCGAGTTGGTCGAGTTTTACAACACTGCTCGCTTCATTAAGGGGCTGATAGGGGAGTACTCGAATTTTGTAACTCACCTCGGTAAGTAGCCGAGTAGCAAGTACTCGGATGAGTAATCAGCAAACCGGTGAGTTTTACAACACTGTATATATATATATATATATATATATATATATATATATATATATATATATATATATATATATATATATATATATATTAGTTTTGTAAAAACCCTGATTAGATCCTGATTAATCTCCAATTAAACCTTAGGCGCGGCATGACAAATTAAAGGGCGCCTAGCGATTAATCCCTGCCTATAAAATGAGTTTAGTAGTATAAAACAATAAAAGTTTAACACCTTGAAGAATTTCTATCTGAATAGAAACTATTTCATGAATCATTAATGTTGTGTTAACCATATTAACTTATAATATTATGATATTACTGGTATTACAAACTTGGTTATGATAGTATTCACATTTAATTTTATAAAATTCAACAAATGAGCAATTAATGATCCCCGATTAATCCCCACCGAGTCGATTAATCCCTTGACCCCACTCGTTCTCTAGGATTTGAGATGGCCACATGATTTTTAGAGTCTACTCGACGAGTTGGAGGACCCCAACTCGACGAGTAGGTGCTGAGTGAGTAAACCCTAATTTCCAAGGGTTATGGCCTATTTAAAGGACCTTAAGCCTTCATTTATGCCTCTCTTATCATCTTAACACTCTGAGAGAAACCCTAATCGGGTTATATTATTGTGTGAGAGGAAGAGAAGCTAATATTTCACATTTTAGAGAATTTTTAGAGGAAGGTTGAGGAGAAAATGCTTGGGACGATTGGGAAAACTCGACGAGTTGATGATCCCCGATAGTCTTGACGCGCTACAACTCGACGAGTTGATGAGGAAACTCGACGAGTTGAGTTATATTTTCCCGATATGTCAGAGAAAATGAAGGAACTCGAAGAGTCACATACATGCACTTGATGAGTGAGGTCAACATAGACTGTTGAATCGGGTGTTAACTTTCATTGACTTTTAGGGTTTGGTCAACACATTAACGAGGAGACCAAGGAAGGGTAAAATTGTCTTTCACCCTTTCCGTGAGTGAGAGGAGGGGTTAGACTAATTTTTAGGGTTGTGGTTATTAAGTATTAATTAGAGATGATTATGATATGTAGGCGGAGTTTAGACCGTTTGAAGAGTATGTGAAACATCCCAAAATCGAGACTCTTTTTTTTTTTTTTTTTTTTTTTTGTTTTTTTTTTTTTGTTTTAAAGTATATTACTTGTAAAATACTTAACGGAAAACAACATTTAAAATTCTTTCAAAAATAATGTCACAATCACAAGTTTCAAAACCATATTAGTAAATAGTATAATATTAGGGTACAATCCCAAATTTCTTAAATGCGAAATATCATGTGTGAATGTGTGATGCGTTGCTACCCTGCCGACTCCTTCCCCTTAGATGAAGAGGTACCTGAAACCAAAACTAAAAACCATAAGCACAAAGCTTAGGGAGTTCCCCCATCATACTCATACCAAATAATGCATAATCTTTGGTATCTTTCAACCGGTATCTGTCGGGCACAGCCAGGAGCTGTGCTCCTCCTCGGTATCTTTCGATCGGTAACTGGGAATTAACCTCCCGTTCGGTATCTTTTAACCGGTAACTGGGAGCTACCCTCCCCTTCGGTATTTTTCAAAAGGTAACCAGGGACTATTTCACCCCTTTTGGTATCTTTCAAACGGTATCGGGGCTCCCTAAGGTGAACTGCTCGGTCTGATAAACCCCTTGTCTAACAACTCCTATAGCTGTGTAGACAACTCCTGCATCTCAGAAGGAGCCAACTGATATAGTGCCTTGGCTATCGGAGCCGCACCAAAGACCAGGTCGATCCTGAACTGTACCTGCCTCTCCGGAGGTATCCCAGGTAGCTCCTCTGGAATTACATCCGTGTACACTCGTACCACTAGCGCATCACTCATCGTCGCCTGACCCGCCTCTCGAGTATCCATAAAATAGGCTACATACCCCACACAATCCTGCTGGAGGTAGCATCTAGCCCTCACTGCTAAACATAAAGCAGGTCCATGTTGTGGCCTCTCACCCTGAATCACTAGCTCTCCCCCACCTATGGTCCTGATCGGAGCCAACTGCTGCACATAATCGATCATTGCCCCATTGGGGCTCAACCAATCCATCCCTATAATAACCTTGTTCCCCCGCAATGGTATGGGAACCAAATCTACAAAGTAACGCTCCTCGTATAACCTCAGAACACAATCTCTGAAGACCTTTGACGCTCGCATTGACTGATCATCCGCAATCTCGACCTCTAGAGGGCAATCTAACATGCTCGAAGACTCAAGAATCCTCTTGCTAAGCGCAAGAGAGACAAATGATCGGGTAACACCCAAATCAAACAACACCTGAACCGGGATACCGTTCACATGGAATGATCCTAAACAAAACATATAACATAAAATAATAATATCACAACTGATATATAATAAAAGTTAGAGAGAAGAAACCATACCTGTCACCACATCGGGTGCGGTGCGAGCCTCCTCGACTGTCAACTAGAAAGCTCGGCTCCTTACCATTGGAGCCTCTGACTTGACCTTCTGGCCATCCGTAACCCGTGTAGTCGTTGGAGTTGGCGCCACCACTGGCGCTGCTACTGATGATGACAACCTGGGGTAGTTGGCCTTTTTATGGCCCCTCTGATTACAATGAAAGCAAATTAGTTCTGACATTAGAACAGTGGGGGCAGGAGCAGTACAATACCTGCCAAAATGCCCGGTCTTGCCGCATTTATAGTAGCCTGATCCCAATCTAGTACGGAAAAACTCTCGCGTGTGACCTACCGCATTTCCCACAGCGGTCCCGGTCCTACTGGCCCTTCGACCTAGTGTCGAATCCCTTGAGTTTCTTCCCTGAAATCCCAACAACCTTCCCTATCTCTGATTTCCTCTTCCCGAGGTGCTCTAAATCAATCTCGCTCTCCCTCGGCCTGACAATCATGGAATCAAGAGTCGGGCAAGTAGAATAACATACATGCTCCCAAATGTCAGTCCTCAACATATCATGATATCGGGTCTTCCGCATCTCCTCATCCCATGTATACCGAGGTACCGACAAGGCTCTCTCCTGGAACTTGGCGGTGATATCCACCACAGTCTCAGTAGTGTGCCTCATATAATGAAACTCCCTGGCCAGCTGCTGAAGCTCCATAGTTGGCGCAAACTTAGCCCTGAACATACTCACAAAATCTGACCAACTCATAGCCTTAATGGCTAGGCCCCTAAATGAATCACCCACTAACTCCCACTAACTCTTGCTCGATCCCTCAAACAACTCGCAACAAAGCAGACCTTCGACCCCTTTAGGCAGAAGCTCATTAACTGTGTAGACTCGATGTCTGCAATCCATCTCCTAGGCACAATAGGGTCGTTCACCCCGTGAAAGTCTGGCGCATCACGGAAAGGAGTCGATTTGATTGTACATACTAGTAAGAGATTATGCTTTTTTAGGACTATGGAATATTCTCAAACATTTTTGCTTGTGTTTTGAGAACTTATACATTTTTTGGTTTTCGGAAATGTGATATTGGGTTTTATGTGATTTTAAAAATGAAAATTTGGTATGGGAATTTAGAGTGTTACAAGTTGGTATTAAAGCCTTGGTTTGAGGGATTCAGATGTACCCTTGGGTGTGTCTGGACTCAAACTGAGGATTTGAGAATTTTTTTCTGAAAAGAAATGGTTTTCTAAAACGAGTAAGAGCTTTGAAGAGAAAACGAGATGAAGCAGTGTGTACAATCAGCCAGAGCCCAAACAATGATTTTCTAAAATACCATTACTAGTTATATTATGAGATACTTATGAGATATTAGAGTTTCATGCTAGAGGATAGGTTAGGTATTTAAGGAATTTAGAGCTAGAGTTTCCTGATTCATGATGCTTTAGCCTAGGAGATGCTATTGATTGGTATTATCTACTATTTACTCAATGTATGTGCTGAGTAGGAGTGCCTAGCAGGAATCTTTTAGAGAGAGATTTGAGTAGAGGAGTAATCTAGGAGAGATGCCTATATGAGCATTTGAGGTATCTATTGAGAGAGTAGTTAGATACCTATGAGAGGCAGGATTGCCTGAGTTCGGTGATGCCTTTTGATTTGTGGATAGAGAGAGTGGAGTTGTATGCTAGACTAGTTTGATGTGTTGGTGGAGGTTATTTGATGCCCGGATGCTGCTTACTTTGTTCTTTGTGGAACTCTTGATGATGGGAGTCAGCTACTAAGTGAATATGATGATATTCAGTAGGTAGATGGCTGGCATCATGAGGAGTTCTTCCACAAATGATGGCAGAGAAGTGTGAGAACCTAGGTAGAGCCTAAGGAGTGACTTTAGTCAAATGAGTATGCTGTTTAGAGGTGAGTATTCGCTGGAGAGCGAACATGTGTAATGATATTGGTGATTGAGAGGGTTAAGCAACTACTTAGGAATCCGGGACGATCCGTGTGGAAAGTATGGGTAGATGTGGCAGGTAGTATGGGCTCGTACTACTGAAAGCAGAGGACCCATACTCAAAATAGGGAGAACTCCATAGGTTCTAAATAGTATATTGAGGGGATTTAACATGGTTCGGGTACCATCATTCGTAGCAGAGTGTCGCCTTTACCAGTTATCCCGCTGTGGTTGTTCAAACTGAAACTGGATATGGTAAATTGTGGGGCCAGAGGGCCATGTTGGTCGAGCTTTAATAGAGTCTATCTTGCGAGGAAAATTCAGTTTAGATCCTAAGGGATTTGACTGGTGAGGTTCCAGTTGGAGTTGCAGGGCTCAACGAATAGTAGACATGATGTTTTGTGGAGGATTGTAATCTGGATTAAGTGATCGACCAATGGTTGAAGTGTCATTTTTCGTGACGAAAATTATATTATTTCTGCTTCCTTTGTGGAGCGAAGGAGATAACGAGCTTCCGATTTCAGATTTTGGAGGTAAACCCCGTGGGGTAGCCTATAGTTGCTATATTTCCATTAGGGTATTTTGTTGTGGGGTATTTCTTATACTGTGAGAGAGTCATCATTGGGGGATGAGATAGATGAGGACAAGGGTATGGATTAGTTAAGTATAATAAGGCATATTTTAGGTGTAGTTCCAGGTAGTAAAGAGGAGTATATCGTGGTGGCAACCCTCGTGGTTTACATTGTATATCGATTGTGAGAGTGTCTAATTGTGTTCCCATTGCCTTCTGAAGTGACTGCCAGAATCGTGAGGTAAACCTACTATCTCGATCCGAGATAATAGACATTGGCACCCCATGAAGTCTTACGATCTCCTTGATGTAGATCCGCATCAACCTTTCCATCTTGTAAGATTCTTTTATTGGCAGGAAATGAGCGGATTTTGTTAATCGATTGACGATTACCTAGATAGTATCCAATCCATCTGTCATCTTAGGTAATTTGGGCATGAAGTTTATAGTAATCCTTTCCCATTTCCACTCGGGTATTACGGGATATTGTAATAGTCCCGAGGGATTTTGGTATTCCACTTTCACCTTGGTGCAAGTGAGATACTTTCTTTCGTAAGTGGCGATCCCTACCTTAATTTTTGGCCACCAATAATGTTGCTTTATGTCTAGGTACATTTTATCCAAACTCAGATAGATGGAATATCATGTCTTGTAGGCCTCGTTCATGATTACTTCTATGAATCCCCCAAACTTAGGGACCCAGATTCTATTCATGAAATAATGAGCTCCATCATCTTTAGCTTCAAGACTTTTATCCACCCCACGTAGTGTTTCATTTGCGACATCCTCTGGCTTCAATGCATCTGTTTGGGCTCCCTTGATTTGTGAGGTTAGGTGCGATTAGATGGTTATTGATAAGGTTCTTACCCAACGACCTGAGTATTCTTTTCTGCTCAGGGCATCAGCTACCACGTTAGCCTTACCCGAGTGATACTTGATTTCACACCCATAATCATTTAGCAGATCAACCCATCTTCGCTACCTCATGTTTAATTATTCCTGATTCAGAATGTGTTGGAGGCTTTTGTAGTCGGTGAAGATGGTGCACTTTATACCGTAAAGGCAGTGCCTTGAAATCTTTAAAGCGAAGACCACAACTCCCAACTCGGGATCATGAGTGGTGTAATCTATTTCATGCATCTTTAGTTTCCTGTATGCGTAAGCTATCACCTTTCCACGCTGCATAAGGACACAACCTAACCCTTGATTCGAAGCATCACAGTAGACTTCGAAGTCTTCGGTCCCTTCTGGTAAGGATAGAATTGGTGCACTGCATGGGCTCACTTTAGGGTTTGGAAGGTGGCTTTTTGCTTTTCTGTCCAGTTAAAAGACACACCCTTTTGTGTCAAGATGGTGAGGGGTTTGGCTATCTGGGAAAAATTCTGGATAAACCTTCGGTAGTAGCCTACGAGACCCAAGAATTGACGAATTTCTGTTGGTGTTTTCGGAATCGCCCAGCCTTCAATGGCTTTGATCTTGGAAGGATCTATGTGAATCCCTTCCTTGCTGACTACATGACCCAAAAAGTTTATACTGCGGATCCAAAATTCGTATTTGGAGAGCTTTGTATACAATTTTTCAGCTCTTAGGGTTTGCAAGATTTGACAGAGATGTTGACCATGCACTTATTTGTTTCGTGAGTAGATAAGGATATCATCAATGAAGACAATCATAGAATTATCAAGGAATGGGTGGAAAACTCAATTCATGAGGTCGATAAATGCAGCGGGGGCATTTGTTAGACCGAAGGGCATCACAACAAATTCGTAATGTCCGTATCGTGTTCGAAAAGCAGTTTTTGGAATGTTCTCTTCCCGGACTCGGAGTTAATGATAACCGGATCTCAGATCTATCTTTGAGAAATAACTAACTCATTGGTGCTGGTCAAATAGATCATCGATTTGTGGAAGTGGGTACCGATTTTTGATGGTAAGCTTGTTTAATTCCTATAATCGATGCACATTCTGAAGGATCCGTCTTTTTCTTGACAAACAAGACCGGAGCTCCCCAGCGTGAGAAGCTTGGTTGGATGAACCCTTTGCTTTTCAGTTCGCTTAGTTGGCTGGATAACTCCTGCATTTCGGTGAGAGCTAACCTGTAGGGTGATTTGGCAATTGATGTGGCTCCTCGTATTAGGTCGATTCGGAATTCGACCTGTCATTCTGGGGGTATTCCCAGAAGATCTTCTGGAAATACATCCGGGAAGTCGCATGCTACTGGGATGTCTTTAATGTTTACTTCTTCTTTGGTCTTATTCATAACATGAGAGAGGAATGCTTAGTCTTTCATGTGTAGGCACTTTTGTGCCTTGATGCACGAGATAAGGCGAAGTTTGGCGCCAGGTTTATCACCATAGATTATTAGGGTTTTGTAATTTTGGAAGTTGAAGGAGAACAACCTTCTCGCAACACATAATATCAACATGGTGGGGGCTTAACCAGTCCATGACGATTATCACATCAAAACTTCTAATATTTACTGGCATCAAATTTATTTGAAAAGAGTGATCGTTTAGTGTTAATGTGCACCCTACATAGATATCTTTGGTTGTTTCGGTTTTCCTATTAGCCATTTCCACTGTGAAGGCTTCGTTGAGCTTCTGGGGTTGCTGATTTAGTAAGTCCTTGAATTTATTACTAACAAAACTTTTCTCCGTCCCACTATCAAATAAGATGCATGCGTACGAGTTATTAAGTAGGAACATACAAGTAACAACTACTGGGTCCTGCACTGCTTCACCTTGACCCATGGCCAATACTCCACCTGATGTTCCTGCCCCTTGACTGTTTTCCTTGGGGCTGTTGCACTAGAAATGGCCGGTTTCTCCACACCCATAGCATGTGTGACTGGCCCCAGTATTGTTGTTGTTGTTGCTTCCGTTGTTGCGGTTGTTGTTGTTGTTATTGTTGTTGTTTGACTGTTTGTTTTGTTGCTGATAAGTCCTACAATATCTTGCAGTGTA
The DNA here is from genome assembly GCF_052625555.1 of Lactuca saligna. Lineage (NCBI taxonomy): Eukaryota > Viridiplantae > Streptophyta > Magnoliopsida > Asterales > Asteraceae > Lactuca > Lactuca saligna. The sequence continues at coordinate 134,979,458 of NC_136422.1, read as the reverse complement.
ACCCTTTCAGTTGCAGCTCGTGCAATGCATCTCTCTGCATTACCCGTGATGGTGGAAATTGCATTTGCTGCACTTAGGTAGAGTCCCCGAGTATTGCTTTGGGTTATTTGGTGTGGATGAGGCTCGAGCATGTGGTGTTGTGTTAGCTTGAGTGGCAGCATGAACAGTCACACTTTGTTTTTCTTTGATGATTTTGAATTTTGTTTTCCCTTCCGCTTGTTGTTTTTCCTTTTCTTGTTATCACCTTCTTTCTTGGCTTCCGCTTCACCTGCTTTGGCACCCTTTTTGTTGCCATGATCATATAGTTTCTTGGCTAGCCTCTTTGCGCTATCATACGTGGTCGGGTTTGTTGCAATTACATTCCCTTGGATTTGCGCGGTCAATCCCCAAATAAATCTCTCGATCTTCTTCCCTTTAGATATGATCAATCAGGGACACAAGAGAAACATATCACTAAACCTTGATATGTACGCATCGATGTCAGAGTTTTGAATCGTGAGGTTCCACAACTCTTGTTCCATTTTCTGGATTTCTCCCCTTAGACAGTACTCAGACAACAACATTTCGTTAAGTTCCTCCCATGGCATCGCGTTCGCCACCGGGACTGTCATAGCCTCTATGTGACTATTCCGCTATGATAGACCCTGATCAACGAATATGCAGGCTACAAACTTGACCTTGTACCTATCCGAACATTTGCAGATTTCAAACACTGATTCCATTTTCTCTATCCATCATTTCAGGGTTATTACGCCTCTCGTACTGTTGAAGGTTTGAGGTTTGGCGTTGGTGAAGTCCTTGTAGGTGTAGGTTTTTGTGGTTCCGTGGTTGGTTCCCTGATTTGTGCTTCCGGTTCCCTGCCTGTTTCCTTCTCTATTGTTTCTGTTGCGAATCTGATCAAGTGTTGCAGTGACCGCAACAAACACTGCTTCTTGGAATGCGACTGAGATTATCTCTGGTGGAGTTGGTGTTGTGTTGTTTCATCGGTTGGATCTTGTGGCATCTTTCTGTCATGGAGCAAAAAGATATTGAGTATCCATGTATTTAGTTTCAAGATTTCTTAGTTATAGCATGGTGTCAGTAATTTGGGAATGTATAAGTGAGTGAATGCATACAATGAATACGTAATAGAAGTAATAGCACATAGAAGATAACAACATCATGATAAAACATATAGCATTTCCACTAGTAATAATCCTTTTAATACATGGAAAATTTGCCTAAAAAGGCATAAAGTACATAGGAACATATATGGTCCGACATCATGACGACCCTATGAGTAGTGTAATCACTTAAACATAAGGTCAATAGTACATATGGTAATACACAAAAAGGAAATCATAATGATAGTAGGAGATACGTATGATCCTTGTCGTGATAAGATGTGTCCTAGGGTGATGAAATCATATCTCAAAATGTTGTGCCACAAGATTAGCCATCTCGGACATCTCCCTGATGAACCCGTCTCTCTTATGCTCCGTCTGTACAACTCGGGCCTCTACTGCTAACATTTATTGCCTAAGAGTGTCAACCTCCTCTTCCAAGGAGCAGGTCCTATCGATGGGGTCCTTTGGTGGTACGGGGTGATCCTGACTCACCTTTGTGGTAGAAGGTGTTGGATTAGTGTTTAAGCCCGTAACCATATTTGGTAAGTATCTGACCCGGTTGTGCATGGTCCTTTTGGGTAACTTGATTGGAGAAATAATAGAGAAAGAGATTATTATGTTTTATTAATATATTATAGGAATAATATATTAATAGGAGAAATCATATTTGTTTAATTAATATTGGTCAATAATTTATTAAGAATTAATTTTGTGATCAAATGTAATTAATTAAGTTGTAGGTGCTGAATTGTAATTATGTGATAGTTGCAAATTAGGGCAATGGATGTCCTATGGGAGAGGTGGACGAATTCAAGGGGATAAGGCCCTTGAAATCATCCAAAGATAAGGCTTTCAAGGCTTATATTATCGTTACTTGGTGGGCAAGCAACTAGATAAGGATAACCTAATCTATATCCTATATAAAGACCCCTAAGCCTAAGGAAATCGGCCACTTGTTCCCTAGGGTTCCTAGAGCCGATTTCTACCCCCCCCCCTCTCTCTCTCTCTCTCTCTCTCCCTCTCTCTTTCCTCTCTAATTGCTTGTGGTGTTTGTGAGCCATTAGAGGTACTACACTTGTGGTACTTGCTTTCAAGACTAATAGATTGAAGATTATTGTTGTTATTGCAATAAAACAACAAGAGATATGTGATCTACTCATCTATATAAATTTCGAAATATATACCTGCTAGCTAGGGTTCTTATTGTGTTCATAAAGTTGTGTATCTAATAGAGAAAACATAGATCTAAATCTAGGGTTGCATGCATACATAGGATTGTTTGTACAAAACCCATCAGTAGTACCAGAGACTTTGGTTGAATTGTTTTCAATTAGTATTACACAATTGTATGAATTTGAAACTTTAGGGTTTATGGCCAATAAACCCTATGAGGCTAGGATTTCGATTTTAGGGTTCTTAAACCCTCGTGTTCGAAATTTTGAAGGGTTTTTCAAACCCTTTCCTTGTAGCCCAAGATTTCGTGATCTAGGGTTTGCAAACCCTTGATTTTCGAGATTTGCCTCATCTCCAAGATAAGTCCCTAAAATCTTACAATTATCTTTTAATTGGTAAATATGGTAGTTAAACATTTTGAATTATCCCCTCCCTAATTTTTGAAATTTAGAGGGATATAAGGGATTAGGATAAATTTAATTGTTTAATTTAAAATAATCCTTTATGATTTAGTAATTAAAATAAATTGTTTAATTTAGATAATTATTAAATCAAGAGTTTTAATATTTAAAATTTTAATTTAAAAGTTATAAATTTTGAAAATTTTATATTGAGATTAAAACCCTAGTATTTTTAAAATGTTTAAAATACACCCTATACTCTTATATTATTACAAGATTAATATATATATATATATATATATATATATATATATATATATATATATAACTAAAATGCTAGTCTTACCGTTAGTAGGTCTCATTCACGAAGCCGATCTATAAGGGGGGGGGGGGTATAAGGTTATGGCCTATAAAATGACCGTTTAATGGGTATCCACTCTTACCCATCGCTTCCTTGATTGGTGGAGGGTCGTTAGCCGAACGGGTAGGATAGGGCAATCCTCTCTTCATTAATATGTATAATGAAACTATATAAAGTAACTGAATGTTTTTTTTTTTCAAAATTCCCAATCCTAGTTACTTTAGGCAAAAGTGAATTGATGCAATCCCATGAAATTACACTTTGCACGTTGCTATGAAGTTAGTGGAGCGTGTGTGGTTAACCAACACACTAATTGGTTCTAAGCAAATGTGGCAAAGGGTGATTCATTGTTTGTCATAGTTCCATGGAGCGTGTGTGGTTAACCGGCACATCGAATAGGTAACTGTAACAATGAGGGCACCATGTATATTTGCATGGTTATTCACACCCGCTTTGAGATCCTCGACATCCCAGTTACAAACAAGAGGGGCATATCGAGATTTAAACATGCCATTGAAAAGTTCAATGAATCTCAAGAAATCTAGGAATTCTCAATACATTTAAAACCTAAGCTTTATGTTTTTCATGGTGAAGAATTAGTGAATCGTCATTCACTTACCTCCAAATTATTTGCATGTTGGATTACGAAATCCCTTTTCTAATGTGTAAATAATGTTGTTGGATCCTAGCCCTAATTTCTCATTTTGGGTGTTTAATTAGGGATTCAATCCTAATCAAACTTTTTCCTTTCTATTTGCAGATGTCTAACGCAAACGCAAACAACGTTGTTGCCGGTTCATTCTCGCTAATGAGCCTATGTCAAAAGGTGACATTCGACATATCGAATTTCAACGAATGGATAAGATACATTCGCATGATTGCCCGCTATGAGGAGAAAGAATATGTCCTCGACGAGAAGCTTGAGAAGATCAATCCGAAAATCGCTACTCCTGAAGAAATGGCCGTCTTTGAGACCCATGAGCGTGATGCAACGAAAGTCCATTGCATTATGCTGGCCACTATGAATCTTGAAATCCAAAAGTCCTATGAGGACATGTATCCCTATGAAATGCACAAATATTTGCTGGAGAGGTACCACCAAAGCGCAAGGCAAGACCACTACAAGATCATCACCAACATGATCACCGCTAAGATGGGAAGTGGAGAATCCCTTACCTCACATTTGTAAAAGATGCAAAGGTATGTTGATCGTCTTCGCAAGTTAAATGTTAACTTTGGGGAATACTTGGCTATCGACATCATTCTCCACTCCTTGCCCTCGTGCTACAACCAATTTAGGATAACCTACCGCATGAACAAAGAAGAAGTCACCCTAAGCAAACTCCATGGACTCCTAAGGACTGATGAGAGCAACCTCAAGGACAAATCTATTGCACCAACTCCCACTCCACCTACTGCTCCTGTTTTGGCCATTAGGCAAGGGAAGGGCAAAAAGAGGAAGGCTCCTTCAAAGACCCACCATAAGGGAAATCCCTAAGATGGTTCCTCTAATAGTGGAACGGAAGTCGGCCCCGCTAAGCCCAACTCAAACCCTAAGGAGGCAGAATGTCACCACTGCCACAAAATAGGACACTGGAAGAGAAGCTGCCCGAAATATTTGCAAGCCATCAAGGATGGGAAGATCAAGCCGTTTTTCGCAAGTATTTACACAATTAAATCTAATGATTCATCATGTACTATTTCTTGGGTTCTTGATATAGGATGTGGTTTTCACATATGTTCTAATTGGCATGGACTAAGAAGAAATAGAGATGTGGAGCGTGGAAGAATAAATCTAATCATGAGAAACAGAAGATCGTCGCTTGTCACCAAGATTGGAGTGTATTCTTTAGCGCTTAGTAATGGATTAGGTTTTGATTTAGATAATTGTTTCAATTCGCCAGATATGGCAAGAAACATCATTTCATTTCATGGTTTGTTTAGACAAGGATTTAGATATTCATTTGCTAATGAGAAAGGTTCAATTTATGCTTATCTAAATGGTGTCTTATATTTTGAAGCATTTCCTTGTAATGGAATTTATGAAACTGTTATGGTTGTAGATAACTTAGGAAATGATGTGTTGTGTGTGGATTCTTCCAATGGTTTGGATAAAGCATGCTTGTGGCATTGTATTCTTTGACATGTCAACAAGAAACGCATAGCCCAACTCCAAAAGGATGGAGTGTTGGAGTCATTCGACCTTAGGGACGATGACGTGTGCAAGTTTTGTTTACTTGGAAAGATGACCAAGTCACTCTTCACTGGCACTTGTGAAAGGGGTGAGGGTTTATTGGATCTCATACATACCGATGTATGTGGACCCTTTAGATCCACCACAAGGGATACGAACCGCTTCTATGTGACTTTCACTGATGATTATAGTAGATATGGGTATATTTACTTAATCAAGCACAAGTCAGAAACCTTTGAAAAGTTCAAAGAGTTTAAACAAGAAGTGGAGAATCAATTGGGTAGGAAAATTAAGATGCTTTGTTCTGATCGAGGAGGAGAGTACCTAAGTCTTGAATTCCACGACTATCTCAAGGAATGCAGAATAGTTTCGCAATTGACGCCGCCTAGGACACCGCAGTTGAATGGTGTGGCTGAGAGGCGTAATCGAACCTTGTTGGACATGTTTCGTTCCATGATGAGTCGTGCTTCACTACCTATCTCATTCTGGGGTATGCCTTAGAGACTGCCGCCCATATCCTTAACTTAATCCCTACAAAGAAGGTTACCAAGTCTTGAATTCCACGACTATCTCAAGGAATGCAGAATAGTTTTGCAATTGACGCCGCCTAGGACACCGCAGTTGAATGGTGTGGTTGAGAGGCGTAATCGAACCTTGTTGGACATGGTTCATTCCATGATGAGTCGTGCTTCACTACCTATCTCATTCTGGGGGTATGCCTTAGCGACTGCCGCCCATATCCTTAACTTAGTCCCTACAAAGAAGGTTACCAAAACACCTCACGAGATGTGGACATGGCAAGCTCCCTTGTTGGCACATATCAAGGTTTGGGGTTGCGAGGCTTTTGTAAGTTGAGAGACTCACGACAAGCTCGAACGTCGTAGTGAGCGATGTATTTTCATCGGCTACCTGCAGAAATCCTTTGGGTATCTCTTCTATAGACCGAGTGACAATGTTGTCTTCATTGCGAGGAGAGAGGTTTTTCGAGAGTGAGAACTCATAAACCAAGGAGACAGTGGGAGGCAAATCGATCTTGAAGAGATTCAAGAGTCTATCGATGAAGAAACCTCTAACGCTGGCGCTCAACCCGAGGAGGAAACTCCGGTTGAACTGATTCACGAATCCTTACCTCTTAGACGTTCCGAAAGAGTTAGAGTTCAACCCCAGTTTTATGGTTTTCATATTGCTACCGAAGGGGAAACATATATTAGTGATAGTACACTAGTAAATACAGATGAACCTAACAACTATAAGGAAGCCATGGCAGGCCCGGAGTCTGCGAAATGGAAAGAGGCGATGGACAATAAGATTCAGTCCATGCATGACAACCAAGTTTGGAATTTGGTTGACAATGTGCCCGGACGTAAGACGGTTGGGTGCAAGTGGATCTTCAAGAAGAAGACAAACATGGATGGGAATGTGCACACGTATAAGGCGTGATTGGTTGCGAAGGGCTTTACTCAAACTCCCGGAGTTGACTATGACGAGACCTTCTCACCACTTGCTAAAATTAAGTCTATTAGGGTGATGCTAGCCATTCCTGCATTTCATGATTATGAAATATGGCAAATGGATGTCAAAAACACTTTCCTTAATATAAAGTTGGCCGAGGATGTTTATATGGCTCAACCAGAGGGTTTTGTCAATGCGAAACATCCCAATAGAGTGTGCAAGCTTGAGAAGTCCATTTATGGACTTAAACAAGCATCTCACAGATGGAATCTTTGCTTTGATGAGAAAGTCAAAGACTTTGGATTTGTACGAAGCAAAGATGAATCATGTGTATATGTCAAAGCCAGTGGGAGTATAGTTAGTTTTCTCGTGTTATATGTTGATGACATATTACTCATAGGAAACGCCATCCCTACTGTAACATCCCAAAAATACCGGCCAAAATTTTCATTTTAATTAAGTTATTACAAAACCAATAGTATAATAAAACAGGCATAATAATATCTTATGTCAAAATAGTGTGAATAATAAAGCATGTCATCATAAAATAATATCAGAGTGTAATCCCAAAGATCTCATGTGCGGAAAGCATAGTGTGATGCGCTGCGATCGAGCCGACTCTTTTCCTTTGAAAATGAAGTACCTGAAACCATAAACAAAACCTGTAAGTACGAAGCTTAGTGAGTTTCCCAAAGCATACCATATACACAATCCACATATCACGTGTCCTGTTAGCTATAAAAGCTACCCGTAGCACATATCCTGTTAGCTATAAAAGCTACATATAACATATAAGTCATGCATTCAAAAACCTGTAAGAATGCCATGGGCTACCCCACTTGGTCTTCACCTAGGACTGCCATGGGCTATCCCACATGGTCTTACATCCAATGCCATGGGCTACCCCACATGGTCTTTACTTGTACTGCCATGGGCTACCCCACATGGTCTTACACCCAAGGCGATGGGCTACCCCACATGGTCTTTACTTGGACTACCATGGGCTACCCCACATGGTCTTACACCTAAGGCCATGGGCTACCCCACATGGTCTTTACTTGGACTGCCATGGGTTACCCCACATGGTCTTACACCCAAGGCCACGGGCTCCCCCCCGGGGTCTTCATGCAAAACATACGATCACAATACATATCAATACACAAAGTAATTACACATATATCATAAACACATAATGGGCCGACCTTGGTGCCGTAGACCCATGGGTATAGGGAGAAGACTCACCTGACACTGCTGAAGTCCTACAGACTCAATCCCACACTGCTGAAATCCCGCAGACTCAACCCCAACTGCTGGATGACAGATTCCCGAACTGTCAACATCAAACAATACCCAATTAATAATTAGGCTCCACTACATAACCATAAGTACCTACTTTGGATAATTACTACATTACCCCCAAGCTTGGTTATATAAGCCCAATGCCCAATCCATAGGCCCAAAGTTAACTGGGAATCAAAGCCCAACATATAGCCCAATTTTCCAAATTGGGCCTAAGCCTTTACATGGTCTTGTTCTAAGGCCCAACATCATATAATCATCAAGGCCCAAACTATGGCCCATCCACGACCTAATTTTCCAAATTGGGCCCACACCCTCATATGGGCCTTACCCTAAGCCCATCAACATATTCTAGTCCATATGATTATTTTTGGATGGCCCATTAATAATCCAATTACCGAAGCCCAAAGGAAAAGCCCAACACAAAGCCCAAGTGAAATTAGGGTTTCACGTAAAATGATGATTGGGGTTAAGTTTCCTACTTAACCCATTAAGGAATTATTCCTCTAAGGACTTAATCCATTAAGTCCAATATTGCTTAGATTAATCTTGCCAATGTTTATTATTTAATATTTCAAGTTATTAAGTAATTCCCGTGTGTCCCGACTAATTCCCTAAACTAGGGTTTTATTGAAAACCGTAATTAGGGTTTCCAACCCATATACTAGCCCATTTACTAATTTGTTGGACTTTTAGGTTATTTAGGGCTTTATTGGGCCTATCAAGCCCACTAGAATGTCATCAAGCCCATTAGGGTTTTATTGGGTCAATTTGAGTCCATTAGACTAATTAGGATTTTCACTAAGCCCATTTGGCTTCATTGGGCCCATTAGGCTAACAAGGCCCATTAGGGTTTCAAGCATCCCCAACCGAATCAACTCACAAAACAAGCACACAGCCACCCGACACGGCGGTCGGTGGCGGCAGGAGGCGGCAACCACCTCCCTAAGGTGGTGGTTTCCAATTTCTTTTATTATTTCATTTCCAAATTACAATTACAACCCAAGAAATAAACACACAAAACGGAATAAACACACACACACACACACAACCATCCTATGGTGGCCGATGGTGGCGGAAACGGCGGCAGCCACTAACTTGAGGTGGTGGCAGTGGGTTTTATGACTAAGATCGCTCCAATAATCCTTACAGTACAACAACTACATGAACACTCGAATACATACCCGTGAAATAACACACACTACTCGGACTTGAAGCAGCAGCGCACTCAAACTCATGAGGAACATGAACATGGCAATGGCGGCGACACGACATGGTGGCAACAACGGTGCGTATGACGTCAAACAGCTTGAAGGAAACGGAAATACAAGATAAGGCTGATCTTACCAGGGGATTATGGTTGCTCGCATCCTTCTCTTCGTCGTTCACAGCTCCAACATCAATCTTGATAGCCCTATTGGCCGTTTACGGTGTCACCGGCAATAGAGCTGTGGTGGTCGGCTTTGGCTCGTAGCCCCCTTGGCTTCACCGACAAGGAGATCGATGGCAGTTGGAAGGTCTCCCATAGTGGCGGCTAGTGAAGCATTAGGGTTAGGTGTGTTTACAGGAAAATAGGAGGGAAGGGAATGATGGGTTTAAGTCCCGTGTTCCTTTCAACTTATGCTTACTTAACATATTTAGTCCTTCCCCATGCAATCTTTCCCACTTCAGCCCTTCCACCTCATTTTCTTTTAAATTAAATCCAAATAATTACCACAGAGCCCCTGACTTTATAAATAATTATAATCTGAGTCCGGAACTCTCACTTTTAACCTCTGACTTCTAAAATTGTAACAATTAGCTCTTTGAGACCAACCTTTGATATATAATTATTTATTTTAGGGCTTCTATTCGTTCATTATTTTATTCATTTAACTAATAAATAAATGGGTGTTACACCGACACTACAGGAAGTTAAGTACTTGATTGGTAAGTGTTTCGCTATGAAGGACCTCGGAGGGGCTTCCTATATTTTGGGAATAAGGATAGTGAGAGACCGAAGTAAGATACTAATAGGACTTAGTCAGAATACTTACTTGGACAAGGTACTAAAACGTTTTAGTATGGAGAACTAGAAGAAGGGAGAATTACCAATCCAAAGTAATGCCAAGTTGAGTAAGACTCAAAGTCCGAGTACCGAAGACGAGATAACTGAGATGAGCCGAGTACTTTACGCTTCCGCAGTAGGCTCAATCATGTATGCTATGACTTGTACTCACCCTGATGTGGCCTTCGCTTTGAGCATGGTCAGTAGATATCAAGGGAACCCTGACAGAGCACACTGGAACGCAGTCAAGAATATCCTGAAGTACCTTCGGAGGACCAAGGAATGATTTATGGTTCTCGGAGGGAGTTATGACTTAAAGGTGCGAGCGTATAGTGATGCCAGTTTCCAGACCGATAGGGACAACTACCGTTCGCAGTCGGGTTGGGTCTTTACCCTTAATGGAGGAGCAGTGACTTGGAAAAGTTCCAAGAAAAAACCGTAGCTGATTCAACGTGCGAATCAGAGTACATTGCAGCGAGCGAAGCATCAAAGGAGGCAATATGGTTGAAGAAATTCATTGGAGACCTTGGATTTGTACCTGCCATAACGGAGCCTATGGAAATTTTCTGTGATAATGAAGGAGCGATTGCCTTGACCAAGGAACCGAGGGATCATGGTAGATCTCGACATATCGATAGAAAATATCACTTTATTATACACTGGGTAGAAGAAGGAATCCTTGTAGTTAAGAGGATATCGTCAGAGGATAACCCAACAGATCCGCTTACGAAGGGATTGAGTAGGGTTAAGCATTTGCGGCACGCTAGGAGCATTGGGCTGAAGGATGATGTTAGTTTGGATTAGATAGTTTAGAAATGAGTAATAGATAATTGTAATTGACATTTGATGATTAAATAAAGGAGTGTTATTTATTAGTATAGCTTCTGTCTTATGTTAATTGGTTGATTATTATTTTGCTTTTCATGTTTTCACTTCCTGAATAACTGAGTTAATTAAAAATAATCGAATTATTCAAACGATCCACAGTCGTTCATATGTTGGAAGTAGATATGAATGAAGACTGTCATGAATAGGTGTGTAGATTGTCTAAAAGGTATTAGACATAACAAAGGTTTGTTACAACATTCATGAGTGCTTATAAATAAGTTTTGAGCATTGGAATAAACCCGTGCTTGCTGGAATCACTCACGAGTGATCGCAAGACGATAATATCATATGGTCTTAAAACCAAGATATATGGTTTATTGGTTGCTAATTGATTGTACATTGATAATGCGAAACCGCATCAGTAAAGTGATGTCATAAAATGCATTGTTGTGTATAATTGATTAGTGAGTAGTAAATGCATATAAGTCGAAGTTTATCTGTTTCATTTATCCTTAGAGGGTAAAAGCGATATCAGGGCCCCTCGATGATTTTGATTTTGACTTATGTGCTGGGCCCGGTCTGGACTAAATTGATGTGTTCAATTAAGTTCTATGTCAAATGAATCTGAGATCGAGAAACTAGCTGCTGGACAATAGGTATGATTATGTTCCATGAGATTGTCCGCACGATATCTAAAACAGAGGATTGTACGATCCCTTATCTAAAGGACAGGTTACTGATAAGATCAGAGTTCGACAACATCTTTGAGAGCTATGATTGCTAATCGAGTTATACTTACATTTGTGGTTACTAGACTTATCTAAGTGGGAGACTGTTGGATTAGTGTCTAAGCCCGTAACCATATTTGGTAAGTACTTGACCCGGTTGTGCATGGTCCTTTTGGGTTGCCTTCACCAAAGCAACTTGATTGGAGAAATAATAGAGAAAGAGGTTATTATGATTTATTAATATATTATAGGAATAATATATTAATAGGAGAAATTGTATCTGTTTAATTAATATTGGTCAATAATTTATTAAGAATTAATTTTGTGATCAAATGTAATTAATTAAACTATAGGGGCTGAATTGTAATTATGTGATGGTTGCAAATTAGGGCAATGGATGCCCTATGAGAGAGGTGGATGAATTCAAGGGGATAAGGCCCTTGAAATCGTCCAATGATAAGGCTTTAAAGGCTTATCTTATGGTTACTTGGTGGGCAAGCAACTAGATAAGGATAAGGACTGAAACCCTAATCTATACCCTATATAAAGACCCTTAAGCCTAAGGAAATCGGCCACTTGTTCCCTAGGTTTCCTAGAGCCAATTTCTACCCTCTCTCCTCTCTCTATCTTGCCTCTCCAATTGCTTGTGGTGTTTGTGAGCCATTAGAGGTACTATACTCGTAGTCCGTTTCCATGTACTCCTCAATCCCAATACCGGGGGCTGCCTCTTGTCCCATCACAGGGTCTTCTTCGATCACTCCGTGGGCTACTAGGGCCTGATAGTAAAGAATGCCCTGATGTGCCTTGTCCATGGCGGTTGCACGAGAAACTGGGAGTGAAAAGTGTGTAAAGAGATTGTGCATATAATATTTCCACAAAATACTCCTATAGTATTTTTAATTGTTTAAGCTTGAGTTCCTCAGAGTTATTGGAGATGAGGTAAGCTTCTAGTTCAATTTCCTGCCATGATTACTCCAAAACACATGTTCGTCATATTTTGAATAAATATAGTTGATTATGCTATATTTATCCCCAATATGACTACATAACTGTCCGAGTTTAATCACAGTGTTTAATTTCCTCCAGAGGCTTTTAGTGTTATAGTTATTAAAGTATACCTAGGCATCATTTTATTCAGAGTGTTTTAGTCCCATTGTTTTTATAGTTTCATATCAAGTATGATTAGATATGCCAATTCACTATAAACAATGCTTTGATACCAATATGTCACACCCCCAAACCAGACGACGAAAACGTCCGGGGGCTTGTGCGTGACTTCATCTTGTAATATCATCAGAATGTATATAATTGAAACAAGACAACACCATCATCATACATATCAAAATACAACCAGCATTGTTTACATCAAGTATAGTATCATAAATTACAGGCCAAAATAATCATTTTATGATGATAACAAAAATTCAATAAACTCCACATTCCCTACTGACCTTTTCGCTTAAAGATTCCCTAAGAATACAAGTTATTTTGAAAACATCAACATATATAATGTTGGTGAGTTCATAAGCATGTTTGAATAAAAGTTTTGCATGGTTAGTAAAACACCAGAAAATCCGATATTTTTTGAAAAATGATTTGAACGTGATGTGGCAAAATTAAGTATTAATGCATGTGTATTTTTGTTTTCTGGAAAGTATATAACAATGTAATCCGGTTAAAAACCTTGTATTTTCTATTGTGAATAGAATGTATTGTTTAACAGTGAATTTCCTAAGAAAATCCTATATTTTCCGTTTATAAAAGTGTTGTGGTCTCAACCCTAAGACCGAATATCAGTACATGTATGTTTTCGTATCAATAATATTTTATAGGAGTTCCATAAAATTATGTTGGGGTGGAACTCTGTGTGATCCGTTTTAACCATACTTGATTATGACGAGTTCGCCTGTCATGGTGTTTTCAGGCACTGACTTGATTAAGGTAAGGTTCGTCACCCAAGACTGACCTAGTCTAACTGTAGCGAACAAATTAGGTGTAGGGTGTCACCCCGTATAGATCTATACACAAACTCATTCTCTCGTTCCAGGAGACTCTGGTTATAACTACATGCTACGATCATACACTCTAGAGGTATCAACTGACATGTCTCACTAGCATCCTTGACTGAATTTACACGAATATTGTATTATGTTATATAAAGTATACTTGTATGATTTATGTTCGAAGAATCCAACGAGTATGTATATGAATGAATGAGGCCCAACAGACATATAGAAAGAACACTAAGTCCCAGTAAACATGTAACTCATAGTTTAGGCCCAATATGTATGTACATGGGTCACTAAGTCTCAATAAACGTGTATTGTATAGTTTTTGACCAAAAAGCATGTAGATGGCCCACTAAGGCCCAATAAACATGTAATGAATAACCTAGGCCCAAAAGCATGTAAATAGGCCATTAAGGCCCAAATAAACATGTAATGTATAATCCAGGCCCCATAAACAGTTGTATGTGAGTTGACATTTTTGGCCCAAGTAAGTATGAATTTATGTTTTCTGCTCATGATTATAAAAATTTACATTTTTATCTCATTTTTTTCTAAAAGTGACATTTTCGGCCCAAGTTTTGGAAAATTTGCATTTTCAAGCCCAAATCCAAATAATGTGTCATTTTCAACCCATAAAACTGTAAGTTAACATTTTTGACTCAAACTTGTGTAAAATGACAATTTAATCCATAAAAATCGAAAATTTTACAATTTAGGCCCAATAAAACCAAAAAGCCAAATTTGAAGTCCCATTATGCAAAAATTATGTTTTTTGCCCTTTTGGCAGTAAGAATATCATAAAAACCCAGTTTTATATAAAAGTGACTCTTTTAGTCCTTGTAAAACCGTATATGCCATAAAAATCCCATCTTTTTGTTTATTTTAAAAAACTGGCCCTATTACAAGATTTTGTTTAACTTATCCAAACAATCTTCACATATTTACACTTTCATTTTCATGGTGTGATGTAATAAGTGTTATAGTTTACAAATATCATAAACTTTTGTTTTAGATTTCGAGATCCATGGAGTTTCATCATAAAATCGCAACACGTAACATGGAAAACACACATAAACATGCACACATACATACATCTAGCACATATCAACTTGTATCCTCCCCCAAAACATAGTAAAACCGAAAATCAAGGGTTATGAACTCACATTTGCTTTGATGTTTGTGTTCTTGGCGAAGAATGAAGAAATCTCGGCCCTAGCAAACTTCTTGAGAGAGTTTTCGAGTCCTAGGGATTCTATGAGCATTGATCATGGTTTAGAATGTTAGTAAGTGAAAGATTTTTCATATGAAGTTAAACACTTTGAATAGAAAGTAGCTTACCCAATATGAACTTTGATGGAGTGATCTTGAACACACACACAACTTATGAAATTTTGAGAAGAAAAGAGAGGTTTTTGAGAGAGTTTGAGAGTAAAAATGAGAGTGGTGAGGGGTGGGTTTCGACTGAGAGTAATAAGAAGAGAGGGAAAAGATTGATTTTAGGTTATTGCATGACGGTCAAGAATTTCTATCGTAGATTACCACTAAACAGTACTTAAGTGGAAAGCTTACAATTAACTTGATTTCTCCTTTTTTTTACAACTATGTATATATATATATATATATATATATATATATATATATATATATATATACACATGTGTGTGGGCCGAGAATGGGCTAGGAAAAATGGAGATGAGATAGTTTGGTCCCTTTCTTAGTTTAGTTCGAAATTATGAAGCCCAATAATATTTTTCGGCCCATTGGGACCTTATGAGGGTCACGACCCAATGAAGCCCAATTAAAAGCGTTTACGGCCCATTAGGGCAAATGGGATCATTTATGGCCCAACAAGGCCCACTAGAGTTAAGATATATTATTCTAGGCTCACATGGCCCAAATTACTAAATCTATGAATGTGGGTCCAATTAAAGCCCAATTAGGGTTCTTAGGCCCAAAATAGTCAATTTGAAGGTTTATTGGTCCATTAGGCCCAATAAGAGAACCCTAGTGCACATTAAACTTGAACCGGAATTTTTAGGGTTTCCAACTCATAGTTGACTACGTGAGATGTATTGTATTAGGTTATGGGCTTCTTGAGTGAAGTTTGATTAAATGGATGATTTTGATTAAGCATAGAATATAATATTCACTTAAAGTGTATTTCATACAATAGATGTGGTTTACATGAGAATAGAATTTGCTAGCTAAAAATGCTAGCTGTGACATATGATACCCTAATTGGTTGGATTACTACGAGACTTGGGTTTGTCAGACGGGTGGTGGAACATCAAGCGACTATATTTCCATATGTGAGACCATCAGTTAATTATCGCCAGACAGGGAAGGTCCACCAGTGTAAACTGTATTGAGGGAAAGTGCCTTATCTACGAGAATTTTTGTCAAGAGTAGTGATGCATAGTCAGGAAAGGTATATGAACCTATCTATGTGTTAGGTTTTGGGATGCTACAACATCCTATGGTGCACATACAACCATGAATGCTTTGGATCTATGTTTTCTCTAATTATACATGCAATATTGTTTCAAAAGCATTAAGCCTACATTTAGCATGCAATTGACATAAACAACATAAAAATAAGTTATATTGTTACCTCTTTGTTGTCGCTTGTAGAACATCTTGACTTTGGACTTTAAGAACTTAGTGCTCCAGGTGTTGCACCTCAAATGGAATCAAAACACACCTTTGGACAAAGGATGACTTTTTGAGAGAGTTTATGCACACTAAAATCGGCTCATGAACTCTATTGAAAAATGTTTTTGTATGTGACCTTGTATGTGACCATCACTGAAATTAGATGAACTGTTTTTGTATTATCTAAAAAATAATATCAGTTATTTCAGATTGCATAAATGCATGATCAAAACGGAAAATACGAAAACAAGCGAATGACCAAAACGCATAGACGAGAAAATTCAGCTGTGCGACTAAACAGTTTCAACAATATATATATATATATATATATATATATATATATATATATCTTTGTGTGAAAAGTCAACAATGTTGAATAGTAAAACCAAGAAAAGTCAACAAAGCAAAGGATATGAGAGGCAAAACCCCATCACATGTTTTTTTGCTCCTAGACCTCTACTACAACTTGTATACACCAGCCTATTTCATACAACTTAAACTCAAGTGCTAGAAGATATTTTTTTCTCATATATATATATATATATATATATATATATATATATATATATATATATGTACACACACATTTGTATGTAGTGTGTGTAAGTGTTGGTGAGAATAGAAGAGAGTAAGAGAGATTCATATGTTATATTGAGTTTTCCTTTGTAAAACCACACCCTCTCAATCTTCATCCCTAGAGAAAGTGATGAACAACAAGATCAAACAACAATGAAGTGAAGAACACCAAGATCATCAACAATGAAATGAAGAACACCATTAACCATCTTCATATTCTTCATTGAAACTCAAGGTTCAACATCTTCACCACCTTTGTTCATCACATCATACACCACCAAACACTTCGCTTACATCAAAACACCAAAAGACAACCATGAAACACCCCAAAACCTTCTGCATCAAGATCAACAACAAAACCCATCACTATTTATCATCATCTTCATAGAATTTTCATCACCATCACCACCTTATATAAACCTCCTTCCAACCTCTAAACAACCTTGAAAACATCCTAAAAACAACATAACACCATTACCTTAGCCAAAACATCTCAAACAAAACTTATCTTCAAATCAAACCAATCCCGAAACTGACTTCTGCATGAACACGACCTGTGTTCAGCATGCCTTATATCAAACACGGCCCGTGTACTCATCTGTTTGACTCTGGTACTTCAACACGGCCCGTGTTCATCCAAGCCTAAATCCAACACAGCTCGTGTTCAGGATCATCATCAAGAAAACCCTCCAAAACCTTCCTACACGAGCCATGTTACTTGTGCCTTATCTTATACGACCCGTGTGCATGTTTTTACCTAAAAATACCTCAAATACAAATACAAATACATAAACTCATGTATTTTCTACTTTTATGTAAACAAGCTGTTTTACATAAAAACCGAGCTGTGAAAGAACTTTTTGTTACTTATCGAATACCGGACTGATCTTAGAACAAATATCGACCAGTCGTTCCAAGAGTCCCAATATCGACCATTCATTCCAAGAACAAATATCGACCAGTCGTTCCAAAAGTCCCAATATCGACCAGTCATTCCAAGAGAACAAATATCGACCAATCGTTCCATCAGTCCAGTTTAGTCAATTTATTGACGAACCTACTTGATATATATTTTATACTTATATACTTTATTAAAGATTTATGTCATTTAAATACAATCATTTATATTATATATAGCTTTACGTCATTATAATACAACCATTTATATTATTATAGCTTTCAGTCATTTATAGCTTTCATATTTATACTTATTCCGCAATTATTATTCTTTATATATATCTACATCTTATATATTAAACTAATACATCTGTCACACAGTAACTTATAACCAAGCCTTTTGTTGTGGTGATCAAATTTTTATATTTCCAACAATCGGTATCTCAGCTGATATAAAAGGAATAATATCCAACAATTGGTATCAGAGCTTGTGTGATTTACTCTGAAATTTTTGTCGAAAACTTTTGGTTAGCATTTATAAACCTTCCATAGGCTTTTCATTAAAAATTCATTTTAATATCACTTGTTCAAAATCCTTTTTAAAAAAAATTCAAAAAAAAGTATCTTTGGCAAATTACTCCAACATGAACTATGTGTCCATTGTAAATAGCTTAGGATCTGGTTCACGGGCACCCATACTTATTCCCGAAGAGTATAATTTGTGGGTTGACCGTATGAATCTTCATATTAAAGCTATAAATGAAGATGTCTGGAAATGCTTAGAAGGAACATATATTACTCCAGAAAATATGGCTACTCTTACTACAAATCAAGCCACTCAAACCGAAATCAGAAGAAAGTTGGAACTCCAAGCTAAAAAGGAACTTGTGTCTGGAATACGTCATAGTATTGTAAGTCAAATGGATGACATTATACTGTTAACCGCAAATCAAATTTGGGAAAATTTGAAAAATCGTTTTTGTGGAAATAAAAGAATTATCGGAAACAAAAGAGCATCTATTTTGAATGAATTCGATAATTTCAAAATGCTTTCATCAGAAACCATCCATGATGCTCACAATAGGTTCAATCTTATTATGGTCAAAATGAACAATTTGAGTATTAAAAAGACACAACACGAGATAAATCTCAAGTTTTTAAACAATCTTTTCGAAAGCTGAAAAATGGTTAAACTAATTATCCAGGGAAATCCATCTATTCATACTAAAACTTTGTGCAATCTGTATGGAGAACTTCAATCGTATGAATCCTCGATTAACCCACCAACCACTACAGCTTTTGGAGGACCACTTCCTCTTGTGTCCAAAACTTCGCAAAACCAAACACCTTTAATTGATCAAAAACTTTAATCATTTTAATCAGGCTACATCTTTTCAAAAAACAAGCCTTCCAGTCTGATTCAAATGATGAAGTAGACTATCAACAATTGTGTGCATTGGTTGCGGACACAAATCTCTAGAGATTTCTGCCAAATTATGGCATATCAAATTTTAGACTAAACTTTCTAAACAAACCATCTTTTGGACAAAATAACTCAAGTTTTCAACCAATACCACCTTTTGGACAAAACAACTCAGGTTTTCAACCTAGACCTTACTTTGGACAAAATTCTCAAAGACCTGCCTTCCATAATAACTCAAACCAAGGTTTTCAAAATCAGGGATTTCAAAACGATCCAAACTCAGGTCATAATCACAATCCAAACAATAGTTTTCAAAATCAAAACAGAGTTTTCCAAAATCAAGGTTACAACAATCCAAACAATGGCTTTCAAAACAACCAAAATTTTGGATTCCAACAAAAGCATTCTAAGCCTTCCCAATTAACCGAAACTCAAGCACCTGAAAGACTTCCGGTTAAGAGTCAAAAGGATGAAATTGATGAAGAAGTGATCATTTGTCACAACTGCAAAGGAACAAATCACTATGCCAGAGAATGCCGAGCCAAAAACAAAACAAAAATCAAAGAATCAACATACTATGCTCAAAGAGCCGATGAACTGAAGAAACTGGAAAACCAAGAAAAACAAAGAGCATTGATGGAAATCCATGAACCAAGCGTGGAATACTGGCCAACTTCTAATGATGAAGCTGACAATGAACCAACACAATCAAACTTCTGCTTCGTAGCTAGTGTTGATATACCTTCAAGAGCTCCCAACGTTATAGAACATGTATGGTTTATGATCTCTGAACTTGGTTTTTCCAAAACAATTTTTGAGTCCCACATAACCAAAATTGAGAAAAGTATGGAAGCTGATCTCAAAACATACAATGACACAATGGTTAATTTTGATATTTTCAAATGTGAGTTACAAACCTTGCAACTCAACTTTGGAGAATCAATAAGAACAAAAAGCAAATTGGAAAGAGACATTGAAAGACAATCAAAAGATTATAATCACATCTTGGAACAATTAAATCATACCCTAATTCAGAAAAGGGATTTGCAACAAAAAAATCAGTCAGTCATTTCTTCTGAAATAAAAGATGTTTTAGAAATGGAAATCCTTCAGTTGAAACAAGACTTCCCAGAATCAACTGAAAAATACAACATTTTAAATGAAAAACTTACTGATTCTTTAAAATAAATCAATTCTCTTGAAACTGAGAATAAAAGACTGATATGAAATATGGATTCTATCAAAGTTGCTAGAAAAATAAGTGATGATATTTTCACAAAGGCAAACACCTTAGGAACTGGCAAAATTGATACGCATTACAGACCAGGAATTGGAAGAGAATCCTTTGAAATTGAACAAGCAAAACAGGAAATCATGACGAATTTTGAAAACTCTGAATTCACTCTACCAGATCTTTTCACATCTGTTAATGAGGAAGATTCAGATGACAAAAAAGTTATTAACTGTAGCCAAGATAATACTGCATTCACTGTTTCCAAAAAGTCTTTCAAAAGAGTTGTAAATTCTGAAACAGACTCTGCTAGTTCTTTAACTCACCAAATCAAACATACCGACAAAACCACTAAACATAAAAACCTTTTGAATGGAGACAATTCCTCTTATGAGGATGGTAGTACTTTTGTACCAACTGCTTTTCCTACAACGAGTTCATCAATTGCTGGAAAAACTAGTCTGGGACAAAAATACTCCAAGAAACAACAAACAAGCAAAAAATCCATTCAAGTCACCAAAACCTCACTTATCAAGCCAAATATTTTTGAAAACCAACCAAAGAAACTAGTTCAACCCTACGTCATACCTCATAAACAAGTTTCCAAACAAAAACCAAAACCTTTTGAAATCCGCTTTCAAGATATCACTTTTCATCATTCAAGGAACTTTCAAAAACCATCATGTCAGAAAGTTTCAAACCATCATCATCAAAGAGCTTTTCAAAACCACCCATCACATCCCAGATATGAAGAAAACTTTTAAAACAAACCTTCACATTTAGGATATCTTTCACTAAATCACATATCTTATCAACCTATAGGTTTTCAAAAACAAATCACATTTTGGGTAAACTTGATAAATCAAATCAAACCTCAACCATTCCATCCTCTTAAACCAAACTCTTACAACAACACGAAGTTAAAGGCTAATAGATATTCATTAAGCAAAGCACCCAAAATAACAACTGACAAACCAGGACCCATTTAGATTTGGGTACCTAAACTTTCTATCTGATTGCATGTACTTAATGCTGGAGAACCCAATGATGATACATGGTATATTGATAGTGATTGATCCAAGAATATGACAGGAAACCGGAACTACTTACGTGACTTCAAACCTACACAAACCAATCAAGATGTTACCTTCGGCAACAACATGACAACAAAAATCAAAGGTTATGGAAACATAACAAATGGTAATTTCACCATAAAGAAATTTTCCTTCGTCAATGACCTGAAACACAACCTCATTAGTGTTTTTCAACTGTGTGATAACAATCTTGAAGTTCTGTTCACCAAACAACGAAGCTTGATCATGGACGCCAAAACCAAAGATGTTATAGTTGATTATGATCGTGCCGGAAATATGTATCCACTTGACATGGATCTTATCTATGGTAAACCCGATATATGTATGCTATGTAAAGACCCAGAAAATGTTATTTGGTTATGGCACCGCTACCTTTCCCATCTAAACTTTGGGTACATCAACAAATTGAATGGCGATGATCTTGTTCGAGGGCTACCACTTCTGAAGCTTGATAAAGAAACTCTTTGTGCCGCATGTGAAAAAGGAAAACTTTCCAAATCAATTTACAAAATCATCTTAGAATCTAGTGTATCCGAACCACTAGAGTTGTTGCACATAGACCTTTGTGGCCCTCCAAAAACCCAAACCATACAAGGGAAGAATTACATTCTCGTTGTTGTTGATGGTTTCTCGTGCTTTACTTCGGTCTTCTTCTTAAGGCTAAAATCAGAATCACCTGAAGAGATGATCAACTTCATCAAAAAAATCAAACTGAAGCTCAAACGACCTGTTAGAAGAATCCAAAGTGATAATGGTTTAGAGTTTAAAAACAAGACTCTAGATTCATTTCTCAAAGACAAAGGAATTGAACATAACTTCTCATCCCCATACACTCCACAATAGAACGGTGTTGTCAAAAGAAGGAACAGAACTCTATGTGAAACTGCAAGATCAATGCTTATTTTCGCTAATCTACCACAATACTTCTGGGCAAAAGCTATAGCCACATCTTGCTACACTCAAAATCGTTCCTTAATCCATAAACATCTTCAAAAAACACCATATGAAGTCATTAACAACCGAAAACCAAACATCAAATTTTTCCATATTTTTGGTTGTCGATGCTTCGTAAAGAACAATAAAGACCACCTTTCAAAATTTGAATCATGGTCGGACGAAGGAATTTTCCTTGGTTACTCGTTTTCTTCTACTGCTTATCGAGTACTGAACAAACGTACTAGAGTAATTGAAGAAAGTAACGACGTTCATTTTGATGAATTTTATATCAGGAAATTGGATCGTGAATATTTTGGTTCTAAAATGATTGAAAATATTTTTTAAAATCCAATTCAACAAACACCTTCTCCTAGCATAGACATTGAAATTGATTTTTATTTACTTTTTGAGCAACCAAAAACCGCTTAGAATTTTAAACTTATAACTACTTCAATTGACCCTACAGGAACATCCAGTGAAGTTATTCCACAAATAAACCAAAATGATGCAGGTCAATTTGAGGGGGAACCATCAACACATACTTCCTCTTTGGAACAAACACAAAATCCTCTTTTGAACACCCCATCCCCAAACAACCAAAACAATCCTGATGCATCATTGATGGGGGAACCTTCAAACCTATTCCAAGATGAAACACCCAGAAAAGAACAATGGGATACTAAAACTCCAATTATTATAGCGGAAGAAAATCGCTTAATAAAGTGGACAAGAAATCATTCTACAGACCAAATCATCTGAGATCCTAACTTAGGCATTCAAACTAGAGCCGCATCCACAAATGAATGTCTATTTGGAGCCTTCTTATCCATGACCGAACCCAAAACCATACATTCTTCTATAAAAGATACAGACTGGGTAAAAGCTATGTAAGAAGACCTAGCAGAATTTGAAAGAAACGACGTATGGAATCTTGTTCGTACCCTACCTGATGTTACTATTACAAGTTCAAGATGGGTATATAGAGATAAGACTAACGATCAAGGAATCATTTGTCAAAACAAGGCACGTCTTGTAGTCAAAGGATATTCACAACGAGAAGGAATCGACTACGATGAAACATATGCTCCAATTGCTAGAATTGAAGCAATTCACATCTTTCTTGCATATGCTGCACATAAGAATTTCAAAGTATTCCAAATGGACGTTAAATGTGCATTCCTACATGGAGAGATAGATCGCGAAGTATACATTCAACAACCACCAAGTTTTGAAGATCCCAAATTTCCAGATCACAACTTTAAATTGTAGAAAGCTGTCTATGGCTTGAAACAAGCACCCCGAGCCTGGTATGCCATGTTGTCAACATTTCTCGAAGAATTAGGTTTTTAAAGAGGTTCAATCGATCAAACCCTTTTTCGTAAAATCTTTAATAAACATCTTTTAATCATACACATATATGTTTATGACATTATTTTCGGTTCTACTGATGAATCTTTGAGTGTTAAGTTTGCAGATCTAATGATGAGAAAATTTGAAATGAGCATGATTGGGGAGATGACTACTTTTCTCGGACTTCAAAACAAACAGTCAACTGATGGCGTTTTCATCAACCAAGAGAAATATATCAAAAACCTACTCACTCGCTTTTCAATGGATAAATTCAATACCGCAAAAACCCCAATGGCTTTTGGATACAAAATCGATGCACACTTAAATGGCAAACCCGTTGACCAAAAAAGATGTAACATCCATAAAATTCACTACAATTTTAAACTTTTTCAATCATAATAAAAACCACATTGCATTGTTTACAAAATGTTTTCAAATCATTTTCCCATCAGAGTGTCCCAAAAATCATAACAAAAGGATGAGGAGCGATACATTCACACCTTCGCCTTTCCCAGATCTCCTGAAGTATCTGAAACAGTAAACTGAAAATTGTAAGCCCGAGAGCTTAGTGAGCTACCCACAAAATACTAATGCCACACTAACAATACCATAACAGTAACAATCAATCAATCAACTTTCATACTGGGCCATTGGCCCGACTGGACCGCCCTACCGACCTAGCAGGTCACTAACATACAAATCCCTATGGATCGTAAGAGCATAACATTTTGTCCACCCCGATTCCTATCTAACAGGTCATAACCACATGTAGCATACCATAACAATAGCAACTAAGGGCCGACCTTGGTGCCATAGACCCTATCGATATAGTTAGGATAACTCACCTCGCAGATGTCGACTCAGAAAGTAAACTCCAACAGTCCATGTTGACCTCAACTCGCCGAGTCAACTGTCCATGGTGCCATAGACCCAATAGTCAACCCTTGATGAAGGTCAAAGTCCTCAGTCAAGGTCAACAGTCCATGTTGACCTCAACTCGCCGAGTACACCTAGCTACTCGCCGAGTCCCTTAAAGCACCATCAAACTCGCCGAGTCATCGAGGTGACTCGTTGAGTTCCTTTGAATCTCGATCGGACCCTAAGGTCACCCGTCGAGATCCCCCCTGCGACCTGATGGATGTACTCGTGAACATATTTTTGGCTAAAACTCCTCCAACTCGCCGAGTTGTTCTTCAAGTCGTCGAGTCTTATGACAATCTTCATCGGACTCGCCGATTTGTTCAACCAACTCTCCGAGTTCAATGGCCATCTTTATGTAACTCGCCGAGTCGACCCTGCGACTCGCCGAGTCCATTCAGTCCTCTTCCCATACAAATCCATTTTGAGCCATGCAACGACTCCAAATCACAGATCCAAGCTCGTAGGGCATGCTTATCACGTAAAGTTTCAAACATTATGTGCGTGCAAGACTTTAAAGGCTCAAAATGGCAAGCCTAAGCTATTGAGGGGTCTTTATGCACAAAGGGTACCTCAATCACGACTAAAGCTGCAACTTTATGCTTTTATAATCAAAAGAGAGTCCAGATCTAAAGTTACAACTTCAGATCTAGCGCATAGCTCCTCATACCAACTTGATATTCAATGAAAAACCCTAAACTCACCCAACAAAGAAAATTTATAAGGAGAATAACAGTTTGGGTACCTTTTGAAGTTGATATCTAAGATGAGTGTTGATTCCCACACTCCAATTGCTTCAATCTCCTTCTCCTCCAAGTCTTCTCCCTCCAAGTACTCTCTTTCAAGCTTCAACACACACACAAGGCACACACACACACACAAATAAGGCTCTCAAGGGTTCTTTGGAACTTTAAGGAGGTCCAAGGGAGGGTAAGGTCCCTTTAAATAGGGGTGTAAACCCCGGGAATTAGGGTTTCACTTGACAGCTCCTACTCGTCGAGTCCCAATATGGACTTGCCGAGTAGGTCACTTAACCCGCGATCCTTCTTACAGCTACGCGACGAGTAGGTAAACCAACTCGTCGAGTAGGGCCTAATCCAAAAACTCATATTAACAATACCTGAGAATCGGGGCGTTACAACTCTCCCCCACTTGAACTAGACTTCACCCTTGAATTTTGTTGGAATAAACAATGTCGGGTAATGCTCGCGCATCTCTGCCTCCGGCTCCCATGTCCACTTGGATCCCTTCCAATGTTCCCACTGTACCTTTACTAAGGGTATTTCCTTGTTCTGCATAATTTTCTTCCCCCTTTCCAAAATATCCACAGGCCTCTCCATGTAGTTCAGGCGCTCATCGACCTGAATGTCATCCAACGATATCACTGCCTCCTGGTCCATAATGCATTTCGGCAATTGCGAAAAATGAAATGTGCTGTGGATCCAGCTAAGCTCCTCTGGGAGCTCTAGCCTATAAGCTACCTTGTCAACCCTGTCAATAATCTTGAACGGCCCAATGTAACGGGACCTAATTTTCCCCTCTTCCTGAAGCGGATCTCACCCTTCCAGGGTGAAACTTTTAGAAGAACCATGTCACCCACCTGAAATTCCAGCTTAGATCGGTGTCGGTCCGCATAACTTTTCTACCGGCTCTGAGCGGTCTGCAGTCGCTGTCTAATTTGATGTATCATTTTGGTAGTTTACAGTACTACCTCTGTCTGACCCATCACTCTGTTCTCATCCTCTCCCCAACAGACTGGGGTCCTACACTTCCGCCCATACAACAGCTCGAAAGGCAGGGCGCCAATACTGGAATGGTAGCTGTTGTTGTAGGCGAACTCTGCAAGCGGTAGGTGGGAATCCCAACTCCCACCGAAGTCAATAACACACATCCTAAACATATCCTCAAGGGTCTGAATTGTCCGCTCACTCTGCCCATAAGTCTGCGGATGGAACGCTGTACTAAAATGCAGTCGTGTACTCAGTTCCTCATGGAACGTCTGCCAAAAAGGGAAGTAAACCTGACATCTCGATCAAAAGCGATAGAAACTGGAACCCCATGGCGAGAGACAATCTCTCTGACGTATAGGTCGGCCAACTTCTATGCCGATGAACTCTCCCATATTGCTAGGAAATGAGCACTCTTGGTCAATCGATCCACGATGACCCATATAGCATCGAACCCCCTTGCCGTCTTCGGCAACTTTGTGATGAAATCCATTGTGATCCTTTCCCATTTCCACATGGGAATCTCCAGAGGCTGTAACTTACCACGCGGCCTCTGATGCTCGACCTTGACCATCCTACAGGTCAAGCACCTCGCAACAAACCAAGCAATATCTCGCTTCATACCAGGCCACCAATAATTCGAACTCAAATCACGGTACATCTTGGTGGCTCCCGACTGCATTGAAAAACGAGACTTATGAGCCTCCTCCATCACTGTCTGCCGGACCCCTTAGGACATTGGAACCCAAACCTGACCATAACTGGTCAACAATCCGCGACAATCCTGAACAAACCGGGCGCTTTCACCCTTAATCCTCTCTAACTTCCAGTTCTCTGGCCTCATGCCCTCAATCTGGGCATCTCTGATCAAACCCATCAGTGGGGAATCCACTGATATCCTCATACAACTGGCTGGGGTCGAGGACCCAACTGAATTGCAGCTCAGAGCATTCGCAACCACATTCGCTTTACCCGGATGGTAAAGAATCTCGCAGTCATAGTCCTTGACCACATCCAGCCACCTGCGCTGCCTCATGTTCAGGTTCGGCTGATCTATAATGTGCCTCAAACTCTTGTGATCCGTGTATATGATACAACGGACCCCGTACAGATAGTGCCTCCAAATCTTGAGAGCGAAAACCAACGCTCCTAAATCGAGATTGAGTGGTGTATCTCGTCTCACACGGCTTCAGCTGTTGCGATGTGTAGGCTACCACTCATCCCCTCTGCATAAGGACTACCCCCAAACCTGTGATGGATGAATCACAAAATACTACAAAATCCTTCACTCCCTCGAGGAGTGTCAACACCGGCGCCTCGCATAAACACTGCTGGAGGGTCTCAAACGCCCTCTGCTGCTCATGGCCCCACCTGAAATCCACCCCTTTCATCGTTAGACGAGTGAGGGGTACAACAATCTTGGAGAAATCACGAATGAATCTCCGATAATACCCTGCTAAACCCAAGAAACTCCTGATGTCTGAGGGCGATTTCGGAGTCTCCCACTGCATTACCGCCTCCACTTTGGCCGGATCAACCAAAATCGCCTCCTGATTAACAATATGTCCGAGGAACTGGACCTCTCGAAGCCAAAAATCGCATTTCGAGAACTTGGCATACAACCATTCTCACCTGAGAACCCCTAGCAGCCCCCTAAGATGCTTCTCATGCTGCTCTCGAGTCTTGGAATACACCAAGATATCATCTATGAACACAATGACTGAGCGATCGAGCATCGGTCTGCATACTCGGTTCATCAGATCCATGAACACTGTTGGGGCATTGGTGAGCCCAAACAGCATCACCACAAACTCGTAATGACCATAACGAGTTCGAAACACGGTCTTTTCCACATCCTCCTCTCTCACCCTGACCTGGTGATATCCTGATCTCAAATCAATCTTGGAAAACCAAGATGCACCCTACAGCTGATCAAAAAGATCATCTATCCTCGGGAGTGGATAACGGTTCTTCACCGTTAACTTGTTCAGCTCCCTATGGTCAATGCACATCCTATGCGAACTGTCCTTCTTCCTTACGAAAAGGATTGGTGCTCCCCAGGGTGAACTACTCGGACGAATAAACTTCTTGCCCAACAGATCCTGCAATTGAGATGACAGCTCCTACATCTCAGGCGGTGCCAGTCGGTACGATGCTTTGGCGATAGGGGCCGCACCTGGCATTAAGTCGATCCTGAACTCAACCTGCCTCTCCGGAGGCACTCCGGGTAACTCCTCTGGAAACGCATCAGAAAATTCCCTCACCATCGGGACCTCAGAAACTGAGAGCTGCTCTCTAACCTGTGTATCTACCACATACGCCATGTATCCAACACACCCGTGCTGAATATACTGTAGAGCCCTGGCTGCTGAACAAAACCCTGATCCCATCCTGGTGTCCTCACGATACACTATAAGTTCTCCCCCGCTTGGGGTTCGAACCACCACCCGTTGTCCCTCACAGTCGATAATGGCGCCACAACGGCTAAGACAATCCATACCTAGAATCACGCATACATCCCCCATGGGGATAAGAACCAAATCTATTGGGAAGGACATCCCGGAAATTTCTAAATCGCATCCCCAGTAGACCGAAGAAACAGAAACCCCATGCTTGTTGGCGATCGAAACTGGCAACGAATACTCAAGATCATCTACCGGCATACTGAACCCTTTAGAGAAGGACTAAGATACAAACGACCGACTCGCCCCCGAGTCAAACAATACCAAAGCGGGCAAAGAATTTACTAAAAACGTACCTAATCACAGGTACAATCAATAAGCATAGCACAATACAATAACTGAGACAGAGAATAGAAACGTAACAGCAACCACATTTGGTGTTGACTTGGCCTCCTCGGCTGTGAGCTGGAAAGCATGACCCTATGCCTTCGGAGGCTCCACCTTGACGGACCTCTCATCTCCAATTCTCACAGCAGTTGGCGCGGAGCCCTGCGCTGACTTGGCAGCGAGCTGCAGACATTTGGTCTTCACATGGCCAACCTGATGACAATGGTAACAAATCCTCATATCTATGGGAGGGGCGGACTGGCGGCAGTCCCTGGCATAGTGCCCCTCCTTGCCACATTTGTGGCACCCACCTCGTGCTCTACAAACTCCCGAGTGAACCTTGCCACAATTTCCACAAGTGAGGCTCTGTTTACCCCCAGACTGTGTATCAGCGTTCTTAGACTACTTAGGAACCGGCTAAGACTGTGTTGCTGCCTGACGCTACTCCTTCAGTTGTAGCTCTATCTCCAAATCATGCCGCCTCGCGGCTTCCTGAAAGTCCAGGAGGATATTACGTCACTGTGTAGACACGAACTGTCGAATATCAGTCTTGAGCATACTCAAATTACGAGTCATCTGAGATTACTTTGAAGCGAACTCCAGGCAAAACATTGACCTCTCTGTGAACATACGGGTAATCTGTTGGATTAGTGTCTAAGTCCATAACTATTTTGGTATATACTTGACCCGATGGTGCATGGTCCTTTTGGGTTGCCTTCACCAAAGCAACTTGATTGGAGAAGTAAATAAAGAGAGAGAGGTTATTATGATTTATTAATATGTTATAAGAATAATATATTAAAGGAGAAATCATATTTGTTTAATTAATACTGGTCAATAATTAATTAGGAATTAATTTTGTGATCAAGTGTAATTAATTAAACTAGAGGGGCTGATTTGTAATTATGTGATAGTTACAAAATAAGGTAAGGATTATCTTAAATATATGGTGAACGAATTTGAGGTAATAAGGACTTAGAATTCGACTATGATAAGGATTCAAGGATTATCTTATGGGTTGCTTTGTGGATAAGCAACTAGATAAGGATAATGACTGAAACCCTATCTCTACACCTATATAAACACCCCTTGGCACATGAATTCGTGTATCCCTTCCCAAGAAGTCCTAAGGGTGAATTCTAACCTCTCTCCTCTCTCTTTATACCTACTCCATTTGCTCTTGGTGTTTGTAAGCCATTAGAGGAGTGACACTTGTGACTCTAAGCATTCCAAAGTCAATTCAAGGAGGAATTGGGATTGTTATTGCTATATAACAATCAAGGTATGTTCTTAAACCCATTTATATGTTAATATGATTATTTGAATGCTAGAATTAGGGTTTATAGTCTTGGATTCAAAGCAAGTACAATAGAGAAACCTAGATCTAAGCATTAGGGTTTGTATGAGCACATAGGATGTCTTATGACCAAAACCCATCAGTGGTATCAGAGCCATTGGTTTGGTTTCAATTGTATGAACTTGATATATTAGGGTTTATTGCCAATAAACCCTAAGAGGCAAGGGTTTTTCGAGATTAGGGTTTGCAAACCCTAATTTGCAAGAGTTTGAATAAGATCTTCAAATCCTTTCCTTAAACCCTTAAATTTCGAAATCTAGGGTTTGTTATAATCCTTTGTTTTGTGAAATTTGCCTCCTCCCCAAGATAAGATCCTAATTTTTAGGGATTTGGATTATCCCATATCTTGTAATTATCCTTTAATTGTTATATATGGTAATTCAAGATCTTGCATTATCCATCCATATTTTCGAAATCTATATAGATATTTAAGGGATTAGGATAACTTAAATGTATAAATGGTAATTATCCTCATTATTTAGATAATCCCTTATGATTTAATAATTAAATTAATAGTCTAATTCAAGATAATTATTAAATCAAGAGTTTTAATATTTAAAATTTTAATTTAAATGTCATAAATTCGAAATTTTAAGATAGATTAAAACTAAATTGTTTTGAAATGTTTCAAAACTTGCCCTCAAGTTTTGGAATTTAAAAGTTGATTAAAAGTTTAATTAGGAATGTTAAATTCTAAAACCTTAGAAATGTTTTGAAAAGTTCAAATACACCCTTATGGTTTTATTAATTAATTAAGGAGTATAATTAAAAGAGATTTAATAAATCCATAAAAGTTTAGGTTAACCATTTAATTGAATTAAAAGTGTAATTGTTAAAGTTAACCAAATAGTATTTTAAAAGTGTAAAATGCACCCTATACTATATATATATATATATATATATATATATATATATATATATATATATATATATACATTAAAAGTCTAACATTATATATATGTATGAGTAAAAGTCAGTCTTACCGTTAGTAGGCCTCATTCACAAAGCTGGTTTATAAGGGGTGTTTAAGGAAATTGCCTATAAAATGGCGATTGAATGGGTATCCACTCTTACCCACCGCACTCTTGACTAGTGGAGGGTCGTTAGCCGAACGGGTAGGATAGGACGAAACCTTCCATTATAAGTATAATGAATTACTAAAGTAACTAAATGTTTTTCAAAATTCCCAATCTTAGTTACTTCGGAAAAGTGAATTGATGCAATTCCATGAAATTACACTTTGTTCCCTTGCGAAGATGTTAGTGGAGCGTGTGTGGTTAACTGGCACACTAAATGGTTCTAAGCAAAGGTAGCAAAGGGTGACTCAATGTTTTTCATAGTTCGGTGGAGTGTGTGTGGTTTACCGGCACATCGAATAGGTGATTGTAACATGTGAGGGCACCATGTAGTTTGCATGGTTATTCACACCCGCTTTGTGATCCTCGGCATCCCAGTCACAAACTAGAGGGGCATATCGAGATTTAAACATGCTATTGAAATGTTCAATGAATCTCAAAGGATCTAGGAGTTTTCATAGATTTAAAACTTAAATTTCTTTTTCGTTTTTCATGGTGGAAATTAGTGAATCGTCATTCACTTACCTTCAAATGTTCTGCAATTTGGGTTACGACATCCCTCTCTCGAGTTGTAGAATATTGTGTTGGGTCCTAGCCTTAGTATTTCATTTGGGTGATTTACTAAGGACTCACTCTATTAACTAACTTGAATTTGTTTTTCTCCCGATGTCAAAGTTCGACAACTATGGTCTTCTCAAATCCCGTGGAACAAGCATTCCACATGAAGATGATATTCCACGATTCGATCGAGGAACAAGAAATCATGCTTCACTTCCTCTACCTCCTCCAATTATTCTCCCTAACCCACAAGATTGTAAAATTGAAAAGTTCAATATCACTCAAGCCCTTTTGGCAAGTAAACATAAAGAAGGAAAGTCGGTGGGTGCACACGTCTTAGGGATGAAGTCACACATTGATAGGTTAAGAATGATGGGATCCGTTGTCGGTGAAGAGATGGCTCTTGATTGGGTTCTTCAGTCACTTCCTAACTCGTATAGTGAGTTCGTAAGAGAGTACTATATGATGAACCACGACGTGAACCTTATTGATCTCACCTATATGCTTATTGCTGCTAAATCAGCAATGGTTTGGTGCAATAGAAAAGCAAAGTTGATTGGTGAATCTGCCTTCAAGACCTCTATGGATATAGACAATGGAAATGAAAGACATGCAATGATCGAAAAGTTTGATCACAAGAGAAAGGCGATGTCTGAAGTAGTTCCATGTGTTGTTCCAAAAGAGTCAATTTGCTTTTATTGCCAAGAGAAGGGGCATTGGAGATGAAGTTACCCTATTTACCTAAGAGATCTAAGAGATGGGAGAGTCAAAAGTAGGACTACGCTTGAGGTAAAATCCACAATCTAACTCCGTTAAGTTCCTATTCATTGATTCTTAATACATGATGTGATAAGATTGCATTTGAATGTTTTGAAGGATCGGTGGAAAGAAAGGAAGCTTGATAAGAGAGCAAGATGAATCTAATCACAAGAGATGGATCTCGATCGCATGGACTTGAAGATTGGATTTTGAGCTTAGATAGTTATGATAGAGTTGTTAAAAATTTTCCTTTTACATAGTTTTCAATAGATTTTGCATTGTAAGGACAAATGTTTTTCCGCTGCTTTTTTAAATAAAATGAATTTTGAATTATTTATTTATTTGTTTACTTCCTTGCAATGAAATCGGTATGAAAATTGATGTTTGCATATTTCTACAACAAATGGATATGATTCTTATTTATGGTGATTATGGAAATGTCGAGAATTCACCAAATAGGGAGAGTTTCTCATCGCCCAAGTTTCAATTGGACAGAAACTTGGAATCATGCAACTTGGTTGCACGATGAATGAGAAATTTCATATTTTGGAAATTATACTAATTCATTGACAAAGTGTCAAGTGAAGGACTAGGAGATCAAGTACACAAAGTTGCGTGTTGATCAAAGTCCACCATAAGAGTAACAAAGACATTCGTTATGATTTACTAAAGGTTTAGTAAATATGATTATGCTTAT
The DNA here is from genome assembly GCF_052625555.1 of Lactuca saligna. NCBI lineage: Eukaryota > Viridiplantae > Streptophyta > Magnoliopsida > Asterales > Asteraceae > Lactuca > Lactuca saligna. Next base: position 134,945,820 of record NC_136422.1, on the reverse strand, counting down.
AAGATTAAGTGTAATTCTGAATTGATTGAAAATGTTTAAATCAATAGCAGAATGAATAAGAAGAGTCAAGTAGGCAGAAAGATAAAAGTTTCTCCATTCTAAGAAGAAGGGAGAGTACCTTTTATGCTTTATGATAGGTCTTAATGATTAAGAACCATATCAAAATTGATCCTCTAAGTGAGTCTTAGTACAATTGTATCAAGGATTGAAGAAATGGTTAAATCAAGAAGTCTATCATACTTCGTTCCAATAACAAGTCTTAGGGTTAAGATTGTGACAATGAGTGAAAAGTATTGAAGGTTTATAACATTCATGAAATGTGGAAAGTTGTGATGTCTTGAATAAGACAAAGATCGACTAGGACCAATTTATGAACTGTTTTGATAAAAACTACACTAACTCTTGAATATTTGTTTGTCAAGAAATGTTTATTGACAAAAGAATTTTATATGTCAAGGAGTCAGTGGGAGTATTATTGGTCTGGAAAGGTTTCAAGAACAAATCAAATAAACCTTATCGATCATCACTAGCACACGAGTTGAGGTTTACAACCTATCGTGTTGAAAATATTTTGATTATGTGCTGTTCCAATTGATTTAATTATGCATGTGAGTCCTATGAGTTCTCATCTTGAACGCATAAAAGGCAAGGCACCTTAATCAATGAAAGGTACATTAATAGGAAAAGGTGAGCTGCTTAACTACTTGGAAGACGTGGTGGGCAGCTGTGCTACCATAAGGCAAGAAATCAAGATTAAAAAAGGCTCGGTCCATATGAGTTTGAATTTGTCGTAAACTTTGGTTTTAACAAATTCACATGGATAGGAAAAAATACACCATTTAAATCTAAGTGTCATAAGATTTCCTCCTTCATGAAAATGATTGTGAGGAAATGCTTTCACTAAGAAAGATTTTAAGAAGATAGTGATTGTAAAATTGCATTGTCGAATTCGATCATGGTTACGGTATCCCTTTCCATAATTTGAATTATGAGGTTTGGCAATTAGTCTTAATTGTTAAGACACACATATGAACTATCTAAGGCAAAGGTGTATAAGTTCAAGAAGCCTTGATAAAAGATTATCAAATCACTAAGTATTAGAAACATGGACTTAAGAAATTCAATAGGTATTGTCTTTCTGAAAGTTAAATACATGTCAAAGTTAGTGGGAGCATAAGTGTTATGTTTTACAATAATCATCATGGTAGTGGGAGCATAAATGTTATGATTGTATGATTATTAAGGCACGTATTGCATAGTTGGCAATATTAATTATAGAAAAACAAGAGTTATACCTTGCAAAGTCGTAAGGGTTGTAAAGTTGTTTTGCTATAATTAAGGGAGAGAATATTATGCTTCATTTCAAATCTAAAGGATTAGGTTGTGAAACGTTAATAGATTTAGTCAAAGGTACATAGTGTGTTCTTAAAATTTCGATTATGATTACGGCATTCCTCTTCACAATTCAAATTTTGAGAACATAGCAAATAAAACATTGTGCATCGTGTCCCATACGCTTCGGGTATAGGATCGATTGCAAATGCTTTAATGTTTGACCATTCTAAAATTTTCCAAATGTCTAGTGCATTTAGAGGGAAAAAGGACTAGGATCGGTTTTAACTAAAATAATTAAACAACTATCAAAGGACATTCCAAAGTTCGACGAGGATTGGTTGCTTATGAGTAGTTGGAAGCATAGTATTGAATGGACCATATCGACATTAAATAGAAAAGATTCTATTAAGAATAAGTTGTCATATGGAAAATATGGAAACGTGTCCATATTGGAAATTTAATATTGAAAAATCTATGACAAGATTAGAAACCTTTATGCAAAAGGATGTTCAAAGGAATGTACTTTGAGTGAGAGACATCATATCTAAGGAATTGTCTTGTAATAGTCTCCGATAAAAGACTTTGTAATTTCATTGGCAATAGTCTTTGTGACTTTGGTTAGTGATATTACGAAAGTATTGTTGCATAGAATGTTAGAATCTAGCATATTCTATAAGTAGCGAGAATTTGATATTCTTTTACTTATGGAAAAAGGATTTGGAGTTATGAAATGAGAATGATTGGAAATGTGTTCAATTTGATCTATTTCACAAAAGTAAGAACCGTAGGTAAACATTGTGTGCATGCTAAGAGCATGGGACAAGTGTTATAATTGAAGTAAGAAGTTGATTACCCGAAACAACAAATAATGAGTAATCGATATGGTGATAAATAAAATGAGTTTTATTTATACTCAAAGGGTTGAGGCCATATGGGATTAGTATTATTCTTGTGTTTCACTTTGCATGTTTTGACTTCCTGAATAATTTAATTGGTTTAGAACAATCAAATTATTCAAACGGGCCACAGTCGTTCATATGTTGGAAGTAGATATGAATGAAGACTGTCGTGAATTGGTGTGTGGATTGTCTAAAAGAGTATTAGACATAAGCAAATGTTTGCTGGAACATTCATGAGTGCTTATGAATATGAATTTGAGCATTGGATTAAACCCACGTTCACTTGAATCACTCCATGAATTGTATCATGAGTGATTGGTGAGACGATAACATCTTATATTCTTGAAACCGAGATGTGTGAGTTGTATCTTGCTAATTGGTTGCACATTGATAATATGTAAACGCACTAGTAACTTGGTGTTATAAAACATATTGTCGTGTGTGATTTGGTTAGTAAGTGCAAGCAAGTATTGTATCAAAGTTTATCTGTTCCTTTTATTCAAGGAATAAAAGCGATATCTTTTGGGCCCCTCGATGATTTAGTGATGACAAACGTAAATGCTCGGCCGAGCTAGGGCTAATTTGATTTGTTCAATTAGTCAGTCGTCATAAATCGGAAATCGAGATATAGTACAAAGAGAATGATTAGAAATCATATCTCATACGATATCTAGAATGGAGGAATATATGATCCCTTATCTAAGGACACGCGTATCTGATAGGATCAGAGTTGACAGCGGCTTTGGAAAGCTACGATTGCAGATCAGGATCTGAAGTCATACGCATAATAGTTATTAGACTTATTCAAGTGGGAGACTGTTGGATTAGTGTCTAAGTCCATAACTATTTTGGTATGTACTTGACCCGATGGTGCATGGTCCTTTTGGGTTGCCTTCACCAAAGCAACTTGATTGGAGAAATAAATAAAGAGAGAGAGGTTATTATGATTTATTAATATGTTATAAGAATAATATATTAAAGGAGAAATCATATTTGTTTAATTAATATTGGTCAACAATTAATTAGGAATTAATTTTGTGATCAAGTGTAATTAATTAAACTAGAGGGGCAAATTTGTAATTATGTGATAGTTACAAAATAAGGTAAGGATTATCTTAAATATATGGTGAACGAATTTGAGGTGATAAGGCCTTAGAATTCGACTATGATAACGATTCAAGGATTATCTTATGAGTTGCTTTGTGGATAAGCAACTAGATAAGGATAATGACTGAAACCCTATCTCTAAACCTATATAAACACCCCTTGGCACATGAATTCGTGTATTCGTTCCCAAGAAGTCCTAAGGACGAATTCTAACCTCTGTCCTCTCTCTTTATACCTTCTCCATTTGCTCTTAGTGTTTGTAAGCTATTAGAGGAGTGACACTTGCGACTCTAAGCATTCCAAAGTCAATTCAAGGAGGAATTGGGATTCTTATTGCTATATAACAATCAAGGTATGTTCTTAAACCCATTCATATATTAATATGTTTATTTGAATGCTAGAATTAGGGTTTATAGTCTTGGATTCAAAGCATGTACAATAGAGAAAGCTAGATCCAAGCATTAGGGTTTGTATGAGCACATAGGATGTCTTATGACCAAAACCCATCATAATCTCTATCACAGACTCCCCATCCTATCTCAAGGTCAGAAACTCCTGCGCAAGCCGCTCCCGCTTAACGCATGGAACGTAGCGGGAGCGGAACATATCTCTGAACTGCTCCCGAGTAACAGCAGCCCGCTGATCGTCAGTATACGACCCAATCATCAGCCTCCACCAGTCCTTTGCCCCAAGCCTCAGCAGGTTCAGGGCAGACTTGACCTTTTGGTCAGCAGGACATGAGCACGTGAAGAAACAACCCTCCACATCAGATAACCACCTCATAGCCCTAATCGCATCTTGTGTACCATCAAACATCGGGGGTTCGTATTATCGAAGTCCGGATACTGGAAAGCCCTTTCGGCTCCTCCTCCCACCCCTGACGTAGTTACAGACGAAGCGGCTGCATCGGCAGCTATCTCCGCTAGAGCTGCATATCGCTCATCAAAATACTCAACCATCGCGGTCTTAATCGACCCAAACATCTCTGGCAACTGCGCTCGGAACGCAGCACCAATCTCGTCATGTATGATCTCCCAGATCCTAGCATCCAACTCCTCTATCCCTATCTGAACCACGGGCTCAGGTGCTACCGGCACCTCCAACCCTCCGTCTCCCGATCCCGATCCCGATCCCGATCCCGATCCGAATCCCGAAGCAACACGTCTCGTCACCACCATACTTAAAATATACATATAAGCCATCAGATAAATAACATAACGTCAGGAGACCAAAACCCAAAACCCTAGGGGTTGTGATCTCCTTGCTACACGTATAGGTCCTGTGCTTTCAGTAGTACGGACCCATACTACCTTCCACACCTACCCATATTTGTCTCAAGTATCACCACAATGCCCTAACAATATCATAAATATAGAAATGCACCCAACCTTCACTTGTAGAGGAATATCAACTATCTTGCATCTAATCTCCCCACTTCTCATAACCCATACATACATGAAACTTCCATCATCCCCCCTATAGTACTAGTCCATGCTAGCTGCACATAACGCTGGACCCAGTAGACTTTCGAATATCCAATCCTACCCGAAGTCCGAATCAACATTCTCAGGCTATAAGGTCTTTATTATGCACATCCGTGATGCATACACTAAACATCCACAATTATGATGTCAATTCCACATATAAGAAACCCTAGGCTAATAGGCATCATGTAATCAGACAAATTTATCATGTGATTCCTGAAGATCCCTAGCCTAGCACTAACATGCTGTTCTAACATATCAGAATATCAAATAACTGCATGGTATTTCGGGGTTTACTTACAGGCTCGGACTGCTCATACCCTCTGCATCCTCCATCCTTCATTTTGAAAACCATTTTAAAACTTATTTTCCGAAAATCTCCTTGATTTGAGACTGGATTCACACAAGTGTTCCTCCAATTCACTCAAGCCAAGGCTCTGATACCAACTTCTAACATCCATAAAATTCACAAAAATTTTAAACCTTTTTAATCATAATAAAAACCACATTGCATTGTTTACAAAACATTTTCAAATCATTTTCGCATCAGAGTGTCCCAAAAATCATAACAAAAGGATGAGGTGCGATACGGTCACGCCTTCACCTTTACCTGATCTCCTGAAGTACCTGAAACAGTAAACTGAAAACTGTAAGCCCGAGAGCTTAGTGAGCTACCCCCAAAATACCAACGCCACACTAACAATACCATAACTATAACAATAAACCAATCAACATTCATACTGGGCCATTGGCCCGACTAGACCGCCCTACCGGGCCTAGAGTCTATCGGAATCTATCCCGAGCCTTCGGCATGACTGGTCTGCCACGTGGGCCTACAATCTCCCCAGACCGCCCATAGGGTATATTGGCCTTCAGCACAAAGCAGGACCGCCTCAACCCAACCACAAGCAAATAAACATGTGTGCATACTATCATATACAGGCATATATAAACATCAAACATATCTGTCACACTGATCATAAATCATAAAATTCTCCTGTAACTAGAGTACCGACCTAGCAGGTCACTAACATACCAATCCCTATGGATCATAAGAGCATAACATACTGTTCACCCCGATTCTTATCTAACAGGTCATAACCACATGTAGCATGCGATAACAATAACAACTAAGGGCCAACCTTGGTGCCGTAGACCATATCGATATAGTGAGGATAACTCACCTCGCAGATGTCGACTCGGAAGGTAAAATCCAACTCTCGGATCACTCGACACCGACCCTACCACCTATAACCATAGATCAATATACACATAAGCCTTTATCCTTTTAAGGTACTCGTAACCCAATAGTCAACCCCTGATGAAGGTCAAAGTCCTCAATCAAGGTCAACAGTCCGTGTTGACCTCAACTCGCCGAGTACACCCAGCTACTCGTCGAGTCCCTTAAAGCACCATCAAACTCGCCGAGTCATCGAGGTGACTCGTTGAGTTCCTTAGAATCCCGATCGGACCCTAAGGCCACCCGTCGAGTTCCCCCTGCGACTCGATGAATGTACTTGTGAACATATTTTTGGCTAAAACATCTCCAACTCGTCGAGTTATTCTTCAACTCGTCGAGTCTTATGACAATCTTCATCGGACTCGCCGTGTTGTTCAACCAACTCATCGAGTTCAATGGCCATCTTCATGCAACTCACCGAGTCGAACCTACGACTCGCCAAGTCCATTCAGTCCTCTTCCCGTACAGATCATTTTGAGCCATGCAATGACTCCAAATCACAGATCCAAGCTTCTAAGGCATTCTTATCACATAAAGTTGCAAACTTTACATGCATGCATGGCTTTAAAGGCTGAAAATGGCAAATCTAAGTTATTGAGGGGTCTTTATGCACAAAGGGGACCTCAATCATGACTACAGCTACAAGTTTATGCTTCTATAATCCAAAGAGAGTCCAGATCTGAAGTTACAACTTCAGATATAGCCCATAGCTCTTCATACCAACTTGATATTCAATGAAAAACCCTAAACTCACCCAACAAGGAAGATTTATAAGGAGAATAACGGTTTGGGTACCTTTTGAAGTTGATATATGAGATGGGTGTTGATTCCCACACTCCAATTGCTTCAATCTCCTTCTCCTCTAAGTCTTCTCCCTCTATGGACTCTCGTTCAAGCTTCAACACACACATAAGTCACACACACACGAATAAGGTTCTCAAGGGTTCTTTGGAACTGTAAGGAGGTCCAAGAAAGGGTAAGGTCCCTTTAAATAGGGGTGCAAACCCTGGGAATTAGGGTTTCAATTGACAGCTCCTACTCGCCGAGTAGGTCACATAACCCACAATCCTTCTTACCGCTACTCGACGAGTAGGTAAACCAACTCGTCGAGTAGGGCCTAATCCAAAAACTCATCTTAACAATACCTGAGAATCGGAGGGTTGTAAAAGATATCGTGGAATGATTGGATCACTCTTGTACCTCATTGCCAGCAGACCTGACATCATGTTTTCTACATGTATCTATGCGAGATACCAAACAAATCATATGGAATCCCATGTAGTTGCTGTGAAACGCATCTTCAAATACCTTAAAGGCACTCTAAACTTGGCCTTTGGTATCAAGATAAATCTGATTTTCAGCTGAACGCTTTCACTGACTCAGACTACGGTGGATGCAAGCTAGATAGGAAGAGTACATCTAGTAGTTGTCAATTCCTAGGAGGTAGACTAGTGAGTTGGACTTCAAAGAAACAGAGTTGTGTGTCCACATCAACAGCAGAAGCTGAATACGTCACTGCCGCTAGTTGTTATTCACAAGTCATATTGATGCAAACTCAACTGCGTGACTATGGATTTAAAATCTCACAAATTCCCATATTTTGTGACTTAACCAGTGCAATTGCCATTTCTCGCAATCCCGTTCACCATTCCATGACAAAGCACATAGACATTCAATATCAATTTATCAAATACAACATTCAAAAAGGTCATATCGAACTACACTTCATCAACTTCGAAGATCAAATTGCCGATGTCTTCACTAAGGCTCTCGATGAAACAAAGTTTCAATACTTCCTAGGCCTTCTAGGAATGTTAAATCTAGATAACATCCATCCTTAAACTTTTACTTTTTGTGTGTACAAAAGTGTGTATACTTTCATTCAAAAAGAAAATTCAAGAACATTTGAAAATTGCTTTCTTTTCAAAAATACCAAAAACATTCAAATAACCAATATTTCCAAAAACATTCAGAAAAACAAATCTTCAAAAATATAATAAAAGAATTGCCATAACAAGCTTTTATAGAACCTTGTGATTAATCTGTTGGATTAGTGTCTAAGTCCATAACTGTTTTGGTATGTACTTGACCCGATTATGAGCATGGTCCTTTTGGGTTGCCTTCACTATAGCAATATGTAGGATGATTTAAGAAGAGAAAGGTTTAAATATGATTTATTAATATATTATGAGAATAATATATTAAAGGAGAAATCATATTGTTTAATTAATATTGGTCAAGAATTAATTAAGAATTAATTTTGTGGCTAAAAGAGATTAATTAAACTTAGGGGACTGAAGTTGTAATTATAAGATAATTATAATTGGGCTATGGATCACCTGATAATATATAGGTTGAACGAATTCTATGGGAAGCCCATTAGAAATCGTCCAAGGGATATGTTTAAGGAGTCCATGGGCTGCTTAGGGCCTAAGCAGTCAGATTAGGGTTTCCTAGTTGTAAACCCTAATAGCCTACATGTATAAAAGGGACCCTTAAGCCCAAAAAACGAGGACAACACTTCCATTAGGGTTTCCAGCCGTTTTTGGTGCCTCTTTTTCTTCTCCTCTTCATCCAAGTTGCATATGGTGTTTGTGACTCCATTAGAGGTACTACACTTGTGGTACTTGCTTTCAAGAGTTAAGGAAATTCAAAGAACAAGTTGTTATTGCTATATAACAACAAAAGGTATGTATTATAGTTTTATATATGAATTTCAAAAATTATAGTAGCATGCCAGGTTTCTTTTTGTGTTCATAAAGTTGTATAACTAATAGTGAAAACATAGATCCAATACTAGGGTTGCATGCACACATAGGATTGTTTGTATAAAACCCATCAGTGGTATCAGAGCCATTGGTTTTTGTTTTCAATTAGCTTTTATTCAAATTTGTGAACTTGACATATTAGGGTTTATGGCTAATAAACCCTAAAGGCTAGGTAATTTTCGCAATTAGGGTTGCAAAACCCTAGATGGCGATTTTTGCTAGGGTTTCCCAAATCCTTTCCTTAGCCTCCAAGATTTTGAAATCTAGGGTTATCCAACCCTTGGATTTCGAAATTACCTCCTTCCCTAAGGTTAGATCCTAAATTTTAGGGATTTGGATAATCCCATATCTTGTAATTATCTTTTAATTGTTAAATATGGTAATTAAAGATCTTGAATTATCCCATCCCTTATTTTCGAGATTTAGAGAGGGATTCAAGGGATTAGGATATCTTAGATGTATAATTGGTAATTATCCTCATGATCTAGATAATCCCTTGTGATTTAATAATTTAAATTAATTGTTTAATTTATGGTAATTATTAAATCAAGAGTTTTAATATTTAAAATTTTAATTTAAATGTCTTAAATTCGAAAATTTTAAGTGAGATTAAAACCTAATTGTTTTGAAGAGTTTCAAAACTTGCCCTCAAGTTTTGGAATTTAAATTGTTGATTAAAAGTTAATTTTGAAAGTCTAAATTCCAAAACCCTGATTTTGAAAAGTTCAAATTAAACCCTTATGGTTTTATTAAATTAATTAAGTGTATAATTAAAAGAGATTTAATAAATCCATAATGATTTTGGTTAGTTAAAAGTATAATTTAAACCACCTGGTATTTTAAAAGTGTAAAATACACCCTTATACTATATATAACATTAAAAGTTTAATATTATATATGTATAACTAAAAAGTCAGTCTTACCGTTAGTAGGTCTCATTCACGAAACTAGTCTATAAGGGGTGTTTAAGGAAATTGCCTATAAAATGGCGATTGAATGGGTATCCACTCTTACCCACTGCACTCTTGACTAGTGGAGGGTCGTTAGCCGAACGGGTAGGATAGGACAGAAACCTTCCATTATAAGTATAATGAAGTACAAAGTAACTAAATGCTTTTTCAAATTCCTAAATCATAGTTACTTTAGGCAAAATGTGAAATTGTATGCTAACCCATGGAATTACACTTCGTACCCTTGTCAAACGTTAGTGGAGTGTGTGTGGTTAACTGGCACACTAATTTGGGGATGACATTGGTGGCAAAGGGTGGCTCGATGCTTATCATAGATCAATGGAGCGTGTGTGGCTAACCGGCACATTGATTAGGTGATAGTAGCATTGGGTGCACCACGTGATTCGTATGGTTATTTACACCTTGTTTGTGATCCTCGACATCCCAGTCACGAATAGTAGGGCATAATCGAGATTAAACATGCCATTGAAGAGTTCAATGAGTCTCAAAAGATCTAGGAGTTTCAATTCATTTAAAACTTAAACTTCTTTTTCGTTTTTCATGGTGGAAATTGGTAAATCATCATTTACCTACCTTCAAATATTCTGCAACTAGATTACGGCATCCCTCTTCTAGGTTGTAGAGTATTGTGTTGGATCCTAGCTTGATGTTTCATTTGGGTGTTGCATCAAGAATTCTAATCAACTTAACTTGAATTTTCTCCCGTTTTGTAGATGTCTGAATCTTACAATGGTCTTCCCAAATCCTTTGGAACAAGCTTTCCAAATGAAGATGACGTTCCGAGATACGATCAAGGAAATGAGAGTCATGCTTCACTTCTTCCACCTCCTCCAATTATTCTCCCTGACCCACAAGTTCAAAGGCTTGAAAAGTTCAAGCTCACTCAAGCCCTTTTGGCAAGTAAACACGAAGATGGGAAACCTGTGTGTGCGCACGTCTTAGAGATGAAGTCATACATTGATAGGTTAAACATGTTGGGTGTCGAGATTTCAAGTGAGTTGGCTGTTGACTGGGTTCTTCAGTCACTTCCTGAATCATATAGTGAGTTCGTTAGAGAGTACTATATGATGGACCACGACGTGACCCTAATTGATCTCACCTATTTGCTTATAGCTGCTGAATCAGCAATGATTTGGCGTGCTGGTCAAGCAAATTTGTCTAGTGAATCAAACTCCCAAACTTCAATGGACACTGGCAACATTGGAAGTCCAGAAAGAACTAAGTCTGTGATTGTCCGATGTGTTGTGCCAAAGGAGTCTATTTGCTTTTATTGCCAAGAGAAGGGGCATTGGAAACGAAGTTGCCCTAATTACCTGAGAGATCTAAGAGATGGGAGAGTCAAGACGTATGACTCTGCATCAGGTAAAATCCATTAACTAACTCTTTTAAGTTCCTATTCTAGATTCTTAATACATGATGTGATAAGATTACATTTTGATGTTTTGTAGGATAGAAGAAAAGAAAGGAAGCTTGAGAAAAGAAGTGAGCTGAATCTGATCATGAAGAAATGGATTTCGATCGCATTACTTGAAGAATGGATTCTTGAGCTACTACTTGGAGTTAGAATAGATTGTTAAGAAATATGTAATAACATAGTTTTTCAATTGAATTACATTGTAAGGACAAATTTTTTCCGCAATAAAATGAATTTTGATTTTATCTTATTTATTTATCCTTGCAATGGCATGTATGAAAAATTAATGTTTGAATGTTTCTATTATTAGCAATAATGGATTTGATTCTTAATTGTATTATTTGTGGAAGTGTCAAGAATTTACCAAGTAAGGAGAGTTTCTCATCACCCAAGTTTCAATTTGACAGAAACTTGGAATCATGCAATGTGTATTGTATGATGAATGAAAAACTTTCACATTTGGGAAACTTAGACTAATTCTTTGGCAAAGTGTCAATTAAAGGACAAGGAGATCAAGTACACAAGGTTGTGTGTTGATCAAGTCCACCACAAGAGTGACAAAGATATTCGTCATGATTTACTAAAGCTTAGTAAATATGATTATACTTATAAGATTAAGTATAATTCTGAGTTGATTGAAAAAGTTTCAATGAATAGTAGAACGAATAAAGAAGAATCAAGTAGGCAGAAAGATAAAAGTTTCTCTATTCTAAGAAGAAGGGAGAGTACCTTTTATTGTGTTTTATGATAAGTCTTAATGATTAAGAACCATATCTCAATTGATCCTCTAAGTGAGTCTTAGTGCATTTGCATGTCTAAGAAGAGGTATCAAGTATTGTAGAAATGGATATATCAATAAGTCAATCATACTTCGTTCCAATATCAAGTCTTAGAGTCAAGATTGTGACATTGAGTGAAAGTCTTAAGTAAGTTTATAACACTCATCAAATGTGGAATTTGGAAAAGTTTTCTTATTCTTGCACATTTGAAATTGGTAAGTTGTGCTGTCTTGGATAAGACAAAGACCAACTAGGACCAATTGTGTGAAGTGTTTTGTCTTGATAAATGCTTCACTAACTCTTGAATATTTGTTTGTCAAGAAATGTTTCTTGACAAGAGAATCTTATATGTCAAGAAGTCAGTGGGAATCTTAATGGTCTTGAAAAGTTTCAAGAACAAACCAAGAATAAACCTTATCGATCATCACTAGCATACGACTTGAGGTTTACAACCTTTCGTGCTGACATTGTTTTGTTTCTGTGCCATTCCAATTGAGTTAATTGTGTATATGAGTTCTATGAGTTCTCATTTGAATACACACTAAAGCCTTAGTCAATGGAAAGTAAATTGATATGTAAGGACAAGTTACTAAACTACTTGGAAGGCATGGTGGGCACTCGTGTTACCATAGGGCAACAAATCAAGATTAAGAAAGTTCAGTCCATATGAGTTTGGATTTGTCGCAAACCTTGGTTTTAGCAAATTCACATGGATAGGAACTCATACACCATAAAATCTAAGTGTCATAAGATTCCCTCCTTCATGAAAATGACTGTGAGGAAATGCTTTCACTAAGAGAGATTTTAAGAAGATAGCAATTGTGAAAATTGTATTCTTAAATTCGATTATGGTTACAGCATCCCTTTCCATAGTTCGAATTGTGAGATTTGGCAATTAGTTTCAACATTTGGAACTTAGTAACATAAGTTATGAATTGTTTAAACACATATATGAGCTATCTAAGGCAAAGGTGTATAAGGTTAAGAAGCTTAGATAAAGGCTTATCGAAGCATCTGGTATTAGAAATATGAATTTCAGAAATTCAATAGGCATTGTTTTCTGGAAGTTCATTTGTTTTCTGAATACATGTCAAAGCTAGTGGGAGCATAAATGTTATGCTTATATGATAATCATCATGATAGTGGGAGCATAAGTGTTATGCTTGTATGATTGTTATGGCGAGTATTGCAAGTTAGCAATATTAATTATAGAAAAACAAAGATTCCATTTGCAAAGTTGCATGGGTTGAAAAGTTGTTTTGCTATAATTAAGGGAGAGAATATTATACTCCGTTTCAAAATCTAAAGCTTAGATTAAGAAATTTTAATATTTTCAGTCAAAGGATACATTGTGTGTTCTTAAAATTCGATTATGATTACGGCATCCCTCTTCATAGTTCGAATTGTGAGAACATGACACATAAAATATTATGGAAAAAGATTGGTAAAGTATCATATCTTTATGTAAGACATTATGCATCGTGTCCCATACGCTTCGGGTATAGGATTGATTGTAAATGCTATAGTATTTTACCATTCTAAAATTTTCCAAATGTCTAGCGCATTAAGAGGGAAAAAGGAATAGAATTGGTTTTGACTGAAAGAATTTAACAACTATCAAAGGACGATCCAAAGTTCGCTGAGGATTGATCGCTTGTAAATAGTTGGAAGTATGGTATTGGATGGACCATATCGACATTATTATGAATAGATAAGATTCTATTAAGAATGAGTTGTCATATGGCAAATGTGGAAATGTTTCCATATTGGGAGTTGGATATTGAGAGTCTATGCCTAGATTAGAAACTTTTATGCAAGAAGGATGTCCAAAGGAATGTACTTTGAATTTGAGACTTCACATCTATGGAATTGTCTTGTAACAATTTCTAAGAAAGTACTTTGTAATTTCATTAGCTACGTCTTGGTGACTTTTGTGCTATGATGTTGCAAAGGGATCGTTGCATAAAATGTTAGAATCTAGCATATTCTAGTAGTGGCAAGAACCTTGTGTTCTTACACTAATAATTAGGATTAAGGAATTGTGAAATGAGCATCATTGGAAAAGTTTTCAGGTGATCTATTTCACAAAGCATGGACCATAGGAAACAAAGTGTGCATGTTTAGAGCATGGGACAATTGTTGGTATAATTCAAGTAATGAGTTGATTATCCGAAACATTAAATGATAAATAATGAGTAATCAATATGGTGGATAAATAGAAGGGTTTTATTTACTCTCACAAGTTTGGGGCCATATAGGATTAAGTATTGTTGTTATGTTTCACTTTGCATGTTTTGACTTCCAGAATAACCAGGTTATTCAAACATCCACAGTCGGTTATACGTTGGGAGTAGGTATGAAGAAAGACTGTCATGAATGTGTCTGTAGATTGTCTGAAGTGTTTAGACATAGCACAAGTTTGCTGCAGAGTTCATGAGTGCTTTGATAAGATTAGAGTTTTGGATTAAACCCACGCTCACTTGGATCACTTCATGGTTTTATCACGAGTGATTAGTGAGACGATAATATTGTATATTCTTGAAACTGAGACATTTGAGTTGTTATTTGTTGGTCGGTTGCACATTGATAATAAGTAAACGCACCAGTAACTTGGTGTTATAAAACTTATTGTTGTGTGTGATTCGATCAGTAAATGCAAGCGAGCATTTGAGTCGAAGTTTATCCATTCCTTTTACCCAAAGTGGGATAAAAGCGATATATGTGGGCCTCTCGATGATTTAGTGATGACACCTAAGCGCTTGGCCAAGCTGGGACTAAGTTGATGTGTTCAATTGTAGTCTATTATCAGTTGTCATGAATCGGAAGTCGGGAAATAGTATAGAGAGAATGATTGAAATTCATGTCTTTTGTCTATACGATATCTTGAGAATGGAGGAATATATAATCCCTTATCTAGAGGACACGCTATCTGATAAGATCAGAGTTGACAGCGGCTTTTGAAAGCTATGATTGCTGATCAGGTTCTGAAGTCATACGAAAAATAGTTATTAGACTTATCCAAGTGGGAGACTGTTGGATTAGTGTCTAAGTCCATAACTGTTTTGGTATGTACTTGACCCGATTATGAGCATGGTCCTTTTGGGTTGCCTTCACTATAGCAATATGTAGGATGATTTAAGAAGAGAAAGGTTTAAATATGATTTATTAATATATTATGAGAATAATATATTAAAGGAGAAATCATATTGTTTAATTAATATTGGTCAAGAATTAATTAAGAATTAATTTTGTGGCTAAAAGAGATTAATTAAACTTAGGGGACTGAAGTTGTAATTATAAGATAATTATAATTGGGCTATGGATCACCTGATAATATATAGGTTGAACGAATTCTATGGGAAGCCCATTAGAAATTGTCCAAGGGATATGTTTAAGGAGTCCATGGGCTGCTTAGGGCCTAAGCAGTCAGATTAGGGTTTCCTAGTTGTAAACCCTAATAGCCTACATGTATAAAAGGGACCCTTAAGCCCAAAAAACGAGGACAACACTTCCATTAGGGTTTCCAGCCGTTTTTGGTGCCTCATTTTCTTCTCCTCTTCATCCAAGTTGCATATGGTGTTTGTGACTCCATTAGAGGTACTACACTTGTGGTACTTGCTTTCAAGAGTTAAGGAAATTCAAGGAACAAGTTGTTATTGCTATATAACAACAAAAGGTATGTATTATAGTTTTATATATGAATTTTGAAAATTATAGTAGCATGCCAGGTTTCTTTTTGTGTTCATAAAGTTGTATAACTAATAGTGAAAACATAGATCCAATACTAGGGTTGCATGCACACATAGGATTGTTTGTATAAAACCCATCATAATCGTCTCTTGACTTAATTTTCAGATGCTTATGCTTGAAGAAGACTTTAAGTCATATTGATTCTTAATTAGAGTGAAGGTTTAAATCTCCTACTTTTCATAATGTATATAACTTCATTTCATTCAATTTTATTTCATTATTGATGATTTTAAAAAAGGGACATAAGGTTAGGAGGTTCAGATGAAAACAAAAACCTATGTGAGAATTTCTGCCTCGTCAATCTATATCACTGTGGAATTCATTTCTTGTGAGATTAGGTGTGTCCCTATTTCTTATAAGGTATATCCGATTATACCTTGTCACGGTCTCTTTTTTGCTTAGATATCAAAATGACCAAGGACGATACATTCACTTCTTACATACTAGACAAACTGTCTTTTATGCCACCAATCCCTACTTAGATATAAGCCAGCCAAAAATGAAGTCTTGAGATCCCGTGATCCATCAACAAGAAAAGACAAAATGAAAAGGACTTCAACAATCATTTATCAAAGAAAACCAAAGATCTATCCACATCCAATCGTCAATGACGAATCAAGATAAAGACTAATCAACAAAAAAAGGCCAAATCATTCACCGAAGAAATA
The DNA here is from genome assembly GCF_052625555.1 of Lactuca saligna. Taxonomy (NCBI): domain Eukaryota; kingdom Viridiplantae; phylum Streptophyta; class Magnoliopsida; order Asterales; family Asteraceae; genus Lactuca; species Lactuca saligna. The sequence continues at coordinate 134,929,405 of NC_136422.1, read as the reverse complement.
CTAAAGAGAACAAAAATATTCCACATTTGGTATTTTTAAACAAACTTTTCAACCAAATGGTTATTTCAAAAGAAACATCATAAGATCCCGTGATCTGTTTTTAACCATTTTTCACAAAAGAAGATATCTTAATCCCACAAGACAAACACTCTCAAAAACCCAATTTTCTCAAATGTAGCAAGTTCTCAATGCTAAAACAAAATATTTTTTTTTTTTTTTTTTTTTTTACAAAAATCAATATTGATCAACAAACAAAATACCATAAAAGAAGAAGCTACAACAACATTGGATTTCCCGGGATACTGTAGCGTTAATCATTGAAGATTCTTAGTTGCAAACTGCACTATGAAAATTGCTAAACCCCTCTACATGTATTTCCCGACGGAGAGAGAGTGAACTTTAATGGCATGAATGAAGAAACCTGTTGAGTAATGCGGAAACCAGTCTTATGTGATTGATTATCTAAATAATGAGACTAAGTGACGTTTCAGGAAAAGCATAGCTGAACACCTCCAATATGAGTGTGAGTCATCAGAGAGAGATATCGCTCATTTTTAGTGATCATTAACTTGTTCTACTGCCAGAACAACGAAACACCCAAGTGAAGTGTGAGCCATACCTATGAGCGTTCATCTGAATCGACCTGTTAGACCACTTGTCATCGTTAATAATGCTATAAAATCTTAGGAAATTTTTTAGATACATATATGGCTACCCTTTGATAACCGAACCCGAGACTTTGATTCGGAAACAAATTTTTGAAAATATTTTACATAAGATATGTTAAACCAAGTCACAAACTTTCAAACCAATCACTATGTTTTATATATCTTATCTATTGACAAATCTTTTATCTCGAATCTACAAAAGTTCAAAACTGTCAATATGATTAAATTATAACCGTCCTTATTCAAACAATTATCACAAAGGGGAAATTGTTGAAAAATGTTTTTGTATGTGGCCTTGTATGTGACCATCACTGAAATAAGACAAACTGTTATTGTATCATCTAACAAATATTATCAGTTATTTCAGGTTACATAAATGCATGATCAAAAACGGAAAATATGAAAACACACGAATGAGCAAAACGTATAGACGAGAAAAATTAGTGGTGCGACTGAACAATTTCAACGATATATATATATATATATATATATATATATATATATATATATATGTGTGTGTGTGTGTGTGTGTATATATATATATATATATATATATATATATATATATATATATATATATATATATATATATATATATATATCTTTGTGTGAAAAGTCAACAATGTTAAATAGTCAAACTAAGAAAAGTCAACAAAGCAAAGGATATGAGAAGTAAAACCCCATCACACGTTTTTTTTGCTCCTAGACCTCTACTACAACTTGCATATGCCATCCACTTTCATACAGCTTAAACTCAAGTGCTAGAAGATATTTGTTTCTCATATATATATATATATATATATATATATATATATATATATATATATATATATATATATATGTATATATATATATATATATATATATATATATATACATGTGTATGTAGTGTGTGTAAGTGTTTGTGAGAATAGAAGAGAGTAAGAGAGATTCATATGTTATAGTGAGTTTTCCTTTGTAAAACCACACCCTCTCAATCTTCATCCCTGGAGAAAGTGAAGAACACCAAGATCAAACAACAATGAAGTGAAGAACACCAAGATCATCAACAATGAAGTGACGAACACCATCAACCATCTTCATCTTCTTCATTGAAACTCAAGGTTCATCATCTTCACCACCTTTGTTCAACACATCATACACCACCAAACACTTCTCTTACATCAAAACACCAAAATACAACCATGAAACACCCTAAAACCTTCTGCATCAAGATCAACAACAAAACCCATCACTATTCATCATCATCTTCATAGAATTTTCATCACCATCACCAACTTATATCAACCTCCTTCCAACCTTTAAACAACCTTGAAAACATCCTCAAAACACCATAACACCATTACCTTAGCCAAAACATATCAAAAAAACTTATCTTTATATCAAAACAATCCCGAAACTGACTTCTGCATGAATACGACCCGTGTTCTGCATGCCTTATATCATACACGGCCCGTGTACTCATTTGGTTGCCTCTGGTACTTCAACACGTCCTGTGTTCATCCAAGCCTAAATCCAACACAGCCCGTGTTTAGGATCATCATCAAGAAAACCCTCCTAAATCTTCCTACACGACCCGTGTTCATGTTTTTACCCAAAAATACCTCAAATACAAATACATAAACTCTTTTATTTTGTACTTTAATGTAAACATGCTGTTTTACATAAAAACCGAGATTTGAATGAACTTTTTGTTACTTATCAAATACCGGATTGATCTTAGAACAAATATCGACCAGTCATTCCAAGAACAAATATCAACCAGTCGTTCCAAGAGTACCAATATCAACCAGTCGTTCCAAGAGAACAAATATCGACAAGTCGTTCCATCAGTCCAGTTCAGTCAATTTATTAACGAACCTACTTGATATATATTTATATACTTATATACTTTATTAAAGCTTTATGTCATTCAAATACAAACATTTATATTATTTATAGCTTTATATCATTTAAATACAGTCATTTATATTATTATAGCTTTTAGTCATTTATAGCTTTCATATTTATACTTTTTTTGCAATTATTATTCTTTATATATATCTACATCTTATATCTTAAACTAATATATCTGTCACACAGTAACTGGTAACCGAGCCTTTTGTTGTGGTGATCAAATATTTATATTTCCAACAATCGATATCTGAGCTGATATAAAAGGAATAATATCCAACAAACTCCAAGTACACTAGTGTATGTAGTAACCATTTTTGGATGCTAAGGGGCTTCTTATATAGTGTGGCAAGAATAGGGTTACACCATGTAAACCCTAATGTGCATGACCTTCCATATTCCTTATGATCCATGAGTTTAAACCTCCATGGATCATCCATGGGCTGTCACATGGGTTTAGCCCAGCTTAAGGAATCATGGATCATTGGCCCACACCATAAGAATGAATCATTTACCAAATCAATCCCCATATATTTAATTAGTTTCTTTTGATCTCAAAATTTATTCCAAATTAATTATTGATCAATACTAATTAAATAATCTGATTTCATATTAATATATTAGAATTTATAATATATTAATAAATAATAAATAACCTATTTTCAAAAGTCCATCCTATGAAATTGTCTTGGTGATATACAACCCAAATGGACCATGCTACTCTTGGGTTAAGTACATACTAATTACAATTATGGGATTAGACACCTAATCTAACAATCTCCCACTTCGATAAGTCTAATAACTATTATTGGAAGTACGACTCCACAACCCGACTAGCAATCGTAGCTCATAAAAACTACTGTCGAACTTTAACGTAGTCATTGACGTGTCCATTAGATAATGGATCATATATTCCTCCATTCTAGATATCATATGGAACGAAACATGTATTATAATCATTCTCTCTGTCCATCTGTTGTTTCTCGATTTCCGATTTATGACGACCTACTAAATGAACAAATCAAATCTGTCCAGGCTTGGCCAAGCACTTAGGGGTGTCATCACTAAATCATCAAGGGGAGATTTCGCGTTTATCCCTCTAAACTTCGACCCAAATGCACGTTTGTACTTACTCATCAAATTACACACAACGATATGTTTTATAACACCAAGTTACTGGTGCGTTTACATATGTCAATGTGAAACCGACTTGTAACTACAACTCACATGTGTAGGTTTCAAGAATATAAGATATTATCGTCTCACAATCACTCATAATGAAATCCATGAAGTGATTCTTATGACCGTGGGTTGAATCCAATACTCGAATCTTATTCCAGGAGTACTTATGAAGATTGCAGCTATGTCTAAAACACCTAGACAAACTATAGACCCATTCATGACAGTCATGCCTCAATACCTACTTCCAAAGTATGATTGACTGTGGATGGTTTTGAATAACCTAGTTATTCGGGAAGTCAAAACATGCAAATTGAAACACAAGAATAATACTAATCCTATGTGGCCCCAAAACTTTTGAGTGTCAAATTGATTACTCATTATTCATTGTATAACGTTTCGATAATTAACTTAATACTTGAATTAAAACAATAGTTATCCCATGCTCCAAGCATGCACATTATGTGTGTATATGGTCCTTACTTTGCGAAATAGATCAATTGACAACATTTCAATAATGCTCATTTCACCATTCCAAATTCTTATTGTAAGTGTAAGAATTCAGAGTTCTTGTCACTACCGGAAAGTGTTAGATTCTAAACTATCATGCAATCATTATTTTGTAATGTCTAGGTACCAAAAGTCACAGAGACTTGACCAATGATATTACAAAATATTCCTTTGGAGATTGTTACAAGACAATTCCATGGAAATGAAGTCTCAAATTCAAAGTACATTCCTTTGAATAGATTCATGTCTATTCATAATAATGTCAGTATGGTTCGTCCATTACTATACTTCCAACTATTTTTAAAGGACCAATCCTTGGCGAATTTTAGATTGTCCTTAACAGTTGTTTAACCACTTTAGCAGTATCCAGTTCTAGTCATTTTTCCCTCTAAATGCCCTAGGCATTTGGAAAATTAGAACACGCGAATATTATAGCATATGAAGCGATCCTATACCTGAAGCATATGGGACATGATTCATAATGTCTAACATAAAGACATGATACTTGATCAGTATTTTCCTACAATATTTCTATTTGCCATGTTCTCATAATTTTGATTATGAAAAAGGATGTCGTAAACATAATCAAATTTTGAGAATGCAATTAACATTTCCATATATAGAATTTCCTTATGTTGAGCCATTCCAACATAACATTCATATATGTTCGAGTAAATTTGATTAAAAACTCAATCTAAGCTTTTAGATTTTGAAATGAATTAATTATAGCAAAACAACTTTTCAAATCCGCGACTTTGCGAATTATAACTTTTGTTTTCTATAATAACATTGTTAACTTGCAACATTTTCCATAATAATTATGCTCCCATTAGCATAATAATTATTATCTTTATTAGCATAACACTTATGCTATAACTAGCTTTGACATATACCCAGAAATCATCTGGACTTCTAGAAATCAATAATTCATTGACTTCCTTACCAAAGTTTAGATTTCTGATACGAGATGCTTCAATAAGACCTTATCTACGATTCTAAAACTCATACACCCTTCCTTAGATAGCTCATATACGTGTCTAAACATTTTTAGAACTTACAACCATAAGTATGAAATGTTTAGACCTTTGCCATCTCTCACAAATTCGAATTGTGAAAAGGGATGCTATAATAATAATTGAATTGGAGAATGCAAAATATCACAATTCTATCTCCTTAAAATCTACTTAGTGAAAGCGTTTCCTCACAATCATTTCATGAATTGGAGAAAAACCTTGTGACACTTAGATTTTATGGTATATGTGTTCCTATCCATGTGAATTTTTCATAACCATAATCGCAAGACATAGTTAGTGACAAATCCAAACCCATATGGACTGAACTTGTTCAATCTTAATTTCTTGCCACCTGGTAGCACAAGGGCCTACCATTGCTTCCAGGTTGTTATGCAAACAATTGAGAACTCATAGAAATCACACGCATAGTCAACTTTAACTGGAATGGTCACCAAAACAAGAATATGTCAATACAATAGGTTACAACCTCAAGTCGTGTGCTAGCAATTAACAATCGGTTTTATTCTTTGATTAGTTCTTGAAACTTGTCAAGATGTTTAAGACTCCCACGGACCTCTTGACATATAAGACTCTCTTGTCAAGAACTATTCCTTAACAAACAAATATTCAAGATTTAGTGCAGATTTTAATCATGACTAACACTTCAGACAATTGAACTTAGTTGGTTTTTGTTTTATCCAAAACATCACAACTTACCAATTTGAAATGTACAAGAGAAGAAAAAACCTTTCTTAAGGTTATATCACTCAAGGCTCAAACTTGGAGTATAACTCTAAGACTCGATTTGGAACGAAGTATGATTCACCTTTTTTTATTTAACCATTCCACTAATTCACAATTCCTATTCTTAGCCATAGAAATGCACTAATATGGCCTTAGAGGATCAATTGTGATATGGTTTTTCATAATGATTAAGATGATCATCAAACACGATACTAAAGTACTCTCCCATCTTTTCATATTGGAGAAACTTTTATCTTTTTGCCTAATTTGAGTCTTCTTATTCATTCTTCCATACATTGGAACTTTTCCAATGCTTAGAATTATACTTGAACTTGTAAGCATAACCATATTTACCAAAATTTAGAAAATGATGACGAATAGTCTTATCGTTCTTTGAGGTGGACCTAACCAGCGCATACCTAGTGTACCCGATCGCCTAGTCCTTCACTTGACTCACATATACATGTGAACAAGGAATTAGTCTTAATTTACCAAATATGAAAGGTTGTCATTCATCATACACTATAAGTTGCATGATTCCAAGTTTCTATCCAACTGAAACTTGGGTGATGAGAATCTTTCCTTATTTGGAAAATTCTCGACACTACCACAAACGAAAAAATCAAATTCATATTGCTAACATAGAAACATACAAATATCAATTTTCACAAAAGCCATTGCAAGGAAATATAATAGAAAAAAAATTATTTATAAAATGCGGAAAAACTTTTCCTTATAATGCAATTAAAAATGAAAACTATGTTATTACAAATTTCTAAGCAATCTATCATAACTCTTAAGCAACAACTCAAAAATCCGATCATCGAACCATGCGATTGAAATCCATTTTCACAACCAGATTCAACATGCTCTACCTTTAAGTTTCCTTCCTTTTGCATGATCCTATAAAACATTAAAATGCAACCTTGCCACGTCATGTATTAAGAATCAACAATTAGGAACTTAATAGAGTTAGATAGTGGACTTACCTGAAGCATAGTCAACCTTTTTTATTCTACATTCTTTCAGATCTTTCAGGTAGTCAGGGCAGCTTTGCTTCCAATGTCCCTTCAAATAGTAGTAGAAAGAAATGGCTTCTTTTGCATTGGCACATCAGACCATCTCAAACTTAGCATTTCTCTTTACCATTTGGTCAACCGAGTTGACTATGGTCGATCCCTTTCCATTGGGAAGATACATTTTTTCTGGACTTCCAATGTTACCATTATCAATGCCCATGGATGTTTGAGAAGTATATCTTCCAATCAAATTTGATTTTCCAGTGCGCCAAATCATTGCTGATTTAGCAGCAACAAACAAATAGGTAAGATTAATAAGGGTCATGTCATGGTCAGTCACATAGTAGTCCTTAATGAACTCACTATATGACTCGAGAAGTGATTGAAAAACCCAGTCAATAACCAACTTCTTCTAGACAACGACACCCAATACTCTCAGCCTGTTAATATGTGACTTTATCTCCAAGACGTGAGTATACACAGGCCTTCAATCTTGATGTTTCATTGTAAGTAGGGCTTGGGTGACCTTGAAATTTTCAAGTTATCCAACTTGTGGGTTAGGGAGAATAATTGGAGGAGGTGGAGAAAGTAAAATATGATTTCCATTTCCACGATCCAACCGTGGAACATCATCTTCAAGGGGAAAGCTTATTCCAAAATATTTGGGAAGACCATAGTTTTATGAACTAGACATCTTCAATGGGAGAAATTCAAGTTAGTTGATTTAAGTCCTTAATATAACACCCAAAGAAATATTAAGGCTAGGACCCAACACAATATTTTACAATTCGGAAGAGAGATGCTGTAATCTTATTGCAAAACTTTTGAAGTTAGGTAAATGACGATTTACCAATTTCCACCACGAAAAACAAAAAAAGAATTTTAGGTTTTAAGTGAATTGAAACTCCTAGATCCTTTGAGATTCATTGAACTTTTCAATGGAATGTTTAAATCTCGATTATGCCCTTCTAGTTTGTGACCGCGATGAGGAGGATCACAAACAAGGTGTGAATAACCATGCAAATTAGTTTGGTACACTCAATGTTACAACCACCTAATCAATGTGCCGGTTAACGACACACGCTCCATTATGATTAACATCAAGCTACCTTTTGCCACGCACTATCAGTCCTAGATTAATGTGTTGGTTAACCACGCACACTCCACTAACGACTTATCAGGGTGCAAAGTGCAATTTCATGCGTTAGCACCAAATTCACTTTTTTCCTAAAGTAACCAAGATTGAGAATTTAATAAAAGTTTAGTTACTTTATCATTATCATTATACATATAATGAGAATTAATGTCTTATCCTACATGTTCGGCTAACGACCCTCCACTAGTCAATGAAACAATGTGTGAGAGTGGACACCTATTAAATTATCATTTTATAGGCAGTAACAACCCATAATATATGTAATAATATGTATAATACAATTATTATATATTTATTTTCATCACTAATTTCTTAAGTATAAAAATAAAAAATAAAACTAAGTTAAATAATTCTATTAGATGTATAATTATGATTTTTTTACACACTTCAAATTACCTGGTTTACCGTTTGACATAACTTTTTTTAATATATTTAATAAATATATTATTATTATTATTATTATTATTATTATTATTAACATTAAATATATATTTTTTTCGTTCGGAATATTTTTGTGGTATTTATTTTCATTTAGATTATCACTTAGTTTATGATATTTTTTCGGTCGGACTATCTCTATGTTATTTTTTGTGTTCCGACTATCCTAGTGTTATTTTATGTTCTGACTATTTCATTGTGTTCAGAATATTCGTATATTTTTTTTATTTAGACGACCTATGTGTTATTTTTACGTTATGATTATCAATGTGTTATTTTTTGTTCTGACTAACCCTGCGTTGCTTTTTTTCCCGTCGGATTATCCGCATGTTATCTTTTTCCATCCGAACTATCTCTTTGTTTTTTTTTATTATCTCTGTGTTGTTGTTGTTATTATTATTATTATTATTATTATTATATCGGCTATCCCTATTATATTTTTTCGTTTGAACTATCCTTGTATCTTTTTTGTCATTTAGACTATTAATGTAGTAATTTTTCATTCGGACTATCATTGGATTTTTTAGTTTGAACTATTTGGTGTTATTATTTTTGTTGTGATTTCCGTAGCCATTAAATAGAACACACAACAAAACCTAAATATAATTGTTTGTTTACTTTTTTCAAACAAAAACAAAAATAACGCGTGGTTAGTCCGAATGAATAAATAATACATAATTAGTCTGAACGAAAAAAATAATACAAGAATAAATGGGACAAGAAAACAAGAAAGAGATAGCCCGAACAAAAACATAAGAAGAGATACTTAAAAAAAACATAAATATAGTTTGACCAAATAAAAAAACAATATAATCCAAATGGAAATAATAATAATAATAATAATAATAATAATAATAATAATAATACAACCGTAATAAAAAAAGAAAAGACGAACGAAACAAAACAAGTAAACAAGAAAATAACAAAAGATATCAAATCAAAATGAACTATTTAAATCAATTCTGATGAGGTTTAGATGTGAATTTATTTATGTCAAATGAAGGAGGAATACAAAACAAAATCCATAATTATTATGTGTTATGTTTACTTACAGTAATATTGGAGAAATAATACAAAAAGTGAAATATTTAATTCAATTTTACAAAACTATAGAAACGATCACATTATTCGCACCAATGATTACTATATATGTACTATATATGTCTACAAGTCAAATCTCCACCGTAGGGGAGGAGATGGATAGTAGTCCCAAGGTCAATCATGCAGTACCTGAATTCTTGTTTTCTAAGATGTATGAGGGCCATGTGTTTGTTGCTGCCTAGTAGGATCGAAAGTCTGCATTGAGTGTGGGTGCCGTCAATGTTTATAAATTTGCATTATATTGGTTTTTTTATTGATTCACGATACAAATTCGTTTAATAGGTTGGCATCGCGTGGTTTTTGCTGCCTAACGGTACTAAGGTTGGACGGAATTATCGCCGGAAAGGGTAGCGGGAGTATTCCCGCACGACGGAACACCAGACCGTCGCTGTGGGAAGCGGTGGTGCGGGAACCGGAGAGGGGAGGGTTTGCCGTGTTCTCTCTCCGTCGATTATTGGCCGGATTATTATTATTATTATTTTTTTGAATTAGCCATTGTTTAACGGATTTCTATTTTTACTAACGGATATATGCATTAAAAGTCAAATTTGTTTTGTTTTTGTTTTTTTTATACCTTTTTAAACACCTATAAATACCAAATTATTTACCTTCGATCAACATTCAAAGAAATCCGCTATTCCCTCTATTTTCTTCTAAAAAAACAAATCCCGACAATCAAACCCTAACTTCCGATCGAAGGAAAAAAGTCATGGTTCGAGTTTAAACATCCCTACTCGAAACATTTTTGCTATCAATTCACCATCACAAGGAGTTTATCGCCTCAAACTCGATGCTCCCATTCAATCTCTACTACAATTTCAATACCAAAATGTTAGATAATATTATCTGATATAAGTTCCAAATGTTATGCCGCAAATGTTTTCAAACTTTATTGTTTTTCCGGATAAACAATCGCCAAATAAACATCAAATCCAAACCCAATCTCAAACCCAAATTGAAACTCAAACTCAAGCCCAACAACAATTCCAACTTGTCGATGAGTTGGATGACTCGGAAGAAGAAGAGATGGTTTCTGAAACTCAACCCACACCACCCGCACAACGATGCAAAGAAAAACAACAAGCACGCAAGGGTGTCACACAACCGAGAAGATAAAAGCCCACAACATGGCTTCCACATGAAGAGTTAGTTTTGGTAAAAGATTGGGCTGACATTTCTGAAGATTCAATTCATGGAAATGGATAACCGTGAGTCCATTTTTGGTTTCGCATTTGAGAATGGTTCGAGAGGAGCTAGAAAAAGGTAACGACTACCGTACGAAACATCAACTGAATTTGAAGTTTCGAGAAATAGAAAGTGGGGTTTCAAAAATAAACGGGTTATACAACCTAAAAACTCAACGAAAATCGGCCAAGGCGACAAACAAATACTTCAAGAAGCTTTGCAATTTTACATTGAGAAAGTCGGAAAACCATTCAGGTGGCATGATTGTTGGAAAATATTGGTCCGAAGTCCTATGTGGAAAAAATATGAGCAAGATTTTATTTTTGGAGTCCAACAATCAAAGCGAACAAACACGGGCTCTAGTGGTTACATAACCTCCTCCGATGCTCGGGTCGATCTAGATTTGAATCAGGATGACGAACTCGAGCTAGAAGAAATTGTCCGTCCAATGGGTATGGCCAAAGAGAATAGGAAGGGAAAAGGGACTTCTTTAGGTGCATCGGATTTCAGCATGGATGTTGTAACATCCATAAAATTTCCAATAAATTTAAACTTTTAAAAAACAACCCAAATCCATGAATCATTACAAAAAGGTTTTCAGTTTGATTATTATCAGAGTATCCCAGAAACATCAGTGTAAAAATGAGGAGCGGTACGATCACGTCATTGCCTTTTCATGATATCCTAAAGTACCTAAAACAAAACACTGAAACTATAAGCCCGAAAGCTTCGTGAGTTACCCCCAAAATACCAACCACACATAACCATACTCATAACATATCACAATACAGAACAACCATGCATAACGAGTCTACAGTGTGACTGGTCCACCCGCACCTGGCCTTCAGTCACCTGCTCCACTCTTCGAGTCTAGCCATGTACATCGAGTCTACAGTGTGATTGGTCTGCCCGCACCGGGCCTTTAATCTACCTGGTCCACTCTATGAGTCTCCAATATGACTGGTCCACCCACACCGGGCTTTCAGTCGGCCTGGTCCACTCTCTGAGCCTCGACATGTCTGGACCGCTCTAATGGGGCCTTCAGCCTATCCGGACCGCTTACTGGGCCTTCGGTCTATCCGGTCCCCCTGGGTATGTTGGCCTACAACAAAAATCAGGACCCGCCTCAACCCAACCCCAGTCAAACAATCACGTGCACATAAAATAATTAATCTCATAATAATCCTCAGCCAAGCAAACGGGTCTATCAGATCAGACAACATAACAACATCCTAACCAGGATTCCGACCTAACTAGTCACTACCATAACATTACCCTATATACCAGGATACCGACCTTAACCAGGTCACTACGATAATACCATCCTAGTTACCAGGATACAGATCTAGCATATCAATAACACATCAAACAAGTACCCTGATTCCCATCCGATAAAGGGTCGACCTTGGGGCCATAGACCCTGTTGATACAATGAGGATAACTAACCTGAAATCTTCCAAACCGAACGACAAAAGTTGAATCCCGAAGCACTGCCTCCAACTCCAACACCTATAGCCATCAATGATCCATTGACATAACTATCAAAATTACCATAATACCCCTGAAGGTCAAAGTCAAATTCCTTAGTCAAAATCAACCTTCCGATTGACTCTACTCGCCGAGTCACCCCATAAATCGTCGAGTTCAACATTCTCCGAGTCCTATCCTATCCAACTCTCTGAATCACCACTCAACTCATTGTTTTGAGTCTTAACCAGAAGAGGTTGGAGGTTTTGTGTCATGACTCGCCGAGTCCAAGAACACAATCGCTGAGTCCATGACAATCTTCATCAGACTCGCCGATTTGTTCTTCTAAATCATCGAGTACAAGCTCACCATCATGTGACTCGCCAAGTCACCCATGCCACTCTCCGAGTCATTACGCGACTCAATGCCTGAAACCCTAGCCTAACTCGCCGAGTCATCTCCCAGACTCGTTGAGTTCATACATGCATTCCCATATTCAAAAGATACAAAGCTACTCCTTTGCTCCAAACAATAGATCTGGGTCCTTAGAGTCTATTAGCAACATAAAGTTGCTACCTTTACGTGCTTCATGTCCTATAATTCCAAAAACCAAGCTAGAAAGAAACTCAACTCATGGGGGATGGCTTTTGCATAGCAACTAAAAGGGCTTTCTGCATATTTGATCCAAATAGAACTCAGAGCTGGAGTTTCAATTCCAGATCTAACTCATGCACCAAGATCTCATCATAATATATCCAAACAAACCCTAAAACTCCATGAAAGATGGATCTAGAAAGGAGAAGGCCAAGGATATTGATTCATTACCTCCAAAACCACCTCTCAATGAAGAATAATCCAAATCTCCACCAAATCTCCTTGATCCAAGCTTCTTGTTCTTAAAAATCTCTTCAAAAATCACCTATCTAAGCTCCAACTTGCCTCCCAAGGACTCTCACACACAAATTTAGGGTTTCTAGATCCCAAAGGGTGCTAAGGGGGCTGAGGGGAGGACGTTAAACCCTTTAAATATGGTGCAAACCCTAAGATTAGGGTTTTCCTCTTCCAGCACCGACTCGTCGAGTCCAGCCGCCGACTCAGCGAGTCAGGCCACTTAATCACGTGCTCGTCAATCGCTTCGAATCGACGAGCCAAGAGACCTACTCGTCGAGTCTCTTCCTTAATTTTCACATAACACCCTTCAACTTCTTGCTTCTGAACTTGGGATGTTACAATTCTCCCCCACTTAAATTAGGCTTCGTCCTCGATGACTGCTGCAGCACACAATTCCGGATGATACTCTCACAATGCATCCACTGATCTCACACCGGCCCAGATTCCTTCAAAAACTACTATCGAATCCCTATAAAAATCCATTTCTTCCTCTGCAGGGTCCTGACAACTGCTTCAAGCCGGCCACCGGCTTCTTTTCTCTGATGACAACACTCATCAACTAAGTGCCACTTGATGATATTACAATATCGCCGAATTACACATTCATTCGCCGCCTGCGAAAACTGGACACCATTAAAGACCACCGGGTCCTGACCCAGTGTTAACCTGCTAACCCTTTCCCAATTGGCGCTACTTCTATCAAAATGCACTGATGGAAACTCATCCCGTTTCCTCCCTGAATTAAATCACTTATCGCGCTAACATGATAATACATTCCACAGCTTTCGAGCAACTATCATGAACAACACATCGTACCTGGCCCAAATAGCCTCGGGTTGGAAAACCAGGCACGCCTACGATGGGTCCAGCCATCTCTAGGATGGAACACTACCACATACATAACTCATGAATAAAACCATAAATGAAACCCAAGGTTCTACCATTACATCACTTGTGAACTCCTCTGATCCAAAATCAGCGCTAACCATTCCACAACCTCACGAACATCCAACCCGGATATGCTCCCATACAATTGGTACAACCTCGGTGCTCACCATCAAAAACTAAAATACTTTCGATCATCCATTTACACTACTGCTTTCTTTTCAGATGACCAACACTCCTTCCCGGAGCTATATACCTTTCCATTCCATTCTTCCAGGAAGTCTACTCAACAACCTTTACCACATCTACAAGTGCCATGGTGCTAAAACTCCACTCTACACTACCCATGTAGAGCAACTGCTATTCTCTAACTCACATACACTTCGAATCTGATCACATAACTAACAAGCCCCTGCACTGATGAGTTTTAGCCATAAGAACTTTCCTAAGTGCGCATGCAAAACCCTAATGCTTGGATCTAGGCTTTCTAATCAAACATGCTTTGAATCCAAGACTTCTAATGACTATTTAGGTGTAATAACAATATTGAAACAGATCTAGAATCATACCTTTGAATTCCTTGTTGATCTTTTTGTCTTGGAGCTTGTAGAGTCACAATTGTCACTCCTCTAATGGCTTACAAACACCAAATGGCAAGGAGGATGATTTGGGAGAGAGGAGAGGGGAGGAATTCGGACAGAGTCTCTCTATTTTAGATGGGGTGTCGAATTCCCTCAGCCATAGGGTCTATTTATACTTGTAGACTTCTTAAGGGTTACAGCTTAAACCCTAACTGGATAACTTAGACTTTAAGTTAATCTATATCCTTTCCTTGATAACCCTATGGACGATTTTGGCTTATCCTAGCCTTAGAAATCGTCCAATCCTTTATCAATAAGGATTTACAGTCTAAAGTTTAACTATCAAGCAATTGACAGTTTATACCCTCTTATTTAATTAATCTCTATAAGTCACCAAATTAGTTTTAATTAATTCTATGACTTATATTAATATATTATTCTTTATATTATTCTCATAATATACTAATAATATTTACTCTCTCTTAATAAATCATCCTATCAAGTTGCTATGGTGAAGGCAACCCAAAAGGACCATGCACAATCGGGTCAAATACTTGCCTAATATAGTTTCAGCCTTAGATACTATTCCAACATGCACAACCTTTAGCTGACTCCATCATCATGATCAATACTTGGGCCAGACCTTATCGATTGCTATTGCATTGCGACATACTCACTCATTCTCCGCATACAGATCTACTAACACATACAAAGTCTTCATCATGACTGGACCGCCTTACCAGGCCTTCAACCTATCTGGACCACTCTCAGAACCTTCAGCATGTCTGGACCGCCCTTCTGGGCCTTCAGCCTGTCAGGACCGTTCTCCGAGCCTTCGGCCTGACTTGTATGCCACCGACCTTCAGTCTATTCGGACTGCTCAAAATTTTTGTACATCACCCCGAACCATTCTTCCCGGGAGTCTCTCCCAGACAGTCTGTTCTATTCCTCTAGGGGTTCCGAACTCCAGATTCGTTCCCTAAATTTTCCCCGGCGAAATCCAAGCCTCACGTCAATCCACTACCTTATCTGAAACCGTGGTTTGCTCCCTGCCCCACATGTCTATCACCTGCTCTAACCATACCACCCTCTCGGCTAATGACACCATTGAATCTAAAACCTTGTCCAAACAAACCATGAAAAGAAATGATGTTTCTATCCATTTCTGGCGAATAGCAAAAATTGTTCAAATCTAAAGATAAACTATTCCTAAGCACTAAAGAATACACTCCAATCTTGGTCACAGGCGACGATCTTCTGTTCCCCATGATTAGATTTATTCTTCCATGCTCCACGTCTCTAGTTCTTCTTAGTCCCTGCACATTAGCACAAATGTGATAACCACAACCGGTATCAAGAACCCAAGAAGTATTGTGGGAATCATTAGATTTAATTGTATATATACCTGCTAAAGATGGATTGATATTTCCTTCCTTGATGGCTTGCAGGTACTCCGGGCAGCTTCTCTTCCAATGTCCTATCGTGTGGCAATGGTGGCACTCTGCCTCCTTCGGATTAGAGTAGGGCTTAGCGGGATCAACTTTGGTCCCACTAGAAGAGGCACCATCTCGGGATTTCACCATGCGATGGTTCTTTGACGAAGCCTTCCTCTTCTTTCCTTTTCCTTGTCCAATTGCCAAGACAGGAGCAGCGGGCGGATTGGGAGTTGGTGCAACAGACTTGTCCTTGAAGTTGCTCTCAGCGACCCTCAAGAGACCTTGGAGTTTGCTTAGGGTGACCTCTTCTTTGTTCATGTGATAGGTCATCCTAAATTGATTGTAGCTCGGAGGCAAAGAGTGAAGCACCATGTCGATCGCCAAGTCTTCCCCAAAGTCAACATTTAACTTGCGAAGGCGGTCGACATACCTTTGCATCTTTTGCAAGTGCACAGTAAGAGATTCTCCATGACCCATCTTAGCGGAAATCATGTTCGTGAAAATCTCATAACGCTCTTGTCTCGCGTTTTGATGGTATCGCTCCAATAAGTCTTGATGCATTTCGTACGGATACATGTCCTCGTAGGACTTTTTGAATTCGGAATTCATAGTCACGATCATGATGCAATGCACTTTCGTTGCATCACGCTCGTGAGTTTCGAAAGCGGTGATTTCAGCGGGAGTAGCGATTTCGGTGTTGATTTTATCGAGCTTCTCATCGAGGACATACTCCTTATCCTTATAGCGAGCAATCGTGCGAATGTATCTTATCCATTCGCTAAGGTTCGTTCCATCTAACGTGACCTTTTGACAAAGGCTCATCAAAGTGAAAGAACTCGCAGCAACATTCTTAGCGTTCGACATCTACAAATGGAAAGGACAAAGATAGATTAGAATATGAATCCCTAATTATCACCCAATAAGAAGAATTAGGGCTAGGATCCAACAACAATATTTACACATTAGAAAAGGGATGCCGTAAACTAATATGCAAACAATTTGAAGGTAAGTGAATGACGATTCACTAATTCTCCACCATGAAAAACTTAACTTTATGTCCTAAATGTATTGACAATTCCTAGGTTCGGATGAGATTCATTGAAACTTTTCAATGGCATGTTCAAATCTCGATATGCCCCTCTTGTTTGTGACTGGGATACCGAGGATCACAAAGCGGGTGTGAATTACCATACAAATTAACGTGGTGCCTTCATTGTAACGATCACCTATTCGATGTGCCGGTAAACCACACACGCTCCATCGAACTATGATAAACAATGAATCACCCTTTGCCACCTTCGCTTAGAACCTATTAGTGTGCCGGTAAACCACACACGCTCCACTAACTTCTTAGCAAGGTGCAAAGTGTAATTTCATGGGATTGCATCAATTCAATTTTCCTAAAGTAACTATGATTGGGAATTTTAATAAAACATTTAGTTACTTTATATTTCTTATTATACTTTTAATGAGAGGATGAGGTTGCCCTATCCTACCCGTTTGGCTAACGACCCTCCACCAATCAAGCGAGCGGTGGGTGTGAGTGTACACCCATTAAGCGCCATTTTATAGGCCGCAACCTTATACCCACCTTATAGACCGGCTTCGTGAATGAGGCCTACTAACGGTAAGACTAGCACTTAAGTTATGCATACATACATACATACATATATATATATATATATATATATATATATATATATATATATATATATATATATATATTAATCTTGTAATATCATATTAGTATAGGGTTGTATTTTAAACTTGTAAAATTCTAGGGTTTGAAATTTAAATTGTCTAAATTAAACTTTTAATCACAAAGCATAAATTTCAACACTTGAGGACAAGTTTTAAACATTTAAAACATAAAGGATCAAATAACAAATAATCTAAATCACTTAATTATCCATATTTAATTAATAATTATCATATAAGGAAATCAAATATTTTATTAATTGATAATTATCTTCAATTAGATCAGAAATATAGTCATATATATCACAAAATCGGATTAGGGTTGATCTAATATGATTAAGGTAATTTTCCATAAGATAAATATGAAAAAATCCCGTTTTTGGCTAATCCTGACACTCGGACTCGCCGATTACAGAAAGGGACTCGCCGAGTCCACTTTGGAACTCGCCGAGTCCATGACTCGGAAACATAAAAATCGCATTTTTCAGTTTAGTTTCATACAATCAAACAACAATTCAATGAAAACCAAGCTAGGCTCTGATACCACTGATGAGTTTTAGCCATAAGAACTTTCCTATGTGCGCATGCAAAACCCTAATGCTTGGATCTAGGCTTTCTAATCAAACATGCTTTGAATCCAAGACTTCTAATGACTATTTAGGTGTAATAACAATATTAAAACAGATCTAGAATCATACCTTTGAATTCCTTGTTAATCTTGTTGTCTTGGAGCTTCTAGAGTCACAATTGTCACTCCTCTAATGGCTTACAAACACCAAATGGCAAGGAGGATGATTTGGGAGAGAGGAGAGGGGAGGAATTCGGCCAGAGTCTCTCTATTTTAGATGGGGTGTCGAATTCCCTCAACCATAGGGTCTATTTATACTTGTAGACTTCTTAAGGGTTATAGCTTAAACCCTAACTGGATAACTTAGACTTTAAGTTAATCCATATCCTTTCCTTGATAACCCTATGGACGATTTTGGCTTATCCTAGCCTTATAAATCGTCTAATCCTTTATCAATAAGGATTTACAGTCTAAAGTTTAACTATCAAGCAATTGACAGTTTATACCCTCTTATTTACTTAATCTCTATAAGTCACCAAATTAATTTTAATTAATTCTATGACTTATATTAATATATTATTCTTTATATTATTCTCATAATATGCCAATAATATTTACTCTCTCTTAATAAATCATCCTATCAAGTTGCTATGGTGAAGGCAACCCAAAAGGACCATGCACAATCGGGTCAAATACTTGCCTAATATAGTTGCAGCCTTAGATACTATTCCAACATGCACAACCTTTAGCTGACTCCATCATCATGATCAATACTTGGGCCAGACCTTATCGATTGCTATTGCATGACGACATACTCACTCATTCTCCGCATACAGATCTACTAACACATACAAAGTCTTCAGCATGACTGGACCGCCTTACCAGGCCTTCAACCTATCTGGACCACTCTCAGAACCTTCAGCATGTCTGGACCGCCCTTCTGGGCCTTCAGCCTGTCTGGACCGTTCTCCGAGCCTTCGGGTTGACTTGTATGCCACCGACCTTCAGTCTATCCGGACTGCTAAAAATTGTTGTACATCACCCTGAACCATTCTTCCCGGGAGTCTCTCCCATACAGTCTGTTCTATCCCTCTAGGGGTTCCGAACTCCAGATTCGTTCCCTGAATTTTCCCCGGCGAAATCCAGGCCTCACGTCGATCCACTACCTTATCTGAAACCGTGGTCTGCTCCCTGCCCCACGTGTCTATCACCTGCTCTAACCATACCACCCTCTCGGCTAATGACACTATTGAATCTAAACAGCAAACCAACCTTGGACGCTTGCTGGTTAACCGGAGAATTTTCCAATTCTCCCCACTTAGTGCACTAACTACTAACTACCGATGACAAAACCGACATGGCTCGATAGAACCTACTTGATATATTTACCACTTTTTCCATGAACTGATTCCCTCCGGAGTGAGCAACCTCCACAAAACAACTCCCCCCGATATCACACATCCCGAACTCCAGGGAAGTTTGAATCGCGACTGAACACTTCTCACATCGCAGTTGCTATTCCTAGCACATAGATCATGTATCTTATCTTCCGAATAAGATCCTCCTGAACGCTAACCAACTACAACTCCTAACTACTAAGATCCTCAATCATACCATGAATCATGCAAAACAAGGAAGACATGTCAACAATTCCACACAAATAATAAGATAACAAGATAGAATCATACCCGCAGCTACATCTGGATTTGCCTTGACCTCCTCTGCTATAAGCTGGAAGGCTTGTTCCTGAGCCCTTGGTGGCTTCGCTCCACCCTGACCCCCGCCCGCAATCCTCAAATTGGCCGGTGCCGAAGCCAGCGCCAGTCTTGCAACAAGTTGTGGACAGTTGACCCTCAAGTGCCCAACCTGGTGGCAATGATAACAAATCCTCATATCCTGAACCGGGGCCGACTAACGGTAATCCCTCGCGTAATGCCCCTCTCTACCACACATGCGACATGCACCACCGGACCTACAAACTCCGGAATGACCCTTCCCACACTGCTCTGACCTCCAATCCTAGAGGCAATGGTTTTAGACCTTTTCGGCGCCAGCTACGACTTCACCAGGGTCTGCCTCTGCTCTCGCAACTGTAACTCAATCTCTAACTCACGCCACCCGGCGGACTCCTGCAACTCTAATAAGGTATCACATCTCTGTGTGGACACAAACTGCCGTATATCCCTCTTAAGCGTACTCAGATACCGAGACATCTGAGCCTGCTCCGAAGCAAACTCATGACAAAAAATCACCCTCTCTATGAACATCCTTGTGATTTCCATCACCAAATCTGAGTCATGCTTCAGCTCTAGGAACTCCTGAGCCAACCTCTCTCTCTCTCTCTCTCTCTCTCTCTCTCTCTCTCTTTCTCTCAACCCGTGAAACATAATGAGTACTGAACATCTCCCAGAACTGATCCGAAGTAACCGTAGGCTGCTGCATATCAGAATAAGATCCCGTAGTCAACCTCCACCAATCCTTCGCCTCGAGCCTCAAAAGGTTCAGAGCATACCTCACCCTCTGATCCGCATGGCATGAATATGTGAAGTAACACCCCTCCACATCTAACAACCATCTCATAGAAATGATCGGATCCTGAACTCCATTGAAAGTAGGGGGTTTCGTATTATCGAAGCCCCGATACTGAAAACTCCGACCAACTCCTCCTCCTGCCGCTGGAACAGCCGATGTAGATGCCGCGATAGCCGTTTCTGCAAGAGCTGCATGGCACTCATCAAAGTACTCAACCATAGAGGTGTTGATCGACCCAAACATCTTTGGAAACTGAGCCCGAAACATAGCAGTAACCTTATCATGTAGGATCTCGCGAATCCTGGCATCCAACTCATACATACTCATCTAACCAATGACCTCAAGTGGTGCTGATCCACCCTCTCTAGATCCTGATCTTGATCCGGATCCATCCCCGTTATGCCTCGTCACCACCATACTGAAAATACACCACAAGAGCATCAGGCATCCCTCAACTTAATCCGGGGACCTAATTCGCAACCAAAACCTAGGGGTTGTGACTTCCATGATACGCGTATGGGTCCCGTGCTTTCAGTAGTATGGGCCCATACTACCTTTCACACCTACCCATATTTGTATCAAGGGTCACCACAACACCATAACCATATATGCACACAACGCAAGCGCTCAATCCTCACTCCTAGAGGAATGCCGAATATCTCATATAAAGGAAACCCTAGGCTAGCAGGCATCATGTAATCAGGGACTTCTATCATGCAATCCCTGAAGACCCCTAGCATAGTACTAGCATGTTGTTCTAACATATAACATCATCAAATAACTGCATGGTATTTTGGGGTCAACTTACTGGCTCCGACTGATCGTACACTCCGCCTCCTCTTTTACTCATTTTGAAAACCATTTAGAAAATTATTTTGAAACTCCCCTTGATTTGAGACTGGATTCACACGAATGTTCCTCCAATTACCTCAAAACAAGGCTCCGATACCAACTTGTAATATCCATAAAATTTCCAATAAATTTAAACTTTTCAAAAACAACCCAAATCGATGAATCATTACAAAAAGGTTTTCAGTTTGATTATTATCAGAGTATCAGTGTAAAAATGAGGAGTGGTACGATCACGCCATTACCTTGCCACGATCTCCTGATGTACCTGAAACAAAACACTGAAACTGTAAGCCCGAAAGCTTAGTGAGTTACCCCCAAAATACCAACCACATATAACCATACTCATAACATATCACAATACAGAACAACCATGCATAAAGAGTCTATAGTGTGACTGGTCCGCCCGCACCGGGCCTTCAGCCACCTCCTCCACTCTTCGAGTCTAGCCATGTACATCGATTCTACAGTGCGATTGGTCCGCCCGCACCGGGCCTTCAATCCACCTGGTCCACTCTATGTATCTACAGTATGACTGGTCTGCTCGCACCTGGCCTTCAGTCGGCCTGGTCCACTCTCCGAGCCTCGACACATTTGGACCTCCCTCATAGGGCCTTTAGCCTATCCGGAGCGCTCGTCGAGCCTTCGGTGTATCCGATCCACCCTGGGTATATTGGCCTACAACACAAAGTAGGACCCACCTCAACCCAAACGAAGTCAAACAATCATGTGCACATAAAACAATTAATCTGATAACAATCCTCAGCCAAGCAAACGGGTCTATCAGATCATACAACATAACAACATCCTAACTAGGATTCTGACCTAACCGATCACTAACATAACATTACCCTATATACCAGGATACCGACCTTAACCAGGTCACTAACATAATACCGTCCTAATTACCAGGATACAGATCTAGAATATCAATAACACATCAAACAAGTACCCGGATTCCCATCTGATAAAGGGCCGACCTTAGTGCCGTAGATCCTGTTGATATAGTGACGATAACTCACCTGAAATCTACTGAACCGAACCATGAAAGCTGAATCCCGAAGCACTGCCTCCAACTCCAACACCTATAGCCATCAATGATCCATTGACATAAATATCAAAATTACCATAATACACCTGAAGGTCAAAGTCAAAGTCCTTAGTCAAAATCAACCTTCCGATTGACTCTACTCGCCGAGTCACCCCATAAATCGTCGAGTTCAACATTCTCCGAGTCCTATCCTGTCCAACTCTATGAATCACCACTCAACTCACTGTTCCGAGTCTTAACCAGAAGAGGTTGGAGGTTCTACGTCATGACTCGCCGAGTCCAAGAATAGACTCGCCGAGTCCACACAATCTTCATCAGACTCACCAAGTTGTTCTTCCAACTTGTCCAGTACAAGCTCATCATCATGTGACTCGCCAAGTCACCCATGCGACTCTCTGAGTCATTACGCGAATCAATTCCTGAAACCCTAGCCTAACTCGCTTAGTCATCTCCCAGACTCGTTGAGTTCATACATGCATTCCCATATTCAAAAGATACAAAGCTACTCCTTTGCTCCAAACAATAGATCTGGGTCCTTAGAGTCTATTAGCAACATAAAGTTGCTACCTTTACGTGCTTCATGTCCTATAATTCCAAAAACCAAGTTAGAAAGAAACTTAACTCATGGGGGATGGCTTTTGCATAGCAACTAAAAGGGCTTTTTGCATGTCTGATCCAAATAGAACTCAGATCTGGAGTTTCAACTCTAGATCTAACTCATGCACCAAGATCTCATCACAATATCTCCAAACAAACCCTCAAACTCCATGAAAGATGGATCTAGAAAGGAGAAGGCCGAGGATATAGATTCATTACCTCCAAAACAACCTCCCACTGAAGAATAATCGAAATCTCCTTGATCCAAGCTTCTTGTTCTTAAAAATCTCTTCAGAAATCACTTATCTAAGCTCCAATTTGCCTCCCAAGGACTCTCATACACAAATTTAGGGTTTCTAGATCTCAAAGGGTGATAAGGGGGCTGAGGGGAGGACATTAAGTCCTTTAAATAGGGTGAAAACCCTAAGATTAGGGTTTTCCTCTTCCAGCACCGACTCGTCAAGTCCAGCCGCCGACTCGGCGAGTCAGGCCACTTAATCACGTGCCCGTCACTCGCTTCGACTCGACGAGTCAAGAGACCTACTCGTCGAGTCTCTTCCTTAATTTTCACATAACACCCTTCAACTTCCTTCTTCTGAACTTGGGATGTTACAAACATTGACGAAATGCGGAAAATAACAGCGTCGTTTGATCGATATATCTCAATTTCTTCGAACGTTTGGCGTTCGACTAAGAAAAAGAAGAAGCTAGGAAGAAGGAGCGGGCGGAGAGATAAGAAAAGGAGGATATGAAGTTTTTGATGGAAAACATCGATCATCTCTTGAAAGTGGGTCTCGAGTTCGTGATGAAGAAGAGGGAAAAAATGGTGAAAAAATTATTTCCCTTAGGTCGTTGTTGGTTATTTAGATTTGTTGTTTGTTTTTTTTTTTTTTTGTGTGTCTTTTTTTTTTATTTTTTTTATTTTCTAGTTTTTTAAATTTTAGGTTTGTTGTAATTTTTATTTTAATTAATGAAATGCATTTTCTTTTTGGTTATTTTTTAGTTAAAAATTATAAATCATAAAAATCAATTAATTTTATTTATAATAATAATAATAATAATAATAATAATGTGGGAAGCCATTCCCACAAATTCATTGGATTTTAGGTGAGGGAAAGAAAAGTGAAGGAAATGGTGGCGTGGCCCACGAAAAGTGAGAAACTCTCCTCTCATACCTTTCAGTCTAATTGTTTTGCTTTATATTTGAAGTCGAAGGTTTAAGTTTCGAATATGGATGATATTAGAAGTATTTTGGGAGTAGGTTGGATTTGACGTTCTAAGAAAAAAATAAAAATATAACTAAATACATCCACAATATCTCTCTTGAACTCATTAGAATTTAATAGATTACAATATTATTATTCTACTATAGATGTAACTCTAACAACTTTTCCTTAAAACACATTGAACTCTACTCAATGTTGTGTGTATATATATATATATATATATATATATATATATATATATATATATATATATATATATATATATATATATATATATATATATATATTCATATTGAATAGTTCAATGACGACTAGACCTTATTTATTGAATGTTAACATCATATCCCATAATGATGAAGTTTAATATATTGAATATCGAGTAACATGTCTCCTTTTTCAACTATACTGTTAGTTGATGTAGGTAGTACAAGTGTTCATGCATGAATTGATGATGCCAACACTAGTAGAAATGAAAGTATGATGACATCAGCAAGAAATCTGCCAAATTGATGCAACACCTTCGAATTGGAAGAAAATTCACACACGACATTTAAAATGGTTCGATTAAGATAACTCATTGCTTTTCTATGACGTATGGTGATTTTCGGCCATTAAAAACCGTTTAGGATCATAAAACGCTTTTTTTTTACTTTTTTTTGGCCATTTTATATTTTCAGTTTTCATTTTTATAATTGATTGTGACATTATCCTAATCTATTCAGATCTCATAGGGTTAAGGAATGAAATTTATTTACTCATCCTTATAAGTATCTCAGTTTCATTATTTGTAACATAAATTTTCAATTATTAATTAAGAATCCAGGTTGGGGATATCTTTGTTCTTTGTATTCTTGTTGGTTATATTTTGTCATTCAATCCAATCGCATGGGCATCATTTTGTATCACAATAAAGGATCGAATAGTTGAAGAAATTTTTTATAGGCAAGGAGCACTTCGTGGTCATCTTGGTGGTGGGCGCGTTCCACAGAATAACATAATCAATCTATGAGATCCACATAACATAGATATAGAATGCTTGCAACAACAGATCCAAGAACTCGAGTTGTTGCATTAGGAATCGCCAAACGTAGAGGCTGAATTAGAACTTAGCGTGTGGGATGACGGTGACGTGGTTTCAATCCTTTTGTTGGGCCGAAAGGAGATCAACACGAAGGAGGATCCTGCAATTACCTATTGAGGAATATTGACATGAAGGTCGAGGTTCCCAAGTTCACAGGACAAGATTATCCCGAAGAATTCATTGGATGGTTAAGAACCAATGCACGAGTGTTTGATCTACAAGAAATATCAGAATAGTTGAAGATGAAGGTGTTGGCCCTCCGATTGAGGAAACATGCCGCTCTATAGTGGGATCATGTGAAGAAACAAGAAAAACTTACAGTAAAAGAAAAGTTCGTTACATGGTAAAAGATGAAGAAAAACTTTCTGCCATAAAACCATCAGCATGAAGCCTTCTTAGAGTATCAGAGTCTATCCCAAAAAGCCATATCGACATTGGAAGTCATTCATGAGTTTGAATGACTTCGGATGCAGTGTAACATGGTGCAAGAGGACGAACAAGGTTACAAATGTCAAGGCATATGCCATATTGCTTGTGACTATCCAAACCATCACTTGGTGACTCTAACCGAAGAAGATCCAGTTCCAAAATATGATACTGGTGACGATGCGATCGCATATTAGGAATATGAAGTCGTTGAACCTGATCATGGAGATTCATGGGTGATCCAACAAGTTCTCAATGTTGTTGTTTCCAAGTCTATTGAGGATGATTTGTGGTTGAGAAACAATATCTTTCTCACCAAGTGTACTGCCAAGGTCAAGGTGAATATTATGATCATTGATTGTGGATTTTGTGAGAATATGGTTTCAACTTACATGTTGTAGAAACTTAGGTTGAAAGAGGAAGACAACTCGGAACCCTACCTAGTTACTTGGCTGAAAAATAACAAGGTTGTTAAGGTATATAAGAATTATTTATTATAGTTTTTCATTAGTAACATTTATATTTAGATGAGGTGTGGTATGAATTCATTCCTATGCATCCATGCCACATCATGTTGAGGAGACCATCATGGTTTGATAGGCATATATAACATGATGGGTTTCGACATACATATAGTTTTCAAAAGGATAAGGTGAACATCACGTGGGATCCACTGGATACACGAGGGGTTCAAGAAAAAGAGAGTAAGTTCTTTATGAAACATGTTGATTTTGAGGTGGTAGCAAAGAGTATTCCCTTTATGTTTGACTTGGTGGTGGTAGAAGAGAATGAATTAGACATGTAAATTCTGTTTGTCATTCAATATTTGGTTGATGAATTTATGGATATTTTGCTTGAAGAGGTCCTATATAGATTACCATTGATGAGATATATCCAACACTATATTGAATTTATCCTGTGGTGTTCCATTCCAAACACATTAGCCTATCGGATAAATACAAAAGAGTATGAGGAGCTACAACAACAAGTGTCAGACTTGTTAGAGAAGGGTCTGCTTCGAGAAAGCATGAATGTTTGTGTTGTTCTCACTTTATCTCTTGCAAATTATGGTGGGGATTTTCATGTGTTTAACGGTTGTCGATTTGTTAACCAGATTACGATCAAATGTTGTTTTCTTATCCTTTGCTTAGATGATCTCTTAAACCAATTAAATGGCATGCTAGTGTTCTAAAAGATTGATTTGATAAGTGGATACCACCAAATTTGAATGAGGCTGAGTGATGAGTGGAAGACGAATTTCAAGACTCGTGATGGGTTATACGAGTGGATGGTTATGCCATTTGGATTATCTAATTCCCCAAGCACATTGATACACATCATTACTGTGACATCCCTAAATTCTCGGTCATTTTAAAAATTTTATTTATGCTTATTTGAAAATTAGAGTACTCATTTTAAAGAGTAATATTGTGGAATTTGTTCCCAAAAAAACATGATAAATATATTATTAAAGAATTTCTAAAGAAATGTATTTTGTTTATATAAAAACTTTGTGAAATCCTCTTCAATACAGAAACATAAGCATAAACAGACCTTACATTCATTTACACTATTGATTTACATCTCCTTTAATTTCTCTGTGTAATGTAGCGTCATATCGACAACTGTGATACAAATAAACTGAGTGGGTCAGGTTGGGAAACCTTGTGTGTACATTGGGATTCCAATCCCACAATGTTATCATATATATATATATATATATATATATATATATATATATATATATATATATATATATATTAGAAATCACAATATATACAATTTCACCTCATATAAACAACTTTACCCCATCATTTAGTTTCAAGCCGTGGTGAGGAAGCAGTGGCTCGGATTGCGCCATGTGTCGCTCATTTGTTACTCCAAAAACTAATTATCTTCTAAAATCCATAACTACTACATACGAGCTCTGTTTTTAACGTTATTATATCCACGCGTAGGCATAGATGGGATCTACAACTTTCGTTTAGACTCTGTCGGCTAGTTTTGACTTTATTTTTAAAGTTATATTTTAATAGACTTAGATAGTTAAAATTCGTTAAAAATTCATAACTTTTTCATTAGATGTTCGTTTTTGACTGCCTTTATATCGTTGAGCTCCTAATAATGAGATCTTAAATTCTCATTTAGGTTGTGTCGGCTTAAAATCGACCGATCTAAAATTCGATTTCCGGGCTGTGCACTCCTATGCTGCACTTTAGAAAAATCATAACTTCCTCATACAAAGTCAGATTTGGATGTTCTTTTTATGTACGCTCTTGGTTTAACATATAATACGAATTTAATTTAGATCACTAACACTAAAAAATAATTTATCAAAAATTCTCTTTTTACGTTACTCGGTGCCATGCCGGTTTAGAAGTAAAATTTTCGTTGAGTCATAACATCTTCGTTATAATTCAGATTTCAGCGTTCTTTAGATGTATGGAATCATTGTGACATATAATATAACTTAGCTAAGGTTGTTTATTCTAAATAATCTTCTATCAAAAAGTTATTTTTGATGCTTATTGTCTCTAAATTGACTATCACGAATCTGCGGTCGTTATAATCACCCTTAGGATGATTACGTCCCGGAAACATCAATGAAATAGGGCTTGTATAATGACTTCATACATTATCTTTTCATCCTAGGCAATAATCATAACTCTTATGTTCTTTCAAATGACTATCTAACTCTTGGACTTCTTAACTGCTGGCATTGCTCAATCTTGCACCTGCTGTTCGTACTTTGTTGGACTCTCAATTGTAACCTTCAAGTTATAAACTTGATCCTTATTGGAGACTCCTACTAACTTAATATAGGCTCATTAATTCGATTATCATAACATACTGATGGGTCATGTTCTAATGACCTCTCATTGTATGATGCAATGCTTAGACTCAGGTCTTTTAGAGTTGAATTCCGGAATGAAAGTTTCCTTCCTTCATGTTCTAATATGATATAATCACATTCTAGCACGTAGCACTTCTAGCTAAGATCTCTTACTTTAATATGATCGTGATACTTCTATTGATCGCTTCAATTATATTTCACTTCAATCATCTGACTTAAGTCAGATGCTACATCGATCTTGGTTCTCTTAACAATGTAACATACTAATCTTAGTTGGACTCGATTTGATATAACCACTAGGGTTGGAATAACAATCATCTTCTTAGTCATTACCGAAATGATGGTAACGACAGACATTAATCAAACAGAATCAATTACTAGCATCTTGGTAACCTTGTGATTTTCCCAGATCGAAGTGCGAGTCCTGTGCTTCCGGTAGTATAGGCCTCTACTACTTTTCTTACCTGCTCATACTCATTCAAAGTATTGTCTCTCTGTCCTCCAAGTTATTATCAGAAAAACAATTTTAACACATACAAATGTGTCTAAACAATCATAAAATGTTCCCTAGGCTCTACTAGGACTCCTTCTATGTGTATCTTCAATCATCAATTCTGCTTCAACTTCTTTAGTTGTGGAAATGCCAGATGATGGGATAACTTCATGGATTATACCAAAAATCTTTCTTTCTTCAAATCGAAAGTGTACTTCTCCCGTGTTAGACGTATTATTTATTAGATGCATTCTAAAGTCAAGATACCACTCTTATGATATATTTCGATAGGTATCATTCACTATCGTAAGCCTTCTCATTTCCTCCATTTGCTCATTCCACTACGAGTCCTTATCATGACACTCTAGCCACCAAATCAGGCATTCGGTGTATCGAAACGAGAATATAGATAGAGGAAGGTTTAGACACTTAATCGTCCTTATTAATCCAAAAAGTTACAAGCCAATTCTAATACCATAATTAAATGTTTAGAAACATGAACACATAAAGTTTCCAGATCCAGTTGGCAACGTACCATAGATCTGATCAAATGATAACATCATAAGCATATAAGGCATATTATAGCATAAATCATTTAGCACATAAAAGCATTTTTGGCATCCTCCTTAAATAAGCTATTTCTTGTGACTATTCAGGTGTACTACCTAAAATATATTAGACACACTCAACTCACAATCATCACTTAGTAGGGATGTTATTCGGGACGGAACCGGACCGAACCGAACCGAACCGAATAAACCGAAAACTGAATAAAGCAAATTGTATGAACCAAAAACCGAACCAAATAAGCAATACGGGTTCGGTTCGGTTCGGGTATTATTCGTTTCGGTTCGGTTCCGGCCCGAATAACCCAAATAACATGTGCAAGATGATTAAGGAGTCGAATAACCCGAATAACCCGGATATTTTGTAGTCGAATAACCCAAATAACACTTGTAGTCGAATAACCCGAATAACCCGAATATTTTGTATTACTTTTGAAGCTTATGATTTCATAAGTATATAACCCGAATAACCCGAATAATATGTACAAAATGATTTTGTAGTCGAATAACCCGAATATTTTGCATTATTTTTGTAGCTTATGATTTCATAACAAATCTTTTAAAGAAACAAATTAAACACTAAATATTAAACATCCAAAACACCCAAAAATCTATCTATAAGTATATAACCCAAATAACATGTACAAGATGATTAAGGAGTCGAATAACCGGAATAACCCGAATAAATATTGTATTTTTTTTATGACTTTTGTAGCTTATGATTTCATAACAAACTTTTTAAAGAAACAAATTAAACACTAAATCGAATCACGCAAGGCCGCAAGGGAAAAAAAGACTCTTCATATTCGGTTTGGTTTTTTGGACCGAATAACCCGAAAACCGAATAAGCCTTATATAGATACCCGAAAACCGAATCGAATTGCTTATTCGGGTCTAATTCGGTTCGGTTCGGTTCGGTTCTCAGTTCGGTTCGGGTTTTCGGCCCAATTTCTCATCCCTATCACTTAGCAATCTATGTTTAAGTCCATAAATAAATCCTTATTCCTAGTTCGCTTAAACTAATGCTTTGATACCAACTGTGACATCCCCAAATTCGCGGTCATTTAAAAAAATTTATTTATGCTTATTTGAAAATCAGAGTATTCATTTTAAAGAATAATATTGTGGAATTTTTTCCCAGAAAACATGATAAATGTATTATCAAAGCATTTTCGAAGAAATATATTTTGTTTATATAAAAACTTTGGGATCTCATCTTCCATACAGAAACATAAGCATAAACAAATCTTATATTCATTTACACTAGTGATTTACATCTCTTTTAATCTCTCACTGTAATGTAGCTTCATATCGACACCTGTGATATGAATAAACTAAGTGGTTTAGGTTGGGAAACCTGGTGAGTATATAGGGATTCTAATCCCACAATGTTATATATATATATATATATATATATATATATATTAGAACTCAAAATATATACAATTTCACCTTATATAAGAAATTTTACCCCATCCTGTCGATCCTCACGAAGACACGATCTATACTCTCGGATCTTATTTAACCTTTTTACCTAATCCATACTCCCGGATTGGGTATGTCTAATCCATGCTCCCGGATCAATAACTATGCGCATTACATACTCTTGGACTAGGGACAATTTACTATGTCTAATCCATGCTCCTGGATTAATGAGAAATAACTATGTCCTGTCCATAATCTCGGACTACGGACCAATGAATAAGTCTAATCCATGCTATCAGATAAATTACAAGTTTTAAAGTTCTACCCTCCATGTATATCTCACTCGTACTCATAAGAAGATACTACCCAATATTTCTCTTAATTAATTTAGGTGTACTTTGTATGCTAAGTCATGATATATTATAAAATATGCTCTCAACAAGTATTTTAGGAAATATGAAATACTTCAAACACAAACATATATTTAATACTTTAATAAATAATTGTATTAAAATCATGTTCGTGAAAGGGACTACGCACTCACTTGTTAAAGTGATGATTCTAAACTTGGGCAACAGTTTGCTTCTAACAATTTTATTCTCCTTTGACGAAACCTACTATCATTACTGCTAAATATTAGTCTAATATTTATGGCAAGCGATATTGTTTTATAAGTGTTAAACAATATTTTTCATCACTATTTATAGATAGGGGTAATACATGAAACACTGAAGGGTAGGACCATTTTGGCATTTAAGCACTTCTGAAATCCAACAACCCTATGCAGCCCTTCAAACTAGATTCCCCATACTGCGAGCAGTTAAAAGATATTATAATGACACTTTGTATATTATATTTTATAATACATATATATATATATATATATATATATATATATATATATATATATATATATATATATAGAAACACACACACATACACACACTTAAGGTAGGGTAAGCATAACTTACTTATAAGCGGGTTTGGCTAGGAACCGGGCTCTGTAGGGGGTAGAACTTCCAAGACGAAATCTATTCTTCTCGAAGCCTTCTAGGACTCCTGGACTTGCCTCTTAGCACTCAGGAAGTGCTAGTAAATGGGAGGGGCTAAGAGCGGTTTTTGAGAGAGAAAGAATGGGAAAGCTGTGAGTTTTTGTGGTGATTTGTGCCTCTATTTATAAGATGAGTCCGGTTCGAACATGGGGCATTCCCGTTTCGAACGATGGCTATTCGTGGCCTGGTGTCATCTTTTGGTGCGAAGCCGTGGTGAGGAAGTAGTGACTTAGATCGGGCTACGTGTTACTCGCTGGTTATTCTAAAACTTATTATATTCTAAAATCCGTAACTAATGCATACGAGCTCCGTTTTTGACGTTATTTATATTAATGCATAGGTATCAACAGGATCTACAACTTTTATTTAGACTTCGTCAGCTAATTTTGATATTATTTTTAAAGTTGTATTTTAACAGACTTAGACAGTTAAAATCCGTTAAAAAGTCGTAACTTTTTCATCCTACGTCATTTTTTGACTTTCTTTATATCGTTCATCTCCTATTAATGAGATCTTAAATTCTTATTTAGTTTGTGTCATCTTCAAATCGATCGATCTAAAATTTGATTTCCGAGCTGTGCAATGTTATGCTAAACCTTAGAAAAATCATAACTTCCTCATACAAAGTCAGAATTGGACGTTCTTTTTATGTACATTCTCATTTTATTGTATACTACGACTTTTGTTTAGATCCTTAAGGCTAAAAAGTAATTTATCAAAAATTCAGTTTTTACGTTACATGGTGCCATGTAGGTTTAGTCGTAAAATTTCGATGGGTCATAACTTCTTCGTTAGAACTTGGATTTCAACATTTTTTATATGTACGGAATCCCAGTGAAATATACTATGACTTATTTAAGATTATTTATTCTAAATAATCTTCTATAAAAAATTTATTTTTGACGTTTATTATCTCTAAATTGACTAACGCGAATTTGTGGGCATTACAATAAACATGGTTTTTAGTCTTTTATTGGGTGATTTTAATTAGTTTACTTTATGATATTTTGATTTTTAACAAAACTATTGAAGAGAACCTCTTCTCTTTGACAAATTTTCTGAGTTTTACGTAAGAAGAGGTTATATGCTAATGTCTAGAAACATCATTTTTCTAGTTTATGAAGTTACTTTCCTGGGTGATTACATTTCGGGGGAAGGAATCAAGATTGACAAGTTAATGGATGGCTATCGTTAATTGGTACTCTTTAGACTTTGCATGGAATTCGAAGCTTCCATGGTTTAGCATAGTTCTACCGTCATTTCATAAAAAACGTTAGTAGCATTATTTCCCTATCACCGAGTGTATTTTGGATGGTCGTTTCATGTGGACCCCCGAAGCCGAAAAGGCAAGTTCTGCAATGGTAACCCAAGCTCCTATTTTAGCATTACAAAATTTTATTGACATTTTCCTGGTTAAATATGATTCATTTGGTGTTGGGATCAGTGAAGGTCTTAGTAAAAGGAGTAAACATTGCTTATATAGTTCTCTTATTAATCACTAGTGTTTTTTTTTTCTCTTAAACCTTAAATTTTAGGAGCATCCTGTTGGATAAGGTGTCTAACTCCATAACTTATTTGGTATATACTTGACCCGACCGGCATGGTCCATTTGGGTTGCATTTCATCCAAACTATTATGGATAATTTTATGAGAGTTATACACATATGTTTATTAATATATTATGAGTTATAATATATTAATATGAAGTTACATTATTTAATTAGTTTTAGTCTTAAATTAATTATGAATTAATTTAGAGATTAAAAGGAATACTAATTAAATTATGGGCTATTTGTTTTATATAGTGTGGGCTAATACTCATTTGTTAATGGGCTAGGCTGATGTGGAAGTCCATGGATGATCCATGGAGCTTTTAACCCATGGATCCTTGGAAAAGGAAAAGACATGGGTTATTAGGGTTTCACCCTAACCATGCACACTATATAAGCATGCTTATGGAGCATGAAATGGAGCCTAAGAGAAAACTAGTGAACTAGTGTGTGTGTGCATGTGTGTGGCCGATTTTATACAAGGTGTATACTCTCTCAAAGTTTTCCAAGAGTTTGTGGTGTTTGTGATTCCATTTGAGGCATTCACACTATTGGTGCTTGGCCCTCAAACTCCTTAGAACCAAACTCACCAAAAGGTATGTAATCTCTTCTAACTCTTTTATGTTGAAATGTTCCCCATGCCATGTTAGATAGGTTATAAACCTTGGAAAATTATTATTTTGCATGTATTTAGACAAACATAGATCCAAGGTTTATTAGGGTTGCATGCACACTTAGGAAGTGTTAGATTGCTCAAAACCCAACAGTGGTATCAAAGCCTAGGCTTGCTTGTTTGATACTTGATGCAAAATAGTGAAAAAAGTCGAAATCGTTGCTGTCAGCATGGTGGAATCGCCGAGTCCATTGGGGGGACTCGATGAGTCCAAGGCAAACTTCAACCTACTCGGCGAGTAAGTTCATGCACTCGACGAGTAGGATCGAAAGAGTGCAGATTCTCGACTTTTGCTGCTGGAAATGGACTAGAAACATTACCCTAAACTGTTTTGGTGTTATAAAACTTATTTTAGTTGGTGTAATGGTTGTTCTAATCCATTTGCAATAGCATATATCCAAATTCCATGATTTTATGTGTTCATATAATTCTTGAATTTTTGATGATCATGTTCATGTTCTTATGAATTTAGAAAATGATAGGAATTATTTGCTGAATTGTTTAGGATTAATTCTTTATCATTTATGTGTTTTAATGGAGTCCATAATTTGTCCTCAAGTTATGGATTACCAAAGGTCACTTTCATTTAACACACACTTAAAACACATAAGTTACATGAAAAAAAAGAGTCTTCATTTTTATGAACCTTTAATTCATAAGTTATGAAATGAAGAGTTTTGCAAAGTTACAAAACTTGCCCTCAAGTTTTGGAATTTGTAAAGTTTCACACTTTAATAAACTTTAATTCCAAACCTTAGAGTTTTAATAGTTAAAATTCAACCCTTATACTATTTATAACATTAATGGTTAATTATTATATATATGTATAAGAATAATTCGTTTTACCGTTAGTAGGCCTCATTCACGAAGTCGGTCTATAAGGTGGGTATAAGGTTGTTGCCTATAAAATGGTGACTTAATGGGTGTATACTCTCACCCACCGCTTGCTTGATCGGTGGAGGGTCGTTAGCCGAACGGGTAGAACAATGACTTTAAATCATCATTAAAAGTATAATGAATATTATAAAATAACTAAACTCTTTTAATTCCCAATCTTAGTTATTTTAGGAAAAATGTGAACATGGTGCTAGTCCATGGAATTCACACTTTGTACCTTACCAAGTCGTTGGTGGAGCGTGTGTGGTTAACCGTCACACTAACTAGGACTAGTAAGGATCACGAAGGGTGACTTAATGTTTGTCATAGATCAATGGAGCGTGTGTGGTTAACCGGCACATTGATTAGGTGATAATATTAAGAGTACCAAGTGAATTAGCATGGTTATTCACACCTTGTTTTGTGATCCTCGGCATCCCAGTCACAAAACTTGAAGGGCACAATCGAGATTGAAACATGCCATTGAAAAGTTCAATGAATCTCAAAAGTGTAATATATTGTGATTGGTGGAAATTTCAAATCCAATTAAACCTAATAAATCATTTCGTTTTCATGGTGGAAATTGGTGAATCGTCATTCACCTACCTTTCAAATATATTATTACTTAGATTACGGCATCCCTCTTCTAAGTGTAATATATTGTGATTGGATCCTAGCCTTAATATTACATTTGGGTGTCTTATTAAGGATCCTAAATATCTAATCTAAACTTACTTTCTTCTTTCAGATGTCTTCCAACACTAATGCTTCAGGCTCTAACCCAACTGGTTCTTTCTCTCTCATGAATCTTTGTGGGAGGGTCATCTTTGATGGTTCCAACTTCATGGATTGGATTAGGAACATCAGGATGGTTACTCGTTATGAGGACAAGGAATATATCCTCGATAAGGAGTTAAAAGAACTTGATGAGTCTACTGCTACTCCTGAGGAGATCGCTGAATTCAGGACTCATGAGAGAGATGCTACTAAGGTGGCATGTATCATGATGGCCACGATGACAGCCGAGCTCCAAAAGTCTTATGAAGATTTCTACCCTTTTGAGATGCACCAAGACCTGATGGAAAGGTACCATCAGAGTGCTCGTCAGGAGCGGTATGAAATAATCTCCTCCATAATAACTACCCGCATGAAGGACGGTGAATCCGTCACGGGCCACATGCAAAAGATGTAAAGGTATGTGGACCGTTTGCTGAAGCTAAATGTTAACATCCCTGAGGAGTTGGCAATTGACATCATTTTGCACTCCTTGCGTTCTTGTTATGATCATTTTCGAATGACATATCATATGAACAAGGAGGAAGTTACCCTCAGCAAGCTTCAAGGACTCTTGAAGACCGCTGAAACCGGTCTTAAGGGTAAAGCGGTTGTTAGCTCTACTACTCCTACTCCAACTTCTACCCCTGTTTTAGCTATTGGGCAAGGCAAAGGGAAAAAGAGGAAGCACCCTTCGAAGGGTGCCAAGGGAAAGTCTCTTGAAGGCTCCTCATCAAAGACTAAGAACGGTTCTGTCACTCCTTCTGCCATTCCCAAGGATGCTGAATGCTTTTATTGCCATGAAAAGGCACACTGGAAGCGAAACTGCCCTAAGTACTTGCAGGATCTAAAGGATGGGAAAGTGAAACCCACCTATGCAGGTATTTACACTATATTATCTAATTACTCAACATATTCTAACTCTTGGGTGCTTGATACAGGATGTGGTATTCACATATGTTCTGATTTGCAGGGCCTAAGAAGAAGTGAGGATGTGGAGCACGGGAAGATAAACTTAATCATGGGGAATAGGAAGGCTTCACCTGTTTCCAAGATTGGAGTTTATACTTTGTTGCTTAATAATGGGTTAAAATTAGATTTGAATAAATGTGTGTACTCGTCTGAAATGGCGAGGAATATTATTTCTTTTCATGCTTTGTACAAACAAGGTTTTACCTTTTCGTTTGATAATGAATGTGGTGGTATTAATGCTTTCTTTAATAATGTGTTTTATTTTAAAGTATTACCTTGTGATGGTGTGTATGAAACTGTGTCGATTGTGGACAACTTAGGAAATAATGTGTTGTATATTGATTCTTCTACTAGCCTAGATAAAGCATCATTGTGGCATTGTCGTCTTGGACATGTAAACAAGAAACGCATAGGCCAACTCCAAAAGAGTGGAGTCTTGGAATTATTTGACCTCAAATCAGATGATAGTTGTGAATCTTGTCTACTTGGAAAAATGACAAAATCACCCTTCACTGGAACTTGTGAGAGGGGTGAAGGTTTGTTGGACCTAATACATACTTATATATGTGGGCCATTCAAAACCGCCACAAGGGATGCTAATCGGTATTATGTGACTTTTATTGATGATTTTAGTAGATATGGGTATGTCTACTTAATCAAAAATAAGTCCGAAACCTTTGAAAGGTTTAAGGAATTCAAGCAGGAAGTAGAAAATCAATTGGGCAGGAACATTAAGATGCTTCGATCCGATCGAGGTGGTGAGTATCTTAGTACCGAGTTCCTTGACTACCTTAAGGAGTGTGGGATTGTCTCACAATTGACTCCTCCTAGGACACCACAACTGAATGGTGTAGCTGAGAGGCGTAATCGAACCTTGTTGGACATGGTTCGCTCTATGATGAGTCGAGTTTCGTTACCAATCTCTTTTATGGGGTATGCCTTAGAGACTGCCACCCATATCCTTAATCTAGTCCCTACAAAGAAGGTTACCAAAACACCTCATGAGATGTAGACTGGGAAGGTTCCCAATTTGGACCACATCAAAATTTGGGGTTGCGAAGTCTTCGTGAGGCGCGAAACTCATGATAAGCTTGAACCCCGAAGTGAAAGGTGTATTTTCATCGGCTACCCACAGAAATCCTTCGGTTACCTCTTCTACAGACCCAGTGAGAATGTGGTCTTTGTAGCACGAAGAGGGATCTTTCGCGAGAAAGAATTTATAAGCCAAGGAGACAGTGGGAGGCAGATTGATCTTGAAGAAATTCAAGAATCAATTGGTGAAGGAACCTCAGACACTAGCAATCAACCTGAGGAGGAAACTCCTGTTGATCCAGCTGACGAGTCTGTACCTCCGAGGCGTTCCACACGGGTTAGGAACACACCTTCGTTTTATTATGGTTTTCATATTACTACGGAAGGTGATACGTTTATTAGTGATAGAACACTAGTAAATTTGGATGAACCTAGCAGTGTTAAGGAAGCCATGGCAGGCCCGGAGTCTGCTAAATGGAAGGAGGCTATGGACAGCGAGATACAGTCCATGTATGACAATCAAGTTTGGAACTTGGTTGACAATGTACCAGGCCGTAAAACAGTCGGGTGCAAATGGATCTTCAAGAAGAAGACAAACATGGAAGGAAAAGTGCATACTTATAAGGCTCGACTGGTTGCGAAGGGTTTTACTCAAACTCAAGGTGTTGATTATGATGAAACCTTTTCGCCGGTAGCAAAGATTAAGTCTATTAGGGTTATGTTAGCCATTGCAGCATTTCATGATTATGAAATATGGCAAATGGATGTCAAAACCGCTTTCCTTAATGGAAAGTTGGCTGAGGATGTGTACATGAATCAGCCAGAGGGTTTTGTCAATGCAGAGTACCCTAATAGAGTATGCAAGCTTGAGAAATCCATTTATGGATTAAAACAAGCATCTCGTAGCTGGAATCTTTGTTTTGATGAGAAGGTAAAATATTTTGGCTTCTTGAGAAGCGAAGACGAGTCTTGCGTGTATGTCAGAGCTAGTGGGAGTATAGTTAGCTTCTTGGTACTGTATGTGGATGACATACTACTCATAGGAAATGACATCCCAACGTTGCAGGAGGTTAAGTCCTGGCTTGGGAAGTGCTTTGCTATGAAGGACCTAGGGGAGGCTACCTATATCCTAGGGATAAGGATATTAAGAGAAAGGAGTAGAAGACTAATTGGACTTAGTCAGAGTATCTACTTGGATAAGGTGTTGAAAAGGTTCAACATGGAGAATTCCAAGAAAGGAGATTTACCGATCCAAAGCAATACCAAACTGAGTAAGACTCAGAGTCTGAGTACAGAGGCAGAGATAGCTGAGATGAGCCAATTACCATATGCTTCCGCAGTTGGCTCGATCATGTATGCTATGACTTGTACCCGTCCTGATGTGGCATTTGCTTTGAGCATGGTCAGCAGGTATCAGGCGAACCCTGGCAAGGCTCATTGGACCGCGGTAAAGAACATTCTCAAGTACCTGCGAAGGACTAAGGATTGGATCCTTACCCTTGGTGGCAGTGATGACTTGAGAATATTAGGGTATAGTGATGCTGGTTTTCAGACTGATAGGGATAATTTCCGCTCTCAGTCGGGCTGGATCTTTACCTTAAATGGAGGGGCAATTTCTTGGAAGAGTTCCAAGCAGGAGACGGTGGCTGATTCGACTTGTGAATCAAAGTATATAGCAGCGAGTGAAGCAGCGAAGGAGGCGATATGGCTAAAGAACTTCATCGGAGACCTTGGAGTTGTACCAGCTATTAAAGAACCTATAGAGATTTTCTGTGACAACAATAGTGCGGTTACCTTAGCCAAGGAACCAAGAGATCATGGTAGATCCCGACACATTGACAGAAAATATCACTTCATAAGACACAAGATTGAAGAAGGACTCCTTGTGACAAGGAGGATATCGTCGGATGAGAATCCTGCAGATCCCCTTACGAAGGGACTGACGAGGGTTAAGCATTTTCAGCATGTGAGACGCATCGGGCTGAGGGACGATATTAGTTTTACAGATTAGATAGTTTTCCTGAAACTTGTAAAATGTAATCAACGTTTGATGATGAATAAAATTTGTGATTTATTTATGAGTAAAGTGTTACTATCATTGTCAATTATTTACTATTGTTTCAGTTTTGCATGTTTTGACTTCCAGAATAATTAATTTATTCAAACCTCCACAATCGATGATACGTCGGAAGTAGGTATGAATCAAGATTGTCATGAATTGGGTTTGTAGATGCCTTAAAGGTGTTTAGACATGGCAATGGTTGCTGCAACATTCATGAGTACTCATAAGTTATGAGTATTGGTATAAACCCACGCTCACTTGTATCACTTCATGGAATTTATCTCGAGTGATCGTGAGATGATAACATCATATAAATCTTTAAACCTAGAGATATGAGTTGTTACCTATGAGTTGGTTGTGCATTGATTGCACGTAAACGCATCAGTAACTTGATGTTATAAAACGTGCCTTTGTGTACAATTCAATAAGTAGTAGAACAAGCATATCAGTCGAAGTTTATCTGTTCCTTCTAGAAATAGAAGCGATATCTAGGCCCCTCGATGATTTTGTGTTGACCCATGTACCAGGCCTGGTCAGAACTAAACCGATGTGTTCAGTGAAGTTCTTCGTCAAACAAATCGGAAAATCGAGAAACAACTGCTAGACAATAAGCAAGACATAGTTCCATGTGTTTGTCCGGCTGATATCATGAGAACAGAGGATTATGTGATCACTTATCTAAAATGGCGCTTCATAGTTCGACAGAGTCTTCATTATTCGAGGGATTTTTCGAGAGCTACGATTGTTGGTTGGTTCCTGAAGTTATAGGCAAATATAGTTATTAGACTTATCCAAGTGGGAGTCTGTTGGATAAGGTGTCTAAGTCCATAACTTATTTGGTATATACTTAACCCGACCGGCATGGTCCATTTGGGTTGCATCTCATCCAAACTATTATGGATAATTTTATGAGAGTTATACACATATGTTTATTAATATATTATGAGTTATAATATATTAATATGAAGTTACGTTATTTAATTAGTTTTAGTCTTAAATTAATTATGAATTAATTTAGAGATTAAAAGGAATACTAATTAAATTATGGGCTATTTGTTTTATATAGTGTGGGCTAATACTCATTTGTTAATGGGCTAGGCTTATGTGGAAGTCCATGGATGATCCATGGAGCTTTTAACCCATGGATCCTTGGAAAAGGAAAAGACATGGGTTATTAGGGTTTCACCCTAACCATGCACACTATATAAGCATGCTTATGGAGCATGAAATGGAGCCTAAGAGAAAACTAGTGAACTAGTGTGTGTGTGCATGTGTGTGGCCGATTTTATACAAGGTGTATACTCTCTCAAAGTTTTCCAAGAGTTTTTGGTGTTTGTGATTCCATTTGAGGCATTCACACTATTGGTGCTTGGCCCTCAAACTCCTTAGAACCAAACTCACCAAAAGGTATGTAATCTCTTCTAACTCTTTTATGTTGAAATGTTCCCCATGCCATGTTAGATAGGTTATAAACCTTGGAAAATTATTATTTTGCATGTATTTAGACAAACATAGATCCAAGGTTTATTAGGGTTGCATGCACACTTAGGAAGTGTTAGATTGCTCAAAACCCAACACATCCATCTTTAGATTTTGATGCTAACTTGCATTCTTCCTCCATAAAGAAAGGATCAGCTCACCTATCCCTGCACACCATTTGTTGGTAGATCTGATCATTAAGACGGTGTTCATAAACCATTCTCAGTGGATCTGTATCTTTTCTTTAGCGCCTGCTTCCTTCGGTATTAAGCTAATGGTTAGGGTGATAAGTACTAAGCATCTTACTGTCGACTCAAGATAAGAAAGAACTGTGTCTATACATAATGTTAGAATGCTCTTCTTGCCTTCTCTTGGACCCTTAACCTATTGAGACACGGTCAGGTGACGATAATGAGTGTCACACGTCTAAATTCCATAGATGCTCTCATTGCTACACCAACCCCCATATGAGATCCAAAGAAGTCATTTCCATAACAATGATTTTTGTCTCTCATTATGAAGTTCATAATGCTTTTTTCCTTCGAGTCATCTGCTATTGACTTTCATAACTCTAAGGTTACAAATATTAGATCCATTTAACTCGTTAGTTACAAAGATTGTGTTACTTCAGTTCACTTCTCTCTATGATTAATAAGAAGCTTGGAATCCATCATAATAATCTCATCTTCAAAGGATTAGAATATCTCTTTCTCTTTATTGGTGTTTAAAATTTTATGTATCTTGATATGTTTGGAGATGCGAAATGAGTGCTAATTTTTCTCTCTTTTATAGAGTGAAGTTGGTGTGGTAGGTTTCTCGAAAAAGGGAAGTACTTTATGATCATTTAATTCAAAAGATACACCATATCGTGTATTTATGTTTTTACTGAAAAACTTAGACATTTTCCTTTTGATTTTTAATTGTTTTTTTTGTTTTTATTCTTAATTCTATATTATACCATATTAAAAAGAATTGATGTTGAATAGTTGATTCTAGACTGAAACTTTAAAAATAACACAATGATACCAGGAGTTGAACCATTCCTTGTTGATAAGTTACACAATATCTCTGATTGACACTTATTACACCTCAGTGTGACTCAGACATCCTGTTCTCTCACAATACGTCTACTATCATAAAACTTGATAATTCACTATATGATACCTTAGACTGATAAAACTTTGAATGTCTGTGCCGATGGTTAAGCTATGCACCATAGTTTATCACACACAACCCCTTATTGCCCTATTTTTCTTCTTCATAGTCTTATGGTTCAACGTATGATCACAGATAGTGATGAGGACTTGAAAAATATGTGTTGAAGGGTATATCATGTACCGTGGTATATTACACACACTATCCAATCTTCCTTTACAAATATTCTAATGAAGATTTTTATTCTTCACTGAACAATCCATACACTCATAAAAATTTGACATTCTATGCGGATAGGTGCATTCCGTACCATGCATCATACCATTCTCTCTCAAATTATTCTTCTAATAACATTAGTAAATAATTTAGCATATAGAACCACACACTAACGAAACCTCACAAGACTATGTACAGGATCATCTATTGCTACAACAGAATAGTGTAATATACCATAATCCATCCTATCCTTCCACTACATATTTCATACACTGATGTTGTCTCTACTGTTTTTTTTTTGATGATCGTTACTCATCAAATGCTTATCTTTAGTTAATTTATAGTCTTCACAAAAGCTTTTTCTAAAAGATAACTTTTTAACTTTGAGGATATGCATCATTCGTAGATAACTTTGAGATTTTGGGCGAATTCTTCTCTCTCTTCTGATTACTTCTCAACGGTGCTCTCTGAGATATATAAGGGGAAATATATTATCATCCTCACATTATTCTTCCATCGTGCTCAAGATCCCTCGTCTATCTTCAATCTCAAGAAGCCTAATTGAATGGCTCCTCCATCTGTTCTCTACACATATGCTCCAACACTAAATGTCATCAAAGCTTCTGGAACTCCTAATACTTCTATCGTTATCATGTCCAACCATTTCACATTCTCTACTGAAATCCATAAAAATTTACAAAAACATGTGATTTGAAGAATTTGTGGCCTATCTTACAACATGTCCAATTCTCTATGCTCTTGTTGATGTTGTTGATCTCTTTCTTCCACAACATGTATGTGAGTTCTGATGGGTTATGAGCATAACTACAACCTTTGTCATCATGCAACCCTAATTGCTTTGGATCTAAGTTTTTCACTAGCTGAACATGTAATTGAATACCAAAGCAATAAACACTAGATCTTGCAGACATTTTTCAAAATGCACATAATGAAAATTGTTTTGATGTTTACCTTACTTGTTATGTAGCAATAACAAGAACTCCTTGTAGATCCTTCACTATTGAAAGCTTAGTGCCCAAAATGTTGCACCTATAATGGTTCAAAAACACCACTAGCAAGAGGATGAGAATGGAGAGGAGGGAATACCCTAAGAATTTCGGCCTAGATTTACAAATTTAAGCATTTGCCAAAAATACAAGACATGGGGGCTTTATATAGTTGTGGGCTCCTAGTTTTTTTGGAGGAAACCCTAATTTCCGGCTTAAGGCTTAAGCAACCCATGGACCCTTATTAGGGAGCCTTACACTAAAATCTG
This sequence comes from Lactuca saligna, assembly GCF_052625555.1. Lineage (NCBI taxonomy): Eukaryota > Viridiplantae > Streptophyta > Magnoliopsida > Asterales > Asteraceae > Lactuca > Lactuca saligna. The sequence goes on along the minus strand of NC_136422.1, from coordinate 134,884,756 downwards.
ATAGGGCTTCCTATAATTTTTGTACACTCCACTGTAAGGAGTCCATTAGTCCAGGTTTACAACTATCAATGATTTGCAAAACCACCCCTGTTCATTTAATGAGTTCCTTTAATCCCAACATTAATTCCAAATCAATTTCTGATTAAATACTAGTTAAATAGCATGATTTCTAATTAATATATTATTTTTGATAATACATTAACAAATCAATTTATTATTCCAAATAATAAATTCGATCGCTCTTTCCAAAAGTCATCCTATCAAGTCACTGGATGAAGGCAACCCAAATGGACCATGCTACTATTAAATCTAGTACACATCAATTATAGTTATGGGCATAGACAACTAATCCAACAGTCTCCCACTTGGATAAGTCAAATAACTATAATTGCAAGCATGGCTTTAAAATTTGACTGGTAATCATAGCTTTCAAAAGCCGTTGTCGAACTCTGACCTAGTCAGTTACGTGTCCTTCAAATAAGAGAGAAAATATTCCTCCATTCTACAAGATATTGTATGGACATGAGATATGAATTATAATTAATCTCTCTGTTTAAAGTTTGTTTCCTGATTTCTGATTTATGACAACAGATAACAGACTACTAATTCAACATATCAATTCAGTCCAGGCTTGGCCAAGCGCTTTAGATGTCGTCATCAAGTCATCGAGCGGCCCACAGATATTGCTTTTCCCTGTTAGGGCAATAGGAATGGATAAACTTCGACTCATATGCTTGTACTATTTAGTCATCAAATCACACACAACAATACATTTTAACATCAAGTTACTCATGAGTTTATGTATTAGCAATGCATAATTGACTCGTAAACAACAACTCATATGTCTCCATTTCAAGAATATAAGATATTATCTTCTCAAAATTACTCGTGATGAAATACATGAAGCAATTCACTGAGCATGTGTTTAATCCAATACTCAATCCCATTTCATGAGTACTCATGAATCTTGCAACAAATCATTTCTATTTCTAAACACTTAGACAATATACAATCCAATTCACGACAGTCTTAATTCACTACTTACTTCCAAATTATGATCGAGTGTGGATTTTTTGAATAATCCAATTATTCGGGAAGTAAAACATGCGAAATGAAACACAATAATAACCTAATTAACTATGGTCTCAAAACTATTGAATATAAATAAAACACTTTATTAATTGATTAGAATTTATTAATTGTATAACGTTTTGAGTAATCAACTAACTACTTGAATTAAACATTAGTCATGCCATTTTATAAACATACATACTATGTCTCTCTATGGTCCTTCCTTTGTGAATAGATCAATTAGACATAACTCCAATGATGGTCATATCAAAAATTCCAAATTCTTATTAGAAGTGTAAGAATTTCCAAATTCTCATCACAACCAAATGTGTTGGAGTCTAACCTTACATGCAATGATCCTTTTGTGATGTTGTAGCCTAGAAGTCTCAAAGACTTTGCTGACAATGTCACAAAATGCTCCAATGAAACTTTGTTACTTAAAACAATTTCATGGTAATGAAGTATCAGATTCAAGGTAACTCCTCGAATATCTTCTTTTCATTAAGATTTCTAACTCACATACAAATTTCAATCACCAACTCCCATTATGGGAACATTTCCATATTCCCATATGACACTCAGTTTCGATCAAGAATTATCCCAATCTGAAATATGTCAGTATGGTCCGTTCGAAAGCTATACTTCCAACTGCCCACAAGCAACCAATCTTTAACGAACTTTAGATTGTCCTTTACCAGTTGTTTAGCAACTCTAGACATATCCAGTTCTAGTCGTTTTCCCATCTTAATGCCCTAGGCATTTGGAAAAATTAGAACAAGTGAATATCATAGCATATGTAATCAATCCTATATATGAAGCATATGGGATTCGATATATAATGTATTACTTAAAGACTTAATACTTGATCAGTCTTTCGCCATAACATTTCCATATATTGAATTTCTTATGTTAAATCATTTCAACATGATATTGATATATGTTAATGACTAAGTTCCATTAAAATCCTTCAATCTAAACTTTTAGATTTGAAATGAAGTATAAGTGCTCACTCCTTATAACTTTCAATAGCAAAATAATTTTCAAATATAGCAACTAGTAAATTTGAAATTTTTTTTTCCTACAATTTGTATTGCCAACTTTTAAAACTAAGCATTGCTGGATTAATGTCTAAGTCCGTAACTATAATTGGTAAGACTTGACCCGACCTGACATGGTCCATTTGGGTTGCATGGCATCATGCATTTGGATAGACTATAATGAGAGAAATAACACTTAAGGTTTGTTAATATATTATAAGTTCTAATATATTAATAAGATTATTTAATTCGTATTGATCAAGAATTAATCTAGGATTAATTAAGTGATCAAAAGAAGACTAATTAAATATATGGGTTGATTGTGTAAATCATCCATACTTGTATAGTGGGCTAAGACTCCATGGATTATCAAGTTGGGCTAAAACCCATAGGATGCTCCATGGTGTATTTGAACCCATGGATCCAAGGAAATGGAAATCCATGACAATTAGGGTTTAGCATAATTGTGACACTATATAAAGATCATAGTCTAGGAAAAAATCGGCCACTATGAGGATAGGAAGGGCTAGCCGATTTTCTAGAAGTGTGAATTTCTCTTAAGTCATTCCATGTGTATTTGGTGTTGTTTGAACCATTTGAGGTGTCACACTTGGGGCACCAGGCACTCAAGCTTCATGAAGAAATTCTACATCAAAGAGGTATGTAATTCTAACTTGAAATATTCATATGAATCGATGTTAATATGCTAGTTAGGATGAATACCTTGGAAAGTTCATAATCGCATGTATAATAGAGAAAACATAGATACAAGGTATTTAGGGTTGCATGTACACTTGGGAGTGTTAGAATGTTCAAAACCCAACAGTGGTATCAGAGCCTAGGCTTGTTTTCAATTATACTTGATGCAAATTTTTGAAAAAATCGATTTTCTGGCTTTCTGGGCACTGGACTCGTCGAGTCCACTGATGAACTCGCCGAGTCCAAGGCAAAACTCATCCTACTCGTCGAGTAGGTTGATACACTCGACGAGTAGGAGCCCCATAAAACATATTTTCGAGTTTTTTTAGCTAGAAATGGACTAGGAACATTACCCCAAGCTGTTTTCGATGTGGTAATATTCATACTAATCCAATTCCCAAGATAATTGTCAATAGATTCATGTTTTGTATTAGTTTAAAAGTTATGCTAATTACATGAAATTTTTTGATGTGTATTGTCTTTGTTCATATGAGTTGCTTAGATTAATAGATAAGTTAATTGATTATGTGTTTTCAATCCATTTTAATCTAAGAGATGATTCTAAAATGTGTTTGTGTAACTTGTCCTCAATTTACATGAAAGGTCACATTTAAGTTTCTTAAAACTCGTAAAAGATGGCAAAGGTTACTAAAATGAAGAGTCTTGTTCTCATTAAATGGTTTTATGACTCCATAACTTGTCCTCAAGTTATGGAGGTTCAAGAGTCACTTCATTAAATCATTAAAATGTGTAACCTTAATTAGTTCCATAAGTTACAAAAGAAGAAAAGTTACATTCTTTTACTAGTTTAAAGTCTTCCATAACTTGTTCTCAAGTTATGGAACTTGAAGAGTCTTTTAATTAAAACTACTTTAAACACATAAGTTATGGAATTAATTAGTTTTGAATAGTTTAAAAACTTTCCCTCAAGTTTTGGAATTTGAAAGGTTTTCACTTATGAATACTTTAATTCCAAGTTAGCCCTTAGAATTTTAAAAGTTAAAATTCAACCCTTACACTTTATAAGATTATAAGTTAATATATATATATATATATATATATATATATATATATATATATATATATATATATATATATAAGAGTAAAGTCAGTCTTACCATTAGTAGGCCTCTATCACGAAGCTAGTCTATAAGGGGGGTATAAGGTCACTGCCTATAAAATGGCAGTTTAATGGGTGTCCACTCTCACCCACCACTTCCTTGACTGGTGGAGGGTCGTTAGCCGAACGGGTAGGACAAGGACTATAATTCTCCCTCATTAAAAATATTAATGATAAATACTAAGTAACTAAACCTTTTATAAACACCCAATCTTAGTTACTTAGGAAAAAAATGAATAAGGTGCTAATCCATGAAATTACACTTTGCACTTTGTTTAACTTAGTTAGTGGAGCGTGTGTGGTTAACCGGCACACTAACTCGTATTTAACAAGGTAGGAAAAGGGTAACTTAATGTTTATCATAGTATCAATGGAGCGTGTGTGGTTAACCGGCACATCGATTAAGGGGTAAACACTTAAGGGTACCAAGTAATTTGCATGGTTACTTCACACCTTGTTTTGTGATCCTCGACATCCCAATCACAAAACCTAAAGGGCACACTCGAGATTGAAACATGCCATTGAAAAGTTCAATGAATCTCAAAGATCTAGGAGTTTCAAAACCAATTAAAACCTAATAATACATTTCGTTTATCTTGGTGGAAATTGGTGAATCGTCATTCACCTACCTTCAAATATTTTATAGCTTGGATTACGACATCCCTCTTCCAAGTTATAAAAGTATTGTGTTGGGTCCTATCCTTAATATTTCATATTCGGTGTTATATTAAGTACTTTAAATTAACTATCTTGAATATCTCCCAAAAGATGTCTGGTTTAATCATTTATGATCTTCCCAAATCTATTGATACAAGCTTTCCTAAATGAAGATGATGTCCCATGGAAATCATACTTCTTTCACCTCCTCCAATTATTCTCCCTAACCCACAAGTTCATGGTTACTCAAGCCCTATTGGCAAGGCAAGGTCTAGGTGTGATCATATCTTGGAGATGAAGTAACATATTGACAAGCCGGGAGCATTGGGTGTCAAAGTCTTGAGAAAGTTGGTGGCTCAACTACTTTCTAAGTCACATAGTGAGTTCCTTTGGGATTCCTATGAAACAGACTATCACAAGACCCTTAATGATATTATCTATTTTCTAAGATCAACTTCCTAAAACTTTATGGACATTGACAATGAAGACACTGGAAATACAGAAAAAGGATTCTCTTCCCAATGGAAAGGGATCGGCGATAGTCAACTCGGTTGACCAAATGGTAAAGAGAAAAGCTAAGTCTATGATAGTCCTGCATACCATTACCGAAGGGTCCATATGTTTATATTGACAAAGGAAGGGGCATTAGTTACGAAGCTACCAATTTTACCTAAGGATGTTAAAGTCAGTAAGTTTGACTCTACTTCAGGTAAAGTCCACTATCTAACTCTGCTAAGTTTCTATTCTGAGATTCTTAATACATAATGCAACTGGGTCACATTTTGATGTTTTAAGAATCAACGAAAAGTGAAGGAACTTAAAGAAAGAATATGTTGAATCTGATCACATAGATGGATTTCTATTGCATAGTTTGAAGATCGGATTCTTGAGCTACTTCTTAGGAGTTATGATACATTACTTAGGAATAGATAACAACAAAGTTTTCATGCTCTTTTTCGTTGTAAAGATAGTTTTTCTGCAAAGTTTTTAAAATAAAAGGAAATTTTTTATTTTATTTATTTTATGTATCCTTACAATGGCGTTTGTGGAAAATTGTTGCTTATAAGATTCCACTGATAGCAATATTGGAAAGTGAATTTGATTCTTTCATTTGTGGTGATGTCTAAATTTATCAAATAAGGAAAGATTCTCATCACCCAAGTTTCAATTGGACCGAAACTTGGAATCATGCAAGTTGTATAGCATGATGAATGAGAATTTTTCATCTTTGGAAAATTAAGACTAGTTCCTTATTCACATATATATGCAAGTCAAGTAAAGGACTAAGGGATCGAGTACACATTCTTGTGCACGGGTCAAGTCCACCACAAAAGATTGATAAGATTATTCGTCATAATTTACTAAAGCTCAGTAAATATGGTATGGTCCAAGTGGGAGACTGTGGGATTAATATCTAAGTCCATAACTATAATTGGTAAGACTTGACCCGACCTGGCATGGTCCATTTGGGTTGCTTGACATCATGCATTTGGATAGACTATAATGAGAGAAATAACACTTAAGGTTTCTTAATATATTATAAGTTCTAATATATTAATAATATTATTTAATTAGTATTGATCAAGAATTAATCTAGGATTAATTAAGTGATCAAAAGAAGACTAATTAAATATATGGGTTGATTGTGTAAATCATCCATACTTGTATAGTGGGCTAAGACTCCATGGATTATCAAGTTGGGCTAAAACCCATAGGATGCTCCATGGTGTATTTGAACCCATGGATCCAAGGAAATGGAAAGCCATGACAAATAGGGTTTACCCTAAGTGTGACACTATATAAAGATCATAATCAAGGGAAAAATCGGCCACTATTAGGATAGGAAGGTCTAGCCGATTTTCATGAAGTGTGAATTTCTCTCAAGTCATTCCATGTGTATTTGGTGTTATGTGAACCATTTGAGGTGTCACACTTGGGGCACTAGGCACTCAAGCTTCATGAAGAAATTCTACATCAAAGAGGTATATAATTCTAACTTGAAATATTCATATGAATCAATGTTATTATGCTAGTTAGGATGAATACCTTGGAAAGTTCATATTTGCATGTATAATAGAGAAAACATAGATCCAAGGTATTTAGAGTTGCATGTACACTTAGGAGTGTTAGAATGCTTAAAACCCAACAAGCATAACTACTATGCTCCCACTAGCATAACAATTATACTCACTTTTGTATAACGATTATGCTCCCACTAGCTTTGACATGTATTCAGAAATAAACTGGACTTTTAGAAAATCAATGCTCTTGACTTTCTTACTAAAGTTCAGATTTTTCATATGTGGTGCTTTGATAAGTCTTCATCTAGACTTCTCAAGCTCATACACCTTTCATTAGATAACATACGTGTGTGTCTAAACGTTTTCATAACTTATAATAGTAATTCATGAACGTTCAAACTATTTATTGCCAATTCTCACAATTTGAACTATGAAAAGGGATGTCATAATCATGTACAGATTTGCGATTACAATTAGCTTAGCTGCTAACCCTAATGAAGTCAATTCAGATTTAAAATCTACTAGCAAAAGTGTCTCCTCATAATCATTTTTATGTATTAGAGCGAAAACTTTTTCACCTAGATTTTATGGTGTATGTGTTCGTATCCATGTGAATTTATAAATTCCAACATACAATCATAAGACAAGGTTGACGACAAAACAATATCAAATTTAGTTTTCATTTCATCAACCGAACTTTCCTTATTCTTAATTTGTCACCATCTGGCAGCACAAGGGCCTACCAATGCTTCCAAGTTGTCAAGCAACTCACTTCTATTGACCAGTGTACTATCACTAACCAATGTTCTCTACCTTTTGCATTCAAATGAGGACTCATAGAACTCACATTCATAGTCAACTTTACTTAAAGGTTCACAGAAACAAGAGTGTGTCAATTTAACAAGAAGGGCTATCAACCTTAGGTCGTGTGCTTGTGATAACTAAAAGGTTTATTATCGATTGAACCTTGAAACCGTTCAAATCAACAAGACTCCCACTGAATTCTTGACATATAAGTTTTTCTATTACGGAACATTCCTTGACAAGCAAAATCGAAGATTCAAAAGTTAGTGTGAATTCTCGACAAGAAAACATCTCATGTAATTGTTCTTAGTTTACCTTTTGTTTTAACCAAAACAACACAAATACCAATTCCAAATGTGCTAGACAAAGAAAACATTTCCATCCACATTTCATGAGGTGTTATAAACCTAATTTGTTTGAGATGAGTTTCAACATATGATTTGAAGTTACTAGATTTTAACTCTATAACTTGATTCAGAAACGTAGTATGAATCATCACTTGATTAAACTATTTCACCAATTATCGATTCCTCTTCGTATTCAAAACAATTGAACTAAGATGTCCGTAGAGGATCAACCGTGACACGGTTCCATAATAATTAAGTTGATCATACTAAGCTACTTTCCTTTCTTTTCAGATTGGGGAAACCTTTATGTTTCTACCTAATAGATTCTTCTTATTCGTTCTGCCACTCTTTGTAACTATTCAAAGAACCAGAATTACACTTATTCTTATAAGTATAGCCATATTTACCGAACCGTCAGCAAATCATGATGAATAGATTTATTATCTTTTGTGTTGGATCCAAATAGTCCACATCAATGTGTACTAGATCCATTAGTCCTTCACTTTGAATCACATAAACATGTGATCAATGAATTAGTCTTAATTTTTCCAAAGATCAAGATTCTCATACATCACACAATTCGAATTGTATGACTCCAAGTTTGTATCCAACTGAAGCTTGGGTGATGAGAATTCCTTTTCACTTGGTCGATTAAGGCATTACCACAAATGATATAATCAAGAATCAATACATGTTTAACATTACTAATAATAGAAATATAACCACCAATTTTCATAAATGTCATTGCAAGGAAATATAAAGAAAACAAGATAAAACAAAAAATTTACTTCATTGATAAAATACAGAAAAATTTATCCTTACAATGAAAATATATGAAAACTATGTATCTAAACATATTTCCTAAGTAATCTATTAAACTATCAAAACTCCTAAGTAGCAGCTCAAAATCTTGATCCTCGAACTATGTGATCGAAATCCATCTCTCACGATCAGATTTAGCTCACTATTGTTCTTAAGCTTCCTTATTTCTCTTATATCACATTATGTATAAAGAATCTATAAATAGGAACTTAATGGAGTTAGATAGTGGATGTACCTAAAGTGGATTCATACAACTTGGCTTCACTATATCTAAGATCTTTCAGGTAGTTTGGGCAGTTTTGCAACCAATACCCCTTCAATTGGCTATAGAAACATATGGACTCTTTGGGAATCATACATGGTACTATTTCAGAATTGGATTTTTCTTTACTATATAGTCCAACGATTTAACTTTGGTTGATCCCTTTCCATTAGGAAAAGAAACCTTTTCTGGACTACCAATGTTCTCATCGTCATTAACCATGGAAGCTTGGGAGGTTGATCCTTCAAATACATTTTGCTTAAGCATTGTACTTTAGCATTTCTACTTCAGAAACAATTAGCAAATATGTCAAATCCATAAGGGTCACATTGTTATCAGTCAAATAGTAGTCATTAACAAACTAACTATATGACTCATGAAGCGAGTGAAGAACCAAGTCAATAGCCAACTCCTTTGGGAAAAAAACACCCAACATTCCCAATCTATCAATATGCAACTTCATGTTTATAACATGTGCACACACAAAATTTCCATCTAGTTGTTTGCATGCCAACAAGGCTTAAGTAACCTTGAACTTTTGAAGTTGACAAAAATGTGGGTCGGCAAGAATTAGTGGAGGTAGTGGAGGAAGAGTTCAAGAAGTGTGATTTCCAATTCCACCATTTGAAGAAGGGTAGATTCTTTCACCTTGATCAACTTTTGTAAGATCATCTTCAAAGGGAAAACCTTTTCCAAAAGGATGAGGAAGACCATATATGTCTGAACCCAAAATCTATAAAGGGAGAAAAGAATTCAAGTTAGTTGATTTATATAATCCTTAATTATAAACCCAAAATTTTAAATTAAAACTAGGATCCATATTTTCGGTACAAATTCTGAAGAGGGATGTCGTAATCAAATTCAAATCTATTTTAGGTAGGTAAACATTTACCAATTTCAATTACTTGAAACTCCTAGATCTTTTTAGATTCATTGAACTATTCAATGGCATGTTTAATCTCGATAATGCTCTCACTTTGAGACTGGAATGCTGAGGATCACAAACGAGATGTGAATAACAATGAAAATTAGCTTGGTATTCTCGATGTCATTTCTCACCTAATCAATTTTTCGGTTAACAACACAGGCTCCATTGATCAATGATAATTTACGAGACACCCATTCCCAACACTATTGGTTGCATATTAATGTAACGGTTAACCACATACACTCTATTAACGACCAACAGAGTTGGCAATGGTTAACCGATACACTAATGGGAGTTTAGTGTCCTATCCTACCCGTTCGGCTAACGACCCTGCACTCGTCAAGAGTGCAGTGAGTAAGAATGGATACCCAATGACAGTCATTTTTTAGGCCGCTTCCTTAAACACCCCTTATAGATCAACTTCGTGAATGGGGCTTACTATTGGTAAGATTGACTTATATATATATATATATATGTATATGTATATGTATATGTTGAATCAAAGTTCAATCAGGATTGTTAGATTCTATGCAGACAAACAATTAAGAACATAATAAAGAACATGAGAATGGCTTTTAATATGTCGTATGATTAATGCTTCAACACCTCAGAAGAGCTCAATTAAGAACTTCGACTGTAGACGTGTTTAGGGTTACAAAATAATAAACGTAAAAAATTGTAAGTTCTAATGCATACATGCATGCATATTTATAGTCTAACCCTACTAGAAAATCACGGATGGACAGGCCCTATCCAGATACGAAATACAAGCCCATGACGCAACACAATTAAACTTAACATTCTCCCCCTTTGCGTCAATGGAGCCAAAAGCTCACTTCAGTTGAGCAACAGAGAACTTCTTTACAGATTTAAACAACTTTGGTATGATAGCCAACAGATAATGTCGGAACGTTATGTACCACCACAACATGTCCGTGAAGTTCTTCTTGTCATCATCCGAGTTCTGCTTACACCTATGAATAATGTTGATAATATGCTCCAAGAAGTCTGTTGAAAACAGATGTTTATCAACCAGAGCGAACAGAAATCTGTGAGCTTCACCTTTTGTAAACATCAAAGTGAGATGTGCAGAATTTATTTGGCCCATTTTCATTTTATTCACATCTCGTGGTTTCGGTGTTGGCTTGGTAGTTGGCTTCCTGTTCATCACTTTCGCTATCTCCTGATCCATAGCAGCAACCTCAAGGATGTAAGAAGCCAACATCCTCTTCAAGTGATCTAGTATCGGCTCATATTCTTTCGGATTAGTGAGCAGAATATTATACAAAAGAATCCAGTCGTTTGAATTTAAATTCGGAGGATTTGCTAGAGAAATAATCGACATTGAGTTTGGTGATCCTCGTGTGATTTTGAAATTAACATGTATGAACTTCTCAGCAGGCGAGGGTTTAAGTACCTTGACAGTTATAATCTTCTGTGCACTCCATGTCAAGTATTGTGGTTGACCATACTTCAAATCAAAATCGATTAGCTCACGATCAACTTTTCGATGAGGGAAAGGAACATCAACAGTCAAATCAAAACAATGAAATGTGAATGCCTTTCGTGTTATTGGCATGTCGAACTATGAGTCCTTAGAATTATCACAGTCAAACGATGCTACATGTTCCAACCAGTAAACACTTGGAAACTCTATAGCCTGATTGATAAGTGTCTCTTTTTTCCAAAGGGGAAACAAGGCCTTTTTGCAGTTTAAGGCTTCTTCTTCTTCCTTGTTCCTCATTTCCCTCTCCCCAGCTTCCTTTACAACCTTCAGAGTTTCATCCAAATCTCTGTCACTCTTCTTTCTTTTAAGAGCCTTAACAATGGTCTCTTCAATATCATCATCATGACTATCATTTTCAATTTCTTTCAGCTTAGCTTGAGAACCAGAACCCGAACCTTCATTACCCTTAGGTTTGGTTGTGACATAGACATTCGATTGGGCAGATTCAGTTTTCACAAAAATATTGGCCTTCGGTTGAGCACCATCTCCCCCTTGTTTTGGAGGTACGAATCCCTCCGAAACACCCTTCATCTCGTGTAACAATGCAAGGGCAGGAAGAAGTTTTGTAATGAGATGATTCCTTATGGTCAAAGTAAGGATAGGACCATGAGCACCAATAATGTTGGTCAACATGTCCTTGACATCTGCGGGACAGCTTCTAAAAACAGCCCTCTTAGTTTTCAACAAATAAATCTCCTTTTCGGCTTGAGCAAGCTGAACCTTCTGAACTTCAATAGCCGTTGCTTGTCGGGCAAGTTCTTCCTTCAGAGTACTTTCTTTTGCTATTTCAGCTTGAAGGGATTCCATCCGAGAAGACAGATAATTGAGAAGTGAAGTGTTGTCTGCCTGGATGGAAGAACGAACAACTTCAAACTTTGTTTTCTCCTCTTGAATAGACTTGGAGAATGAATCCACATAAGCTTTCACCTTAGCTGCATTTGTTTCAGCATGCCCCTTGAGTAAGTCGAGAATGATCTGAGTTGTATGCACAATGTCTGCAACATCAGCAGTAGCCTTCTTGCAAGCAGAAGAAGAGTCATTAACAGCTTGTGTGGATTTATCAATGGACTCTGTGTATTTCTCAAGAGCAGTGTCTAAAAAGGATTTTAGCACCATGCCACTAGCAGACTTGTTGTTATCAAGAAGTTTATCCAGTGTCTCATTAATGGGCTGCAAGTGTTGGCGTGTGATGGGAGCATCATCATCTTCATCAGTAGCAGGCTTATAGGGACTATAGAATGTAGAATCAAACTCATCATTACCACCACCGAGACTGGAACCGGAATCAGTGGAGTGGGTAGGATAAAGAGGTTTAGAGGTAACGGGAGGTTCAGTTTCAGTAGGTGCCGCCGTATCAGATACGTTGACTTTTACTATCGGTTCAGGAATGGTAGTGGTGGTTGATTGGGAAATAATGGGAGGTGGTAAGGGGGTTGTTGACATAGGAACCAAAATAACCGGTGATGGTGGTGTTAAGGAAGTTGTTGAAGTTGTTGTTTGAGAGGTGGTAGGTGGGTGAACAGGAGCAACCGAAACTGAAACTGTCTGTTTCGGTGATGGAGGTGGTGTAGGAAGTTTGTCATGAGGAGAGTTTGTTGGAGATGGGGACCGAGGAGGGGTGTTACCTCTCGGTGATTCATGATGAATTTCCTCTTCGTCATCCGCCTCATCTTTTTTTGAACTGGGAGGAGTGGGACCCTTGGATCTTTTTTCCATCTTCTTTATCTTATTTGGTTTAGAAGAATGCCCTTTCTGGGATTTTCTCATCTTGGACTTATCATCATCCGTAGTTTTTTTCTTGGTAGTAGTCTGTTTTCCTCGGTTTCCAGGCTTGTCCACAGCATCCAGGGCAGCCTACTGTTCAACAGATAAGACTCTAGGTTCATTGGGAGGAAGCTTGTGATAAGATGCCATGACTTTACTCTCGATTGTAAGACACCAACACATTGTCTCTGGGATAGAGCCAATGTGAGGGAACTTCGTAGGATCGTAAATTATGATTTTCTTGTTGCGAAATGTGGCAATAGATGTAACTAAGACATCCTTCATGACCGAAATTTCCGAAGAATTAATCGCCCTTCGTGTAATGAGAGTCCAAAATCGACCACACGAAATTTCCGAATGCCTCGTAGAAGAGTTGAGGCTTTGCACCACTTGAGACCAGATAATCGACCCATAGTCGAGATTGATACCATTATAAAGACCACATAGAAGGGTTAGAGATCCATCGCTCCTCTCTGCCAAAATCTTGGTGAAAAGAGTAAGCAATCCATTCCATGGGGACGGTAAGCATGACTTCTTGAATTTTGTAACCGTGATTAGCATGTGAGTATACCCCATCTCATAGAGCATCGAAAACAGTTGAGTAGTAGTGATGAATTCTGGTGAAATCACAGACGCGTCCACTGCAAGGTGAAATAGGGAACAAAATCTTCCTTTTGAAATAGAAGCCTTCTTAGAATGAATTTGAAAGTAGATTCGTTCCTTGTTCTTGTCATATGAGGCAGTAGAGTAAACTTGTGATAGAAGTGACATAGGAACTGCTTCCATATGTTGGGGCTATAACCAAAGGGGATTATTTCAAACACTCAACCACTTGTAGCATATACGAATCATACAGAAACAGATTGAGTTCAATAATCATGTTCTGATTTGGCTTGATGGAGAGCAATGGGGATGAAGCAGTTTGATCGTGAGCCGACGAAGAAGTCGCCATTATTGATGGAATGAAGAAGATGAATAGTTGGGAATCGTCGTGTAGATATAGAGACTTTGTTGCAGGTGAGAGCGACAAATGGAATTAGAATTCATTTCTATACCATTGCCAAGAGAGAGAAAGAGTCATCATCATATTGATGAGATCACTGAAACGTCACCTGAAAAAGCACAACGTGACAGGTTGGTTTCTCCCATGTATACGTCAGCATGTGTGGTTTAAGTAACCGTTCAAAGCCACGCGCCTAAAATCTTATACTCAATCGTCATTTGAAATTCAACGTCCCTCCAAAATAAACAAAAACTGGACCAATCAGCAACCAGAGTTTCGGAAAATAAAAATTTTCGTGCAATAGGGTGACAAACAATAAGAAATAAAGAAACATGTGTATGTGATGTGAGTGATGTCTTATTAGAAGACATGAAGCAGATAATTCCGGGCAAGAATCACTTCCTTCAAAGTCAAGAGAGACTTGAAGTACTTGTGTGGTTTCCCAAGAAAATATGATCAACTGTTTCAAGAGAAACATTGAAAGGCTTCTTTTAGTTTGTAGGCTTAGGGTAGTTTATCTTCAACTGAACATCAATACTTAACATAAGATTGATTGTTGGTAGAAGTACTTGTGAGACCGATGTGGTCTGTTAAACAAGTAGGTTGGATATAATTTATAGTGACTAAAGAAGTGATAGAAATAAAAAAAAAAAGATTAAACTAGATCCTTTTGGGAAGAAAGGTCTTTGTGTGAGACGATTTCATAAAGGACCACACAAAAATAAAAGAGATTTCAATCGGTACATAGTAAGATCTTGAATATAATAATTCACTGTTAATGCATTGTAGGTGTTGGATTTTTGGGTTTCACTCAGCATGTGGTATACGTATCTAAGATCACAAACACAGATGTTATGCAACCATAAACCTCAGTGGTAAGGACCGAGAGTCTCAAGGGTTACAGTGGTGAACCGAAGGTTAATGGAGAATAGAAGAAGGATGGTTTAAAGAACTGAAAGTACCTCTGCTATATAAAAATGACAAAGCAGAAAACTCTTAACTCATATGAGAAGAGTAAAGTAGCTCTTGACTTGAGTTAAATGTAGCGGCCTGATTGGGAAGAAACGATAGGTATACATCGAATCATTAAGTCCTTACTCTTAGTCATAGAGGATTTGGTCAACACGCAGCAACATGCTTCTAGGGACCCTTAACTAGTTCAAAATAAAGAAAATATATATACCAGCTTTGGCTCCAAATGTTTTTGTACTGACATACTTTGGACCTATATAAAAGAACAAGCAAACAAACACACCACACCAACAAAACAAACAAACCATTTTTTTTAGGTTTTGAGATTTTCTGAAAAATAATAAAAACAGAAAGAGAAAATATTTTTGGATTTTTGAAGTTCTGAAATTTTCTGAAAATAATAAAAACAGAAAGAGAAAATATTTTTGGATTTTCGAAGTTTTGAAATTTTCTGAAAAATAATAAAAGCAGAAAGAGAAAATATTTTTGGATTTTTGAAGTTTTGAAATTTTCCGAAAAATAATACAAACAGAAAGAGAAAATATAAAGTAGCATAAAACACCAAAAAGATATGGTTAATAGTATAAACAAAATCTACAACCGAAACCTTATCTTATAATAATGAAGCGAAATAAGTCGAGCGATCGGTTCATTTCGGTTTCCAAAAATTACGAAACCGAGATAGACCGAGCATTCGGTTCATTGTGGTTCCCAAAAAATCCGGAACCGAAATAGACTGATCATTCGCTCTATTTCGCTTGTCTAACTTTTAGAGAGAGATTTGAGGATTCGGTACCGACTCCGTTTCCATCATACCCAAGCCTTGTAATATTTTATTGAAGATCGCTTCAGGCAAGGCTTTAGTGAATATATCTACCAATTGATCAGAGTACTGAACGAAATGCACTTCCACGTTCCCATCTTGTACATGGTCCTTGATAAAATGATATCTTAGTGCTATATGCTTTTTCTTTAAGTGTTGCACTGGATTGTGACATATTCTTATTGCACTTTCGAAGTCACAATAGAGAGGAATCTTCTTCATACTCAGCCCGTAATCTCTTAGCTGACTTTGAATCCATATTACTTGTGAAGTACAAGATGCATCAGCTATATACTCAGCTTTGGCTGTTGAAAGTGGCACACAGGTTTGCTTCTTGGACTGCCAGCTAACAAGTTTACCGTCAAGGAACTGACATCCACCTGTAGTGCTCTTTCGGTCTAGACCACATCCTACAAGATCAGCATCAGAAAAGGCTTGAATGAAAAATCCAGATCTAGCAGGGTACCAGAGACCGATAGATGAGGTTCACCTTAGGTAACGGAAAATATTTTTCACAGCTACCATGTGAGGTTCTCTTGGATTAGCTTGAAACCTAGCACAATAACAAACAACAAACATTATGTCTGGTCTACTAGCTGTTAGATACATAAAGGACCCTATCATTTGTCGATATAGTGTTATTTCAACAACATGTTTTTCTGGAGAAGGTGTTAACTTAGTTCCAAACGACATAAGAACCTTCACTTTTTAATCTCCCATCATATCGAATTTCGCCAGAAAGTTCTTTGTATAAGCCTCCTGGTTGATAAAGATACCTTCTTGGTGCTTGCTTCAAACCATATACAGCTTTATCCAACACATAACAATGATCAGGAAATTTCTCGTTCACAAACCCGGGAGGTTGCTCAACATATAGCGTTTCTTCTAGTTCTCCATTTAGGAAAGCGCATTTCACATCCATTTGGAAGACTTCGAAGTTTTTATGAGCATCATATGCCAAAAAGATTATAATAGATTCCAACCTTGATACAGGAGCGAAGGTTTCCTCATAGTCTATTCCTTCCTCTTGGAAATATCCTTTTACAACCAACCGAGCATTGTTTCTAATATCATTCCCCTCTTTGTCCAATTTATTCCTGAAGACCCATTTCAAGCAATCAACTGAAGCATCCTTTGGTGTGGGAATCAGCCTCCAAGCTCAATTGCGTTTGAACTCATGGAGCTCATCTTGCATTGCTTGAACCCAATCATAATGATCAAGTGCATCTTTAATTGTTTTCGGCTCGACTTTGGAGATAAATGAATTAAACGTACAGAATTCAACTTTAGAGACTAGTGCAGTTTTTTTTGCTTTCAACTGAGAACGAGTAAGAACTTTCTCAAATGAATCTCAAGTTATTTGATCTTTGGGATGATCCTTGGTCCATTTTACTAAAGGAGGATAATTTGGGTCATAGGCTGGATCCAACTCTGCGTTTACTTCCTCTTCAAGTTCTGATTGATCACCTTCTTCAGTTGCATTCCCTTTCTCCCCCTCGACTGGCGAAGTGTAACCTTTGTGAGAATAAGAGTTTTCATCCTCAGTAGGAGTTGGATTTCCCCCCTCGATTGGACTACTCTTGGGTGGGTTTGACACTGTATGTTCACCCTCTCCTGTACCTTTATGAGTTGGGGATGGAATTGGATTCTCCCCCGTGAGAGATATTTTGGTTGTCTTTGGTGCTGATGAACCCTCCCTCTTGAACAATGAGCCACTGTTTGGAGAGTCAGTGGAGGGTTGACTACCTGTTGGTTTAGGAGGTTCAGTTTCTATGTCTTTGGCAGCTTCATCTATAATCCTTTTGAGATTTTCGATTTTGTTGTCTGCCGCTTTCGCTTCGGAGTGTACTGCTTTCTCTGCTTCATCAAATAACCGAATGTACTCTTCAAACAAGTTAGATTTAGGAACCGAGATTTGTCCTGATTCAGGAAAAATTTCCCCCAAGTCATTTTCGCTCCTTTGAACTTTCTTCATGTAATTATCATCAAAGGTTACACAATAATTTTATTCAATTTGTTTGGAACGTTTGTTTAACACTCTATATGTTTTGATGTTAGTGAGTAACCCAGAAAGATTCCCTCATCAGCTTTGACATCAAACTTATTTCGGTTCTCTTTAGAATTGAAAATAAAGAACCTTGAACCGAATATGTGGAAAAATTTGACATTGGGCTTTCGATTGTTTAAGATCTCATATAGAGTGATTGAGAATCTTTTGTTGATCAAGGATTGATTCTGAGTCTAGCACGCAGTTGCAATGACATCAACCCAGAAGTATAACGGAAGAGAAGTGGAGCTTAGCATGGTTCTGGCTGCCTCACATAAAGAACAGTTTCGTCTTTCAACAATCCTATTCTGTTGTGGTGTATAAGGAGCTGAAAAGTTGTGAGTTGTCCCCTTGTCAGCCAGAAAGTCCTCAAATTCTTTATTTTTGAATTACAGCCCATTGTCGATTCTTATATTCCTCATTGTCTTTCTCAACTATACTGCAACTTGCTTGATAAACACCTTCAACTTGGGTGTGGTATTTGATTTCTGTTTGAGAAAGAAAACCCAGGTGAAGCTTGAAAAATCATTTACAATGACAAGAATAAACTTACTACCACCGAAGCTTTCGATAGCCGAAGGTCCACATAAGTCAATGAGTAGAAGTTCGAGAGCTTCAACAATCTTTGTATTGATTCGTGTAGGATGGTTCTTTCTGCTCTGTTTTCCCATCTCATATGCTGCACACAGATGTTGCTTATCAAACTTGAGAAGAGTAAGACCTCGAACATGATCACCAAGCACCAACTTATTAATGTCTTTGAAGTTCAGGTGCAATAGGCGTCGATGCCATAACCAGCTTTCATCATTATTCGCCTTGGAAAGGAGACATATAGCTGGTTTTCCTCGAATTGGGTTGAAATTTAAAGGATACATCTATCCCTTGCATTTAGACTTCAACAAAACCTTTTTAGAATGCTTCTAAATTATCTCAGATCCCTGATCATCAAATGAAACCTTCAAACCTGTGCCCACCACTAATTGTGACACACTAATGAGATTATGTTGCAATCCTTCCACATACGCAACTTTTCGAATTGAGAAGTCTCTGTAGGTTATCATCCCATATCCTTTGATTGTTCCATACGATTTATTGCCATACTTCACAGATCCACCATCTTTAACGGATCGAAACTCCCTCAGCTCTTCCTTCCTTTCTGTCATGTGACACAAGCATCCATTGTCTATATACCATTCATCATCAAACTGCTCGTCATGTATCACCTGCAAATTTAAGCAGATTTAGGAACCCAAAGCTTCTTGGGTCCTTGTGAGTTTTTCATAGGAAAAAGGAATTGCAGTAGAAATATCAACCAAATATATATGTTTTACCAGAGTGGATTGATCTTTTCTTTTGATGGTAAACACCTTGATTTTATTTTTATCTTGTTTAAGCTTTGGTGTATTAATTGGTGTATTGTTAAATGGTATTGGTGTTTTCTTATGAATCATAGGGTTAGCTGAGTTTTTCTTATGATGAATCTCAAAATTAAGCTCTCCCTTTCCTTTGAAATTCTTTACTAAATTTGATTTGCTGGAAAGACCGAAACTTGACTTTCAGTTATGAGAGCTAGTTTGGGGACCGAAATTTGATGTTCGGTTCTGAGAGCTGGTTTGGGGACCGAAACTTAACTTTCGGTTCTGAGATTTGGAATAATAGGAATTTGGGCTGAAATATTGTTTTCCCTTCATTTTTTCTTTTATCACTTGATTCTTCCTTTGGAGGAACATAGTTGGGATTTTGAGATTGCCAATGACGTTTCACTCATTCAGATTCTTCATATATCTCTGATTTCTTAAGAGTTTCTGTTCAGCTAACTCCTTTTGCGATTTGTGGATATTGAAGCTAGCCTTTGGCTTCTCCTTTTGATTTTTGGTTATCTTAGTTGGAACTCTGGGTTCTTTCATTGATTCTTCAGAGATTTCCTTGGTTCCACTTGTGCTTGGTTTGTCGAAACTCGAGGGTTTGTTGATGGGTTCAACAACATATCTTCCTTTATCCCTCCATGAAGTTTGCTCAGATAAGCCTACGGTTTCATCTGCGTTGTCAATAGGAGCTGACCAAAAGTAATCGTCACATCCTTCAGCGTTGTCTTTGTCGACCAGGATTTTTAACTCTTTCGTTTGTTTTGCAGTGACACCCGTAACTGCATACACCTGATTCGACACTATTTGAACTTTTTTTATAGACCATATCTTTCTCTTTGAGTTTCTGTGGCTTTTCTTTTGACAGGCGAGCGAATTCAACCGAATTTTCAGATATGAGAGGTTTCTCATTTTTGGTTTCACTCTTCATAAACTCAGAGCAATCGACCACGTCTTCCACTGAGATTTCGCTCATCTCACTTTCCGCATCAAATTCGGACGTATTATCTAAGTTCATTTTATTTTCTGAAATTATTTTGACGTTTGACGATTCAAAAGATCGAATAGTTTCATACTTAATTGTAACCTATCATTTTCATCCAAAAGATTTTTGTGCATACATTTATGTTCCTTAGAATCGATGAAGGTTTCTATCTTGTCCAGTCCAATTTTGTAAAAAATTGATGTCTCTTCTGACGAAACTATTGATTCACACTCAGCAATGACCTCATCCTCCTTAAATTCAAGGAAGGGTAAGATCATCTTATGAATCTTCTTCCTTATCTCACAACTTAAATGCAATTGTGCAATATTGGTATATAAGCGCTTAGCAATTAAACAAAAAACATTCCTTTGTTTTAAAAACTTTAAATTGTCTCTTTGCAAATAAATACTTTCATCCCTAGCTCTATTTAATTCCGCCTCCTTCAACTCAATCCACATCCTTCTCTCCTCACTTTTTGAAGATACCCTGCTGAGTTAGTCAGTTAGGTTAGAATTCGCTAAGCGAGTTTGCATGAGTCTACCACTTAAGTTAGAAATTTTGAATTTTAATTCTTTTAATTCTTCTTCTTAATGTGTTACTGGAACTTTAAGTGATTCAAGGATAGATTGTACCTTTTTGATCAGCCGATCGCAATCATTGATCTTCTCACTCACATGCTTGGTTGCAAAACACTTGTTCTCAGTCAGGTTCGGTTCCTCACTTGCACTTTCGGTTGATGAACCAGCTGTGAGCATTAAACACCTTCCAGTCGCATCTACTTCCTTTGCCACATAAGCCCTTCCATGAGTGGGCTTTCTCACCTCTTCATCTTCAGAGTCAGTTGACCAAACTTCAATGCCATCGAACTCATCTTCATCTGCATTCTCCTGCACAATCAAGGCATTCATAGAACCATTAGTAGCTTTCTTTTTCTTGATTTCTTCCAACTGGCACATATAATACGCCTCATCATCTTCACCATCTCTTTTCTCAGCCATTTTCCTTAGCATGCAGTCTTTGGCAAAATGATTATTGTCGTGACAGTAATTGCAGTCAAACCCAGAGTCTCCCGCAAGCTTGCTCTCCTTCTTGTCTTCATCCTTTTGAGAAGAATTTTTCGCTTCATCCTTCACCTTATCAGAGATGTAACTTCCCTGCCAGTTTCGGTTCTTGTTGGCAGAAAATTTTCTTCGTGCAAACTTCTTTGGATTGGTAACCATCAAAGCGTATTCCTCGCTTGTAAGGTAACATTCTTACATATCAGACTCTTCTTCTTCTTCTGCAATGCTTTTTCCTTTTAGGACAAGGGCCAGCGATCCTACACCTGAAATTGCCTTTGCATCTTTGGTCACTACATTTTCATGGGACATAAGTATTCCCACAAGTTTTTCTAGTGAGTAAGATTTAAACTGTTCATGTGCTTTTACGGTTGAGACCACTACCATCCATTATGGTCTGAGACGATTCATGAAAATCACCTTCTTCTCGATCAACTTTCTTTCTATTCCGTGCTTGATCATCTTACTTAAGAGATAATTGAACCGATCGAAAGTTTGTATAAGTTTTTCTTCTGGTTTCTGATCGAAAACTGCAAATTCTGACAGCAACAAGGTTTCAATGGAGTGTTCCAGATCTTCATCGGTTGAATAAAGTTATTTCAACCTATCCCAGATTTCTTTAGTCGTCGTGCATGAACCAAAAAACTAAAAAGTGTCATATTGCAAGGCGAATGTTATCATTCTCATTGCCTTCACATTACACAACAACTTGTCTTTCTCGTCCTGTGGCATCTTCTCTACATCCGCCATCAGCTTCTTATATTCCTTTTAGGACTTAACAGTTGTGTTTGTTCCTGAGTGAAAAAATGGCCCAATCGTAATAGCTTCCAAGATGAGATAGCCATTGTCTTCAGATCCAACCACGTAATCTTCAAAGTGATGCGCCCGTACTTCATCGTCTTGAGTGTAAAGAATGGGAATTCTGGTAGTGGATCCAATGCTCTTTGAGATGCTGATGGGATTTGTTTGAGAATCTTCATGAGACATAGTGAGCTGCTAGACTTAAGTCTGTAAACTTGAGATTAGGGTTTTATCAGAAACAAAGTTACCGTCGATATGAAGAAGATGGCTTCTATTTATACGATAAACGCAGAAACCCTAGAGTTTTATGAATACAGAAGTATTGTGTATTGATTACACAATCTCCTGCTCTGATACCAATTGTTGAGATTAAAACCCTAATTGAAATTTGATGAACAAGATGCGGAAAATAAGAACAAAGAAAAGTATGACGATTATGTCGAATGATCACTCGATTTATTCAAATATGATGAATAAATTACACTTTCAGCATAGAATAAAGAATCTAACACTACATAACAAACCTCATAATGTGGTGGGTACCTTTTGCCTCACTCTTAACCCTAATAAGGAATAATACATGACTATTTATAGGGAAAAGACAAGTCTTGGGCTTTTAATCTACACTTCATCAAAGGGGCCCATTTCCATCATCCATGGAGTGCTTTGAAACCCTACAAATTTCAAAAGGTCAACATAAAAATGTTGGTGAGTTCATAACCATGTTCTGAGAAAATGATTTCTATAACTTGTAATCACAAGAAAATCCTGTATTTTCTTAAAATAGTTTAGTGTGTTTGTGTCCGATCTGGTATGAATGCATGTGTGATTTTGTTTAGTAGAATCCCTAAAAGTAAGTGAAGAAATGTAAAGAGGATGTCCCCAGACAACCCTATGTTGTCTGTAAAAGTGAATGTTGTCGTACCAACCCCCGAGGTTGAGTACTAGTGCGAGTATGTTCTTGAGTAAACCAAAGAGAAAAGAGAATGGTCTCCCGTAAATTTCATAATGTTAATTCCTCTAAGTGAGTTCTTATAACCATACTAATTAATGACAATTTCGCCTATCTTGGCGTTGTTAAACACCGACGGATAATAGAATAAGGTTTTCATCACCCTAGATTGGTGTAGTCTAACTGTAGCAAAGACCTCAGGTGTGGGGTGTCATCCCCGTATAGATCTATACACAAATCCTACCCTCTCCCTCTAAGAGACTGTTGTTATAACAACAGGCTACGATCATACACTCAATAGGTGTCAACCGACATGTCTCACTAGATCCTTAATTGAATTTACGCGAAGAGAAATATATAGAATTGATTCCAGGCCCATTGAACCATGTAATCGAACCACGAAGGCTCGCTAAACATATAAGTCGATTTCCAGGCCCGAAAGGAACAATATTATATAACATGGGCCCAAAATATATGTTAAAGGACAATAGAGGCCCATTTCACATGTAAGGTATTTAGGGGCCCAAATAGCATGTAAATAGTATCTAAGGTCCGACGTGCATGTTAATGGGTCAATGAGGCCCAACAAAACATATAAATAGTATTTAGGACCTATCAAGCATGTAAGTGGGCCATTAAGGCCTAATAGCATGAGAACGACAAGAATTAGCCCGTTTGGTATTTATTTTGCTAGTATTAGCTCAATTATTTACTAAAATAGCACAAAAACCCCACTTTTTGTAAAAAAATCATTTTGGCCCATAAAAACAAAATTTTACAATTTAGACCAAATCTTAGTAAAAATAACATTTTTGGCCCCATTTTGGACAAAACTTGTATTTAAGACTAGTTTTTCATAAAATAACATTTTTAACTTATTTTTGTTAAAAATATCATTTTTGGCTTGATTTTTTTAGAAAATATACATTTTCTGCCCATTTATAGAAAATTTCATCTTTTTGGCCCAAATGTATAATTTCGCAACTATGACCCCTTTTATAAAAAATTTACATTTTTCACACAACATTCTTCAAAATTACATTTTAACCCACAAAAGACCAAAAATTTCCATTTTTAGGCCCAAAATGGTGAGAAGCCCAATAAAGCCCGTGTATGAAAATAAATACATTTTTGGTCCCTATAAGGTCTCAAATGTCGAGTTTAGCCATTGTTTTGCAAAAATTTCCGTTTGAACTACATACTAGCCGAGAGTTACATAAACAACCTATATTTTGTCATTTTTGTCATTTTTAGCCCCTCTCATGAAGTTTTCTTGGATTCAAATATTCTTGATGTAATTTAATCCATTTTCTTGTGAGATATTGTTGAAAAGAGTGTTAGGCTATACCAATATCATCATCTTTATAGTAGATCTTTTATTTCATGAAGTTTACAACACCTAAACACATATGTACCCAAAGAAAACACACAAATCATGCATACACATTTGGATCTACACAAAACAACTTGTATTCTCCCTTAAAACCTAGTAAAACTAAAAAATAGGGGGTATGAACTCACTTTGGGTTGTTGTTCTCGGTTTGATGAAGGGTTTGAAGAAGCTGTTCGATCCTAAATGATACCTTAAGGAGATTTTCGAAATCTATGAAGTTCAAGAGCATAGATCATGAAAACGATGTGCGTTAGGAAGACATTTTTTATGTAATCTTGAAGTTAAACCATAGGTTTAAACAAGAACTTACCATGAGTGATGAACTTTGTTCAAGTTCTCTTCATCTTCCACCAGGCACCCTCAATATTTTGGAGATATGGGAAGAGATTTCTTGATGTTCTTGAGAGCTTTTTGGTGGAGTTGCAATGAAAGAAAATGAGGGTGGTGGGGGAAATCATCAGCCGAGACTAGAAGAAGAGAGGGGAGAAATATTAGTGGCTATTACATGGTGGTTAACAACCTTGGACCTAGAAACACGGGGGTTAAATGCATAGATTAACATTGTACAATAATGATGTGTCAAGTTATTAATAATCTCATCATTTTTTTATATAAAAACCGAGAATAGAAGGGAGGGAAAAAGAAAATAGACCTTGGGCTTCAATTTGGTTCATGAATAAGAATTTGAAGCCCAAAAATAAGTTTTTCGGCCCATTAGGGCCCAATAGGAGCTTACGGTCCAAAAGCAGCCCATGAATATAGTTTACGACCCATTAGGGCTTATGAAACCATCTATTGTCCATCATGGCCAATTAGGGATAAAATGAATCATTCTAGGCCCATATAGCCCAAAATACTTTAGTTTCATGGCTTGGGTCCAATTAGAGTCCAAATTGGGTTCCTTGTCCGAAAATGGTCAAATTGAAAGTTTATTGGTCCATTAGGCCTAAGAAGAGGATCCTAGTCCATAATAAACTTGAACCAGGTTTTTTAGAGCTTTTGAGCCCATATTCGAATAGATGAGATGTATTGTATTAGGCTTTTGAACTTCAATTAGGAGTTTAGATTCAAATGGATGGTTTCATGTTAGCATATAGCAGGATATTCACTTAGACTACAAATCTTACAACAGCTGATGATTACATGAGAATAGAATCTCCTTGCTAAAATGCTACTTGTAATAATATCCAATTCTGGTCATTTGAATGCCCTATGCATTTGGAAAATTTAGAACACATAAATATTATAGTATATGCAATTGACCCTATACCCGAAGCATATAGGATACGATCCATAAGGTTTCACATAAAGACGTGATACTTTAGCAGTCTATTGCTATAATATTTCCATATATAGAATTTCCTTTTGTCGAATCTTTTCAACATAACATTCATATATATTTTTGACTAAGCTTGATTAAAATCTCAATCTGATCTTTTAGAATTGAAATGAATTATGAATTTCTCTCCCTTAATTATAGCAAAACAACTTTTCAAACCCTACATCTTTGCGATTTGAAACTTTTGTTTTCTATAATTAACATTGCTAAGTTTCAACACTTACCATAATAATTATGCACCCACTAGCATAATAATTATTATCTTACTAGCATAATACTTATGCTCCCACTAGCTTTGATATGTACCTAGAAATCAGTTGGACTTCTAGAAATCAATACTTATTGACTTCCTTACCAAAGTTCAGATTTCTGATATGAGATGCTTCAATAAGACTTTATCTATGCTTCTCAAACTTATACACCCTTCCTTAGATAGCTCACATGTTTGTCTAAACAATTTTCAAACTTACATAAATAAGTCTCAAATGTTTAGAACTTTTTCCATGTCTCACAATTCAAAATATGAAGAGGGATGTCGTAATCATAATCGAATTTGAGAATGCAGATATCACAAATGCTATCTCCTTATAATCTATTTAGTGAAAGCGTTTCCTCACAATCATTTTCATGAATTGGAGAGAAGCCTTATGACACTTAGATTTTATGGTGTATGCATTCCTATCCATGTGAATTTTTCATAAACATAATCATAAAATAAGATTAATGACAAACCGAAACTCATATGGATTGAACATGTTCAATCTTAATTTCTTTCCACCTGGCAGGTCAAGGGCCTACCATTTCTTCCAAGTTGTTATGTAAACAATTGAAAACTCATAGAACTCACATGCATAGTCAACTTAACTGAAATGGGCACAGAATCAAGAATATTTCAACATGATAGGTTATAAACCTCAAGTCGTGAGCTAGTAATTAACAATAGGTTTACTCTTGATTAGTTCTTGAAACTTTTCAAGCTCTTTAAGACTCTCACCGACCTCTTCACATATAAGATTCTCTTGTCGAGAAACATTCTTGACAAAAAAATATTCAAGAGTTAGTTAGGTTTCTTATCAAGAAAAAACTTAACACAATTGGTCTTAGCTGCTCTTTGTTAAGTCCAAAACATCACAACTTACCAATTTCAAATGTACAATAGTAGAAAACATTTTACTATACATTGGATAAGTGTTATAAACCTTTCTTAATATTATGTCACTCAAGGATTGATCTTGGAGAATGACTCTAAGACTCAATTTGGAACGAAGTATGATTCACCTTTTTGATTTAACCATTTCAACGATTCACGATTCCTCTTCTTAGGCATATAAATGCACTAAGATGAACTTAGAGGATCAATTGTGATATGGTTTCATAATCACTAAGATAATCATAAAACACGATACTGAAGTACGCTCCCTTCTTTTCAGATTGTAGAAACTTTTATCTTTCTGCCTAATTTGATTCTTCTCATTCATTCTGCTATACATTTAAACTTCAATGATTCAAAATTATAATTAAACTTGTGAGCATAACCATATTTACTAAAGAAATAGTAAATCATGATGAATACTCTTATCGATCTTTGTGGTGGACCTGACCAACGCACAACCAAGTGTACCCGATCACCTAATCCTTCACTTGACTCACATATACATGCGAACATGGAATTAGTCTTAATTTTCCAAAGATGAAAATTCTCATTCATCATACAATACAAGTTACATGATTCCAAGTTTTTGTCTAATTAAAACTTGGGTGATGAGAATCTTTCCTTGTTTGGTAAATTTTGACACTACCACAAACGAAAGAATCAAATACATTTGCTAGAAACATACAAATATCAATTTTCACAAATGTCATTGCAAGGAGATGTCATATAAAATAAAAATAAAAATTTTATTTATTTATAAAATACGGAAAAAACTTTTCCTTACTATGCAGTTACAATTGAAAACTAAATTAGAAAATATTTCCTAAGCAATCATAACTCCTAAGCAGCAGCTCAAAAAATCTGATCTGCGACCAGATTCAACTTTCTCTTCCTTTAAGCTTCTTTTCTTTTCTTCGATCCGAAAAAACATAAAAAATGTAATTTCATTACATCATGTACTAAGAGTCTCCAAATAGGAACTTAATAGAGTTAGATAGTGGACTTACCTGAAGTAGAGTCAAAGTTTTTGAATTTACATTCTCTTAGATCTTTTAGGTAGTAAGGGCAGCTTCGCTTCTAATGTCCCTTAGAATAGCAGTAGAAACAAGTGGACTCTTTGGCATTTGCACATGGAACTATCTCAGAACTGGTTTTTCTCTGATGGTCAAATGTTTTTACCATAGCCAATTCCCTTCCCATGGGAGAAGGGATCTTTTTTGGACTATCTATGTCATTGCCTATGTCCTTGGTAGCTTGGGAAGTAGATATTCCAATCAAATTTGCATTACCAGTGCGCCAAATCATTACTGATTCAGAAACAATTAGCAAATATGTAAGATTGATAAGGGACATGTCGTGGTCTGTCATACAGTAATCTTTAATGAACTCACCATATGACATAGGAAGTGATTGAAGAACCAAGTCAACAACCAACTTCCTCGATACAACGACACCTAATGTTCCCATCGTGTCAATGTGTGAATTAATCTCCAAGACATGTGCACATACAGACCTTCCATCATGGTGTTTGCTTGCCAATAGGGCTTGAGTGACCTTGAACTTTTCAAGTCATTGAATGTGTGGGTTAGGGAGAATTATTGGAGGAGGTGGAGGAAGTGAAGTGCCACTACAACACAAAGAATGGATTAATCTTTCACCTTGATCATCTTGTGGAATATCGTATTCATGTGGAAAGCTTTTTCAAATGATTTGGGAATACCATTGTTGTCTGAACTAGACATCTACAAGGGATAAATTCAAGTTGGTTGATTTAAGTCCTCAATATAACACCCAAATGAAATATTAAGGCTAGGACCCAACACAATATTTTACAATTCAGAAGAGGGATACCGTAATCCAATTGCAAAATATTTGAAGGTAGGTAAACGATGGTTTATTAATTTCCACCATGAAGAGAAAAGAAGAATTTTAGGTTTTAAATTAATTGAAATTCCTAGATTCTTTGATATTAATTGAACTTTTCAATGACATTTTTAAATCTCAATTATGCCCTTAAAGTTTATGATTGATACGCCGATGATCACAAACAAGGTGTGAATAACCATGCAAATTATCTTGGTACACTTAATGTTACAAATCACCAATTCAATGTGTCGGTTAACCACACACACTCCATTGATCTATGATTAACATCAAGCTACCCATTTCCATCCTTCATTAATCCTAGATTAGTGTGTCAGTTAACCACACATGCTCCACTAACAACTAATAAGGCGTAATGTGCAATTTCATGGGTTAGCATCAAATTCACATTTTTCCTAAGTAACTAAAATTGGTAATTTATAAAAGTATTTAGATACTTGGTATTCTATTATACTTTTAATGAGAATTAATGTCCTATCCTACCCGTTCGGCTAACAACCCTCCACCAATCAACGAAGTGGTGGGTGAGAGTGGACACCCCTTAAACCACCATTTTATAGGCAATAACCTTATACCCCTCCTTATAGATTGGCTTCGGAATGAGGCCTACTAACTGGAAGACTGACTTTTCTTATACATACATATATATATATATATATATATATATATATATATATATATATATATATATATATATATATATATATATATATATAGAAGTAGTAACTTGTAATATTATAATAGTATAAGGGTCTATTTTAAACTTTTAAAATACTAGATGGTTTAATCCTTAAAAATTTATACTCTTAATTAAAATTAAACCATATCATTTTGGAATTATTAATTATTTTGTTAAACCGGCATATCTAATCTACTACTAAGCTAACAACACATATTTCACCTATGTCCACGACATGACTTGAACCCTCGACCTCAAAGAGGGAGGGCACCACCTGATACCGCTAGGCTACAAGCTCTTTGGTTATTAATTCTATTTTAATTAAACACTTTAATTAATTTAATGAAGTCCTTAAAGTGTAATTTGAACTATTCAACAACATCAAGGTTCTAAATAAAAAATTCAAGATTAAAAACTAGTTAATTAAAATTTTTAGTTTATGAACCCCAAGAGTTACATCTTTTAATTACAAGAGTTTCTAAATTTGATATTTTTCAAATACCAAAACTTGAGGGCAAGGTATGTGATGTGTGTGAAACAAACTAGTTTTAATCCTACTAACTTAGACACAAAATAAACACACGAAAGGCAGTGTGCCTATCGATTAGTAATATAGTTCAAGCAAGTAGGGTATCGAACACAAGGAACAGTAAACAATTAAAATAAATGCTAATATTATCTAAATAAAACAAATAACAAAAAGGGGGTTTTCTCTAGTTTTACAAGACTAGAAACTTAATTAGAATAACCAACACACAAATTAACTAACTAGCAACTAAAACAGTTAATCACCAACTAAAATCAATAGTAAAGAGGACTTCTGTTTAGGTACGACTCATTTGTTCCCATGGATGATTTTAATGTATCAGATTAATTCTTCATTGGCTACCGATTAAGATAATTAGGTTCATGTTCGCTATTACTAATCCTTAGGAAACAAATTAACTCAAGCAGTGGCCAGTTGTCTAAATCAACGGATTTCCTAGTTATTGATTCGGGTTAAATAAGACTTGTTATAGTTAATCAAATTGGTGATTCAATTAACCTCTTGTTGATGGTTTATCACACAAGCTCACACATTAACTTACCTATCTTCAAGTTAATTCTAGTTTCACATTCGTTATTCCTAGACATACAACTATGTGGTCACGTAAATCATATGAAATTAGCAACTAAGAGATGTTCATACAACTTAATTACTAATTTATTGACAGAAGAATAGTTATTGTTAACACATAAGGTTCTTTAACAAGCTTAATAAAACATAATCACCAATTAAAATTAATCCTAATCAAATAATCAATCCATGTTCACAAATTCATCTACCTAAACAGAAGTTATGAGTTTTTAGCTCATGATTACAACATAAACAAGCACAAAAACGAAATCAATTGGTAAAAACATAGTTCAAAATAGAGATTAGGTAAGAATAAACTTGATTTTGACTTGATTCTCCTTAAAATTGAATGTAGGGTTGATTCCCTTGCTTCCCACGCTCCAACAACACCTTTAGTCGACAATTGGCCTCCAAGGGTTCATCTATATGCTAGGGTATCGATCTAAAAGTCCCTTTATATAGATTTTTACAAAACAGAGGCTACTCGGCGAGTCCAGTGACCTACTCGGCGAGTCCGTCACTTAAAACCCGTGTACGGCAAGTCAGCGCGTCCAGAATCGTGAAAGTTCGATACAACTCACCGAGTAATCAACCCTACTCGCCGAGTACATTTCGAATCAGCATTTTCTCAAAACACGAAAGTCGTCCGAAACTGTGTCTAATTTTCAGAACATTTTGAATCTTGTCAATCGGAGTTACTTTTCATGAGATATGGCCAAAACACTGACGAGGGGTCAAGCTATCCAGCAACATCCTTCTTTCTTTAAAATCCAAGATCCAAGCGTCCAATCGCTAGTTCCGCTTCCTTTTCCATCCGCGCATGTCATAATTGCTAAAAAATGAAATTCTAAACTAATTAAACACCTTTTGTTCATTAAATGAGATAAAATCAACATAAAGTATTAAGATAATGCATGAATTTTATAACTAAATATGCCCATATCAGTATGGAAGACTTTAAAGAACATTTATATCATTATTTTAACAAGTAAAACATTATCGTATAATTTAACTATGATCTAGTTAAACTCATAAGTCAAGAAAATTCATATCAACAATTTACAAGAAATTAGCCTATCATATAAACTAATACATATCTTGAAATTTTGACAATTATATTTTGATTGGAAGAGGATCATCATTACCAAATCAAAAAAATAAAATTTGTTATGATTACAAAATAGTTCGTGGTAATGATCCTAGTCCAATTCTGGCCAAAAACTCAAAATTCTGCAACCAGAAGCACCTACTCGACGATTGCATGAACCTGACTTGTCGAGTTGCCCTTTTACTGAGTGGAATTCATCGAGTCAGCTAGTGGACTAGGCGAGTTCATCAGTCAGAGGCCAGATATCGATTTTTTGACAACTTTGAAAATTAATAAGCATCAAATATAACAGAAAACAATCCTAGGATCTGATATCATTGTTGGGTTTTG
This sequence comes from Lactuca saligna, assembly GCF_052625555.1. Classification (NCBI taxonomy): domain Eukaryota; kingdom Viridiplantae; phylum Streptophyta; class Magnoliopsida; order Asterales; family Asteraceae; genus Lactuca; species Lactuca saligna. The sequence goes on along the minus strand of NC_136422.1, from coordinate 134,852,709 downwards.
TATAATACAACATCCTATGGTGCACATATTGTTGGATTAGGTGTCTAAGTTCATAACTATTCATGGAATGTACTTGATCCGGTTAGCATGGTCCATTTGGGTTGCATGGCATTGCAACATTTGGATAGACTAAATGAGAGAAATAACACTAATGGTTTATTAATATATTATAAGTTCAAATATATTAATAATATTATTTAATTAGTATTGATCAAGAATTCATATAGAACTAATTAAGTGATCAAAAAGAGACTAATTAAATATATGGGGTTGATTGTCTAAATCATCTATTCTTGTATAGTTGGGCTAATGATCCATGGTTTGTATGGATTGGGTTAAAACCTAAAGGGTGCTCCATGGATAGTCCATGGAGGTTACAAACCCATGGATCATGGAGTGTGCAAAGCCATGACAATTAGGGTTTACATGGTGTAAGCCAACTTGTGCCATAGCTATATAAAGGCCCATATGCAAGCAAAATCGGCACTACTTGTACAAGATAGAGGGATAGCTGATTTTAGAGTGTAACTGTACTTATATCAAGGTTATTCCAAGTTTTTCTAGTGTTGTGTGATACATTTGAGGCATCACACTTGAGGTGCTAGGCTCACAAGGTTCTCAAGGAAACCAAACTACAAAAAGGTATGTTCTTCTTCTAGAATTTATGTTCAAAAGTTTCCTACGCTATGCTAGATAGGTTAAGAACATTGGAAAATCATTTTTGCATGTATCTTAGTAAAACATAGATCCAAGGTTTCTAGGGTTGCATGTACACCTTAGGAGTGTTAGAATGTTCAAAACCCTTATGTGGTATCAGAGCCTCGGCTTGTGTATTTGATACATGATGCAAACTTGTTAAGAAAATCAAAAAAACTTTTTTTTTGCCTGGGTAAACTCGTCGAGTCCACGGGGGGACTCGATGAGTCCATGCCTTTCTTCAACCAACTCAACGAGTCAGTTCATGCACTCGATGAGTTGGCTTGTCAGAGTGCAGTTTTTTGACTTTTTCTCCTGGAAATGGATTAGAAACATTACCCTAAACTGTTTTAATGTTGTAAAACTTGTTTTAGATGGTGTAATGGTGGTGCTAATCTATTTTCAATGGCTAATATCATAATTTCAAGTTTTGTATGGTTTATTTATGATTCTTGAAAATGTTGATATGAACATTCATGAACTTATGAGTTTGGAAGATCATAGGAATTATTTGTAACTTGCTTGATAGTTTAATTCTTGATCTTGATGTGTTTAAATGGAATCCATAATTTTTCCTCAAGTTATGGATTACTAAAAGTCACACTTTTAAAGTCCATTATTAAACACATAGGTTACATAAAATGAAAAGTCTCTCATTTTAATAAATCATTAACTCATAAGTTATGATAGATGAAAAGTTTTGAAAGTTTCAAAACTTGCCGTCAAATTTTGGAACATGTAAAGTCACTTTAAAAACTTTAGTTCCAAACCCTTAGAATTTTAAAAGTTAAAATTTAACCCTTATACTTTATAACATTATAAGTTAATTATATATATATATATATATATATATATATATATATATATATATATATATATATATATATATATATATATATATATATATATATATATAAGAACAAAATTCGTTTTTATCGTTAGTAGGCCTCATTCACGAAGCCGGTCTATAAGGGGGGGGGGGGGGTATAAGATTGTTGCCTATAAAATAGCAGCTTAATGGGTGTCTACTCTCACCCACCACTTCCTTGACTGGTGGAGGGTCGTTAGCCGAATGGGTAGGTCAATGACTTTAATCCTCATTAAAAGTATAATGATACTAAAGTAACTAAATGTTTTATAAATTCCCAATCTTAGTTACATTAGGAAAATGTGAATAAGATCCTAACCCATGAAATTACACTTTGCACCTTGTTTTAGTCGTTAGTGGAGCGTGTGTGGTTAATGGGCACACTAACTTGGAATTAACAAGGTGGGAAAAGGGTAACTTAATACTTATCATAGTATCGATGGAGCGCGTGTGGTTAACCGGCACATCTATTGAGGGGTAAATATTAAGGGTACCAAGTAATTTGCATGGTTACTTCACGCCTTGTTTTGTGATCCTCGGCATCCCAGTCACAAAACTTGAAGGGCACACTCGATATTTAAACATACCATTGAAAAGTTCAATGAATCTCAAAGAATCTAGGAGTTTCAAAACACATTAAAACCTAATAATTTATTTTGTTTTTGATGGTGGAAATTGGTGAATCATCATTCACCTACCTTCAAATCTTTTATAGCTTGGATTATGGCATCCATCTTCTAAATAATAAAATATTGTGTTGGTTCCTGGCCTTAATATTACATTTGGGTGTTTTATTAAGGACTATCTTTATATCTAATCTATACTTGTCTTTCTTCCTTTTCAGATATCTTCAAACAATGTTGCTTCTGGATCAAACCCTATCGGCTCATTCTCTCTCACGAACCTTTGTGGGAGATTCATCTTCAATGGTTCCAACTTTATGGATTGGATTTAGAAGATCAGGATAGTTACTCCTTACGAGGACAAGGAATATGTCCTCGACAAGGAGCTGAAGGAACTTGATGAGTCGTCTGCTACTTCTGAGGAGATCGTTGAATTCCAGACTCATGAGAGAGATGCCACTAAAGTGGCATGTATCATGTTGGCAACAATGAAAGACGAGCTCCAAAAGTCATATGAGGACTACTACCCTTTTGATATGCACCAGGACTTGATGGACGGCTACCATCAAAGTGCTCTTTAAGAGAGGTATGACATCATTTGCTCCAGGATAACAACCCGAATGAATGTTGGTGAACCCATCATGGGCCACATATAGAAAATGTAAAGGTATGTGGACCGTTTGCTGAAGCTAAATGTGAGCTTCCCCAAGGAGTTGGCAATTGATACAATTTTGCACTCCTAACCTTTTTGTTTTCATCAATTCCGAATGACATACCACATGAACAAGGAGGAAGTTACACTCAGCAAACTTCAAGGACTCTTGAAGACCGTCGAAAGTGGTCTCAAGAGTAAATCGGTGGTTACCACTCCTACTCCTACCACGACTCCTATCTTGGCAATGTCATAAAGGAAGACGACACACATTCGTGTGTCGTAACCTTACGACGCGCGTGTTAATGACACGCAATGTGTATCAAGAAAAGCCATGTCCTAAATGAAGATGACACACATTTTTGCGTATCATAATTTTAAATGTTTAAAAAAAATTATTTATAGATCTACTAATTTTCAAATTAAATAATACATTAAAAATCTCATAATACAAAATAAAATACCAGAAATAACAAAGATAATTCATTTCACTAATATGTCAAATACAAATAACTATTCCAAAAATTAATAAATGTTATAAAAAAATGAACTCATTTATATACAATTGCATCATCTAGCTTACTATGGGCCAACAGCTCTCTGTATGTTTACTTTTTCTTGAGTCTCGTTTCCTCCAAAGCTTCTAGCCATGCCAAAATATGATATCTTGAGTCTCGTTTCAAGAACCAAAATCACCTTCAATCACCCAATTAAACTCTAATGTTGGTAGACTGAGAGTTCCAGAATCAAGTTTACATCCATCACCTTCAATCACCCAATTAAACTCTAGATCTTCTGTTGTTTGAAAGAAATTGGTGTTTGTAATCTATGAAAAAAAAACGCAAAGACCAAGGTTAACATTTTCTATATAGAAAGCACAACTGGGCATATGAATATATACTACACAACATAAACATTTTCATGAAAATGATATAGACAAATAAGTAAGAGTGATGATATTGATACCTTAATTACGCCATTGGTGAACGAAATTTTAATTGGTTGATAGCAATACTTGACCTCTGAAAACAAACAAACAAAGGATCGCATCATCATTAGCTCAATGGTTTAAGCTACCAAATTACCTTTGAGAACCAGCAGGTGAAAACACTATGTGACCGGCTGCTCTTGTTGTTCATATCTGTTCCTGCCCACTTTTATATTTGTAGCACCCTGATAAAGCATGAAAACTAATTTTAAATCCAATATAATCATAAATAAGAAGTAACAAAGTGTAAAGGGGATCCGATTCTATAATGTTATTAAGAGGTTTTCCCTAACTATATATAACCTAATACTACATTGCTATTAAGGGACACCTTGTTTAAAGTAACTATGACAGGAATTGCAGTTGTGTCAAATTGTAGAAACTCTTCCTCACTAACATCAACTTCTGGTTGTTTGTCAAAAGGAGCAGTTGAAGCAACTATGACAGGAACTGCATACCAAAAAAATTTATATTAACCAAAAAAAATACCTCCATTCCAACATAAAGAACAAGGGAATTCATTAATGGCACATTGTATCATGTTCCTGCCCTTGCTGCCTCACTTGGTGTAATAAGAAGTTTATGGTTTAGTTTAGACATAAAAGAAGTCCCTTGTGGCGTTGTATGTATAAGTATAAAAAAAACAAAATTATAAATTAATTAAGAGTCTGAAATGAATCAGAATTGTTAATAGTTTGTTTTAGTTTTAAAGTACCTTTAGATACTCATCCACATCATTTTTCATTCGCTTAGTTTTCAGAGATGCATCAACTTCCGACAGAATGCAAGGTGACCGACTAATCTCAGCTAGCAGATCAATCTGAATAATTAAAATAATAATAATAATAAATCAATAATGATCACTGAAAGTTACAATTAATTATACTATGAATAAGAAAAGAAAAAAACAATGAACCTTTAAGTTGGGAGTTGAAGGGTCAGGTTGTCTCATGGTGAACCACACGCAGAGAATGTAGATACACCAAAGCAAGAACCTGCAGTGCACAATATATCAAAACTCAAACTAATTTAAATTCAACAAACTTCCATTTATTTGTCTGTCTATTATAATTTATTGCATCCTACTTTCAAAAATCTATTCTACCCAATTATATTTATAGCAATATCCCCCACAAAAGAAAAAATTTGGAAGTAATGATACAAATTTGCATTATGGGAGAGGTTTATTATTTAAAGCACTCAAAGATTGTTAGAATAACATTTTGCATTGGAGGGGGCTTAGTGTTATTTTTATTCTTTCGTAACAACCTATTGACTAAGTTTTTTGGTTAGCAAGTTAGAATAATAGTATATATAGGGTGTTAGGGTTAGGGATTTGTTGAGCAGAAATTGAATTTACTACTTGTTGAACTGTAGACCTATAATTTTACTTTCTTTTAGCCAGTTTATATCATATAATTGGCATTGGATAGATTTTTCAGGGTACGATGTCTTGATAAGAAATAAAATGAAAATAAAAACATACCACTTCTGCAATGTATATACGAGCAACATCTTCATCCAAGCAGCCTAAGTTTCTCAATAACGAATATAAATCACCGCCATTCAAGTATTCCATGACAAGGTACAAATTTTCGCGACAAGTAAAAAAATTAAAGAAACGGACCTATCACAATTTAAGTATTTCATATTTTATTATATTTTCTAAAGAAAGACCAAAAAATATATATATTATTACCACAAAAGGATTGAGGACTGATATCAAAATATCATGCTCTACCAATATACTCTCGACCGCATTCTTCCTGATCATGTCAGCTTTCTTAAGAACCCGCCAAAAAAATCCATAAATATAAATATATAATAAACAAATGAAGAATGAAAGGGTGAGGTACCTTTATAATGTAAAGATCTCCTGTGGTTCTCTTTTTCGCTAAAAAGACGCGCCCAAATGCTCCACGTCTAATCGTTTTTATAATCTCAAAGTCATCAATGGAAGTGTAGTCCTTATTTATGGAATGTATAGGGCTGGTTCTCAAGCTCGGTACCACATCATCCTCCAATGGAGCATCTTCAACGATAACCGTGCTTGCGATGTCAACTTTTTCATCATCAACCATCTCACACATTTGCAAATACTTCTCCCTGCTTGTAACAACTAATAATTTACATTTGTGATTTATGATTTATGATTTAACAAACACACACCTCATAAAAAAACATGTTTATTATAAAAATGTTATCACCGAATAAGCTTCTCTATGCGTGCTCCAAATGTCTCGACGGTCAGGGCATCAAACTTTCTCCGGTCGATCACGAATCTTAAGTTATCAAGACACGTCAGCAGATACGACAAAGATCGGTCATCATCCAATGGCGTATTGCCAGCACATCGAGCAATATCAGCAAGCTCATTCATCTAAAAATATTTCAATATCAGTACCTATATCTCATAACAAATAAGAACCTATTAACTACCTGTGGAAGGTCATCATGTTTAGAATAGGCACCCTTCCCTGCCAATAACAAGTCTATCTGGCTGGTAGTGGTTTTTGGTGTCACCAATGGCGACCTAGGAGTCATGTTGCCAGCATATGATGTGGTCATTCCTTGGTCAGATTTGGGACGAAAGCGGGTCCTACATGACATGGAGGGTTGAGCTTTAAGTATCCCGTGTTGTTCCTGACTGAAAGATTTTCTTGATGACGATGATGATAGTGGTTTTGAGGGTCTTGGAGGAATACGTTTATCTGCTGAATGAAGGGATTGATGGAGTTGAACAACAAGTTCATCTTCAGCCAATCTGCTTTCTTTATGGAACTGTAGGAGCCTTGTACATCTTGTGAGTATGAAGAGCATTCGGGTGTGAAGCTATTTCAAGATACCCATGGGGAGCTCGTGGCACCTGTCATCCAGTTCCTGAACAATCCACTCACACTGCAACCAAAAAGCTCCAGGAGATGTCATGGCACACCTCTGAGCCAACACCAGTAAGTCCTCTAGAGTTTCATGCCATTGCGGTTGACTCTCTGCATTCTTTTCTAGAATGCCAAGTAAATCTCCAGCAAATATATGAAGATCAGCATCCACTTCTTCCTTTGCTTTGTCAAACTTACCCCGTATCATTGACAAAACCTCCTGCTCCGCTCACATAAATTAAATTTAAATCAATCAGCTATTTATTTTAATACAAATATACAATACAAGATACATAAATAAATGGCTGCCTACCTCGAGGCTTCCAAAGTGGGAAAGGTCGTACGCTTTTGAGCTCAATTCATGGGAAAAACTTTTGATGTCAGCGGGATATCTTTTTCTAGGAGCACTTGTTACCCAAAGTATGGCTTGAAACCGGGGTGATTCAGATTCCTTAGAGTTCTCACAATCATATGATATCTATAAACACAGAAAAATATAATGTTTCAGTTACACTTACACATAAACAACTAACTAACTAACTAAGATAATGTTAAATTAAGTAACATTATTACCTTCATCTCTGGTGTACAAATCTCTGAGCTCCTCAACCCTCCAGAGTATCCCCTTGACTTCAGATGCCCTATCATCATAATTGATTCAAACAATAATTTATTGAATGATCGTCTTCTAGTAAGTATTAAAAAGCTAGACGTATCAGCATTTCAACAAATGCTCAATAAACTACAAACATATAAAATTATCATATGCTTTAAACCAAGTATCTCTAACAGCTAGAATGTCCGCATGCCATTAGATGTACCAGAAATATTACAAGTTTTTCCGCCCTAACAAATAATACATATCCGCATAAATAATATGAAATAACTAACTTTGTTTCTATTTTCAACTTTTTTTTAAATGATCAGATCAAGCAAAGTTTAATAGTTAATGTATTCCATGCACCTTTTTTCTGGCAAGGGTATCCCAGTTAATATCCCTAAAATATGGATATTGTTTCACCTGTATTTATCAAATTATTCAGCTTCCTGTTTAGAATGATTAATGTTGATCAAGAAAAGGAAGAAAGCACACCTCGGTTGCTCCCTAGCTCCAAGTCTCTGGTTGGGATCTTCTGTCAGTAATCTGCACAATGATTGAACTCATAAAAATGTATTTAAAATTTAAAGATGATAATTAAAAAGTTTCTCTTCTTGATCAATGAGATCCTGGGCATCAGGGCTCATTTCATCAGGCTGCAGGCCAGGGTATGTTACAGTTGAGAATGTTGTCAAATATCATCTGAAAAAACAGTGAAGAAAAGGTAAGATTACAGCAACTAACAAAGAAGTGAAAGTAGAACCCCAACCCCACCTGAGGGTGCTCTGCATTGAAAGGAGGAATGCCAACAATCAGCTCAAATACTATTACACCAACAGACCACCAATCCGCTGATGTACCTGAAAGATATTTGAATAAAACATTTTAATGCATGAGATTTTATAAGCAATTCATGTCATTATTATATCAAGTTAGTTGTGAACAAACCATGTCCATTTCTCAGAAGAATCTCGGGTGCCAAATAGTTTGGAGTTGTCCAACAGCAGAGCGGTTTTTGCATCTTTCTTGCTGAGTCCCAGTGGCAGACAGAGATGGAGATGGAGATGGAGATGAGAGAGATGACTGAGTCCCATTGTCACCCAATAGTGATGTGACACTCACTGCTGGACCAGATAAATCGTCTGTACTGTTAATTAGACCCATCTTTGACAACCCAAAATCTGTTAACTGCTCACAAAACACAAAACAATTATTACCGAAAAAGATCTTCATTAGAACCCTAAAAACATTCAACAAGTTGATTCATTCTGAAATAACTGTGAGAATTTCTTAAACTTAATTGTTGTTGGAAAAATAAATTTTGCCTCAGATAAAGAGAATTCTAGGGTATGCCATTCTGACCATTGATGTAACAGTTCTTCAAGCTTGTTTTTGCTCTTCCTAAAATTTTAAAACATATTATTATTTAGTTATTGAGTCACAAATAATATCTCCATTACTAGACTGATAATAAAATCTATTATATTGACATCAACCTTGATAATAACTTATAAATAAATTGAACAGAGTTTGGTTCATTGTCATCCTAAAGTGCCCTTTTAATAGTTGTCATCTGTAAGTTCATAACAATCAGTATCAGATCCATTGATTATCTAAAAACATGATTTTACAGCTACAAACATTTCATGATGCAGAATGGTTTATACAACATTTAAAAAAAGCCTTCAGAAGTATATATGTTTAATCCAATGTATACCTCTATGTATGCTTAACATGCCCCAATTTCATTTGGTAAAAGAAGAGTAACCAACAGCTAGCCTTTGATCACTGGTTCTTGTTAGTTTTTGGTCAAAGCATAGGATTTTTAGATTGAAATTAACTTCTTATCCTGATCTTATTATAAATCCAATATGATGCAGATGTAGCTTTAGATCCATATGATGAATCGGATGTTTGGTTAAAAAATGAAAATTTCATTTATTTGCAGTAGTGATCCAAAAGATTTATTATAGAGGTTGCAAATTCAATACCAACATTATACTTAATTTCATAAAGAATGCAAATCTTACATGAAAGGTTAATTTTTAATGTTAGAATGTGACAAGTTTGAACCCATCAGTTAACTAACCATGAAATCAATAATCGCGATAACAAGTGTGCTGAAGAATAAAACATAAGCAAACAAATCGGGTAAGATAGATTGAAGTTTGAATCAAACATGGATTAAAAACGAGATCAAATACGTAAAAAATGAAGAAGATGAATTTTAAAATAATTACGTACCGTTTAATCTTCTTATCTTTCTTCAGCCTCATATTTAAAAAATCTTCTACCTCTTCATCCGCTAACCCTCCTTACGCACAAAACAGGTGATGACGCCCTAGAAGTCAACCATCTGATGTAATACCTTCACCATTGTTCCCTTCGGGGATAAAACCCTTAAAATCATTGTTGTTGTGAGCGTAAGTAGTCACAGAGCCCCAATCGCCGACTCTAAGAAGGATTTGTGAGGTCCGATTCCAGGGGTAAAAAGCCCTAGTTCTTCGTCAATTTTTTTGATTTTGTGAGAGGGGGTGTTGAAGCAAGGTTTAAGAATTATAAGATGAGGATCGTAAGAACAAGGTTTTAGATGAGATCGTCGGTGAGGGAAGATTAATGGAGATGGAAACTAGGGTTTTTGAGGGAGACGGAGGAGAAGAATAAGAGGTTAGACCTCAAAATGACGTTCTTGAAAAAAAAAGCCCCAGTTTTAGTCCCCATTTCTTAATAGGAACGCGCGTTTGTAAATTATAAAGAGACATTTCTAGACGAAATGCGTTGAACATAAGCACCCTCCGTGTTTTTTTTGTTTTGTCAGACACTAATTTTAGGGCATGCAAAAATGCGCATCCTAAATTTTTCAAATTTCTAAAGATCTGACATTATTTTTATGGCACGCCCTTATGCGTATCATTAATCAGTGTGTGTCGTAAAAAGCGTGTCATTAAAGGTCTGTTTTCTAGTAGTGCTTGATGGCTCCTCTTCAAGTGGAACAAAGAAAGGTTCTGTCACTCCTTCTGCCAACCCTAAGGAGGATGAATGGTTCTATTGCCAGGAAAAGTCGCACTAGAAGTGAAACTGCCCAAAGTATCTGCAAGATGATAAAGATGGGAAAGTGAAATCCAGCCGTGTAGGTATTTACACTATATTATCTAATAACTCACCCCATTCTAATTCTTGGGTCCTTGATATCGGTTATGGTATTCATATTTGTTCTGATTTGTAGACACTAACAAGAAGTGAGGATGTGGAGCATGGGAAGATAAGCTTAATCATGGGGAAATAGGAAAGCATCACCTGTTACCAAGATTGGAGTTTATACTTTGTTTCTAAGTAGTAGGTTAACATAAGATTTGAATAAATGTTGTAACTCATCTAAAATGGCGAGGAATATTATTTCTTTTCATGCTTTGTAGGGTTTACCTTTTCTTTTGATAATGAATATGGTAGTATTAATGCTTTCTTTAATAATGTTCTTTATTTTAAATCATTACCTATGATGGTGTGTATGAAGCTATGTCGGTTGTAGATAACCTAGGAAATAATGTGTTGTGTATTGATTCTTCCACTAACTTGGATAAAGCATCATTATAGCATTGTCGTTGTTAGTGGTGTCAAACCTAACAAATAAAGGGGTACAATGGACTCCAAATACACTGCTTTAATGCACTAAAAAGTTGTACAAGGAAAGCACAGTCGAACCACAGAGACACAGAACAAAAGTATATACCTGTTTTGCACAAGGTACTTTGGTCACAAATGGGGGTTTTGTTTGCAAAAGTCAGATAACAAAAAATAACAATCAACTTTGAAACATGCAGAAAATGAGATAGATTTGTAAACAAGTTGTAAAAGTGCTTCCAGTTCTAGTTCTCAATGTTGTCATTTAACCTGATTATGACTTGATGTAATTTGTGATTGCTATTCTAAGTTGGTACTGAAAGATATTAACACGATTTAATAGCTCTAGCTGGCCAAATTATCTAACCAAAACACTCTCTTTGACTATACCTAGCTTTACTAATTCAACCTAAACACGCTCTTGGATTGTATTGGAAGATTACATTCAGTTTTGTACAAGCTTCGTAAACATGTTCATTTCTTCTCATACACTCAAAAGTGTGAAAACATGTGATATGTATTTTACAATAAGAAAACTTATTGCTTGTTACCAATTACTAACTTAATAGAACGATTAGGTGCCCTAAAAGTTAATTAACTACACAAAAATTCAATTAATGAAAGTGGCTAATCAAACACAAATCAAATTTAAGGGTTCTAGTTTAAAAAAAACATAATCACTAGAATAGAATCACAAATCAAACATCAAATCATATGCTTCAAGTCAAGCAATCAACATGTTTTGAACAAAAACTAGAAACTAGGGTTTGTTAGCCGCACATAGCTAAGAACAAATCAAACAAGAATAAAGATTGAATTGGAATGCTTAATTCTTACAAAAATGAAATCCAAAGTGTTTGTAATGATTAGGTCTTCTCAAAAGCTCCAAAAATTCTCCTAGAATCGCCCTAAACTGCTCCAAAAATCGTTCCCCCTTTCAAAATGACGTCTGCTCCTTTTTTAATTAATGTTCACGTGCATGCCATGAGGCCATGCGTTTTAGCCATGGCCATGCCTTTTTGCCCATGTGTTTTTGGCATGGCCATTTGTGTTGACCATGTGTTTTTGGCATGACCCATGCTTTTTGCTAAAATTCCAAAAAGTCTTCACTGTTGACTCCATCTTCAATCTAGCTTCACCACAAGTCATGTTGCTCAAATATGAGATGATAAAGGACAAACACAACCCATGTCAGTGTGACAAGAACCAAATTTCAAATGTAGTCCTTTGCTATGATGATAATGCAACAATGACTCAGGTTATGTCTTCATGCTTTCCTCCATGAATTGACCGGTTCATCTTCTCTGCATGCTCCAAAGCTCCAAGAATCCAAGCTCCATGCATCCAGGCTCCACATTCCATGCTCCATAATGCTTGCAAAATAAATCAAAAATAGTGAAGTATCAGACATTCGTAATGAAATATGCAATTGCCATAATAATCAACTAAATGCAAGAATTATAAAGTAGAATGCTATAAAAGGATGGAAATAAAGATGCAAAATAGGTGCATTAAATACACTTGTCAAACATCCCCAAGCTTAGACCTTTCTTGTCCTCAAGAAAGAACAAAATTAAGAATCAGCCTAGAGAAGACGATACGCGACTAAAAAGAAACTAAGATGAAAATAATGGAAGGAACGAAAAGGATTAAATGGAATTAAGAGTGCATGCATGCAATAAAAAAAGATATGTTACATGTAAAACAAGGTTTTTAGCCATTCCCTAACGCAACTCAACAAAATCAAAAGGTACAACACTTGTTCACTTTACAGGTATTGGGCTAGTACATGGAACAAATTATGGTCTTAATCTTGTAAAAATATGTGATGCAAAATATGCTCAATCATTTTCATTTTATAAAGCATGGCAATGACCGACTCTAGCTATTTGTTGACTAACAATAATCTTTTTCTAAAAAATAATTTCTAAAAATTCCCTAATATTTACCCAGATTGGTTACATGTTTCTAACCACTTACACCAGTCAAAGTAGTTTACAGTCAGTCCCAATGTTTATAGCCAAACATTTTTCCAAAACACATTATTCAATTAAACTATAAACATAAATATATACAAACTATCTAATTATAATTTTCTTCAAATAAAGTTCATGGATTTCTTTGAAATCCATGTAACGGGCTTCCAACCAACACATCCAAATCAGATGACCTTACTGTGCTAGATTTAAAAAGATCCCTCGGATTTACTTGCCCGAACCTCAAAGGCCACAAATTAGCTTTATTTGTTATTATTAAGTTAATGACTTTCTATGGAACCCATGTAGCGAACTTTCAACCCAATCAGTGCCAAACAATTTTGCTTTAGGCAATCAGGTGTAGAACACCCCTTGGGGTGTACTTATTCGAGTCCCAAAGGTCACATATTAACTTAATAATATATTTTTTTATCTGTTTTTTTAATATTTCTACCTTGACTCTTCCTATTTTTGGGACTGATGTAAATGCGCAAAGACCCGTAGGTATAGTTGGAAACAATGTCCCCAAGCAGGGTATTTAGAAGGGAGTAGGTAGAAAAGACTTTTTAGAGTGCTGGAGTATTAGAGTCACTTGAATTTTATATTCATTTTATGACTTTTGAATTTGGAGTTTGGATATGAATGAGTAATACTACTCATAAGATTGATCGTGTCTTCCAAGGGCTAAACTATATCTGTTGTTATGCTTCGATGTTGATAACCTTATCATTTTTTGTTTTGCACGAGTGGCTTTGGGAGACATGTTCGTGCGTGATTAGATCGCATCAGGATTTTTGATGAGAAACGTACAAGTTCTAATCTCAATCCATGACTAATTTACCACTTCAACTTATTTAAGAAGATTAAGTTCCTTTAGATTTTTTTTAGATGAAATGCATGTGGAAACTAACTAGAACCTAATGTACAAAAACTAATGTCCAAAGTGTTTGCTACGATTAGTTCTTCTCAAAAGCTCCAAAAATTCTCCTAGGATCGCCCAAGATCGCCCTAAACTGCTCCAAAAACCGTTCTCCTTTTCAAAATGATGCCTCCACCTTTTTTAATTAATGTTCACGTGCATGCCATGAGGCCATGCGTTTTTGGCATGGCCATACCTTTTTGCCCATGTGGTTTTGGCATGGCCCCTGCTTTTTGCTAAATTTCGAAAAAGTCTTCACTGTTGACTCCATCTTCAATCTAGCTTCACCACGAGTCATGTTGCTCAAATATGAGATGATAAAGGATAAAACACGATCCGTGTTAGTGTGACAAGAACCAAATTTCAAACGTAGTCATTTGCTATGATGATAATGCAACAATGACTCAGGTTATGTCTTCATTCTTTCCTCTATGGAATGACCGGTTCATCTTCTCTGCATGCTCCAAAGCTGCAAGAATCCAAGCTCCAAGCATCCATGCATCCAGGCTCCACGTTCCATGCTCCATAATGCCTGCAAAATAAATCAAAAAAAAGTGAAGTATCAAGCATTCTTAATGAAATATGCAATTGCCATAATAATCAACTAAATGCAAGAATTATAAAGTAGAATGCTATAAAAGGATGGGAGACTAAAAAGAAATGCATTAAATACATCTATCAAACCTCCCCAAGCTTAGACCTTTCTTGTCCTCAACAAAGAAAAAAATTAATATTCAACCTAGAGAAGACGATAGGCGACTAAAAAGAAACTAAGATGAAAATAATGGAAGAAATGAAAAGGATTAAATGGAATTAAGAGTGCATGCATGCAATAAAAGAAGAATTAATGAAAATAACATATGTACAAAAAGTTTTTTTTTTTTTTGTTTTTTTGTTTTTTTTTCAAACATTAACGAAATAAACAAAACAAAACATACATATTCAATCCAATTAACCTCATTATGTCAAACAGTCGAAGGTGTACTTGTCGGGCCTTGAGATAACATGACATTAATCCCACAAAGATATATACCATGTAAAACAAGGTTTTTAGCCATTCCCTAACGCAACTCAACAAAATCAAAAGGTACAACACTTGTTCACTTTTACAGGTATTGGGCTATCACATGGAACAAATTATGGTCTTACTCTTGTGAAAACATGTGATGCAAAATATGCTCAATCATTTTCATTTTACATAGCATGACAATGACCGACTCCAGGTATTTGTTGAATAACAACAATCTTTTTCTAAAAAATAATTTCTAAAAATTACCTAATATTTACCCAGATTGGTTACATGTTTCTAACCACTTACACCAGTCAAAGTAGTTTCCAGTCAGTCCCAATGTTTACAACCAACCATTTTTCCCAAACACATTATTCAATTGAACTATAAACATAAATATATACAAACTATCTAATTATATTTTTCTACAAATAAAGCTCATGGCTTTCTTCGAAATCCATTTAACGGGCTTCCAATCAACACATCCAAATCAGATGACCTTAGTGTGCTAGATTTAAAGAGAACCCTCGGGTTTACTTGCCCGAACCTCAAAGGACACAGATTAGCTTTATTTGTTATTATTAAGTTCATGACTTTCTATCGAACTTTAAACCCAATCAGTACCAAACAATTTTGCTTTAGGCAATTAGGTGTAGAACACCCCTCAGAGTGTACTTATTCGAGTCCCAAAGGTCACACGTTAACTTAATAATATAACTTTTTTATCTATGTTTTTTAATATTTTGACCTTGACTCTTCCTATTGTTGGGACTGATGTAAATACGTAAAGACCCATAGGTATAGTTTTAAACAATGTCTCCAAGCAGGGTATTTAGAAGGGAGTAGGTAGAAAAGACTTTTTACAGTGCTGGAGGATTTGAGTCACTAGAATTTTATATTCATTTTATGAATCTTGAATTTGGAGTTTGGATATGAATGAGTAATACTACTTGTAAGGCCGATCGTGTCTTCCAAGGGCTAAACTATATCTGTCATTATGGTTTGGTGTTGATAACCTTATCATTTTTGTTTTGCCCGAGTGGCTTCGGGAGACGTGTTCGTGCGTGATCAGATCGCATCAAGATTTTTAAAGAGAAACAAACAAGTTCTAATCTCAAGCCACGACTAATTTACCACTTCAACTTATTTAAGAAGATTAGGTTCCTTTAGATTTTTTTTAGATGAAATGCATGTGGATACTAACTAGAACTTAACGTACAAAGACTAATGTCCAAAGTGTTTGCAATGATTAGGTCTTCTAAAAAGCTCCAAAAATTCTCCTTGAATTGCCCAAGATCGCTCTAAACTGCTCCAAAAACCGTTCTCCCTTTTAAAATGATGTCTCCTTGTTTTTTAATTAATGTTCACGTGCATGACATGAGGCCATGCGTTTTTGGGATGGCCACGCCTTTTTGCTCATGTGTTTTTGGCATGGCCATTTTTCTTGACCATGTGTTTTTGGCATGGCCCCTGCTTTTTGCTGAAATTCCAAGAAGTCTTCACTATTGACTCCATCATCAATCTAGCTTCACCACGAGTCATGTTGCTCAAATATGAGATGACAAAGGACAAACACGACCCGTGTCAGTGTGACAAGAACCAAATTTCAAAGGTAGTCCTTTGCTATGATGATAATGCAACAATGACTCAGGTTATGTCTTCATGCTTTCCTCCATGGAATGATCGGTTCATTTTCTCTGCATGGTCCAAAGCTCCAAGAATCCAAGATCCATGCATCCAGGCTCCACGTTCCATGCTCAATAATGCCTGCAAAATAAATCAAACATAGTGAAGTATCATGAATTCTTAATGAAATATGCAATTGCCATAATAATCAACTAAATGCAAGAATTATAAAGTAGAATGCTAAAAAAGGATGGAAATAAACATGAAAAATAGGTGCATAAAATGCACTTATCAAACCTCCCCAAGCTTAGACCTTTCTTGTCCTCAAGAAAGAACAAAATTGAGAATCAATCTAGAAAAGACGATAGGCGAATAAAAAGAAACTAAGATGAAAATAATGGAAGGAACGAAAAGGATTATATGGAATTAAGAGTGCATGCATGCAATAAAAGAAGAACTAATGAAAATAACATATGTACAAAACGTTTTTTTTTTCAGACATTAATGCTATAAACAAATCAAAAAAACATATTCAATCCAATTAACCTCATTATGTCACACAGTCAAAGGTGTGCCTGTCGGGCCTTGAGATAACCTTACATTAATCCCACAAAGATATATAACATGTGAAACAAGGTTTTTAGCCATTCCCTAACGCAACTCAACAAAATCAAAAGGTACAACACTTGTTCATTTTTACAGGTATTGGGCTTGCACATGGAACAAATTATGGTCTCACTCTTGTAAAAACATGTGATGCAAAATATGCTCAATCATTTTCATTTTACAAAGCAAGACAATGACCGACTCCAGCTATTTGTTGACTAACCACGATCTTTTTCTAAAAAATAATTTCTAAAAATTCCATAATATTTACCCAGATTGGTTACATGTTTCTAACCACTTACACTAGTCAAAGTAGTTTACAGTCAGTCCCAATGTTTACAGCCAAACATTTTTCCCAAACACATTATTTAATTAAACTATAAACATAAATATATACAAACTATCTAATTATATTTTTCTACAAATAAAGCTCATGGCTTTCTTTGAAATCCATGTAACGGGCTTCCAACCAACACATCCAAATTAGATCACCTTAATGTGCTAGATTTAAAGAGATCCCTCAGGTTTACTTGCCCGAACCTTGAAGGCCACAGATTAGCTTTATTTGTTATTATTAAGTTCATGACTTTCTATGGAACTCGTGTAGTGAACTTTCAAACCAATCAGTGCGAAACAATTTTGCTTTAGGCAATTAGGTGTAGAACACCCCTCGCGGTGTACTGATTCAAGTCCCAAAGGTCACACATTAACTTAATAATATAAATTTTTTATCTTTTTTTTTTAAATATTTCGACCTTGACTCTTCCTATTGTTGGGACTGATGTAAATGCGCAAAGACCCGTAGGTATAGTTGGAAACAATGTCCCCAAGCAGGGTATTTAGAAGGGAGTAGGTAGAAAAGACTTTTTAGAGTGGTAGAGGATTCGAGTCACTAAAATTTTATATTCATTTTA
The DNA here is from genome assembly GCF_052625555.1 of Lactuca saligna. Taxonomy (NCBI): domain Eukaryota; kingdom Viridiplantae; phylum Streptophyta; class Magnoliopsida; order Asterales; family Asteraceae; genus Lactuca; species Lactuca saligna. The sequence continues at coordinate 134,834,734 of NC_136422.1, read as the reverse complement.
TGACTCTTGAATTTGGAGTTTGTATATGAATGAGTAATACTACTCATAAGACCGATCGTGTCTTCCAAGGGCTAAACTATATATGTCATTATGCTTCGGTGTTGATAACCTTATCATTTTTTGTTTTGCACGAGTGGCTTCGGGAGATGTGTTCGTGCATGATCAGATCGCATCAAGATTTTTAATGAGAAACGAACAAGTTCTAATCTCAAGTCAAGACTAATTTACCACTTCAACTTATTTAAGAAGATTAGGTTCCTTTAGATTCATTTTAGATGAAATGCATGTGGAAACTAACTAGCACCTAATGTACAAAGACTAATGTACAAAGACCCCTCACCAAGCTTAAGATTTAGCATCGTCGTCGATGCTCGGAGAGGGTAGGGCAATCTGCTAGCTGCGAGGGGCCCAACGCTACATGAACTTCATGGCTTGTTGTACTGTTTGTGTCAATTGCTGAATGGAGGCGTTGGTTGTAGACAAATCAACACGAATGTCGGCAACAGCTTGATCAAGGTGATCAAAACGCCACATGTATGTGTCGTGGTACTTAGTCGCCCGTTGGGTGTAGAAATAACGTGCAGTCTCTACTGGGGAAACATAAGTGGATCCCCTTGTAGTGGGAGCAATGGAGTGAGCAGGAGGAATAGGGATGTCGTCTTCGTGGTCGACGACTGGCCGCTTAGGAGCTCTGGGAATGGGCGCGGGAGCGTGTGGGATGAAATTTGCAGAAGTATTCTTTGGTAGACACCACCGAGTCTGAGTGATGTCCTGCTAGAGCTGGAGGGAACTGAATTCCCCAACAGGAACTCGAAAATGTTGCTCACCCTGTACCAACCATGTGATACTACCATCACCTTCTCTCTGAAAGAAAGATGAGGCTACAAGGACATTGGATGTGATGGTATTAGTGCCTTTTGTGATTTTCTCGAGGTCCGGGCGCTTTCTCTCAAAAAGCTCGACATAAGTAAGGCGGGTGGCAAGATACGAGATAATCCTGCCATAATGAAAAGGGCCAGAATCGCTGGTAGATACCTTAAGAAGTTTGGAAGCAAGGAAAGTGCCAAAATGAGGTCTCTTCAAGTCGGTAACCATGCTCCAAAGAATTTCTAACACCATCTTATCGGCTCTGATAACGTCTTCTTGGGGAAATACAATGTTAGCAATAATTCGGAGAGCCACCCTTAAGATTGGATGGATGATATGAGATGCTTTGGCGGATCGAGCCTCGTACACATCAAGTCTTGTGATTTCCTTCCAAAAGGCTTTGGCCTAGGCTTTAAAATGATTATTTTTCTCTCGCATGTTGCCTAATTTGGGACCATATGCGTAACACCGAAATTTTCAAAACAAAATTTTCATTTAAAATAGTTTATCTATTTAAAACTTTTCATAAAATCTCCTTTTTGTTTAAATTACAAAAAAACATAACTCCATAATCAAATAAATAGTAATCCAAGATCCTCTAAAACATAATTTTTTCTCTGGTGTGTACAATCGAGCCGGTGTCGTCTCGTGATCCTGAGAAAACCTGAAACACAAATCACAAAACACTGTAAGCACGAAGCTTAGTGAGTTCCCCAAAATACCACACGTAACACATACTAGCCACTCGAGGCTATAACTCTGTGGGCCCTTGGGCCTTAACTCTGTGGACCCTCTGGTCCTAGCTCTGTGAAACTTCCGGATCTAACTCTGATATATACTCTAATATACACATGGCATAAATCACATAGAAATAATCCAGTGCAACACATCACATAAATAGCATACAATAACTATGTCACATGACTCTAGTTACCACTCAAGGTAATGTAGAGTGAGAAGACTCACCTCAGATATCTCGGTAAATCTCTGACTCGGTAGAAATATGGTCTAGCCTCCGCCTGATCACATAAGGTAAATACTCTCATAAATATAACTCTCGAGACTAGACTCAACTCTCTCTTGGCATCCTCAGAAGGGTAAAAGACCATTTTACCCCTCTCTCGGCTCAAAGTCCCCATTGTTGACCAAACCCTAAAAGTCAACAAAAGTCAACTGTCAAACTTTGACCCGACTCGTCGAGTGCAGTTAGGTGACTCGACGAGTCTACACATGTCCACTAACTCTCTAGTCCCGCTTGGCACATCGAGTCCCTCCCCTTGCTCGATGAGTCACACCTGGCATGAATCGCAGGGCCACCCCGACTCAACTCGCCGAGTCTGAAGATCAACTTGGTGAGTTTCGCCTTGAACTCCAGTCCTCTAATCCCTCTCGGACTCACTGAGTTATTCCCCCAACTCGGCAAGTCTACTCACTAAGTGATTTACGGGAAACCTAAACCTACTTGCCGAGTCTGCCCTTGGATTCAGCGAGTTCATGCCATGCACAAACTCAATTAACCTCCTGAGGTCAGATCTGTTCCTTTGATCCATAGATCTGACCTTCCCAAGCCTGATAAAAAGGTAAAGCTCGAATCTTGACACTCATGGGACGTCTAGGAGGTTTCACTTGGTAATTTAGCCCAAAAAATAACATCCTAAGCTCAACACCTCCATAGCTGAACATAAAGCAAGCTGAGATAAGCTCTTTAGACCACTATGGGTCCAGATCCGAAGTCTCAAAGTGTATAGGGGGCATATTCTCACAATTTCTTCCATTAAAGGACATGAAAACTCTACATCTATGGATTCCTTCAACAAAACAGATAAAGGGGCGATATAGTACCTCAATGATGAAGTCTTTTGCTCATAATCCACAGATGCACCACCTTCTTAGTCTCCTCTAAGTTGGAAACACCTCCTTCTTGCAAGAATCAACCACAAAGATCAAGAAATGCCTCCTTTCCTCTCACAAACACTCTAGCTCTTTTACGGTTTCTCTCAAGGGTTCGGTAGCCGCAAATGACGCCCCTAAGGGCCTTTAAATAGGTCCCAAACCTGGGAAATTAGGATTTCATCAAACAGCGTGGACTCGTCGAGTCCACTCATGGACTCGCCGAATCCAATCATGAACCCGAATGAGAATCCGCGACCCTACTCGGCGAGTCTAAGCACCAACTCGCCAAGTCCCTCCACAAACTCCAAAATAAATGAATAAAATAGTATACCTGGGAATCCGGATATTACAATATATATATTAGAAATCCCAACAAATCCACTAAGATCATCTAGACTCGGTTTAAATTGGAAACGCATGAGACAGAATGAGAGGCATTTGGCATTCTCATTGAATTCCAAAGATTGTAAGAATTCAATGGTTGTGTTCTTATACGATTCCATTGGTGCCAAAGTGAGAAGTTTCTCCCAACCGATGTTGCTAAACAATCTATGGACGCCATCATAAACTCCTAGTTCTTGGAGAGTGGGAATATCTACAAACCGTTATTGAGAATATTCGCGGCCCTTGAGGTGAAGGAATCGCTCACGGTGCTCAAGAGAGTTGTGAATTATGGTGGTGACACCATATTTCTATTCCAATTGTTCTTTTGGTTGTGGGATTTTTCATTTTGGCATGATGACAAACCGGATTTATGATAAACGGGTGGTGCCCAAAGATGATAACACAACTAGACAAGCACGAATGAACAATTATATGAAGCACAAGAATGGATTCATAACTATTCTAACCAAGCAAACTTAAATTCAATGCGTAAAACTTGAGATATGGAAGGAATGTACTGTTTAAACACTTGGATTTGTGGTGTTGGCTTGTATTATTCATTTCATCTTCAACCTCAAGAAGGCTTGAACTCTTCAATGGTGGAATGTCCAATTGGAGATGAAAGCTTCTAATCTTCCTTCCAAAAGCACCTCCCCAAGCTTGGTCTCGAACCCTATACAAGAATTTTTGAAACCCAATACAAGAATCAATTCAAACTTTAAAAATCAAGAACTAGGGTTTATAGGGTTTATGAAGGAAGATTCGATTTTACCCACTGAATGATGAATTCGACCTACATGATGAGTGAAGTGAAGTTAGGAACTGATAGTAACATACCTTGGTGTCTTAATCTTGGATTAATTGAAGAAGAAAATTGAAAATTGATTAGGTTTTGGAGGGTTCTCGGTTAAAGAATAATGAGGAGGGGAAGCAAACGCGCGATCATGAGGGTTTGAGAACGAGAGAGAATTAAACGTGAGGTGCACGATGTCGATCAATTAAGGCATTCGATTTGTTGGTTATGCATTTTGGAAAGTGCGATTACGATCCATTGGCATGGCCATGAGATTTTGACATTTTCTCGTGTGTTTCTTGTGTTTCTTAGAAGTTAGCAGCAATACACACGGGCCATGCATTTTTTTCTTTTAGGATTAGACTTGCGATATGGACACACGGTCTAGCCCTAGGCTGTGCCTTTTTCCTTTCCAGCCCGTTCTATTTGGAGCTAGCTCGTGCAAATTTTTTTTTTTTAAAACCTCGATGGCATGGAGCAGGTCAAAAAAATGATCGTGAGTTTTTGCCTTCCCCATGCGTTTTCTTTCTATAAACATCAAACTCACGATTTTTTTTTCAAAACCAACTTTTCTTTGACCATTAAATAGAAAAGTTATTTGCACGGAACCCACGAAAAGACGCAAAAACATTGCAACACGGATGAAATAAATCAAAATACAGAAAATAGAAAGAAATACTCCCGAGTTACCTCTCGGTTATCCGCCCTTGTTTCAAGTCTTTGGCTCGACTTTGCACTTTAGATTCACTCAATGTAGTCTAGGCATCCCAAGCTGCCAACGTCCATGTCTTTCTCTTGGAAACCTTCATAGAAGACCTTTAACATGTGACCATTAACTTTGATAACTTTTTCTAGTTTTGTTACTCTTAATCTTAACTGCACCATGATCAAATTTATTAGTAACAATGAATGGTCCCACCTACCGGGACCGTAACTTACCGGAGAACCATTTAAGTCGAGAGTCATAGAGTAATACCTTTTGACCAATCTCAAAGGTCTTACGGGAGAGGTACTTATCATGGAATGCTTTGGTCTTGTCCTTGTAGATGTGTGAACTCTCTAATGCTTCATTTCTTATCTCCTCCAACTCTTGGATCTCTAACTTTCGATGAGCACCCGCTTCATCAATCTTAAAGTTTAGCTTTTTGACAGCATAGAAAGCTTTGTGTTCCAGTTCAACGGGGAGGTGATAAGCTTTGCCAAACACAAGTCTATAAGGTGACATCCCAATTGGAGTTTTATATGAGGTTCGGTATACCCAAAGGGCATCTTCTAATCTCAAACTCCAATCTTTGCGGTTTGTGTTCAATGTTTTCTCAAGTATGGACTTGATTTCTCTGTTTGACTCTTCAGCTTGTCCATTTGTTTGCGGGTGATAAGCTGTGGACACCCAATGTTGGACTCCATACTTCTTGAGAACTGATACAAGTGTTTTGTTGCAAAAGTGTGTGCCTCTGTTACTGATCAAGGCTTTTGGAGTTCCAAACCTACATATAATGTTAGCCTTGACAAAAACTACAACAACTTTAGCATCATCAGTTCTTATTGACTTTTCCTCTACCCATTTGGAAACATATTCAACAGCCAAAAGGATGTATAAATGCCCAAAGGATGAAGGAAAAGGACCCATAAAATCAATACCCCATATATCAAATATTTCACCAACCAAGATGGGGGTCAAGGGCATTTGGTTTCAGGAACTCAAAGAACCAGTCATTTGACATCTCTCACAACTTTTACAAAAAGTGTAAGCATCATGAAAGAGTCGAGGCCAATAAAATCCACAGTCTAAAATTTTCCTGCCAGTTCTTTGAGGACCAAAATGCCCTCCACAAGCATAACTATGACAAAAGTTGAGGATATATTGTACCTCATGTTCTTCAACACATCTTCTTATTACATGATCTGCACAATGTTTCCAAAGGTACGGTTCATCCCAAATGTACCTTCTCGCACCTTTCTCTATCTTATGTCTCTGTGACCTTGTAAGATCGGGTGGGAACTTTCCCGTAACCATGAAGTTGCATATATCTGTATACCAAGGTGGTGTTTGGATAGAAAACAAGTGCTCATCCGGGAATATGTCATGGATGGGAGTCGCATCTTCAGGTTGAACTATTCGGATCAAATGATCGACGACTAGGTTCTCTTTCCCGCTCTTATCTTTGATCTCAATATTGAACTCTTGCAAAAGCAGCATCCACCGTATTAACCTCGACTTCAAATCTATCTTGGTAAGTAATTGCTTTATAGCTGCATGGTCTGAATATATGAGCACTTTAGTTCCAAGTAGGTATTACTAGAACTTCTCTAGTGCAAAAACAATAGCAAGCAACTCTTTTTCTATTGTGGTGTAGTTGCTTTGTGCACCATCAAGGGTCTTTGATGCATAGTAGATAACATGGTGTGATCGATCCACCTTTTGACCCAATACTGCCCCTATAGCGGTGTTGCTCGCGTCACACATGATCTCAAATGGGAGATCCCAATTAGGTGGTTGGATGATTGGAGCGGAGGTGAGTAAATTCTTCAAACGATCAAAAGCATCCTTGCATGGCTGAGTGAATTCAAATTCAACATCTTTTTAGAGTAGTTGACACATCGACACTGTAATCTTTGAAAAATCTTTAATGAACTGTCGATAGAAACCTGCATAGCCAAGAAACGAACGAACTTCCCGAACATTTTTCGGGTAAGGAAGACTTTTGATAACATCTATCTTGGCTTTGTCAACTTCCAAGCCTTTTCGGGACACAATATGACCTAGAATCAATCCTTTGTCCACCATGAAATGACATTTTTCATAGTTAAGCACAAGATCTGTGTCAATGCACCTTTGCAAAAAATTTGTTAGATTGCTCAAACATTCATCAAAGGAGTTTCCATAGACTGTGAAGTCATCCATGAAAACTTCAATGATGTTTTCAACATATTCAGAAAAAATGCTCACTATGCATATTTGAAATGTTGCGGGTTCATTACATAGACCAAAAGGCATACGCCTATAAGCAAATGTGCCAAAAATACAAGTGAAGGTGGTTTTCTCTTGGTCTTCCGGGGCTACTGGAACTTAATGAAAACCCAAGAAAGCATCCAAGCAACAATAATGAGATTTACCCACCAATCTCTCTAGCATTTGGTCAATAAATGGCAAGGGAATATGGTTTTTTCATGTTGAGGCATTCAACTTTCTATAGTCAATACAAACCCTCCACCCGTTTTGCACATAGGTTGGCACCAAATCTCCCTCAGAATTCTTGACAACTGTGACCCTGACTTTTTTCGGGACTACCTGAATGAGGCTCACCCATTTACTGTCTAAGATAGGGTAGATCATACCTGCATCCAAAAGCTTCATGATTTATTTCTTTACCACCTCCATCATGGGTGGATTCAATCTTCTATGTGCCTCTCGAGTTGGTTTGAAGTCTTCCTCTATGAGGATCTTATGCATGCCCAAGGAAAGGCTCAACCCTTTTATGTTAGCAATTGTCCAGCTAATAGCTTTCTTATACTTTTTCAGCAAAGTCACTAACTCATCTTCTTCTGCAATGGACAGCTTGTTGGAGATAATGATAGGCAAAGTCTTCTCTTCTCCAAGGTATGCATACTTCAAATGATCTGGAAGAGTCTTCAATTCTAGCTTAGGTGCCTGCACAATGGAAGGAAGAAGTTTTGTGTTAGAAATGGGCAATTTCACATTGCTATTATCATACCTCATTTTCTTCTTTTCTTCCATGCTCTCCACATTTCCAGCAACTGTTCATCTAACTTGAAATTTTCTGCAATCTCTTTGACTGACTTGTTATCAAAATTCCTGCTCAAAACTAACTCCAACAAATCATGGTTAGTCAACTCAAAACACTCTTCAGTCAAAGGTTGGATTATATCAATAAAATTTATGCAATGAACATCACTTGGGTACCTCATTTCTTCATAGATATTGAAGTTAAAGACCTCCCCATCGAATTCCATGGACATTATACCATTGTAGACATCAATTTTTGTTATTTCTATTTTCAAGAATGGTCTACCTAAAAGTATGGAACTCGAGGATGGATGGTCATCATCTCCCATATCAAGCACATAAAAATATGCAGGAAAGACAAGCTCATCAACTTACACCAAAAAATCCTCTAATACACCTTTTGTGTGTACTATAGAACGATCTGCAAGTTGGATGATCACCCCTATTTTTGTTAAAGTGCCTATGCCAATAGATTTATAAACAGAATATGGTAGAACATTAATTGAAGCTCCTAAATCTAGCATAGCATGGGGGACATACTAGTTTCCCAATTTGCAAAGAACGATCTGCAAGTTGGACTTCTTTTTCTCCACCATTTTTTCTTTCTTTTCATCCTTCTTTGGTGGTTCTTCTATCTCCAACTCCTCTTCTTCTTCTTCGGGCATCTTCGAGCCATCATATTTCTTTCCATTCCTCAAGCTAATTGCACAAGCATTGTGCTTTGGGTTTTTTTCAGTTTGAGGAGGTAGCTTTCCTTAATTCTCCATTTTGCTCACCAATTGAGCAAGTTGTGCTATTTGTTGCTCAAGATTCTTGATGCTTGCCTTGGTCTCTTGCTGAAAACTTTGGGTGCTGGTGGCAAGGCTTTTGACTATGTCTTCTAAGGATATACTTGAGGATCCGACTTGTTGAGGAGGAGGTTGTAGTTGCCTCAGTTGGTAATTTTGTTGTTGGAATGGAGGCCTTGCTTGGTAATGGGGTAGTGGTCTTTGTTTATAGCCCATGTCTTGGTTGTTGTTCCACCCTTGATTACCTTGGGGCTGATCATAAGTTCTTTGATTATGCCCGGAATAGCCTCCCATAGCATTTGCTTCTTCATATTTTTCTTCTTGCAATTGAGGACACATATCAGTCGGGTGTCCTACTTGAGTGCAAATGCCACAAGGAATGGGTGTGGATTACACACCTTTGTCCTTAGAAAGCATCATTACCACCTTAGTCAACTCGGATAGTTGAGATTCAATTTGAGGAGTGTGCACCTCTTTTACACCTCGAGGTGCATCTGTGTACCAATCTTCATCTTGACTAGTATGCTTTGAATCCTCCGCCATGTTTTTTAGGAGATCCCAAATCTCAGTTGGGGTCTTGTCAGTCAAAGATCCTCCACTTGAAGGTTTAAGAAGTCTTCTTTCCAAAGGAGTCATGCCTTCAATGAAGTATTGGAGGATTTGATACTCACTAATACCATGCTTTGGGAAATAGGCACAAAGCGTTTTGAACCTCTCCTAATATGTATTAAAATCTTCTCTCTTGTGTTGTTTGATCCCAGTTATCTCTCTTCTTAGGGCTGAGGCTTTCATTTCTAGGAAGTATTTGTCTAAGAAGAGGCGTGCAAGATCTACCCATGTGTTGACCGTCCCCGTTGGAAGGTCATAAACCCAATCTTTTGTTGAGTATTGCACTGTAAAGGAGAATGCCCTAAGCTTGATTTGGTCCTCAGTGACATTGTGTGGTTTCATGCCAACACACACAACATGGAACTCTGTGAGGAACTTGTGGGGATCTTCATTTTCTAAGCCTCTAAAGGTTGGAAGTAAGTGGATGAGATAGGATTTCCATTCATGGTTTGTAGGTGTCGGATAGGTGATGCAAAGAGGTTGTTGCGTAACCTCTTGCCTCGCCCATTGGCGAAGGGTTTCTTCGGGTGGTGGGTTTTGAGGTGGATTCCCTCCATGGTTATCTCCCATGGTATGAGTAGTGGTTCAAGTTTCTGTGGGTGTAGTGTTTGGGCTATTATGAGTAGGTGAAGAAGGTGGAGTGGTAATTTTGGGAGAAGATGGTTGAGGTGAAGGTGATGGACTGTCTGTTTCGGATGGAGACACACTTGAGAGGGGTATATCCTCCCAAATGTTAATGAATGGGGGATTGGATGATGAAGGTTTACCGGAAACTGGTTGCCTCTTACGAATCTTGGCTTGCTTCCTTAACTTCTTTGCAGTCTTCTCTATCTCCGAGTCAATTGGCAATGGTGTACCTGTACGGAAAGATCTAGGCATAAACAATTAGTAACATCGTGTCCCCGGAAAAGGCGCCAATTGCTTAGGGGTGTCAAACCCAACAAATAAAGGGGTGCAACAGACTCCAAATACACTGAATTAATGCACTAAAAAGTAGTACAAGACAAGCAGGGTCGAACCACAGAGACACTGGACAAAAGTCTATGCCTTTTTTGAACAAGGTACTGTGGTCACAAATGGGGGGTTTGTTTGCAAAAGTCAAATAATAAAAAATAACAATCAACTTTGAAACATGCAGAAATTAAAATAGATTTGTAAACAAGTTGTAAAAGTGCTTCCAGTTCTAGTTCTCAATATTGTCATTTAACCTGATTAAGACTTGATGTAATTTGTGATTGCTATTCTAAGTTAGTACTAAAAGATATTAACACGCACTTTTAGCTCTCGCTTGCCAAATTATCTAACCAAAACACGCTCTTTGACTAGACCTAGCTTTACTAATTCAACCTAAACACCCTCTTAGATTGTGTTGGAAACTACATTAAGTTTTGTACAAGCTTCCCACCAATGTTCATTTCTTCTCATGCGCTCAAAAGTGTGAAAACATGAGATATATGTTCTCCAATAAGAAAACTTATTGCTTGTTACCAATTATTAACTTAATAGGACGATTAGGTTCCCTAAAAGTTAATTAACTGCACAAAAATTCAATTCATGAAAGTGGCCAATCAAACACAAATCAAATTTAAGGGTTATAGTTTAAACAAAAACATAATCACTAGAATAGAATCACAAATCAAACATCAAATCACATGCTTCAAGTCAAGTAATCAAGATGTTTTGAACAAGAACTAGAAACTAGGGTTTCTTAGCCACATATGGCTAAGAACAAATCAAACAAGAATAAAGACGGAATTGGAATGCTTAATTCTTAGAAAAATGAAATCCAAAGTGTTTGCAATGATTAGGTCTTCTCAAAAGCTCCAAAAATTCTCCTAGAATCTCCCAAGATCGCCCTAAACTGCTCCAAAAACCGTTCTCCCTTTCAAAATGACATCTCTCCTTTTTTAATTAATGTTCACATGCATGCCACGAGGCCATGCATTTTTGGCATGGCCATGCCTTTTTGCCCATGTGTTTTTGGCATGGCCATTTGTCTTGACCATGTGTTTTTGGCATGGCCCATGCTTTTTGCTAAAATTCCAAAAAGTCTTCACTATTGACTCCATCTTCAATCTAGCTTCACCACGAGTCATGTTTCTCAAATATAAGATGATAAAGGACAAACATGATCCGTGTTAGTGTGACATGAACCGCATTTCAAATGTAGTCCTTGTTCGGTTATGAGCATTCTAACACTTCCTAAGTGTACATGCAACCCTAATAAACCTTGGATCTATGTTTGTCTAAGGTACATGCAAAATATTATTTTCCAAGGTTTATAACCTATTTAGCATGGCATGGGGTACTTTTAAACATAAAAGAACTAGATGAATTACATACCTTTTGTTGATTGTTGATTCCTTGGAGTTTGAGAGCCAAGCACCAATAATGTGAATGCCTCAAATGGAAATCACAAATCACCACAAACATGGAAAATATATGAGAGAGTATACTAACACTTACAAATCGCCCACCACTATTACACACACACTAGGGTGTTTTTCATGCAACATAAGCTTGTTTATACAGTGTGCATAGTTAGGGTGAAACCCTAATAACCCATGTCTTTTCCTTTCCAAGGATCCGTGGGTTAAAAGCTCCATGGATCATCCATGGACTTCTATATAAGCTTAGCCCATTAACAAATGAGTATTAGCCCACATCATATAAATGTAATAACCCATGATTTAATTAGTCTTCCTTTTAATCACTAAATTAATTCATAATAAATTCAAGATTAAAACTGATTAAATAACATGACTTTATATTAATATATTAAAACATAATATATTAATAAATCGTAAGTATACAATTCTCATAAAATTATCCATAAATAGTTTGGATGAAGTGCAACCCAAATGGACCATGCCGGGTCGGGTCAAGTATATACCAAATAAGTTATGGACTTAGACACCTTATCCAACAGACTCCCACTTGGATAAGTCTAATAACTGTATTTGCCTATATTACTTTAGGAACCAACCGGCAATCATAGCTCTCGAAAACTTTGTTGAACTATGAAGCGCCATTTTAGACATGTGATCTTATAATCCTCTGTTCTCATGATATCAGACGGAAAAATACATGGAACAATTTTTACTTATTGTTTGGAAGTTGGTTCTCGATTTCTGATTTGTTTGACAATGAACTTAACTGAACACATCCGTTTAGTTCTGATCGGGCCTGGTACATGGGTCAACACAAAATCATGGAGGGGCCCAGATGTCGCTTCTATTTCTAGAAGGAACAGATAAACTTCGACTCATGTGCTTGTTCTACTACTTGCTAAATTGTACATAAAGGCACGTTTTATAACATCAAGTTACTGATGCGGTTGCGTGCAATCAATGCACAACCAAATCATAGGTAACAACTCATATCTCTAGGTTTGAAGACTTATATGATATTATCGTCTCATGATCACTCGAGATAAATTCCATGAAGTGATACAAGTGAGCGTGGATTTATTCCAATACTCATAACTTATGAGCACTCATGAACATTGTAACAACCATTGCTATGTCTAAACACCTTTAGCCATCTACAAACCCAATTCATGACAATACTGATTCATACCTACTTCCGACATATGACCGATTGTGGAGGATTGAATAAATTAATCATTATGGAAGTCAAAACATGCAAAACTGAAACAATAGTAAATAATTGACAATGATAGCAACACTTTACTCATAAATAAATCACAAATTTTATTCATCATCAACTGTCGATTACATTTTACAAGTTTCAAAAAAGGCTATCTAATCACTAAAACTAATATCGTCCCTCAGCCTGATGCACCTCGCATGCTACAAATGCTTAACCTTCGTCGGTCCCTTCATAAGGGGATCTGCAGGGTTCTCATCTGACGATACCCTCTTTTCCACGAGGATTCCTTCTTCTATCTTGTTTCTTATGAAGTGATATTTTCTGTCAATGTTTCGGGATCTGCCATGATCTCTTGGTTCCTTGGCTAAGGAAACCGCACTATTTCTGTCACAGAAAATCTCCATAGGCTCTTTAATAGTTGGTACAACTCCAAGGTCTCCGATGAAGTTTTTTAGCCATATCCCCTCCTTCGCTTCTTCACTCGCTACTATATACTCTGGTTCATAAGTCGAATCAGACACCATCTCCTGCTTGGAACTCTTCCAAGAGATTGCCCCTCCATTTAGGGTAAAGACCTAGCCCGACTGAGAGCCGAAGTTATCCTTATCAGTCTGAAAACTAGCATCACTATACCCTAATACTCTCAAGTCATCACTCCCACGAAGGGTAAGGATCTAATTCTTAGTCCTCCACAAGTACTTGAGAATGTTCCTTACCGCGGTCTAATGAGCCTTGTCAGGGTTCCCCTGATATCTGCTGACCATGCTCAAAGCAAAGGCCACATCAGGGCGGGTACAAGTCATAGCATACATGATCGAGCCCACAGAGGAAGCATACGGTAATCGACCCATCTCTACTATCTCGGCCTCTGTACTCGGACTCTGAGTCTTACTCAGTTTGGCATTGCTTTAGATCCGTAAATCTCCTTTCTTGGAATTTTGCATGTTGAACCTATTCAACACCTTATCTAAGTAGGTACTCTGACAAAGCCCAATTATTCTTTTACTCCTTTCTCTTAATATCCTTATCCCTAGGATATAGGCAGCTTCCCCTAGGTCCTTCATATCAAAGCACTTCCCAAGCCAAGACTTAACCTCCTGCAAGGTTGGGATGTCATTTCCTATAAGTAGTATGTCATCTACATACAATACCAAGAAGGTAACTATACTCCCACTAGCTCTGACATACACGCAAGACCCATCTTCACTTCTCGAGAAGCCAAACTCTTTGACCTTCACATCGAAACAAAGATTCCAGCTACGAGATGCTTGTTTTAATCCATAAATGGATTTCTCAAGCGTGCACACTCTATTAGGGTATTCTGCACTGACAAAACCCTTCGGCTGATTCATGTACACATACTCAGCCAACTTTCCATTAAGAAAAGCAGTTTTCACATCCATTTGCCATATTTCATAATCATGAAATGCAGCAATGGCTAGCATAACCCTAATAGACTTAATCTTTGCTACCGGTGAGAAGGTTTCATCATAATCAATACCCTGAGTCTGAGTAAAACCTTTTGCAACCAGTCAAGACTTATAAGTGTGCACTTTTCCTTCCACGTCGGTCTTCTTCTTAAAGATCCATTTGCACCTGACTATTTTACGGCCTGGTACATTGTCAACCAAGTTCCAAACTTGATTGTCATACATGGACTGTATCTCGCTGTCCATAGCCTCCTACCATTTAGCAGACTCCGGTCCTACCATAGCTTCCTTAACACTACTAGGTTCATCCAAATTTACCAGTGTACTATCGATAATAAATTTATCACCTTCCGTAGTAATATTAAAACCATAATGAAACTCATGTGTGTTCGTAACCCGTGTAGAACGCCTCGGAGGTACAGACTCGTCAGGTGGCTCAACAGGAGTTTCCTCCTCAGGTTGATTGCTAGTGTCTGAGGTTCCTTCACCAATTTATTCTTGAATTTCTTCAAGGTCAATTTGCCTCCTACTGTCTCCTTGGCTCATAAACTCTCTCTTTCACGAAAGACCCCTCTTCTTGCAACAAAGACCACATTCTCACTAGGTTTGTAGAAGAGGTAACCGAAGGATTTCTGTGGGTAGTCGATGAAAATACACCTTTCACTTTGGGGTTCGAGTTTCTCATGAGTTTCACACCTCACGAAAGCCTCGCAACCCCAAATCTTGAAGTGGTCCAAATTGGGAACCTTCCCAATCCACATCTCATGAGGTGTTTTGGTAGCCTACTTTGTAGGAACTAAATTAAGGATATGGGAGGCAGTCTCTAAGGCATACCCCCAAAAAGAGATTGGTAGCAAAGCTCGATTCATCATAGAGCGATCCATGTATAACAACGTTCGATTACACCTCTTAGCTACACCATTTAGCTATGGTGTCCTGGGAGGAGTCAATTGTGAGACAATCACATACTCCTTAAGATAGTCGAGGAACTCGGTACTAAGATACTCACCATCTCGATTGGATAGAAGCATCTTAAGGTTCCTGCCCAATTGATTTTCTACTTCCTGTTTAAATTCTTTAAACCTTTCAAAGGTTTCTGACTTATGTTTGATTAAGTAGACATAACCATATCTACTAAAATCATCAATAAAAGCCACATAATACCGATCAACATCCCTTGTGGCGGTTTTGAATGGTCCACACATATCACTATGTATTAGGTCCAACAAACCCTCACCACGTTCACAAGTACCAGTGAAGGGTGATTTTGTCATCTTTCCAAGTAGCCAAGATTCACAACTATCATCCGATTTAAGGTCGAATGATTCCAAGACCCCACTCTTTTGGAGTTGGCCTATGTGTTTCTTGTTTACATGTCCAAGACGACAATGCCACAATGATGCTTTATCTAGGCTAGTAGAAGAATCAATATACAATACATTATTTCCTAAGTTGTCTACAATCGACACAGTTTCATACACACCATCACAAGGTAATGTTTTAAAATAAAACACATTATTAAAGAAAGCATTAATACCACCATATTCATTATCAAACGAAAAGGTAAAACCTTGTTTGTACAAACCATGAAAGGAAATAATATTTCTCGCCATTTCAGACGAGTACACACATTTATTCAAATCTAATTTTAACCTATTATTCAGCAACAAAGTATAAACTCCAATCTTGGAAACAGATGAAGCCTTCCTATTCCACATGATCAAGTTTATCTTCCCGTGCTCCACATCCTCACTTCTTCTTAGGCCCTGCAAATCAAAACATATGTGAATAACACATCATGTATCAAGCACCCAAGAGTTAGAATATGGTGAGTTATTAGAAAATATTGTGTAAATACCTGCGTGGGTGGGTTTCACTTCCCCATCCTTCAAATCTTGCAAGTACTTAGGGCAGTTTCGCTTCCAGTGCCCCTTGTCCTGGAAATAGTAGCAATCAGCATCCTTTGGAATGGCAGAAGGAGTGACAGAACCGCTCTTGGTTCTTGATGAGGAGCCTTCAAGAGACTTTCCCTTGGTACCCTTCAAAGAGGACTTCCTCTTTTTCCCTTTTCCTTGCCCGATAGCCAAAACAGGGGTAGATGTTGGAGTAGGAGTATTAGAGGTAACAACCGACTTACCCTTGAGACCGATTTCAGCGGTGTTAAGAGTAACTTCCACCTTGTTCATATGATATGTCATACGAAATTGGTCAAAACAAGAAGGTAAGAAGTGAAAAATGATGTCAATTGCCAACTCCTCAGGGTAGTTCACGTTTAGCTTGAGCAAACGATCCACATACCTTTGCATCTTTTGCATGTGGCCCGTGACGGATTCACCATCCTTCATGCGGGTTGTTATCATGGAGGAGATTATTTCATACCTCTCCTGATGAGCACTATGATGGTACCTTTCCATTAGGTCTTGGTGCATCTCAAAAGGATAAAAGTCCTCATAGGAATTTTGGATCTCGGTTGTCATCGTGACCATCATGATGCATGACACCTTAGTAGCATCTCTCTCATGTGTCCTGAATTCAACGATCTCCTCAGGAGTAGCAGTGGACTCATCAAGCTCCTTTAACTCCTTATCGAGGATGTATTCTTTGTCCTCATAACAAGTAACAATCCTGATGTTCCTAATCCAGTGCATGAAGTTGGAACCATCAAAGATGACTCTCCACAAAGATTCATGAGACAGAAAGAGTCAGTTGGGTTAGAGCCCGAAGCATTGTTGTTGGAAGACATTTGAAAGAAGAAAGCAAGTTTAGATTAGATATATAGATTCCTTAATAAGACACCCAAATGTAATATTAAGGCTAGGATCCAATCACAATATATTATACTTAGAAGAGGGATGTCGTAATCTAAGTAATAACATATTTGAATGGTAGGTGAATGACGATTCACCAATTTCCACCATGAAAACAAAATGAGTTATTAGGTTTTAATTGTATTTGAAATTCCTAGATTCTTTTGAGATTCTTTGAACTTTTCAATGCCATGTTTCAATCTCGATTGTGCCCTTTAAGTTTTGTGACTGGCATGCCGAGGATCACAAAACAAGGTGTGAATAACCATGCTAATTCACTTGGTACCCTTAATATTATCACCTAATCAATGTGTCGGTTAACCACACATCCTCCATTGATCTATGACAAACATTAAGTCACCCTTCGTGATCCTTACTAGTCCAAGTTAGTGTGCCGATTAACCACACACGCTCCACCAACGACTTGGTAAGGTACAAAGTGTGAATTTCATGGGCTAGCACCATGTTCACATTTTCCTAAAGTAACTAAGATTGGGAATTAAAAAATGTTTAGTTACTTTATAATAATCATTATACTTTTAATGAGAATTTAAAGTCATTGTCCTACCCGTTCGGCTAACAACCCTCCACCGATCAAGGAAGCGGTAGGTGAGAGTGGACACCCATTAAGCTTTCATCTTATAGGAAACAACCTTATACCCCACTTATAGACCGGCTTCATGAATGAGGCCTACTAACGGTAAAACGACTTATTCTTATACATATATATAATAATTAACCATTAATATTATAAATAGTATAAGTGTTGAATTTTAACTAATAAAACTCTAAGGGTTGGAATTAAAGTTTATTAAAGTGTGTGAAAGTTTTCAAATTCCAAAACTTGAGGACAAGTTTTGTAACTATCCAAAACTTTTCATTTCACAACTTATGAATTAAAGGTTCATAAAAATGAAGACTCTTCATTTTTATGTAACTTATGTGTTTTAAATGTGTGTTTAAAAGAGGTGACCTTTGGATATCCATAACTTGAAGACAAATTATGGACTCCATTAAAACACAAAAATTATCAAGAATTAATCCTAAACAATTCAGCAAATAATTCCTATCATCTTCTAAATTCATAAGAACATGAATATGATCATCAAATTTTCAAGAATTATATGAACACATATAAAGCATGAAATTTTGATATAAGATATTGTAAATGGATTAAACAACCATTACACCAACTAAAACAAGTTTTAAAACACGAAAACAGTTTAGGGTAATGTTTCTAGTTCATTTCCAGCAGCTAAAGTCAAAAATCTACATTATGAGGCTTCTACTCGCCTAGTGCACGAACCAACTCGACAAGTAGGATGAATTTGGTCATGGACTCGGCAAGTCCCCCCATGGACTCGGTGAGTTCATCATGTAGACCGGAAGAAAATTGACTCTTTTTTCACTATTTTGCATCAAGTATCAAACAAACAAGCCTAGGCTCTGATACCACTGTTGGGTTATGAGCATTCTAACACTTCCTAAGTGTACATGCAACCCTAATAAACCTTGGATCTATGTTTGTCTAACGTACATGAAAAATATTATTTTCCAAGGTTTATAACCTATCTAGCATGGCATGGGGTACTTTTAAACATAAAAGAACTAGATGAATTACATACCTTTTGTTGATTGTTTATTCCTTGGAGTTTGAGATCCAAGCACCAATAATGTGAATGCCTCAAATGGAAATCACAAATCACCACAAACTTGGAAAATATATGAGAGAGTATACTAACACTTACAAATCGGCCACCACTATTACACACACACACACACACTAGGGTGCTTTTCATGCAACATAAGCTTTTTTATATATTGTGCATGGTTAGGGTGAAACCCTAATAACTCATGTATTTTCCTTTCCAAGGATCCATGGGTTAAAAGCTCCATGGATCATCCATGGAATTCCATATAAGCTTAGCCTATTAAAAAATGAGTATTAGCCCACACCATATAAATGTAATAGCCCATGCTTTAATTAGTCTTCCTTTTAATCACTAAATTAATTCATAATTAATTCAAGATTAAAACTAATTAAATAACATGAATTTATATTAATATATTATAACTTATAATATATTAATAAATCGTAAGTATACAATTCTCATAAAATTATCCATAAATAATTTGGATGAAGTGCAACCCAAATGGACCATGTCGGGTCGGGTCAAGTATATACCAAATAAGTTATGGACTTAGACACCTTATCCAACAGTCCTTTGCTATGATGATAATGCAACAATGAATCGGGTTATGTCTTCATGCTTTCCTCCATGGAATGAGCGGTTCATCTTCTCTACATGCTCCAAAGCTCCAAGAATCCAAGCTCCATGCATCCATGCATCCAAGCTCCACGTTCCATGCTCCATAATGCCTGCAAAATAAATCAAAAATAGTGAAGTATCGGGCATTCTTAATGAAATACGCAATTTCCCTAATAATCAACTAAATGCAAGAATTATGATGTAGAATTCTATAAAAGGATGGAAATAAACATGCAAAATAGGTGCATAAAATGCACTTATCAGTCGTCTTGGACATGTAATCAAGAAATGAATAGGCCAACTCCAAAAGGATGGAGTCTTGGAGTCATTTGACCTAAAGTCGGATGATAGTTGTGAATCTTGTCTACTTGGAAAAATGATAAAATCTCCCTTCACTGGTTCTTGTGCTAGGGGTGAAGGTTTGTTGGATCTGGTACACACTGATGTGTGTGGACCCTTTAGAACCGCTACAAGGGATGCTAACCGCTTCTATGTGACTTTTACTGATGATTTTAGTAGATATGGAGTCAGAAACCTTTGAAAATTTCAAAGAGATTAATTAGGAAGTGGAGAATCAATTGGGCAGGAACATTAAGATGCTTCGATCCGATCGAGGTGTTGAGTATCTTAGTACAGAGATCCTTGACTATCTTAAGGATTGTGGGATTGTCTCACAATTGACACCTCCCAGGACACCACAGCTTAATGGTGTGGTTGAGAGGCATAATCGAACCGTGTTTGACATGGTTCGTTCCATGATGAGTCAAGCTTCGCTACCAATCTCATTTTGGGGGTATGCCTTAGAGAATGCCACCCATATTCTCAATCTAGACCCTACCAAAAAGGTTGCCAAAACACCTCATGAGATGTGGACCGGAAAAGTTGCAAATCTGGACAACATCAAGATTTGGGGTTACGAGGCTTTCGTGAGGCGCGAGACTCTCAATAAGCTCGAACCCTGAAGTGAGAGGTGTATTTTCATCGGCTACCCACAGAAATCCTTCGGTTACCTCTTCTACAGACCTAATGATAATGTGGTCTTTGTAGTAAGTAGTGGAGTCTTTCGCGAGAGAGAGTTCATAGCCAAGGAAATAGTGGGAGGAAAATTGACCTTGAAGAAATTCAAGAATCAATTGGTGAAGCAACTTCAGACACTAGCAATCAACCTGAGGAGGAAACTTCTGTTGAGACAGCTGACGAGTCTATACCTCCGAGGCGTTCCACATGGGTTACGAACACACCTGAGTTTCATTATGGTTTTCATATTACTACAAAAGGTGATAAATTTATCAGCGATAGTACACTGGTAAATTTGGATGAACCTATCAATGTTAAGAAAGCCATGGCAGGACCGGAGACTGCTAAATTGAAGGAGGCTATGGACAGCGAGATAGAGTCCATGTATGACAATCAAGTTTGGAACTTGGTTGACAATGTACCAGGCCGTAAAACAGTCGGGTACAAATGGATCATCAAGAAAAAGACTGACATGGATGGTAATGTACACACTTATAAGGTGTGGCTCATTACAAAGGTCTTTTCTCAAACTCTAGGAGTTGATTATGATGAGACCTTTTCACAAGTAGCAAAGATTAAGTCAATTGGGGTTATGTTAGCCATTGCTTCATTTCATGACGATGAAATATGGCAAATGGATGTCAAAACCGCTTTCATTAATGGAAAGTTGGATGAGGATGTTTACATGAGTCAGCCAGAGGGTTTTGTCAGCACAGAGTACCCTAATAGAGTGTATAAGCTTGAGAAATCTATTTATGGATTGAAACAAGCACCTCACAGATGGAATCTTTGTTTCGATGAGAAAGTCAACGAGTTTGGTTTTTCGAGAAGTGAAGATGAATCTTTTGTATATGTCAAGTCTAGTGGGAGTATAGTTAGCTTTTTGGTACTGTATGTGGATGACATAATACTCATGGGAAATGACATCCCAACTTTGCAGGAGGTTAAGTCCTGGCTTGGGAAGTGTTTCACTATGAAGGACCTTGGAGAAGCTGCCTAAATCCTAGGGATAAGAATTTTGAGAGACACGAGTAAAAAACTAATTGGACTTAGTCAAAGTACCTACTTGGATAAGGTGTTGAATAGGTTCAGCATGCAGAAATCCAAGAAAGAAAAGTTACCGATCAAGAGTAATGCCAAACTGAGTAAGACTTAGAGCCCGAGCACAGAGGCTGAGATAGATGAGATGATTCAAGTACCATATGCTTCCATAGTAGGCTCGATCATGTATGCTATGAATTGTACTCGTCCTGATGTGGCTTTCGCATTAAGCATGGTCAGAAGATATCAGGGGAATCCTAGCAAGGCTCACTGGACTGTAGTAAAGAACATTCTAAATACCTTTGAAGGACTAAGGACTGGGTCCTTACCCCCGATAGGAGTGATGACTTGAGAGTAGTAGGGTATAGTGATACTAGCTTCCAGATTGAAAGGGATAATTTCCGCTCTTAGTCGGGCTGGTTCTTTACCTTAAACGGAGGAGCAATAACTTGGAAAAGTTCCAAGCAGGGGATAGTGGCTGATTCAACATGTGAATCAGAGTACATAGCAGCAAGCGAGGCAGAAAAGGAGGCTATATGGCTAAATAACTTCACTGGAGACCTTGGAGTTGTACCAGCTATAAACGAGCCTCTAGAAAGTTTCTGTGATAGTGAAAGTGCAGTCGCCTTAGTCAAGGAACCAAAGGATCACGGGAGATCCAAACACATCGACATAAAATATCATTTCATTAGACATCGTATAGAAGAAGGACTCCTCGTGGAAAAGAAGGTATCATTGGATGAGAACCCAGCAGATCCCCTCACGAAGGGACTAGGTAGGGTTAAGCATCTTTAGCATGCGAAGCGCATAGGACTGAAGGATGATATTAGTTTTAGTAGTTAGATAGCTTTGAAAACTGTAAAGTATAATTGACATTTGATGATAAATAAAAGTTGTTGTTTATTTATAAGTATAAGCGTTGCTACCTTTTGTCAATCGTTTACTATCATTTCATTTTGCATGTTTTGACTTCCAGAGTAATTATGTTTTTGTATATCATATTATTCAAATTCTCCACAGTCAGTCATATGTTGGAAATAGATATGAATCAAGACTGTCATGAGTTGGCTTGTAGATGTCTAAGTTGTTGGAAATAGCAAGAGGTGCTACCACACTCATGAGTGCTCATAAATTTTGAGTATTGGATTTATCCCACGCTTACTTGTATCACTTCATGGAATTTATCTCGAGTGATCGTGAGACAGTAATATCATATAAGTCTTCAAACCTAGAGATATGAGTTTTTGACTATGAGTTGGTTATACATTGATTGTATGAAAACGCATTGTTAACTCGATGTTATAAAACGTACCTTCGTGTATAATTCAACAAGTAGTAGAACAAGCATATGAGTCGAAGTTTATCTGTTCCTTCTTGGATTAGAAGCGATATCTGGTCTCCTCGATGATTTTGTTTTGACCTATGTATCGGGCCCGGTCAGAATTAAATTGATGTGTTCGATTAAGTTCTATGTCAAACAAATCAGAAATCGAGCAACAAACTATATGACAATAAGCAAGACATTGTTCCATGTATTTGTCCGGATGATATCTAGAATAGAGGATTATATGATCACTTATCTTAAATGGTGTATCATCATCATCTCAGTTCCGCGAGACCTTGAAAGAGCTACAATTGTTGATCGATTCTTGAAGTCATTCTTGCAGTTATAGTTATTAGACTTATCCAAGTGTGAGACTGTTGGATTAGGTGTCTAAGTTCATAACCATTCCTGGATTGTACTTGACCCGATTAGCATGGTCCATTTGGGTTGCATGGCATTGCAACACTTGGATAGACTAAATTAAAGAAATAACACTTATGGTTTATTAATATGTTGTAAGTTCTAATATATTGATAATATCATTTAATTAGTATTGATTAAGAATTAATTAAATGATCAAAAAGTGGATTGTGTATAGCATTTATTCTTGTATAGTTAGGCTAATGATCCATGGTTTTTATGGATTAGGTTAAAACCTATAAGGTGCTCCATGGATAGTCCATGGAGGTTACAAACCCATGGATCATGGAATGTAAAAGGCCATGACAATTAGGGTTTACATTAGGGGTGAGCAAACCCGAACCAAGAAACCGAAAAACCGAAAAAAACTGACGAAACCGAAACCGAATCAAAACCGACGGTTAGGGTTTTAAATTTTTAAAAACCGATTTTTTGGGTTCGGTTTCGGTTTTTACCCAGAAACCGACCCAATAAACCCAAGAAACCGACCCTCTTTAAAAACTGAGAAACCGACCCATAAACCCGCAAAACCAATGATTTTTACTACCCATTTTATTTTATATATATATATATATATATATATATATATATATATTAAAAAAATACAGATGAATAAAATAAGCCCTTCGTCATTTCCGACTTTACTCATTTACATTTTGCCCTACTCCGCTACTAGGCTACTCGCAATCGCATTCCCCCCATTCGGCCATTCCCGCAAAGGCACAAACAGCGCATCTCCGAGAGACCGAGACTCCATTGATGTGAAGAAGCTCATCACTCCTCAGGTGCTCAATCGATCGCACACTCACAGTCTTGACTCTTGAACAATCGGCAATCGTACACATCTGAGGCTCCGAGCCTCCGACGAGACCTGTAACGGAGCCCCAAACCTCCGGCGCCATCAACGAGACCTGCAACTCCTCTGTATCGTCAAATACGGTAAATGCTTTTTCTAAATTCATGTTCAATTGACGCTTGCTACCATCGGCAACAACCCAAACCCAAAAAAACCCTTATGACCCAAAATATATAGCAGTAGCACCAAAGTGTTTATTTTTTTTAATTTTATAATTGTTTAAGTTCTTTCTAATTTTTCTGATTTTATATAGAATCTTGTGTTTATGTTGTGAATTTCGCTTGTGTATTGCTGTCCGGTTCATTTTTTGCCTGATCTGTGTTCGGTTTTTTTGCTTGATATGTCATATGTGTTCGTTTTTTTCCTAATTTCTGGAAATTGTTGGTGTCTTGGTAAGTTGCTATCAGTTTCCTTTTGTTATCAGTTTTCCCGATTTCTGATATGTGTTGCTATGAAATGTTGATATAAGTTTCCTTTTGTTGTTGTTGTTATTATTATTATTATTATTATTATTCAGTTTATTGCTGTGAAATGTTGATATCAAAATAATCAATTTGATGCATTGTATTCTGAAAGATGTGAATCTTATTATTTGCATATAGAGTGTTGAATTGAAGCTTTTTATTTCCTGAAATTTTTTGGTTTACATATGGATTGGTGATTGTTTTTTTCTATGTAGATGGAAAGGTCTCAACTAGATGCACAAACTGTTGATGTTGATGCTCCCCAAACCATTGATGTTGATCTTGATGTGGATGAAGGAGATGATGAAGTAGTTGCAGATAATAAGGGTGGTGGTCATAGAGTATCTTGGGTTTGGCAACATTTTGATAGAGATGTCGTAAAGAAGGGTGCTAAGAAAGTGAAATGCCCATATTGTTCAACAATGATGTGTGCAAATTCAAAGAAAAACGGTATGAGTGCAATGGGAAATCATTTAAGAATCTATTGTCCAACATCTCCTGTTTATGACCCTAAAGGAAAAGTTGGTGATATGAAAAAACAATATGTGTTGAGTTTCAAAAAAGTAGGAGACTCGGGGGCTACTTCTTTGGAAGTTCATTCCTTCAGCCAAGAGAAATGTAGGAATTCCTTAGCCCGCATGTGTATCAAAGACAATCAACCTTTTAGTATAGTTGAAGATGAAGGATTTAGGGAATATTCACGGGATTTGCAACCTCTATTTAAATTGCCTTCAAGGTGGAGTGTTGCAAGGGATTGTTTGCAGATATACAAAGAAGAAATGTATAAATTGAAGGATGTTTTAAAAAACCAAACCGTCTCCATTACAACTGATACTTGGACATCCATCCAGAACATTAACTATAGTTGTTTAACGGTACATTGGGTTGATGAGACGTGGGTTTTGAGAAAGAAAATTTTGAACTTTTGTCCCATTGCAAATCACAAAGGTGTAACCATAGGCAAACTTGTTTACAAATGCTTACAGAATTGGGGAATTGATAAGGTGTTTACAGTGACTGTGGATAATGCTTCCTCAAATGATGGGGCAATTAGGTATCTAGCGACCATGCTTAGGGGACCCCATGCTTTTTTGGGTTGCAAATATTCGCATTTGAGGTGTTGTGCTCATATCATAAATCTTATGGTTAGGGATGGGTTAGAAGAACATTTTAGTTCCATCACAAAGATCCGAAAAGCTATGAAGTATGTGAGGTCATCGGGTGCTAGGTTTGCTACATTCCTAGAGTGTGTTGAGAAAGTGAAGATTAATTGTAGTAAGAAACCATCCCTTGATGTTGACACAAGATGGAATTCTACATTTTTGATGTTAGAGACGGCAAAAAAGTATGAGGCAGTGTTTGATAGGTATTTTATATACTATTAAGTATGATATATATATATATATATATATATATATATATATATATATATATATATTATAATTTACATACTAATGTTTTTATTGAATTTTATTTTGTATTGTAGGCTTCTTGCGATTAATAGTGGTTTTAAAACATTTTGTGGAAGTGAGGTTGACGATGGTGAAGTGACTACGAGAAAAAGAAGAAGAAATGAGAAAGTTGTGGGGACTCCCGATGCCGACGATTGGGAGGCTGCTAGGTATATATATATATATATATATATATATATATATATATATATATATATATATATATATATATATATATATATATATATATATATATGTATATATATATATATATATATATATATATACTACTTCAATTATGAAATCTGATATTGTTTAATTGCTTTGGTAGGTATTTTATCGACTATTTGAGGATCTTTTACAATGTCACAAAAAAGATATTCGGGTCCAAGTATGTGACAGCAAATATATTTTTTAAGGAACTTGTGACAATGAAAGCAAGCATAACTAGAATGTGTGCAAGCACAGACGAGAAAAAGAAAAAGATGGCAAAGTCGATGAAAGAAAAATACGACAAATATTGGGACAACATTGAGAACATGAACTTCATGCTTCACATTGTTGTCGTTTTAGATACCCGCAACAAGATGTGTTATTTGGAGTATTGCTTGGAATTGATTTATGGTAAGAATTCTAACAAAACAAAAACAATTTTGGAGCATGTCAACAAAACACTAGAGGACTTGTTTCAACACTTCAAGAACAAGACGGAGAGAGAAAGATGTGAAAAGACAAGGAGTGCATCGTCTTCTACACCTAGTGGTCATATTGAATTAAGTCCGACTACGATGAGTATGTTACGTGGTTCAGAGAACCAAGTTTGATGTAGCATCTGACTTAAACCAAACGATTGAAACCAAAGCGATCAATAGAAGTATCGCACTCGTTGTTAAAAGAAGATGGTTGCTAGAGATGCTACCTTTCTAAATGTGACTAGAACATGAAGGAAGGTATAGATTGTTCTGGAATTTGACTCTAAGAGACCTGAGTCTGAGCATTGCAACATATGATGAGAGGTCATTAGAATATGACACATCGGTCCATTGTATTAATAAAAGAACTTATCTTAAGTTCGTATCCAGTGAGGATCGAGATTGTGACTTGAAGGTCATAATTTGGAGTCTAACGTGAGATAGAGAGCGTATCCAAGATCGAGCACCGCCTGTAGTCAAGGAGTCTAAGAGTTAGATACACGTCCGAAGAAACATCGAAGTTATGACTTAGGATGAATAGATAACAAATGGAGTCATCATGTGAACCCTGTTTCGTTGATGATTCCGGGACGTAATCATCCTAAGGGGGAGATAATTGTAACGCCCGCAGATCCGGGCTAGTTAATTTAGAGGCAATAGGGGTCGAAAATGACTTTTCGACAAAAGATTATTTAGAATAAATAATCTTAACCAAGTTGTAGAATATGTCACAAGGTTTCCGTACATATAAAGAACGCCGAAATCCGAGTTATAACAAAGAAGTTATGGCCCGTCGAAGTTTCGCGACGGAACCGGCACGGCACCGGGAAGCGTAAATAGTGAATTTACGATGGAGGACTTTTTAGCCTTAGTGATCTAAACGAAAGTCGTAGAATATGTTAAACCAAGAAAATCCATAAAAAGAACGCCCAAATCTGACTTCGTATGAAGAAGTTATGATTTTTCTAAGATTCGGCTTAGCAGTATACAGCCCGAAACTCGAATTTTAGTTCGAGCGGTTTTTGGCTTACGTGACCTAAATGAGAGTTGAAGATCTCATTAATAGGAACTCAACGGTAAAAATACAGACGAAAACGGAGTCCATATGAAGGAGTTATAAATTCTTCGCGGTCATTTAACAGTCTAAACGCCTCCTACTGTTAAATTTGAGATCGGTCAAGAATTAGCCGACGGAGTCTAAAGGAAAGTTGTAGATCTTGATTTTATCTACGCGTGGATATAAAGAACGTCAAAAACGGAGCTCGTATGCGAAAGTTATGATTTTTCTAAGTTTGAAGGCTGATACGCGATAGGGGGTGACGTGGCACCACCAGAATTGGACACGTGGCACCACCAGAAGGCCACCACATGGACCAACTCGGCGAGTAGGTCCCCCCTACTTGGCGAGTAGGCCATTCAGCACCCCTATAAATAGCGGTGCCGGGTTCCCTCATTCTTTACACCTTCCTAAACTATTCTTTCTCTCTCTAGACTCTCTCTCTAGCCCCCTAACCCCCCTAAAAGCCTAGGTAAACCCCTAGCACCCGAAGGAAGCCCAGAGGCTCCCGGAGTCCCAAGAAAAAGGGTCTTTCGGCTCGGAAACGCTGCTCCAGCGAAGCCCGGTTTTCGAGAAAAACCCGCTGTAAGTGAGCTATGCCTACGCTATCTTTAGTATAGCTTATGTTTTAATATAGTAACATTATTAGGAACTTATAATGAGTATTTGGGCTATTATTATGAGTTATATTGAGTGTTATTTAACGCTTATATAATAATAATAATAGTCAGACTATTAGTTTTTCGCGGTTATCGTTAGACTAAACCCTAGTGGTATTGATACTAGGTTTTATCGAAGGAAATTGTTTTGAGAGTATCGAAGCGCTGTCCGAGTGCTGAGTCACCACCTTTCAAGTGAGTGCATAGTCCCTTTCATGAACATGATTTTAATACAAGTATTGATTGAAGTATTAATTATATGTTTATGTGCGAGTTAATTCATGTTGCTTGAAATTCGTGCTAAAGAACATACCTGATTATATTTGATAATTTAGGATAAAGAGTAGACCTAAATTAAATATGAGGAATATTGGGTAGTATATTCTTACGAGTACAAGTGAGTTAAACTCAGAGAATAGAAGTTAGTATATGTCACTTATCCGGGAGTATGGATTAGACATAGTCATTGTCCCTAGTCCGAGAATATGGATTAGGCATAATCATTCGTTATTAATCCGAGAGTATGGATTAGTCATTGTACCTAGTCCGAGAGTATGGATTAGGCATAATCATTCATCATTAATCCGAGAGTATGGATTAGTCATTCGTCCCTAGTCCGAGAGTATGGATTTGGTAAATTCGTTCATTTCTAATCCGGGAGTATGGAGTAGGTAAAACGACTAATCTTAGGTCCGAGAGTATGGATAGCCTTGTTGCGAGGATCGACGGGGTGGGATAAGAGTTGTTTATATATATATATATATATATATATATATATATATATATATATATATATATATATATATATATATATATATATGGTGAAATTGTATATTTTGTGAGTTTTAAACTATATATATGGTATAACATTGTGGGATTGAAATCCCTATGTACTCACCAGGTTTCCCAACCTGACCCACTCAGTTTATTTACATCACAGGTATTGATATGAAGTCACACTGAGAGATCAAAGAGATGTAGATCACTAGTGTAAATAAATGTAAGTT
The DNA here is from genome assembly GCF_052625555.1 of Lactuca saligna. NCBI lineage: Eukaryota > Viridiplantae > Streptophyta > Magnoliopsida > Asterales > Asteraceae > Lactuca > Lactuca saligna. Next base: position 134,805,545 of record NC_136422.1, on the reverse strand, counting down.
CTGTTTATGCTTTTGTTCCTGTATTGACGATGACATCCCAAACGTTTTAAAATAAATAAAATACGTTTCTTCGAAAATGTTTTAATAACGTATTTATCGTGTTTTTCTGGGAACGAATTCCGCAACATTTTTATTAAAAGAAGAACAGGCAGACGTTTTAAAATAAACAAAATCGGTCTTTTGTGGCCGTGATTTTGGGGATGTCACAGGCAGACGATGATATTGAAGATGTTCTTGACCGGCCTTCAGTTGCTTCTTCAATGTTTACATCTTGGATGAAGTGTAATGAAATCAATAAAGAAGCACGAAAACTTACTTATGTTGAATTTCCTACAAAGTTTGTTTGGAAACCTAAACTTCAAATTTGGAAGCCAAGGAAAGTTGGATATTCAATTGGTAGAATTCACTCGGTTTCACCTAAACTTGGCGAAGCGTATTTCTTAAGAATTCTTTTAAATAAAGTGAAAGGTCCAAAATCATTTGAAGAAATTCGCACAATTAATGGTGAAATATGTTCTTCTTTTAAAGACGCATGCTATAATCTTGGGCTTTTGGATGATGACAAAGAATACATCGACGCAATTAAGGAAGCAAGTCTCTCTGGATATGGTTATTATCTACGTTTTTTATTTGCTACGATGCTATTGTCCAACAGTTTGTCTAACCCGGAGATTGTTTGGGACAACACATGGGAATATCTGTCAGATGGAATTCTTTATACTCAACAACAAAGATTAAAATCTCCAGGTATTATATGTTTATTACATTTTTTTATAACTATAACATATAAATTTCAAATATATGGTTAATTACGTTTTACTTTCATTTATTATGTTTTTTAATTGACTGTAAGTAATATAACATTATTCATACAGGTTTATCACTAAACGAAGATCAAATTAAAAACTTGACTTTGTTTGAGATAGAACAAATTTTACTCCGAAACAACACCAGTCTTAAGAACTATAGAAGGATGCCTTGCCCTGATGCTGATTCGATTTCATCTTCAAACAATCGTCTGATAACTGAGGAGCTAGATTATGACATACCAAATTTAAAGAATGAGTTTGATCGTCTTTTTGTTTCATTAACAGACGAGCAACGCAGCATTTTCCTTGATATCATGACTACGGTTAAAGATAATAAGGGAGGTGTATTCTTTATTTATGGTTATGGTGGAACAGGTAAGACATTTCTTTGGAAGACAATTTCTGCAGCAATTAGATCCGAAGGTGAGATTGTTTTAAATGTAGCTTCAAGCGGGATTGCTTCATTATTATTTACTGGAGGCAGGACAGCACACTCTCAGTTTATAATACCCATTAATCTTACCGAGGATTCTTATTGTAGAATAAACCCAGATAGTGATCTTGCCAATTTAGTAAGAAAAACATCATTGATCATTTGGGATGAAGCACCTATGGTACACAAGCATGCATTTGAAGCTTTAGATCGAACTTTGAAGGATATATTAAAGCGTTTCAATCCTACGAACTCGAATACTCCTTTTGGAGGGAAAGTGGTTGTTTTTGGAGGTGATTTCAGACAAATTTTGCCTGTTGTTCCGTGTGGCAGTAGACAAAACATTGTTAATGCTTCTTTAAGTTCTTCATATTTATGGCAACATTGCAAAGTCCATAAATTAACAAAAAACATGAGGTTAATTGTTGGAAGCGATCCATCTGGTGTTGAGAAAATAAGGGGTTTTTCAAACTGGCTTTTGGACATAGGAGAAGGTAATCTTGGTGGTCCGAATGATAGTCAAGCAATTGTTGATATTCCAGAAGATATTCTCATTAATGATCCATGTGATTCTATAGGTTCATTAATCAAGTTTGTATATCCTTCAATTCTGGAAAACTTCAACATTGCAGGTTATTTTCAAGAAAGAGCAATACTTGCTCCCAAAAATGAAGTTGTCCAAGAAATAAATGAGCGTTTGCTAAAATTGATTCCAGGAAAGCAAAAAGAATATTTAAGTTCAGATAGCCTCTGCCAATCCGAGTTTGTTCATAATCAGTTTGATGCAAATTTATACTCACCTGATGTTTTAAATGGTCTTAAAGTATCAGGTCTCCTAAACCATAAGCTCATTTTAAAAATTGGTGTTCCAGTTATGTTGTTGAGAAACATTGATCAGAAAAATGGCTTATGCAATGGCACTATACTACAAGTAAAATCTTTGGGCAAACGTATTATTGAGGCAGTTATCATATCTGGAAGTAATATTGGAAACACAACTTTTATTCCAAGAATGTCTTTAACTCCTTCTGAAGACAAGATCCCGTTCAAATTCCAAAGAAGACAATTTCCATTAGCTGTATGTTTTGCAATGACAATTAATAAGAGCCAAGGACAATCTTTGTCGAAGGTTGGTCTGTTTCTCAAAGAGTCCGTTTTTACACATGGCCAATTGTACGTTGCTTTATCCAGATGGCAAAGTAGAGAAGGATTAAAATTGTTAATTTTAGATAAGAGTGGTACACTAACAAATAAAACATCAAATGTTGTGTATAAAGAAGTTTTTAGATTTTTATAAAAAATTTGTAAAATTATATTTTATATATCAATTTTTGTTTCTATTTTATTTACTTTTTTATTCACTTATACAAAAATGATATTTTTAGAAAATATCTACAAAAAAATGACCATTCAATATTCATAACAATATTTTTTCGTAATTTTAACGAATCAGTATATCATCATCAAATTACTGATAAAACATCTATATTTATTACTTATTAAAATATATATTATCATTCCTCAATAAATAAATATTACTTTAAATAAAACTAATTTTATTTTACTCATCTGTGGTACCCACGGGTTATAACCTAGTTGCTAATAAGTTATTTTAAAATGACTACCGTTAAATTTGTATGCAATTTATTATGTACTTTTTGATTTTGTATGACAATTTGTATTTGAATTTTGTATGACACTTTGTATTTGTATTTTGCATGATGTATGTTTAATTTGGATTTTATGTGATAGTTTGTATTTTTATAATTATTTTATCAAGCAATATAGGCAACAAAAGGGTAATATGGTTATTTTCATCATTCAGCACAATCAATCAAAGAAATAATCAAACAACATAAACTCAGTCAGATGTAAACTCAGTCAGCATTTCTAACCCATTCAGTTTCTATCACAGTCAACTCTAACACGGTCAGCAACTATGAAACGACCCCTAAATTTGGTTTACATTATCTTTACGCCTTTAGCTATCTTATCCTACGATCAATAAATATCTATATCTATGTCGTTTAGTCGTTTAGGTGGAAAACATTTTTCATAATGCGACGATTATATAAAGTTATGAAGAATAACCATATTTTTAACGCATGTTATGACAAAACCATGACATGTTCAATGGTTTCCGTTTCTCAAGACCAACACCAAAATTTTGAACGTAAATCAATTATAACTGCAAGTCCAAAAGTTGTATAAGTCAACATTGTGATTAAGAAACATGAAGAATAACTGAAGCAAATTATTGTTGATAATTGACTTATGAAGATGTTTTTTCGTGCAAAAACATGTGATCACTTTCACTATGTGCTTGTCTTGATGTACAAATAATACAATCGATATTTTATAGATATTTTCTTTCAACTCAATAAAATTAAGAACTTTCATTATATGCTTTCTTGATGTACAAATAATACACTCGAGATGTTGTAGATGTTTCCTTTTTACTCAATGTTATCAAGAGTATAATATTATTCTTGTTTTAATCATCATAGATTTGTCGTTCTAATATGTGGCACATCATATAATAATTTAATTATACTCATGAGATAGTAGAACAACATGAGCGATGATTCTGAGCCTCTAAATTTTCGGGGCCCATTTTTATGTCTTTAATTATCAAATTTTATAAATAAATAAGCTTTTGGTATTAAGTTGTCGTAGGCGGAGACAAGAAAAAAAACATGATTTTTTTTATTTTGTCTGAGACGTCAAATTGAATTGATACGGTGTGATTATACTTTGTGGGATTATTGAAAAAACACACATAACATGTGCATTTAGATGTAAATACTTCTTTTTGTTATGTTGAAATAATGAAAAAAAAAATTGTTTTGGAGTATAAGTATTTAAAAAATAATAATAATAACACTATTAATCATAATATATATAAAGTCACCTTTGAGGTTTTTTTAAATATTTTAGCTTCAAACCTTTATGTTTTATGTTATTTTATATTTTTTTTTATAAACTTATAACTATTTTTGTAAAATATTCCTAGGGAAAATGATTCTGGAGGGTAACTAACTATTGCGTTTGTTTTTATTTGGTCACCTTCCTTTTTTTTTTACTTAATATACCATCGAACTTGTTGTTTATGTTCACCATAACTCTTTTGACCGGCTTTTGACATGTGATTGCCGATCATAGGATTATGGTGAACACAAACAATAAGTTTGATGGTATATTGAGTACAGAAAAGAAGGAAAGAGACAAAATGAGAACAAACTTAACAGTTGGTTACCCTCTTAAGTTATTTTTCCCAAAAAGTTAAATGTAATTAAAGTTGCAAAATTATCAAAGACTTGCAACCTTCTTTGGCCATAACGTATATGAAGAACGTTTCGGAGGGCTAACTTCGTTAAAACATGGTCTATGTCATAAATACTGTGGTTAGTTGTTAACACCTCTCTACAAAAGGATATGACTGTGTAAGAGATGTATATTTATAAGCATAAACATTTACCTCAAAGTGTATTATGGTGATGTGTCTGTAAAAGTTGCATGATATTGTACATATTGATATTGTATCTTATCTCATGAATTCAGTCTTAAAGCTAAATAAGCTAAAAAATTATAGCACTTGTGACTTGACTCGTTTGTAGACTTGTTTAGAATCCATGATATGATAAATCTTTTGATTGAAAATGTAATTATAGTAATGAAATGCATCTGCTTAGTCAAGATTCCCCTAATAAATATTAAAGTGCATTACAAAGTTATAAATATATGAATAATGTTCTTTCGTGGGTTATATTTTTAAGAAAAACAAAAATGAATCTTATTGTAGTTTGTCTTCATCATAACCCTTTGACCGGTTATCACAGGTCAAAAGAGTTATGGTAAACACAAACAACAATTTTGATATTATATTGTTTACAAAAAAAGAAAATTGATAAAATGAAAACAAACACAAAAGTTAATTACTTTTAATAGTCATTTTCCCAATATTCCTACAAAATAAAATTTACAACTTTTACTTTTAGGTTTTTTCAGCTTCGGGCTTTCAATGTCGATTAGTTTCACCAAAGTGTATCCTAAAATATTAATGTGTAACATGTAGAATTGTTATTTTTGTAGGCCATAATATCTAATGCATGATAATGTTATATTTGGTGAGGTTTTCGGCTATATAAATTGAATCCTGCAAGATTGTTGTGTGGTGAATGTAATGGCGAACTTGTTCATCATTTCATGTTATTGTTATTTATAAGCCCATCCTTTAAACGACACGAAATTATATTTGTTTTTTAATAGTTAAAAACATCAAAATAATTAAATTGGTTGGAAGCAAGTCAAGGTCGACATCTCTTTAAAAGAAGATGCTTTGTCGCTGTCGATGAAATTTATGTTTTGAGTTTGTTACGAGTTTGAAAATTTTTATTGGGATTAATTATTTAATTAATTAAATAGTTAACATTTATAGAATCCAAACAATGTATCACGTGGTAATTTAGAGATTACGAAATTTAATGATATATTAATACTAATAAATTGGCTTTGGTTCTATGATTCATGATTTAAATTATAATCATTCTGATTTTCAAACTGAAATAAAATAATACAATAAATAAATTGTTATGATTGATAAGTTTAAAAGTATTTGAAAAACTAGCTTTTTTTTTAAGTAACTATTTAGACTAGTATGTTAACGAGCTTAGACATGGGTATATCACCACCACACACTATGGTTAGTGTCACATTGTATCACAGTGAATGTGATAACACAACTGACAGGCGTGTTGGCTGTGGTGAGTACTATCTCAACAACCTCACCCAAATGCCCAATGATTAGTTTTCTTAATTTTTTACCACTCAACATATGCTAACATTTTATCTTTCGATTTCACACGATCTTTTATCATCCTTTTATCCTTCGATCTTCACTAAAATAGATTAAAACAATTATCTCAACAACCTCACTCTAACATTCGGTTGAAACAAAACACATTCAAGCACACATACTAGAAACGTTTTTTTTTTTTTTTTATTTTCAATACTTCAATACCATTTTACCGAGCACAAATAGAAAACCATGTTTTTACCCGACCCATTTTCAATTTCAAAATATGCAACAATTATATCAAACGCCAACCTTTACCCTATACCTATTTAACGACTTCTTACATCTTGTTCAATATGATTCATGTAGAGTTGAATGTTGTTTAGTTAGAGTCAGAAAGCTAAATCTTTCATTTGTTGTCTGTATCTATTTACAAGGTATTGTATGTTTCATTACATCACCTTTAGTCCTTATACTTTTTGAGTCTGCTGTATCCTATAAATATGATAAGTAGCTAGAGTTAGAGTAAGTATTCGATATTAAGACAACAATTTGTACTGTGTGTGTATTCTTCAAACTATATATTGAGTCAATCAGATCTTATTTAGATATTGCGTCTTTTATTACTTTTTCTGAATCGATCATGACTTTAATCAATTGGAACACACTTCAATTGGTATCAGAGCATGATTCATATTATTGGTTGAAGTTTTCTCATATTTTTCATCATTTTTGAATTGATTGTTCCGATTCAAAATATTCTGCAGATTGAAAATGAAAACTTATGTCAATCGATTGATTTGTATCAATTCTACATTTTGTATGTTACATTGATTGATCTCTGATTGATTTCTTGTTGATCTTTCTTAGATTTCTCCTCCGTTTAGAAATTTATTTCTCCTAAATCCGTACAATAATGATGAACTTCAACATGAATACAATGACCAATTTCTCTCTCCTGCTTGGATTTGTAATAAAAATTCCAATGTTGATCCCAGAGTACTATAAACAATGGGCTGACAGGATGGAGGATTACCTGAATTGTATTGATGAAGATCTGATGAGATCCATCAACAAAGGACCATTAAGTCTGGTGATGTTAGTCACTTTTGCAACGTCTGCAACTTCTTAGGACATGATCACATGAGGAAAACAGATGACGGAAAATGATAAAAAAAAAAAAAAAAAAAAAAAAAAAAAATGTATGTGTGACTTACATGGTTCTCTTCAACCAGTAGTTTACAATTATGTACGAGGATGTGTAACTACAAAGAAAATATGGGATACTCTGAAACAGTAGTATCACGGTAATGAGAAGTTGAAGAAGAGTTCTATAACACAATGTTTGTTGGAATTGAGAGATTTCAAGCAGAAAGAATGTGAATCAATCGACTCAGTTCATGATCAATTTAATGAGTTGATCTTCAAATGCTCACGATATGGAGTTACATGTTTGTCACTAGAGTACAATTTAACATTTCTCATGGGATTGAGAAAATAATGGATGAAAATAAGTCTAATGATAATAACATAGGAGAACTTTGATGGTACACTCTCGAATCTTTACAATATCTTGAAGGCTATTGCAAATGTGTAACACCCTATTTCGAGTTGTTCATAATTTGGGGTCGTCACCGAAAGATCAAGTATTATAAGGCTTCAGGCTTTAGGAAAGAGAGGTTTAGACCCATTTGGATGTGAGTAATGTAGATTATATGATCCAAGAGTTCGGTTTGTGCTTTGGAATCAAAGGGTAAAAAGGGAAAAGTGGCGTTTCAGATTTCTTCTATGAACTAAGGATTTCAGTTCGATATGTTTTAAGTCAAAAGTAGTTAGATTGGGTTGTAGAGCTCCTCAATACCTTTATGTGGATATAAAGATCATTGAAATCGGAGTTCAAACGAAGAATTTATGAAAGTTTATAGTTAGGACGATTTTGGGTTAAGCCGCCTATGCTGAACGTACAGGAAAGTACACTTGGCGTACTAGGTTTTTCCCTAATATGTGCATATATATATATATATATATATATATATATATATATATATATACATACATATATATATATATATATATATATATATATATATATATATATCAGATGTTAATATTTTAGCCTGAATTATTTTTATTTAGGACTAAAAGGTACTTATAATGTTTAAATTTATATTTTGCACGTATAATTGTTGCTAGACCAAAAAATAAGCAATTGGAGCGGAAATTGGAGCTGGATTGCAAAAAGGGAAAAATAGGCTGATGAGTCCCACTACGTCCCGTGTAATTGGCGTGCACCTTGTGTACTCTAAAATGGATCACTATGCCCAGTGTAATTCGTGGTACGCCTAGCGTACTGTGCCAGTGTATCCAGATGAAAACCATGATGAGTTTCTTACTACGCCCCCTAACCCGACTTACACCCAGCGTATGTAATTCGGTTCTAAATCATATAAAAAGCGATTTTCAGCCAACCAAAGGAGGACACACGATTTCTATTGATCCTTGGTCGACAAGAATCCTCTATTATGCCATTTTGAGGGTCTAGAATACATCCAAAAGGTCGTTAAGCTTACAGGAGCAAAGATCTGAAGGATTGGAGAGCAGAATCATGCCTATGATCATTTGGGTTGTTATTGTGACCATGTTGAACACTCTGGCTGCGATTCCATTATGTGTTTACTTTCCGATTTGAGTTTTAAAACCTTTTAGTTTGTGTTCATGATTGAATGAATCTTTGAATTTGTGAATTAATTGCTATTTGGATTGTTTATTCGTGCTCAATTTATTTTGTCAAGTTTGATTAAAGATTCATATGTGTTAAAGATTGTTACTTTGTTTTCTATTACCGAATTAATAGAGTTTAGATGGCCATCTAGCTTTGTTTTTTGAATCATAGTTGTCCATTGACCATTGGTGATTATGACTAGAATTTTTACCAAAATCTAAGGTTAGGGAATAAAGTAATGAGCTTTAATGTGTATGCATAAGTAGAATGACTATTCCTTGCATGATTTAACTCATATGACCATTAGGGTTAAATTAGATCAAATCTTCCTTAATACGAATTAAATACTAATTTGCAAGATTATTTATTCACCTAATCAATAAATTAATAGTTGTGTTGAAATCAAAGGATTACTAGCATGACCATGATACTAACTGTTTTAGGAATCGGTGAACAAGAATAAATAAATTTGTGTCTACAATTACCTATGATTTTAAGATGTAATTTATCTAGACCAAAGTACCTAAAGAAATTTGTCTTCCACTGAGTTTATCGATATTTGATGTTATGCGATACTTAAAGGATTTAATAAAACTCTTCTTATTACTTATGTGTTTTATGTAACCTATAATCAAACATTCTAATTTAATTAACCATTGTTCTCCTTGTGTTCTACACCTGTTCTTACTACAACTATAAATTTAAAAAACTTGAGCAATATATATATATATATATATATATATATATATATATATATATATATATATATATATATATATATATATATATATATATATATATAACACATCAAGTTTTTGACGTTGTTGCCGGTGAACGGTTTTCAATTAATTTGGTTTATTTGATTATTCATTATTTGTTTTACGTTTTAATTTTTGTAGTTATATTTTACTTTTAATTTCGATGATAACGTGTCACCTGGCGGAGAGTTTTTACTATTGTGCAAGTGCATAATTTCGTTATTCACAAATCCCAAATGGAATTAGATGGAAAAATAAATTAAAATGGGCAAAAAGAAAAAACTACATTAATATTACGCCCATCATAAGTTTAAGAACGCTCGACGTACAGAAGATGATCGCGACCAAGATTTTCTCTGGATAGCGAGTATGCCTAGTGTACTTGTGGACTACACATTGCCTATATAAGGAAAACAGATTACGCTAACGTACTTAATCTATACACCTCCTGTACCGTGTCGTCACAGGTTATAGTGTTTTTTCCAACTTTATTTTTCTATTTCACTTCTTTTCAAACCTTACGCTGTATCGGCTTGTACTCTACACAAAGCTTTGATTTTTCTTCTATTTTGCTAAATTCAACACTAAGGTATGTTGTATGTAACCCTTTTACTTTAATTTTTGGTTTAATTTCAAAACATTGTTGCATTGTGGGAAAATTGAAATCTAAGGTTTATACCATTCTTGAATTAAGATCGATTTTACATGAGAATGGTGTTCGATTATGATTTAATAGACTGATTAAGACCTTTAGATACACCTGTCACATCCATAAATTTTACGCCAAATTTAAACTTCTTCAATCATAAATAAAACCAAATAGTATTTGTTTGCAAAATGTTTTCAAATCATTGTTCACCAGAGTGTCCCAATAACTAGATCGAAAGGATGAGGAACGGTATAGTCACGCCTTCACCTTACTATGATCTCCTGAAATACATGAAACAATAAACTGAAAACTGTAAGCACGAAGGCTTAGTGAGCTACCTCCAAAATACCAATTCCACGCTAATAATACCATATCAGTAACAAACAATCAATAACATGCATACTGGGCCATCGGCCTAACTGGACCGCCCTACAGGGCCTTTAGTCTATTTGATCCTATCCCGAGCCTTCATCGTGACTAGACCGCCACGTAGGCCTATAGTCTCCCCGGATTGCTCGTAGGGTATGTTGGCCTTCAACACAAAGCAGGACCGCCTCAACCCAACCAACAAGCAAATAACCATGTGCGCATAACTATCATATATTGGCATCTACAAACATCAAACATATCTGACTCACTGATTATCAATCATAGAATTCTCTCGTAACTAGAGTACCAACCTAGTAGGTCACTAACATACCAACCCCTACGGATCATAAGAGCATAATATACGGTCTATCCTAATTCCGATCTAACAGATCATAACCACATGTAGCACATCATAACAATAACAACTTAAGGGTTGGCCTTGGTGACGTAGACCCTATCATTATAGTAAGGATAACTCACCTTGCAGATGTCGACTCGGTAGATGAACTCCAACTCTCGGATCAATGTCAAAAGCTCCACCACCTATTACCATAATATAATTATACCCATAAGTTCCCAATCTTTCAAGGTACCCCAAAAGCCAACTAATCAAACCCTAGTCAGAATGAAAGTCATCAGTGAAAGTCAACCGTCCATGTTGACCCTAACTCGCCAAGTACCTTTGGCTACTCGCCAAGTTCCTTGAAGTACTTGCCCACTCGCCGAGTCATGGAGTGAATCATCGAGTTCCTTTAGTTAACAATTGAACTCAAATCCCACTCGTCGATTTTCGTTCTTTCAACTCGACGGTTACACACGCATACATAAATTGGGGAAACCTCAACCGACTTGTCGAGTTGTTCATACAACTCGTCGAGTTCTATGGTAGTCTTCATCGGACTCGCCGAGTTGTTCATCCAACTTGTCGGGTCCTGGCATATCTTCATATGACTCGCCGAGTTCCTTTAGCCCTTAAGCCATACAAACTTTTTTAAGCCATGCAGTGGCTCCAAATTATAGATCCAAGCTTCTATGGCATCTATTTCACGTAAAGTTGCAAACTTTATGTGCAAGCATGGCTAAAAAGGCTCTTAATGTCAAATCCAAGCTCACAATGGGGTTTCATACTCAAGGAGGCTCCATACATGGCCAAGCTTGGAGCTTTATGGCTCTAGAACCCAAGAAGGGTCTAGAAATGAAGTTACAACTTCAGATCTAGCTCATATCCCACACTATCATCTCAATCAAACCATAAAAACCCTAAATCTCAACCAAACAAGGTCTAGAAGGAAAATAAAGTAAAGGTGATCACTTGATACCTCCAAATGATGTTAATTGAGGTATATTTCTGATTTTCGCGCCTTCCTTTCCCCTAGACTCTTGCCCTCCAAGTTCTTCCTTTCCAAAAACCTCCTTTCCAAAGTTTAAGACACACAAGGATGAAACACTACATGGATTAGGGTTTTCTGGGCTTTCAAGGACTATAAAGAGGCCCAAGGAGGCTTATGCATCTATAAATAGGGTGCAAAACCCTGGGATTTAGGGTTTCTTCTGCTAGCTTCTACTCTACTTACCCGCATTGAAGGTGTTTTTCAAGCCCCTTTCCATACGAAACAAGGGGAGAAGATCAAATTTCCAAAACGGGGGAAGCATCTACACTCATATCTGGACCCATGTTCCAAAGGAAAGAAACCAATGGGGGATGATGATGAAGATGAAGAAACTGAAGAAGAACAACTGAAACGAAAGGCTCATGATCATGAATTAGATGAAAATGCTAGCAATGCGAAAGAAGCCCAGGAGAAGAAGAGAAAAGAAAAAGAAGCTCACAATGCTATAGAGAGCAGAAAAACGCTCTTTCCATTGTGGACGTTGGAGTGAATTCTACACGAGGCTGTCGAACACCCGGTTGTTCACTAGTTGGAACCAATTGTTTCTTTTAATTTGGAAAACATGAAGGATTCTTGGTTCGACATGCCCATAACACGAAAAGCTTTTGTTTTTCATTGTTTTGAGTCTATCGCAACGGTCCCATCTCCCGATACGAAAGTAGATAAATCCTTAATTCACTTTTATCTCACTCATAGCAAACCTCAATATTGGACTTGGAGCGCACAAAATATAACAACAATCAAAGTTTCATGTCCAATCGTTACAGGGGGCTTTGTGAATGTGAAGTTCAAGGTTACCCAAGGTTCTGAAAATGCTCCACACGAATTCACTTTTGCTGACCTATCAATCTCAACCCTCATGATTGGATTCTACTTGTGAACGTTTTGCTTATTGAAGAACAAACGTACAAACCCATTCTGGCTCATTTAAAGTGAATGTTATATTCGTATATATATATATATGAAGTCTCGAAGCTGGATATCGAGATAGCTGGTGTTTTGATGTGAAAGCCCACGGTCAATCCAATCGGAAGAGCAAATGACATGAGCGAAATACGAATGGGTAAAATTAATTTGGAGCACTACACTGTGATGTTCTAGCATGGAAAAATTGCTTATGGATCATTTCAAAAATCTCTTTTTTCATTGGTAGACAAACATTTATTCTCCACGTCTTGCTTGGAACATATTTTGGAGATTATCCATAAGTGTAAATCAAATGATGTTGTTGCGATGAAGAACTTCAATGATATGATTTGATGGTATATCCTCTTCCGCGGTACTTTACTCGTTGTGATTCCCATGCTTTTCAAGACGATCAAGAAGACTCAGCAGTAAAGCACCTCTCGCCCCAATTAATGCAAAGGGGGGATTGTTGGGTGTTAGGTGTTGCATCATTGGGCTGTTTTGTATTTAGTCCAATATGTATACAGTTTGGGCCTGTCCAGCCGTCTTATTAATTAGGGTTTATGTATATATAGTGCATGCATGCACTGTAGTATGTTAACATTTTTATCTTTGGAAATTGTTTGTTAACCCTAGTACGCATTTATAGTTGAAATTCTTCATCAATTTTAGTTGAGGCGTGACTTTTAATCATTCAACATCTGTTAGGTTATTATTGTGTTATTGTTATACCTATTTGAATCTTATCGATCTTTAAGGTTTTAATCACTACACATCCTCAATTCCGAATACAAGATTCATAGGCCTTGATCCCATTACCAACAATAATATCTTTCAATAAAGCCCGAATCTTACGTCCTAAAAATCCCCAACGCCAACATATAACTGAATTGTGGCCGACGATCCCAAATCATAGAACAATCCAAAACAGAGCGTTACAACTCTCCCCTACTTAAATTAGATTTCTTCCTCGAAACTTGTCTTGCTTAATATCTCTGAAATTACGTCAACGTATTCCTCAAGCTCCTTTTAACAACTTCGAAATCAAATATGTATTCCTCAAGCTCCTTCGAACAACTTCGAAATCAGATATCTATAACGAGAAGTTGAGTGGCCAATCAGAAACCATTGTTGCTAACAAACAACCCCATAACATGAAAATACTTAATCACAACAACTACCTTTTCTTTTTGAACTGTAAAACCAACTTTCGGTGGAAACCACTTATATTGCAAACTCTCAGAACTAAAACCATAACGAACTCCATTTAATATTCCCCGAAACTGGGAACCCATCAATCTAATCTGTAGAAACCATACCTTAAGATTGATGTGTATCCATTCATTTTACGTTTCCCTAGTTCCCGAGTAGGAACATTACCAAAACATGTAGAAACAACACTCAAAACATCCCAATCATGCGTTTCAACCAATCTCAAATCCAGGAATTTGTCCAAGGGCATGAAATAACCACTTGACTTCCTGACAAGTGGTCACTAACCTAGTGCTCCCACGAGCATAATAATGGTAAAAAATACCATGTTGCATCCCAAATCCTCTTTAGCTCAAGTGCACGACCACTTGACAAACATTTGAGACATAACAACAAACTTCACGACCCGTAGTTCCAGATCTAAAAGCCAATACTATTAACCAACCCTAATAACAACCAACAGTTACAACACTCAACCAAAAACTTTCGATGAACAACTAACACATCTGAAAAAACAAAAATCATTATTCGCATGATCAGACCTAGCTGCTACTGAGTCTCCCGACTTCGTAAACCGTCCTAACACCCAACCATGCCAACAAGGCTGACAATATGAGACTCAAGAGTCTCAATCAGATGACCATTAGGTCTTACCCATATAACTCATACAATCACTGGTTCGTGATACATCTTGACTCCTACTATCCACTACACGATAAGCTCACAGTACTAAACCGATCTTACCGACACTACATCCATAGCCTAAAGAATCGCGACCTGCCCCACATGGCCGTAAAGATACCCAACCAGTAGTCCACTAACTTGGAGGAACCCAAACATCTTCCCTCTCAATGCTATCCGAACACAACATGCACCATACTCTTTTGTCATGCACAATTCCTTACACAGTATAAACTGATATCAATGTAAAACTAGACAAAAACATGGTCGCACACAACCAGAGGAGGAGATAGACAATCATACTCTTGTCCCGATTTGAAGTTTATAACTGAAATGATCACCATACCATCAATACTAATCAAGAGGTCTCAAGTTATATTACTCAGTCCACTTGTACCCCTCTTACCCATAATTCAGGCACTACTACAATGTATGCCCCCAATGGGAGACATATACCCAACCCTAGATCTGTTGCATCCTCTCGTCCTTACAACGTTACCCAAATGGTGAGGTACTAACATATTTAACGAAGTGACGTACCTCAACCGTTAACAAAAACATCTTTATAAACGATCGGTACAAAATCCCACACCTCGATTGAAACCAAATAGATTCCTCCAATTTGTAACCATCTCGAGAAAACTCCCAAGGTGATCTAGAAATGTTGTGAAAACCTGAGCCTGCTATGCACCAAAATTCCACACCATAATTGAAGGTGAATGAAAAGGCCAACAATCGAGAATACATTTACAACTAACCCGCTAACACAATATGCTTTTTGCACAATACCCATGTGAGACTAAACATACCAAAATCTGAAGCTGATTTACCAATCATAAACTCAAACATAGAAATGATCCTTCAACAAAAATAGTTGGTTCTCCCCCACTTAGGGTTCAAACTAACAACAAATGACATTACAGACATACCACATCTCAAACCGGTCTTGCAGTTAATGACTAAGCGAACACAATGTTATCCCGGATCTCAGATGGAAGCCTCAAAAACTTCCCAATCATAACCACCTCTAATATTAGAATCCTATGCAAATTCACAAATAATAATGATGTCTACTCACGATGCCAATTATCCATCTAGAAACAAACAAACTATCACATGCCTCACCTAATTCCCCAGCAAACAATTTATCGTAAGAATTACTCAAAATTATATGAAGAATCATCTCTTAGTTAGGATACATCGGAGACAACGAAAGTTGATCTTACTGATTCACTTCCATTGGTTCCTAAAACAATTAACTAGCACTTGACCTAACTAATTTCAAGAAAATGGACCCCTAATCTCATCTCAAAGCAATCAGACCACAAAACACTTTTGTGCATTCTTACACTGCCATACCCGTCGACAAGAAAACCATAATCTTCTAGACTCATGTTGCGATTACATCCTATCCCTGAAAAATCACAAGACCACTCTCTATTTCCTCCGATCATGGAAAGTTGAAGTACATAACTCATGTTGATGATAGTGACATCCAAATCCATCTTCAAATCACTTAATCTCCGTCTACAATCCTCGATCCAATCTCCACACTCGCTTCCTTCTGTAGTCCCGCGACTCAACTATCAGTACATGAGCAAGGCCCTCGAAACCTTAGAATTAACTATCCTCAATGTTTTTGCACCATTGAAACCCAACAAACATGGCCATTGAGGCCCGAACAATCATCTGACCCATCCTAAACCAGGACGATCATACCCAATAAACCGATAAAGGCAAAAGTACATCACAATGAATCATGGTGCCAAACGACCCACCTTCCTTAACCAGTTCCTTAGAATCCCCCAAAATTTCCTCGAGTCAAGTATGGATCATGTGATTCCAGTAGTATGGGCCCAATACTACCTTCCACACATATCCATACTTTCCTCAATACTCTGTTGGATTAGGTATCTAAGCCCAAAACTATAATTTGTATTAACTTGAACTGATAGTTACACAATCCTTTTGGGTTGCCTTCAAACCTGACAATTGAATATAATGACTGTTAGAGAGAGAATAATGATTTATTAAATTATTACTTGGTCAATAAATTATATAGAAATCAAATTACATGATTTGTTATTGTATTATGGAAATAATATATTAATTAGAAATCATATTGTTTAATTAATATTTAATCAAAAATTAATTTGGAATGAATTTTGGGATTAAGGGAATTAATTGAAACTGCATGTACTAAAGGTTGTAATGTTCAATAGTTAACCATTGAGCATTCTAAAACCTCACTATAGTAGGGGGAGGGGGAAACGAAATCTAGATGCTCCTAGGGTTTCATTGGGTTCTAAGGGTGCCTTGGATGCCTTAGGGAGGAAGTTAACGGATTAGGGTTATCTTGGATACACCTACCTTATCTAGTACCTTCCTAACACCTATATAAACCCTCCTTAGGGTTAGATTTCGTCCATACACTCCTCTAAAAGGCTTAGAGCCAAAATTATTCTTCCATTCTCTCTCTCTCTAAAGTATTCCTTGGTTGACTGAGTTTTTTTATGAGTTATTAGAGGCACGACACTTGTGGCGCTTGCTACCAAAGGTATTTCAAGCAAGGATTCAAGATTGTTTACAATAACAATCTTAAAGGTATGTAATTAAACCCTAATTTGATGTGGATTTCTAAAATTTTAGTAGCATACTAGGGTTTCTTCTTTTGTGTTCATTGTTTGGATGTTTAATTAGATTTAACAATATTTGTACTAAACTAATGTCGAAAGTAATCAACACTAGTTCTATAATAACCGCATCGTCGATACCTTTCTAATGTATATACATTTGTATATATGTGTGTACGTATATATGATTTATACTTTATTTTAATACATAAATATGTTATTATAATTTATAACTGGTTCATTCGAACTCCATTTTTGATGTTATTTATATCCATGCATTGGTATTTACGAGTACCACAACTTTCATTTAGACGTCGTCAACTAATTCTCATTCTATCTCAGATTTACAAAACTATATCGAATTTATCGAGCTCGAAGAGTCGGGACCAAGTTTTTTCCATATCTTTAACATACGAGGTCTTATCTCGACATTCTTTATATCCGCACGTAGGTAAAAACAAGATCTAAAACTTTCATTTAGACTCCATCGGCTAATTCTCGATAGATCTTAAATTGAACAGTAGGAGGAGATTATACTATTAAATGTCCACGTAAAATTCATAACTTCTACATACAGACTCTGTTTTTGTCTATCTTTTTACCGTTGAGTTCCTATTAATGAGATACTCAACTCTCATTTAGGTCGCGTAGGCCAAAAACCGCTCGAACTAAAATTCGAGTTTCGGGTCGTGCACTCTTATGCTAAATGTTAGAAAATTCATAACTTCCTCATACGAAGTCAGATTTGGGCGTTCTTTTTATGGACGCTCTCAGTTTAACATATTCTACGGCTTTTGTTTAGATTAATAATGCTAAAAAGTCTTATTTCATAAATTCACTATTTACGTCTCTCGATGTCGCGCCAGTTTTGCCGTAAAACTTCGACGGGTAATAACTTCTTCATTATAACTCGGATTTCGGCGTTCTTTATATGTACTGAACCCTTGTAGCATATACTACAACTTGGTTAAGATGAATCCTTCTAAGTAATCTTCCATCAAAAACTCATTTTTGATGCTTATTGTCTCTAAATTGACTAGCCCAGATCTGCGAGCGTTAGAATAACTTCAGATCTGGACGTTTTGTGGCCTCCTTGGGCTTAAAGTTCCAAGCATTATCTAGATCTTGGCTTCCCTTATGTTCTACGTCCCTTAATAAGCCTTATTTGAGTGTTTTAGCCTCTTTGTGTTATACCTGGACATAAAGTTAGCAACTTTACGTGGTTTTTCAGCACTTGGGTTCCAGATCTACATTTTAAAGCATTATACTTAATGAAAAAGGATTGAATGTGTTAAGACGGGAAAACTCGATGAGTTGTCTAGTCAACTCGATGAGTTGGCTAGGGTTTTCCCGATTCTTGAATTATTGAAGGAACACGACGAGTTGGTAGGTACACTCGATGAGTTGGGTTAACATGGATTGTTGACCTTGACTGTCGACTTTGACTTTGACCATGGTTGACTAAGTTTGACTTTTGAGGGCCTTTTAGGTATTTTGAGGTTTTGATGGGTTGGTCATGATGGTTGTAGGCTTTGAGTCGGGAGCTTAGATTCGGAGTTTGATCTTATTAGTTCAGTTGCCCGTGAGGTGAGTCTTCCTCACTGTAATTTCAGGTCGAAGGCACCAAAGCCGGCCCATTAGTTTGGTAACCTGATATTAATGATATGTTGAGTATGATATAGTTATGCATGCTAGTCTGATATATCTATAGGACTACTTGTGAATTGTTTGTTTATCTATTCATCGTAATATGTGTTTATCTATTGTGTGGGTTTGGTTGAGGTTGTACTGCTTTGTGTTGTAGCCAACAAACCCTGGAGTATGTCATATATAAGCTAAGGGCCAGGGTAGGCATGTCAGACTCATACTGAGGACTCATGAGCATTCCAGATACGAGCTGATTGGCGGGTCGAACATGCTAGACTCGTACTAAGGGATTAGCGATATTCAGTCTATTGACTAACCAGGTCGGGGAGCAAGTCAGACATAAGTTGTAGGCCTGTGAGGCAAACCAGACTTATGTTGTGGGCTTAGGGGTAATCCAGTCTAAAAAGTTGTGAACCCATTGTATACTGTTATTATATTGTGTTATTTGTTATATATTGGTATTTTGGGGAAAACTTACTCAGTTTTGGGCTTATAGTTGTTGGATTATGTTTCAATTACTTCTGAGGATAGTGTGATCGTGCACCGACTTATGTTTTTATTTTACGATTTTGGGATTTATCTAATATGAATCTTATTTTGGAAACAATTTGTAACCAATGATGATTTTGAATGTTTTGAAAAATTTACATTTTTCATTAACTTTATGGTTGTTACACTAGATGATAACATTTTTGTATAATCCACGAAAGATTTGAAATATTTGTTGAGTCTCTAGTTGGGTCTATTTCTTTTCTTTTCAATTCTTTTGATCCAATAATTTTCTTTTACTTCGATCCATTACTGTTCTTCAAATCATATTTTTGAGCCTAAATCTTATTTGATTGATCTGAACTGTTCATTTACTCCAATGTTGAGCCTAAATTCCAAATCGTCTCTTTTTTTTTTATCAAAGTCTGATCCAAATTGTGAAATCCGAACAATTCATCGATCCACATACATACTTATTTTTAGTCGAAATTGATTATTAGATTTCATTCTTGGCTTTTTAACGATCACGTTTCATCCGACATACAAATTTACATCATATGGTTTGATTTTGAGTCAAAATCGATATCACGTTTTGTGATTGATTTGATTTCCGTTATAAATTCGACAATCACATCTTCATCTTATGATCTACTTTAGTACTTTTCATGTTATTGTCATCATTTCACACGATAATCATTCGTTGACTCCTGCTCAATCTATCACGATTCATACGTCTTTTGATTAAATCGATATTGCGTGTAGTAGTTCCTGTATTGAATTAAAGTTACAATCGAATGTTCTTGTTTAATTTGGTGGTTAATCAATCGATTGCATAACTTTCAAGAGTCAATCTCGATTATGAAGATGACTTTGGATGATTTTGGTATCTCATCTGTTCCGGTGGTGATCATTGATTGTTGAAGAACACTCAAGAACAGATCAAGAACTTGAAAGGGTTTGTTGAAGTTGAATGTTTGATCTAAAAACTGATTTGAGAAGATTGATTTTGGTGTTTTTCAAAAATCAGTTTCTATGGTCAAAGCAGATAAAGTCAAAATCAGAAAGAATATCATACTTGAAACGAAAACAAACTCTGTGAATGAATGCTAAAGTGATATGAACAAGTGCGATGGGAAAGTGATTTTGGAATTAAGGGTGTTCATTTGAGTATCTGCGTTAGAACAAAGATGAATGAAATCAGAACGATTGCAGAATTTCAATGATGGGTCTTGGAATCGCAATTTGCTATTTGTTGTTGATGGACTTGTCGTATAGTCAAAGGTTGACTTGCGACAAATGGTATCACAATTAGTCAAAGGTCTCGCAACTAGAACTTGCATCTCGCAAATGAAGTTGTGGTGTTTCGCTCTCGTAATTTTTGGGTGTTAATTGGGTGTCGCAACTCGCAAGCAATATTGTTCTTGCATACACCTCATATATGAAATGGTTTTTGATTGAGTCTTGCATTTTGTGTGTATCACTCACAAGTTATCTTGTTCTCGAATCAAACTCGCAATCGAAAATAAGACTCGCAAGTTCATGGATTTGGTTTTGCAATAGGATTGACGAACTCGCAATCTATACATTGACTTTGCAGATTTTAATATGAACCGTAATTGAAACCGTTCACAAGTGATAATGTCGAATGTTTTGATATCTAGTAGTTGGAGTGGTCGATTTTGATGTCGAGTGGTTGGATATCAACTCTCGATTGGATGTCGATTAGAAATGACAACAAGGACAAGGGATACAAGACCCTAATTCTCATTCTCATCCCTAAATCCTCGATCTAATCCTCATACTCATTCTAATCTTCATCCCCATTCGGGAATATAAGTTGGGAATATAAATGAAACTCCATCCCTACCTCCACTAGGGATTTTGGGATCCCCGTAGGAAATCGGGGATTTTTATTTCTCTTTTAATATGAAAACTTTTACGTAAAGAAAACTCTAAATTTTAATTTTCCAATATAAGTTTAAATATTTTAAAAAACATAAAAACATTCATATATTGCATAAAAACTATAAATAAATTTTCTATCAAATTTAAATGTATACATGAAAAATCAAAGAGAAAAAAAAAATATTAGAATGATATTTGAGGTAAAATAGATAAACAATGAGAAAAAAATTATATATAATGTTAAATTCGATAAAAGAAGAATGAAAAATACAATTTCAACAAAATAATGATTAATAAGTTTGTACTTGGATAAACTTTTAGATACTATAAATCTTTTGTATTATTTTTATATATTAATATACATATACTGGGGTCGGGTCCAAGGTCGGGGCCTAGGCGTATCCCCATCCCCATTTTTTTATTCGGGGATTCCCCAACCCCGTCCTCATCCCCGGTTAACTTGGAGATTACATGTTCAAAACGGGTGCGGGTTTTGGCTTCCCCATCTGGTATAGGGATTTTTGTCATCCCTACTATCGATTTTGGATGTTGAAGAGTTGACATTGGCTACTGTAAGGAATTTTGTGGTTTCTTTTGCATCCGGTCATATCTCAGGAAGAAGACTGAAAGAACCTGAACTTTCTAAACTTTCGTATTTCTGAGAGACACAAACCTTCATACTTCATAATATTGTTACTCCGAAACATGCTACATGTATATTCATAAAACAATATTTTACATTGATAATTTATTTACATAGACTGTATACAAACTGACTATTAAGATTTTTACAAAGTTTTGTATATATTACATACTTTCCTAGGAATACAATACAAAAGTTATAATATTATCTATTCTACATCTTCTACCAGTACAAAATTATACTGGATGGTTATCAGCTGCAATAGTTTAAACATTGAGAGGGATAAGCGGATGACGCTTAGTGAGTTCAATAACAGTTACTATATAACATTATGTTATATACATATCAATATGACGGAAGCAAAGAGGGACAAGGAACAAGAAAGACAAATGAGTATCATATGACAGGCTTTCCATATCAATGAATCATCCAATTCAAAGATTTGTAATAAATGAAATATAATAATTTAAATACTTGATATACATCAACAAGACTTCAGCTCAAGAGGCGTATTAAATGTAATTTCAGAATATCATTTCGCTAGAATACACAGGCTTTCAGCCCTGTTTTTGTGTACTGCTAATGCCAAAGTGATGCTTATGTCATACACTTTATGGCCAATGGCTACATACCAGTACCCAAGTGATGCTTATGTCATACACTTTGTGGTCAAAGGAATAGCTCATTACATGGGAAAGCACATTGAACATATAACACATAACATACAATTCTCCCTATATTGAACTCACCGTATAATAACCGAAGGAATAAATGATAATTTGGGCAGCACTTCGGCTCTAAATAGAACTTTCTGTAACGAAACCAGTGACTTTTATTGAAAACCAGACCCTGCATGGGTACAGTTTCGACTTGAAAATATAATTTCTTGGGAACTTCGGAGCGTTGGGGCTTGCTTCGGGCGTCGGGAATGATATCAGGGCTTCGGGGGTTAAAAGTGGGTAAAAAGGGGTTTAGAGAGTGAGAGATATAAGAGAATGTAACATAAAACCGGAGACCCTCGGTCTCTATTTATAGGGGACCGAAGCTGCTCACTACGTTGAGCGTAAGTTCCCCGTACGCTGGGCGTACTGCGAGGCGGCCATCTACGCATGGCATAGCCCTCACATACGGGGCATACATGCGAAGTTATCTGATCGGAACTCGGGATCGGACGTGACTAATACGTGGCTCACATGTGAAGATCGGAGATGTGGCTAACTCCGGGTCGCATACGTGCGAAGTATGCTGGGCGTACGAAATGAAGTATGTTGGGCGTACCCTTCAGATAAAGCTTCGAATTTTCATTTATTTTTATTTAAAAACTTCAAAAATTCATATCTTTTGCGTACGAACTCCGTTTTTGACATTATTTATATCCACACATAGGTGAGATTATACTCTATAACTTTTGTTTAGACTCCGTCGGCTAATGTTGACTTCATTTTTAACATTATATTTTTAATGGGCCGAGACTGGAAAAATCCGTTAAAAGTTCAAAACTTCTTCATCCGAAATTCAATCTCGTCTATATTTTTATCATTGTACTACTATTGACGAGACCTTCGATTCTCGTTTAGGTTGTGTTAGCTAAAAATCACTCGATCTTTATTTCAAGTTTTTAGTTGTCTACTGCTATACCGAAACTTAGAAAAATCATATCTTCCTCATAGGAAGTTAGATTTAGACGTTCTTTTTATGAAAATTCTTGGTTTAATGAATACTAAAACTTTCATTTAGATTATATGGGCTAAAAAGTAGTTTATGAAAACTCACTTTTTACGTCATACAACGTCATATCGGTTCTATCACGAAACTTTATATAGCCATAACTTTTTCGTTATAACTCGGATTTCGATGAGGTTTTTGCCTAAATGTTTCTGACGAGATTCTTTACAACTTTCAATAATAAAATTTTAGTTATTTTAATTTTTATATTTTCATTAAATTTCATTATTTGACATTAGATTGGAATCTCATAAGACTTCCAATATTTTCTGAGTGATTCTAAACATAGTTTTACTTTATTTCTAGTAAAAACTATCTATTAGAACCCAATACTCAATATCACATAATATTTCATAATATTATTCATTACAAAACACGATTTCAAAACGTGTATATTACGAAGACACTCAATGTTATATATTTGGTGCCTAAACTTTCAACTTAATGACAATTCTTACCCAAAAACTAAAATCTTCCCAACTCTTGAAAATAATTTCTCGATCTTTCAAAGATTGTTATTTCTGCAAAAGTTTTCCAGCAATATGAACATATTTTGTTCATTTTAATGTGTCAAAGGTGGTCCGGGAAGTCAAGTTTTTGAAGAACTGACGTATTTTTCATGTTTTCTAGTTTTGAAGCTTCTCATTTTTGTTAGTTGTTGAGTGGGAGTATTTCATTGACAAATCCACTTTGAGCCCTTTCTTATTCGCTTTTGGAGTTTTATAATCATATTTCGATTATAAAAAGTGGGAGATTTTTTGATACGGGTGTTCAAAAGCTTTGGATATTCATTTTCGTTGTGAATGATCTTTTATGATTGAAGACTAATGTGCATTGAGAGGGAGTTGATATTGATTATGAAGTGATTCAAATTTGATTTTCTAAACTGGTTTGTTTTTATGAAGGGTTTGGACATCTTGAGGATTTTTGGGATGTGCTTTTATACTCAAGGATGGGTAATTATACATGGATTTTTGGATACTCAAGGACTTAAGATTGCCTATTGTAGCATTGGATTGTGTTGTCTCACTTCCTGGAAATCGGATTAGAAGACTGTTGAAGATTTGAAGATTTGATGATTACTTCTACATTTTTGCCATGCTTGAGGTCTTATTCATGAAGTTTCTCTTTTGGAACTTGAAGTCGGCTCATCCATTCTAAACTTTGAGAGAGAGGGGGGGGGGGGGGTGGATAATGTTGGGGTGCAAAGCTCTTTACTAGATGGTGACATAGGAGGCTCCCTCCCTATTTGATATAAAGGGCTTCTCATGTATAAGGCCTCATGGTTTGAGCTAGCCTATAAATAGTAGTTTAGTATTTATTGTAAGTTGAGAGAGCTCATATTATATAGATGAGTAGTTTAGTCTAGAGAGAGAGAGAGAGAGAGAGAGAGAGAGAGAGAGAAAGAGAGTATTGTAGTTAAGGAAACACATGCTTCCACAAATATTGTACTATGCCATTATCTTTAAAACTTGTTCTTAAACGTTAATTCTTGTCTTTTGTATTATTTATATTCTTAATTTTGTAATTGTCATTTCCATGGGATCCTACAAAGTCAATGCCATGTGTCAAACTTAGCTACCTGATAATTAAAAATGCAATACATTATTTCTAACTAGCTTGGCCTTCCAAATGCTTAAGAGTAGGGATTGAGGCCATATACCAACCATAACTACATGATAGTTATAATTCAATAATCAATATCTAAGTAGATTGGCCTAACAATTACTTAATAATACATGTCGACACTACGTGTTTACTAGGGCTACCTAATAACTAAATACAATAAAACCCCAGTCCATCAAATACTTAAGGCCCATTGGTTATTCAAAACAAGAGACGAATACCTGCCAACATGACCACACAGTAAAAGAAATGCCTTAAAATTTGTTAAGTCCTAAAATACACACACACATACATACACACACACACACACACACACATATATATATATATATATATATATATATATGACTTTTGATCTAAAGTAAAGATTAGCAAGAACCAGAACTTAGCATGAACAACTGAGAGACGCCAAACAAAGGCAATAAAGAATGTGGGATAGAACATGAACAAAATACGTGAAATATGTTGAACTTCACACCAAGAAGAACCAACGCAACATGAAAAAAAGTGTCATTCAAAGTTATAATAACAAAGTATAATCATCAATGTCCTAAAAATACTAACATTCAATATGAGGACTAAAGAGTATCAACATAAATCAACAAACACACCAATACATCATATAATCATACCAACCATAGCCACCTAGCATCATCACCATTTCCACCATAAGTAGAAGCACCATCCCACCTAGACCGTGCTAGAAATGAACAAAGTTATGAAATGGAACGAACTGGATTTCCTATCTCAGACAAATAGTCCCCACAAAAAAAAGTTGCAGATGCCACCTAAATTTGTTGAAGATGGGAAGGATCATAGAAAGGAATCTTCTATTCAGAGAGACCTAGTAAATGCTCGTGGTTCATAAGCTCGCAACCGAATCATTTGTCATATTTAAGACAAATGGGTTAAAGTGATTGTTTCGCTTCATAAAATGACGCCCCATCAAAAACCTGATATATGAACCCATTAATACCTTCAAAGAGCACCCATCTCATGCCTTTTTCCAATCTCTTAACTTGATCAGTCAACCTACTAACACTAGCTTGAAAATAGGTATTTCTCAAACTTACCTCATTAAAGTGACTCCTCAGTTTATAGCTTCTGGTCTCGAGCATTGTAACATCCATAAGAATAATGCCAAATTTAAACTTTTTTAAAACATTTTCAAATCAACGATTATTACAAAACATGTTTCCAAAATAGTATAATGTCAGAATATCCCAGAATCAATCATAAAAATCATAAAATATGAGGAGCTGTACGATCACGCCTTCACCTTCCCGTGATCATCATAGGTAATTGAAACATAATCAACAAATGTAAGTCTGAAGCTTAGTGAGTTTCCCCCAAAATACCAATGACCTACAGATATAACCATATCATATAAACATATAAGCAAACGACATGCATAACGAGCCATCAGTATGGCTGGAATGCCTCACAGGCCATCAGTCTATCTGGAGCGCTCTCTGAGCCTTTGGCACATCTGGACCGCCTCTCAGGGACTTCAGCCTATCCGGACCGCTCGCCGTGCCTTCAGCCTGACTATATGCCCTCTCAGGTCTACAGTCTATCCGGTCCGCCCTTGGTATCTTGCCCTACAACATAAAGAAGGACCTGCCTTAACCCAATCCCCGAAACCAACAATCATGTACACATACAAATAAATAAATAGTCATGCATATCTAACAGATACTATCATAGCAACCACCTTATAACCAGGATACTGATCTAACCTATCTCTAACATAGCAACCATCCTATAACCAGGATAATGATCTAACCGATCTCTAGCATAGCAACCATCCTATAACCAGGATATTGATCTAACCAATCTCTAGCATAGCAACCATCCTATACCCAGGATATTGATAGAACCGATCCCTAACATAGAAACCATCCTATAACCATGATACATATCATAAAGCATAACATGTAATAAATAAGGATACAAATCCGAAGAGGGCCGACATTGGTGCCTTCAACCCTGTTAGTATAGTGAGGACAACTCACCTCTCAAGTAGCTTGGAAATGATAATATCAACCTCCTCTAAATACAACTCCAACACCAGCACCTACACCCATCAATGATCCAATTCCATAAATTTCCAATTTACCAAAATACCCCCAGAAGTAAAACTAGTCAACCCTTGGTCAAAGTCAATGTCAACAGTCAAGGTCAACAGTCCATGTTGACCCAACTCGTTGAGTGCAGCACTCTGACTCATCGAGTCCTTCCAGAACTCGAGAAGTTGTGAACCCCCCCCCCCTCCAGTTGACTCGTCGAGTCTATACATGTTCACAGTCGAGAAAAACCCTAACTGACTCGTCAAATTATCTTGCTGACTCACCGAGTTCATGTAGAAACCATCAAGGCTAATCTTCTTCGGACTTGCTGAGTTGGCCATGAAACTCGTCGATTCCTTTTAGTCCTTTCTCCATTCAGATGCTTATAAGCCACCCCAAAGCTTCATACTACAGATATGTGTTCCTAGGGCATACTTCCTACGTAAAGTTGCAAACTTTACGTACATGCAATGTGATAATGGGAAAAATCAAGCTAAAGAAGAGGTTCTAAGTGAGGAAAAGGCATTATCTTGTTAAAGGTTGAAGCTTTATGGCTATAAGAACCAAGATGAGCCTAGATATGAAGTTACAACTTTAGGTATTGCCCAATAGCCGAAATGAATCACCAATCATGCTAAAATGTCTCTAATCTCAAGCATGAAGGGATCTAGATAGAAGGAAGTTCAAGATAAGGACTTATTACCTCTAAAATGTTGCTAAGATGAAGTAGGACTCGGATCCATAGCCTCTTCGTGTTCCAAGCTCTAGAACTTTAAGCTCTTCTCACTACAATCCACCTTCAAAGCATAAAATCACACAAAATGAAGAGTAAACATATTATTTATTGTTAAGAATAATTAATTGGGGTATAAATATGATTTATTAATATATTGTATGAATAATATATTAAGTTGGAATCATATTATTAATTATTATTTAATTAGAAATTAATTATGAATTAATTTTGGGATTAAAGGAATTAATTAAAAATGCAGGGGCTGTTTTGTAATTATTTGATAGTTGAGACTTTGGCCCATTGGATCGCCTTTATTAAGGCTTGGCCGAAAGTCCTAGAGAGATCTAGGAGTTTTCATCCAAGGGCTTAAGGAAAGGAGTCCATGGGTTTCCTTAGGCCCTAAGCTAAGGGATTAGGGTGTCCACCTTGAAACCCTAGTTGACTTCAACTATAAATAGCACCCTAAGGCACTCAAAATCGGAAACCCTTGGAGAAACTCTAGTAGAGCCGATTTTGTGAGCTTGTCACCCTCCATCATCTCTCTTATATTCATCCTCTTACTCAAGTGTGTTTGTGAGCCATTAGAGCTACTACACTTGTGGTACTTGCTTTCAAAAGCCACGGAGATTCAAGAAACAAGTTGTTATTACTACATAGCAGCAAAAGGTATGTATTCTATTTTTATATGTGAATTTTGAAAATTATAGATGCATGCTAAGTTTCTTTTTGTGTTCATAAAGTTGTATGTCTAATAGTGAAAACATAGATCCAATTAGGGTTGCATGCACACATAGGATTGTTTGTATAAAACCCATCAGGTTATGCACAACTTATGCAATGGGGTCTTTTCTTCTTATTAATAGCTTAATCCTTAAGCTCTTTTTCCTATATATCTAGTCTTAAAATAACGTCCTTAACCATAAAGTTTGCAACTTTATGGCCTTACATGGCTATTAAGTTCCCAAACACAAAAACTCTAACTACTTAAACCATTAAGACAACCTAGATCATTAATGAAAGGAAACTAAAATTCAAGACTACATTTTTATGCTTCCTAATAGCTCCATAATGGATAAAGTTTACAAATTTATCTATTAGAATGGTCCAAAAGACCAATATCTAGTCTTTTAAGTTTCAAAGGGACCAAAAGTGCATCCTTGTTATTTAATCCATTAATCCAAGTTTCTAACCTTTAGATCGGAATCAAAATGATGTTTAGATGGATAAAGTTGGAAACTTTATCTAAAACAAGGTCACAAACTTTCAAGATCTAAACTTTATGCACTAAAGTGACTAAAAGCTCAAAACATCCAAAACTAGCTAGATCTAACAAATGTGTCTTCAAGATTCAAGCTTTATACCTCTAGAAGAAAGATCAAGGTAAACAAAGTCTGGATCCACAAGCTCCAATGCAACCAACACTTCTCCAATGATATCATTCGTCTCCAAGATGCACCAAGATCACTCCAAAGCACTCAAGAACACCTTCTTTTACTCACAAGGCTCAAACTAGAGTTAGGGTTTTCAAGGGAGGGTTTGGGAGAGGTGGAGGCTGAGAATGGAATGAGTTTAGGAAGTTAAGGAGCTTAAATAGGTCTCAAATCACAAAAATAAGGTTTAGGCAATGATCGCGTATGTCCAACATACTTCTGGTACGCCCCGCGTACTTAGGGATGCCATAGTGCGCCCATTGTACTTCCCCGTACGCCCAATGTACGTGACTTAACCTAAAACCGTCTTAACTTTAAACGGTCACAACTTCTTCATTCCAACTCTGTTTTTGACGCTCTTTATATCCACAAAGAGGTATTGAAGAGTTCCATAATATTATCTAAATATCTTGGACTAAAAACTTTCCGAACAAAAATCCATATTTCATGCTAGAAGTCTTAAACATCACTTTTCCTGTTTTGCCCCTTTGACTCCAACACAAACAACAGGCTTGGGTCACATAACCAATATTATCAATATCCAATAGGATCTAAACTATATTCCCTTAAAGCTCAATGTCTTTACTTGATTCACTTATTGTCCACAATCCCGGAATTAAAAAACTTCGTGAAACAGGATGTTACAGTATTAAAAAACACAAGATTTTTTTTCTTTTATTGTAATTGTCGTTGTAGATTGTATGGATGAGCCCATTCTTAAAAAAAAATAAATAAATCATAAATAGTCACACTAAATAAATTACGAATGTTTAGGCAAACTTTTTTTTTTCTATTTTATCCAATTTTGGTGAGACTTTATGTCAATTTCAACGACATTATCTATATATTAATTAATAAAACAATAAACTTTTATTTTCATATTTTTTATTTTTTCTTCTAACATTAATTAACAATTCAATAAATGCTTAAAAATATTAACTAGATATGTTGCACACGCTCTGTATGCGTCTGATTTGAGTGTCGTTTTTATTTATAGATTAATAGGCGTCGTTGTTGACTCTTTTGATTAACTTTCGATTATTTTCATACGGATAAACAGTCGGAGATACATAAATACAGGGCAAGAAAAAAATAAAAAGGTTAAATAGGTGGACCAATATAGAAAAAATATAACAAAAGAAGAAAATGACAAACATAGAAAATGTAAGGACGAAAACACTAAAAAGAAACATGAGTTTCACTAGTTGACTCTTTTAGCGGAAAAACCCTTTACCCGGGCCATTTTTTGTGTTTTTTATAAAAAAAAAATATATATGTAAAATTTTTAACTGCAATGACCAAAGTGTCAAAATAGCTAAAAAATTAAAGGGGTTGGAGTTAGCAAGTTTTTAGAAAATGGACAAAAATTTGTCAATTCCATAAAGTTTTGTGGCTAAACTTTGAATATTAAAAGGTTCCTAAAAAATATAAAATTTTTGATGCAAGGATCAAAAAAATCAAAATAACTAAATACTGAGAATCAAAGTTGACAAAAAACATGATATTTTACTATTCTTAACTTTGAACTTACAGGAAAAAAAAAACAAAAAAAACAAAAAAACAAACAAAACCAGAGGCATGAAATCTACCAAAGCTACAAAGTATTGTGGAAAATTGGAAGGTAAAAGAAAATAGATATAATTGCAACATCACCCATAATCACGGAACCGTTTCTATCAAATCGTTAGGAACTTTATTGCTCCTAACTTTAGATATTTTTAGTATATATATATATATATATATATATATATATATATATATATATATATATATATATATATATATATATATATATATATATATATATATATATATATATAAAAAAAATTCAGTATCATATCTATATATTTTAAACTTTTAAATTTATCTTGATATCTATAAAACGAATATAAGGTGAAAATGCTTTTCGGTCCAATCCGAGTTAAATCCCATGTTCCGGGTACGGTCCACTTCAAACCCAAAACCCAATTAGTGGTAAATACAAAACCTAAAAACCGACCCACTAATATAATTGTCCGGTCCGATCCGGGTCTGGTTCCGGGTTTTTTCCAGTTTGGTCCGGTCCAACAGGTCGCATGCTCATCCCTATATGATGGGTTGAAAGAAACCTCACGGTTGGGCTCATTATTGTATGTTTGGGTTGGAATATACCACAAGGTTGGGCCTAACTATATGTTTGATATGTGGTACTTAGAGAAAGTTAGTAAGCTTTATGTTTATAGTTTATTTTTATAGTTTCAGGTACTTCAGGTATGCAAGGGAAGGTTCTGGTGTGATGACACAACATTCCTCTCATGATTCCACACTTATGATTATTTTTACTTTGATAATTTGACATTTTGTATCATGGTTAACTTTGAGACATCTAATGTATAGGATGCATGATTTTTAAAAAGAAAATTTGTATCACTGTTTTGAAATGCTTCATCTACCAAAAGTATCTCAGAAGATTGAAGATGGAATGCGACAAGGAGGGAAAAAAATGATGTTTTACGTCACACCATGTATTCACATGCATGGAATACCATAGATGAAAAAATCTCTCAACTTGCTAAAGATCCAAGAAATCTACGATTAGGAATAGCAGTTGATGGGATTGACGTCAATAAAAGAAATAGGCATCACAGCGTATGAAAAGAAAGTTTATCATGTTTTTTTAGAACCGTTGGTTGATGATCTGCAATGCTTATTCGAGGAAGGGGTCGATTCCTATGATGCTTCAACAAAAGATAACATTAATCAACGTATCGTTGTGTTAGTGGCAATAAATGATTACCTTGCACTTGTACATTATGTGGCTACTCATGCATTATATAACTTTCAAACAAATCAAGGTTGCAACATGTTCTAAAATAAAAGGGTTTTATCGGTTAATCTATTTTAAATGAAAAAACTTATTTTGTAATTTTTGGGATGTCAGAGACCATATATAGTCTTATGATTTAGACACACAAACATTCTATATGACTAATATCAAATTTAATAACTTTTTTACCCATTTTTTCTCTAAATAATAGTCACATGAATATTTCACGGCTTGACTGTTATAAATATATTCGACACATATAATCACCTAAACTATAGCCATACATATCATTTAGATACACATTTGTGACATGACATGCCTTTTATAAAGTCATATAGTCACATGATTGTACTAGAAATAACATGTGATTATACACATTAGCTTTTGGCAAGCTAAAACACGTTAAACATTAGACACACATAATAAGTTATACGACCATATGTACACGACTTTTGCTACACTGAAATCATATGTGACAAACTCGACTTTATATATTTAGACACAAACAATTTCTTCATGTGACCATATATATATATATATATATATATATATATATATATATATATATATATATATATATATATATATATATATATATATATATTCTTGGAGTCAAGTGCAAGGCGCATCATTTTAATCTTTCGGTGAAAGTTTGGTGTCTTTTGAGACTCCCAATACAAAGCAATCCGGATCTATCGTATCCAAGAATCAGCATGCAGCAACAACAACAAAAAACACCTCTAAAATATACGATGACGCCATAATTAATAAGAATAATATTTAATTAAAGAATTTCCAAACTACAAAACAACACCACCACATACATTACGATTACGTTACGTTATCTCCTTCCCTCTCAATACGCTGCCATTGAGATGAACCCCATGCCCAACATTGCCCACGTGCTCCAAATAAATCTTTCCTGTAAAAGAAAATGTTATGACTTTATTAATTTTAAACTTTATTATAAGATATTCATTTACTTTATTTGATACATGTGATGGATACATTTATGCCATTTTCAATATAAAGAATTTATGACAAGGATACATATATAGACTTATATGACATTTTTGGTTGGATAATGATCGGAATAAGCAACGATAATGACAATATTTGTATTTATAATTTAACTGAAATTGTAAAAAAAAAAAATCTATGGTTTTATCCGATTGATTGGGGCACGAAACGACGTAGTTTGAAAAGCTGAGACATGGTTCAAACTTCGAAGTGCAACGTCCGTCATTGAAGGGTGCACTTCGTGAACAGTGAACTGTCTACGTGGATTAACACAAACGGTAATATGCGCACGTTAGCAAAATAATTACCCTGAAAAAGTGGGAAAAAGGTAAACTCACCGTCGACGACGAAATAGCTAGGTATCCACTCGATGAGTTCGCCGGCGGCGATAAATATATCGAAGGTCCATTCGTTCCGGAGCTGCTGCTGCTACTACTACTACCACTACCTGTGCTTGTGGAATTGCCACTGGAAACCGCGATTCCGGAGAATCCTAAACCATATGACGGAGTTCCGTCGGGTTTAAATAAGCCGTAGTTCCTTTCCGATGTCGGTCCAGGTTTCATGTTCTCGTTGAACATAGCAAACACGAAGATGTTTAAATCGGAATTAGGTCTCGCCGGAGTTCCTTTCTTCTGATTGATTAGCTTCAAGAGGTTTCCGTTGTATTTTTTCGCGTTTTCCGGTGACGCTCCAATTTCATCTTCGTCTCCTTTCGACGGCCATCCAGTCTCCGAGATCTGAACCGGGAGCTTCTTGTAACCTAGGGAGGATAGAGCGGCGTAGACCGCATCGATCTGAGCGAATAACATGTTATCGTAATGCAATTTGGTACCTGGATCAACGATTCCAGCATTAGGTTGAAACAGAACAAAATCAAGCGAAACTTGCTTCGGATCAGCTTTGTACGCGAAGAACGGATAAGCATTGATAAGGAATGGAGAGCACGTTTTCGAGAGGAAATCTAAGATCGGAGAGATACATCCTTTCAGATCTTGCCGGAAAGCTCCCGTCGACGGCGGATACGAAGATTGAAGAATAGCAACAGAATGTGCAGTGGTAACAGTAACCTGACTGTCTAATTTCAGGTTCACAAGAACAGTATGTACACTCTGCATCGCCGGAAGCAAACATCCAGACAGAGAAGTATCATTGAAAGTCAATACTTCATTTCCGACAGCAATGGAGGTGATTTTAGTCGCCGGGAGGTAACACTGAACATTAGCCTTCACCCAAGCTTGAGCATTAGCTGGATCTGTCATCTTCGAAAGGTACTCATTACCTAACCCCACAATAAACTCAACCCCAGTGTTTGCAAAAGCTTTCAGCACTTTAGGATCAGCATCATAGAGCTTCACTCTAGTGGCACCAATGG
This sequence comes from Lactuca saligna, assembly GCF_052625555.1. Classification (NCBI taxonomy): domain Eukaryota; kingdom Viridiplantae; phylum Streptophyta; class Magnoliopsida; order Asterales; family Asteraceae; genus Lactuca; species Lactuca saligna. Next base: position 134,770,716 of record NC_136422.1, on the reverse strand, counting down.
CTTTTACCAACGGAACCACATGCTCCGGTGAAGGAAGATTGTTAGCGATCTGTCCATAGTTTATCCCTACCGAAGCCACCAACACAGGCAATAAAAACCCTACACGAAACAAGTACCAAAAATCAATACAAATGTAAAATTGGGGGAAAACACACAAGAATTTAAACACCACATTACCAGTAAATAGTCTAGCAAGCTTCGAATCTTCCATGGATGAAAGAGGTGGAGAAGATGGATGAGGTTTTGGTTATGTGTATGATTGAAAGGTGGGGAGAGTGACAACAGTAAAAGAAGTAACAGAAGTGTTTGATTCTTGGACGTTTCTTCTTACTTCAGTACAAAATAATCAAAAGAATCAGTGTATGATGAGTAGAGTGGTGATGACTGATGAAAGATGAATGAATGAATCATGAAAACTAGTGGCTTATAAGTTATAAGATAATAACATATAACTCCAGTCGACTCCAGTCTGTCTTCTAATCAATGGGCCTATCAATGGATATACAAAATGCAAATCTACCAAAGGTAAATCGTAGTTCTTTTTATTGGGCTTATTTCTACATATTTTTTACTTTGAGAGTTATATTATATTATGAAAATGAAAATCTTTACATGGTATACTAGGGTTTGAACTTTTACGTAATCCCCTATTTGCTTTTTCCCATTTAGGCTATTGACAAAAAGAAACGACGAATAAAGACAACCAAATTCTTGATTAATTACTAGAGAATGAAAGCACTTTTGTTTAAATTTTATAACGGCAATATTTGAAGGAAAAGTGGGTGGGGATAATTCAAGAGGAAGATGATGAAATATCCTATCTGTGTCCACACTAATAATAATCAATCAATAGACAAACTTCACATGCCTAACATTCCCCTTCACATAATTGTTTCTTTTTTCGTGAGATTTCACATGTGTTTTGGACATGTGCTATGAATCAAACCTACTTTTGCATCCATGGGGACAAACCACAAAGTTCAAAGGTCTTTTGTAGATACGTTTGGGGTATAGAGATTTTTTTTTTTCTTTGTGTAATATGTTCTCCATGTGTTTGTTAAAATTCTAGATTAGGTATATTGATTAATTGTTCACAAAATGATGCATACATGTATGGGATTATTAAAACGTCGCATGTGGGGCAAACAACAACGTTCAACGAAACAAAATAGGAAAGAAACAGATAAAAATACCAAAATTAGATATGATTGGATGGATATCGTAGGAATATGCGAATGTGTCATGTGTTCTTGAGGTGATGTGTTCTTCAGGCGTGATTAAAGTAATAAAAATGTTCTAGGTTTTTTTATTAATTTCAAGCATTTTTCTTTTCTTGAGGTGATGTGATCGACATAAGATTATAGATCTTAGGAAAAAAATCAATCGTAGTGAATTCTCGATGTGGTTATTGATTGTATGTTCTTCAATCGACACGAGGAGTGAAACTATATGTGGGTTACTAGATCAGTATCAAGGACAACAACAATTATGAATTCACAATGGAATGTGTGTTTTTTCTAAGAAAAGTTTGAAATTAATATTTAAAAATGAAAGTTCGTTTATATTTTCATATCATTGAATTGTCTTTGTTTTGGATTTTTTTTGGAATTTGGAATCTCTTTATGATCAAGCAACATATTAAGGTGGAGTCACAAAATCATGCACATAGGTTGTTAAATGGAAAACCTCAAAGAGGGAGTTGTTATTTGAGTATAAGACTAATGACTAAACTTGATTCAAACACCCATAGTTATGGGACTATGGGAGTGAGTTTATCAAGTTTCGTGATAAGGATTTATGATCACACAAGAGTTTTGCAATCATGCACAATGTAAGCTAAAATTACAATTGAAATTTTAATATTCTCATATCCATTGCAATCATGCACAATGAAAGCTAAAATTACAATTGAAATTCTTTTAATATGGGTGTTGATTCGTACACATCAGTTTTTAGCCATACAAAACAATTTGTGTTTTATATAAACACAAATTGTCATGTATGACCAAAAATTGTCGTGTATGGATCACTACCCTTTTAATATTCTCAGATCCATTAACAAAAGTAAAAAATAATTAGATAATAACTAACCATAGTGTTTTAAAAATTACAACATTAACGATGTAATGGTATTTTGATCTACGAGAAAAATTACCAAGAACATGTAATGTTTACAAGTATCCACACATAGGAGGTAATTGATCAAGTTGTTCTTCCTTCTTGCTTACTTTAAATTCATCCACACGACGAAAGAGAGGGATATATATATATATATATATATATATATATATATATATATATATATATATATATATATATATATATATATATATATATATATATTGGCACATTACAAGGAGCAGAAGGAAATAACTTTTAAGGTTTTGACTATTTTTGCTTACATATTGATTATGATCTAAATGCTCCCTTAAATACATTTAGAGAAATTAAATACCCGAGAAATTAACTATCCTCCTACTTTTCTTCATACTTATCTTTTTTTTCCTACTTATCTTTATACTCATTTAGAGAAATTAAATACCCGAGAAATTAACTATCCTCCTACTTTGATGATAACTGTTTTACTTGTCATCATTTTACATGTATAGGAAGATAAGTAGGAAAAAAAGTATAAGGATATTTAATTTGGACCTCTAAAACATCTTAACTAATTAACTCCTTAATAAATTTATGTAGTCGTTTAATTAAACAAACTTTTTTAATTATTTTTTGTATAAATAAACATTTTATCTAGCTGTTTTGTTTTTACCATTATATAATAAACAACTATTATTTCATTACTTATTTTGTTAGTGAATAATAAATTTTTTCGACTAATATTTGTTTCTTTATTTATATTGTTCTTTAATATGTGTGGCCCATATATTCTTTCTTTTTTGAAAGAGAACTTCTGTAACGAGGATTTTCTGGCCAACTTTTGCGCACTGACTAATCATCCACTGCAAACATGAGGCTTTTGCATCATGTTCTGGAGTCACTGCAGATGAACCTCCATGAGTACAAAAACTGAGTAGTGCTAAGATTTGACCATGAGTCAATATGCAATTAGGAGTAAAATTAAATTTTTATTCTTTGCACACATTCTCAACATATATGACCATTATTATGATAAGGGTTTGAAAACTTAAACGCATATGCATTACAAGTGACACAAGGTGTGTTAGTTCCACTGAGATACTACTTACTGAAAATCGATTCATTGGAATATGGGGATGTCACACCCTCAAACTGGAACGGCGGAAACATTCGGGGGGTGGAGGATGTCATGTACAGTATCACAATAATTGTATACTAGGAATCAAAGCAAACGCAAACTTTACATTGATAAAGTGAAGTATTTACATCTGTTCAATATATAGTTTGTATGACTTCATAGTGTATAACAAAAGTATAAAGACATGACTCTAGTAAGCTCCGTCTTCTCAAAATCTTGCGGGTGTAACTATCTATCGGTTCCCTGAATGTACAAGTAATTTTGAAAGTGTATCAACATTTGAGTTGGTGAGTTCTTAAGTATGTATTAATGCTGGAAAACTTGTCTTTGTACTTTGAAAATACTAGTGTGCCTCTCACGAAAATCCAATACTTTCTATAGTGAATGTAATGTAATCATGTATTTTCCTTGAATTTGTATATTGTATTAGTGTACTTTGTGTTAGAAAACAGTGTATTGTATCTGCATTTGTATGAAAAACACTTGTATATATACCTGGATACCACCAGTTGTAGTGAAAGTAGTTTACTGTATAGCGTTTGTATAAAAGACCTTGGTATGAATGTCTGGCAATCACTAACTGTAGTGTAAAGTAGTGTACCGAAGTAGTGTTTGCATGAAAAGCCTTGTATGAATGCATGGTTACTACCAACTGTAGTCTAAGTAGTGTATTATAGTTTTCTTAATTATAATAAAACCATTGAAGTAGAGTTAATCCCGTAAACATACGTGTTAGTTATATTATTGCGAGTTTCATATAACCATGCTTGATATGACCTAGTGACCTCATAGACATTCTTCAGGTGTCTGAAGGTTATAACATTTGTCACCCCAGGCCTGTCGGCCTAACTATAGCTAACAGTTTAAGTGTGAGATTGTCAATCCCATATAGATCTATACACAAATATCATGTTCTTCCTCCAGGAGACTATGGTTATATTGTATAGGATTTAGTTACATACACTGGCGGATATAATTGAAGTAGTGCCTCAAAACCCTGTATTTAGGGGTGAGCATAGGTGGGTACCCGTCATATTTGACTGGAACCTGAACCGGAACTGGAACCGGAAGTTCCTAGAAAGTTGGAACCGGAACTGTGATACCGGTTCCTAAAATATTGGAACCGGAATCGGAACCGGAGGGTAACGGTTCCAAAATCGGGTACCCGGTTCGTTAGATTTTTAGACTTTTTATATCTTAAAAAACCTATATATTTTGCATACTTACAAAAAAAATAATTATCAATAAAATTAAACTAGTCATTCATTAAACATCAAGAAGTAAGAATTGACCGATAATTGTAGCATAACTCTAAAAAGCATGTGTAACCCATTTAGATAGAAAACATGCAGACGTACTAACATTTTTTGCGTGCAGACATCAGTTTGATATTAAATTTGAAACTAATTAATTAACATCACAGTAACAATTACATAATAACAAATCAAATTACTCAATAAGCCTTTCATAATTGTGTAAGTCATTTAAATTACTATATATATATATATATATATATATATATATATATATATATATATATATATATATATATATACCGATGGTTACCCAGCGGTTAGCGGTTCCAAAAAACTAAGAACTGGAACCGGAACCGCATAATGCGGTTCCAAAACTCTGGGAACCAGAACCGGAACCACTTAAGGCAGTTTCGGCTCCAGAACCGGCGGCTCCATGGCAGTTCCGGTTCCTAAAGTGGGTACCCTGTTCTGATGCCCATCCCTACCTATATTAACTAGTTTATGTGTAGTGTTGTAGTGTTTTCTTGTACTTGAAACTATATGTATAACTTGTAGAGTAAAAATAATTATACTTAAATTATTATTTAGTATTGTACTCTTGTATTCGGAAAATAGTATTGTATACCATAAACTATATCTACCATAGCTTATATGTGTTCGTTTCTGTAAAGTTCTTGAAATAGTAAAACAGTTTGTGTCCCAAACTATACCTATTATAGTTTGTATGTATGTTCTCGTTTCGTGTATTGAATTCTGTAAAAGTAGTCTAATGCTCCCAAACTATATCGATTATATTTTGATTGTATATTATGTATTGTATTGAAAACTTTGCAATTTTTGGTAGTATTTTAAAAGCTACCATTATACTCGACATGTTATAAAAGGGTTAAAAATATCTAACTATTTTTACAAAATGTAGTGATTACTCATTTTAAATAAATTGCAAAGCTTTGAAGCGTTTGTATAAAAACACAAAAAACCCTTGTGTTTTACTTGTATTCCCCCCACTGAAAATGTTAAAAATAGTGAAAAGTTAGGGTTATAAACTCACCTCAAATGTGCGTTAACTGGAGTTAGTGAGTTGTAGAGACGATCGTCGGGTAAGCGTATGCACGAATAACGTTATCCTAAAAATAGTTATATTTGACGTCGTATTTAAATTAATTATAAATTAATTTAAATAATGAGTTAAATAATTTATTATGTAAATAATACTTACAAAATTAATTTGGAATAATTGGAAATGTTTAAGTGTGATTTCGGTGGGAAAAATGGGTTTTCAGTGGGGGGTGGGGTTGATTTTGGTCCTGGCTTGAAGATTTGAAGATCTTGTTGAATCTTCTTGGTGTTCGTGGTGTTTTAGGTGTGTTCTTGATAAAGTTATGGAGATTTGAAGGACTCTGGGCCAAAAACTTATGAGTTTTGAGAGAAAAATTGGCAAAGATTCGGTGTGAAAAAGTGAAAAATGAAGTCGAATTCGGTTGAGCACACACACACACACACACACACACACACACACACACACACACACATATATATATATATATATATATATATATATATATATATATATATATATATATATATATATATATATATATAACATTGGGAATTCGGTCTTAATGGGCCATGAACTTAAGTAATTTGGTCCTTATTGGCCTTATCTTTGTGAATCCGTTCATGCCAAGACTGAATTCTCCTTGGTTTGAAAGTGGTGGCCGAAAACAACAATTAGGATAAATTACTAAAACCGAATTCTCTTTGTTTCCTTGAATACTTGACCGAATTCACCAATATATGGTGTTTATTTATATTACAGACCTTTTTCTTTTGATTTATATTACTTTATACTAACATAGTCAACTAGGTTTCAAACCTTGTTTAGTTCTCAACTTGTAAACATATCATTAAGGCAATAGAGGATACAATACAGCAAGGGTTGCATTGTGTTTTCACTTGTACTAGGTTAGGGTTTAAGCTAAGTATTAGGCTTAGGTATGAATAAGTGCAACTCTTTGTTTGATCTAGTGTAAGCTTTGATTGAACTAGTGTGAATTTCATTGACTTCTATCGACTCGAAAGAACGGGTTGTTACATTATTCCCTCGTTAGAGGGAATTTTGTCCCGAAATTCTTTCTATAGCGAATATATTATGGATTAGGGAAAAGATGCGGGTACTTCTGTTGCATCTGGTCTTCTCGCTCCCAATTGAATTCAAGTCCACGCTTGGCATTTCAACGAACCTTTACTATTGGTATGCGACTTTGTTTCGTTTGTTTGACTTACCTATCCATGATCTTTACTAGTTCTTACACGAAGTTAAGACTCTCATTTATCTCGATCTCATTGAGTGGAATCACGAGAGTATCGTCCGATAGACACTTCTTTAGATTTGACATGTGGAAGACAGGGTGTACGTTATTAAGTTCTTGTGGTAAACGAAGTTTTTTCTAAGCTACGAGGTCGATCCTAGTGAGGATCTCAAATGGCTCAATGTATCTTGGATTTAGCTTTCCATTCTTTCCGAAGCGTATTAAGCCTTTCTAGGGTGATACCTTCAACAGAACGTGGTCACCAACCTGGAATTCCAAAGGTTTTCGTCTCCTGTCTGCATAGCTCTTTTGTCTATTTCTTGAGGCTTTCATCCGTTCTCGGATTTGTACGATCTTTTCTGTGGTTTCTCGGATGATTTCTGGACCAGTGAGAGTGCTATCATGGAATTTCCCTTTATTAAAGTCGATCACACAGTCCCTCAGCATGTCCTCTAGTGTTTAAATGGTTCTCTCACTTTGCCCGTCAGTTTGAGGATGATAAGTTGTGCTCATGTCCAGCTTAGTTCCAAGAGCCTTCTGTAGGGACAGCCAAAATCATGAAGTGAATCTACTATCTCTATCCGAGATAATAGATATAGGCACACCGTGCAGTCGTACTACCTCTCGGATGTAAGTTCTAGTTAGCTTCTCCATTCTGTCAGTCTCTTTGATGGGCAAGAAGTGTGCGGACTTTGTCAGTCTATCAACGATTACCCAAATAGTGTCATGACCACTCGGGGTTTTAGGCAATTGGTGATGAAGTCCATTGTAATTCGTTCCCACTTCCACTCAGGTATTTCTGGCTGTTGAAGTAAACCTGAGGGCTTTTATATTCTACCTTCACCTTGGCGTAAGTTAGGCACTTGCCCACGTAGGTAGCAATTTCAGCTTTCATGTTTGGCCACCAATAGAGTCTCTTGAGATCTAGATACATCTTATCTGAACCTGGGTGAACATAGTATCAAGTTTTATGGGCTTCATTCATGACAACCTCCCTGTAACCATCGAACTTTGGTGTAACATCCGGATTTTTACCAGGTATCTTGTAAATTTAATTTTGTGGTATTGTGAGGGGGACTCGGCGAGTTGGAGCTCAGACTCGCCGAGTAGGGACGCGGATTTGGACAATGGAGCGTGCCTGGACTCGGCGAGTCCAGGATATGGACTCGGCAAGTCTGCGTTGTGCAATGAAACCCTAAATTTCCGGGTTTGAGGCCTATTTAAAGGGCCTTATGGCCGTCATTTGTGCTCACCCAACCCTCAGTGAGAGACCCTTGTGTTCTTGAGCGATTTGTGAAGAGAAAGGAGCATTTCTTGACCTTGTGTGTGTTATTTAGCAAGAAGAAGGAGACTCTAGGCAAGAGGAAGCAAAGGAGGTTGCTATTTCGTAGATTTGGAGCTTAGATCATCACTCTAGAGGTATGATCTCGGACTATTTTCTGTTTGGTGAAGCATTATGCAATTTAGGGCTTATGATGGTCATTTATGGGATGATTTGGTGCCCATTGGTTCCCTCCTTGAGTTGAGGTTATGAATCTGGACCCATAGAGGTCCAGAGAGCCTCACCCATCAAGCTTTATGTATGACAATGGAGTCCATGACCTTGTGTTGTAGTAAATGAGTCAAAAACATCATAAATGGTCATATAGAGGTTGTATGTGCATCAAGATTGTAACTTTACGTGCTAAATGAGCTTGGAGGGACTGGATCTATGGACTAATGGACTGGATCTGACCTTTAGAGCAAGATTGAGTCAGTGCATGGCACGGACTCGCCGAGTCTGAAGAACAGACTCGGCAAGTAGCATGAATGTTGCCCGACCACACAGTGAGTGGCCTCGCCGAGTTGGGGAGGGTGGACTCAGTGAGTCAAGGGGGAGCCAGAATGGACAGGTGGACTGAGTCAAACTGGACTCGCCGAGTTGTTCTAGAGACTCGGCGAGTTGAGTCGTGGTGGCCCCACAACTCGTGCCAGGTGGAACTCGTCGAGTTGAGTGAATGCTCGACGTGTCAGGGGAGGATTCCAGGGAAATTGGGGTATACGCTCAGACTCGCCGAGTCGCTATAGCGCACTCGCCGAGTCCGGTCAAAGTTGACCGTTGACCGTTGACCTGGATTGACTTGTTATATTATGGTCAACCCTAGTTGGGAAAGTGTTAATTAGAGATGTATTGTGCTATAGGGGGACTACAGCTCGGCAGATCGAGTGATTAGCGATTTCAGGTTTACGATTTACCGAGACACGCGAGGTGAGTCTTCTCACTATACTTTACCTTGAGTAGGTAACCAGAGTTATGTGATAGAGTATTTGTATGCTATGTATGTCGTGTGTTGTACTGCATGATTTCTAAGTGATTTATGTGGTGCATGTTTATCAGAGCTAGAACCTGAGGGTTCACAGAGTTTGGGTGCACGGACCCACAGAGTTATAGCCTAGAGTGGCTAATATGTGTTATATGTGGTATTTTGGGGAACTCACTAAGCCTTGTGCTTACAGTGTTGATGTTATTTGTTTCAGGTACTAGTGACGACCGCGGGAAGGCGCCGGCTTGATCCGTATACACACACGTTCGGAGCTTGATATTATGATCTTGGGATTTTGTACTGTTTTGTTGGATAATTAAAATGGTTGTTTTTATGAATATCGATGGAATTACGTTTTATAAAAATTGAAAAATTTGTTTGAAATTTTCGGTGTTACATTTGGAGTCTAGAATATACATATATACATAACATAATAAACAATCTATACAATATATAATTATCCAATAGATGTGAGCTGTTTGTCCAAGTTTTCAATTTTGTGGGTAGTCAAGAGTTTTATATTTTTTCACTTGAAAAATTGTTATAGATTTGAAGAATGAGTGGAGTTTTAGTATGTTCGTCAATGTGGAGATGTTTGGATTCTTAGTGGCATACATACTCAAACAAGGGAACATGTTAATTTTGACTTTGACCACTTAAAACAAAGTGTGTATTGTGACTTAGGGGCTCTTATCATTTGATAATCACTAGATGGAACCATTCAGAGCTAACATGTCAACATTTCATATGCGTGATACCACCTCTAAACTACCTCCTAACGAATCAAAAGTCTCTGAATGGTTAAGGACGTGTTTGGCAAACAGTAGCGGGTAGAGGTTGATTTTGGAGCGTTTTGTTGAAAGTTACTCCATGTAGCATTTGATTTTGTAGCGTTTTGTTTAGGTTAAAAGCTAAATGCCCCTGTTGCCGAACGAGGTGTTTTCTTATTTACTAACGTTTTTTTAAAAGATAGAAGTTAGAAGCTCCCAAACGCTACATACCGAATATACCCTAAGTAACCATAAATTCTCTTAATAATTAAAATGTTAGAATCATTCAACACCAAATGATTCTATTTTGTCAAGTAGCCAGCCTCTGGTGATTTCATTATTTATTCATTTCCACGTGGTCATCTTCATTTCGTATGTATTCATCAAAAAAAGAAAAAGGCCACAAGGCAAGTGGATTTCTCGGCCAAATTCCTCATCAAATTTGTTCCACAAATATGGTTGATTCATGTTTCTGGCTTTCCGCATCAAAACCTTGTGGTGAAAATTCCCACCTGTTTATCATATACTTTTATTAGTCTATGTATATCTAAACTTACCTAAAAAAAATTAAACAAATAGACCAAATTGGCTATGAACTCTGATTTGTTATATTCTTTGAGCTCATATTTATATTCCAACTCAAATTGGTTCTACTCGATCAAATTCACATAACACAGTAAAATTTTGACTAAATTTGCAACTATATGTGTCATGAGGGATAGATAATTCGTTTTCAACTTTTTTAACCTAAAGATCGTTTGAACAATTTCTAAAGCAGAAATAAACATAATAATATAAATAGTGTGATAACAGAACTAGAATGCTTAAAAGAGGTAGAAAGTAGAAAGAACTACAACGACTTGATAACGAAAGAAAAATAGGTTTTGGATTTATACTAAAAAGAGAAAAAGAAAAAGAAAGAATAACAAAACTTTAACTGTTTAAGAATCTCATATCTTCTCGTGAAATGAAAAGGATGGTAGTTATATACTTTATAAAAGTTTTAAAACTCTTTTTTTGTGCTTTCTCTTGTATCAATGCTCTTCTACAAAGGATAACACTTTTAGTATAATTTTAAATTTGTATTTAGGACAAATAGGTATGCACTTAATCTTGACAATGTTTAATAAGTTAATCCTAACTTAAAGTAAGGGAGGAGAGAGTCGTTCCCACTGAATCTACTGCCACACCAACTTTTCTCTTTGATTTTTCTTCATCTTTTCGAATCCACAACACATAAAAATCCTATCTTTTTCAACCCACTCAATTAAAAAAATACTAAGCAACTAAGGTACAAGTCTTAAAACATATGATACAAGAGAAAATGAGAGAGAGGATGAAATTGGTTCGTGAAACCAATTAAACAACCTACCGAAGAGGGAGTAGTACCGGCGGTAACTCTATTGCTAATTAAGATTTTACCTTGATTATTTTGTATATATTTTTTTAATTGAGTGGGTTGAGTGGGTTGAGAAAGATAGGATTTCCGTGTGTTGTGGGTTCGGAAAGATGAAGAAAAATAAAAAAGAAAAATTGATGTGGCAGTAGATTCGGTGGGTTCAATGGGAACGACTCTTGGAAGGTATTGTGAGGTTTTGAAGCTTAGGTACCGATGGTACCACCGACATTTGGTTCCTAGTAGAAATGGTTTCAATGGGTTTTAACACTTATTTGATTGAACGGCTTTAGAAACCCGCTAGTATTCCGTATTCAATATGCAATTCCACATCATGCATGCGCCTTCATGTTTTTTTTTTACTTTACTTTTTAATATAATTTTGTATAACTATATTAAAATGAATACTTTATAATTCATTTAAATGAAAAATATTATGTTTTATTTTAATTTATATTTTCTAATTAAATTAAATAAAAAAAGAACGATGTAGCAAGTGGGTTGAATGAGTTGAGAAAGATAGGGTTTTCATAGTTGTGAGTTGAGAAATATGGAAGAAAGAAAAAAGGAAAAAAGATGATGTGATATTGGGTTAAGTGGGTTGGGAGGAAAGGATTCCCTCTTCCCTAATAGAAGTTTTTGTGAAAAACTCATAAAATTTGAAAAAACTATAGGGGAAAATGATTTTTGAGGGTAATTAACTTTTGCGTTTGTACTCATTTGGTCCCTTTTTTTTTTTTTTTTTTTTTGTATTCAGTATACCATCGAACTTGTTGTTAGTGTTTACCATAGCCCTTTTGACCGGCTTTTGACCTGTGATAGCCGGTCAAAGGGTTATGGTGAACACAAACCACAAGTTCGATGGTATATTGAGTACAAAAAAAAAGGAAAGGGACCAAATGAGAACAAACGCAACAGTTGGTTACCCTCCTGATTCATTTTCTCTTTACTCATTTACAACAAATCTCACATCATCTCCTACTAATATTAATGACTTTATGAGATTCATTCTTGCTTCTCTTCAAAACATAACCTACGAAAGGACATTATTCATACATGTACAACTTTGTAATACACTTGAATATTTATTAGGGGAATCTTGAATAAGTAGGCGCATTTCATGACTACATTTACATTTGCAATCAAATGATTTATCGTATCATGGATTCTAGACAAGTCTACAAACGAGTGGAATCACAAGTGCTGTGATTTTGGAGTTTACTTAGCTTTAAGATCGAACTCATGGGATAAGATACAGCATCAATATGTATAATATCATGCTGCTTTTGTAGACACATCACCATAATATTGTACATATTGATGTTTTATCTTATCCCATGAGTTCGATCTTAAAGCTAAGTAAACTAAAAAATCATAGCACTTGTGATTCCACTTGTTTGTAGACTTGTCTAGAATCCATAATACGATAAATCATTTGATTGGAAATGTAAATGTAGTCATGAAATGTGCCTACTTATTCAAGATTCCCCTAATAAATATTCAAGTGCATTACAAAGTTGTACATGTATGAATAATGTCCTTTCGTAGGTTATGTTTTGAAGAGAAGCAAGAATGAATCTCATAAAGTCATTAATATTAGTAGGAGATGATGTGGGATTTGTTGTAAATGAGTAAAGAGAAAATGAATCAGGAGGGTAACCAACTGTTGCGTTTGTTCTCATTTGGTCCCTTTCCTTTTTTTTTTTGTACTCAATATACCATCGAACTTGTTGTTTGTGTTCACCATAACCCTTTGACCGGCTATCACAGGTCAAAAGCCGGTCAAAAGGGCTATGGTAAACACCAACAACAAGTTCGATGGTATATTGAATACAAAAAATAAATAAATAAAAGGGACCAAATGAGTACAAACGCAAAAGTTAATTACCCTCAAGAGTCATTTTCCCAAACTATAGTGTGAGTTTTTTCAAATAACTTGCTAATTAACAACTTGTTGGCTTGAGTTTTCTCAATAAATTTGTGGGTCCCATAGCTTTTCTATCAATTAGAAATTAACAATTACATAAGAGTCTCACAATAAGTTATTTGAAAAAACTTTCTTATCATATAGAAAAACTAAGTTTTTTCATGAAAAAACTAGCAAAAATCATTTATATTGTGGATGCTATTGCAAGTCGAGTCAAATTAAAATATCCACTTAAGCGGAGAAAACAAACAAATCTTACCAAGACATTTATAGTGGCAAATTCATGAGACCAACTTTGGCTTATTTGGTTATGAATGAACTTATTTGAGATATGTTTTATATATATATATATATATATATATATATATATATATATATATATATATATATATATATATATATATATATATATATATATATATATATATATATATATATAGGACATATTAAATAGATAAAATTAAAAATAAATTGAAAAAAAAACATGTCAAATAAGCTACACAAATCGAAAATAGTTCAAAATGTATCTTTTGATATATAGAACTCATTAAATTTGTGCTATCGGAAAACTATATTTCCAATAATCGTAGTTTTTGTGATCATATTAAAGCAATAGTTATTTACTAATAAAAAACTAAAACAGGAAAATGAAAAACAAAGGGAAAATGACTTATAAACCCAACAAAGTTTTCAAACCATTCAAAAAACTCAATTATGTTTTGTCTGTTCAAAAAAACACAACAAACTTAACATTTTGTCTAAAAAACCCAACTAACTTACACTTTGATTCACTTCTCATTTAGGGTCAACCATCTAATGAAAATTAACGAATGACATGGATTATAACGTGTAATTAAATATCGGAAAATGACTTGTAATACCAACGAAGTTTCAAAACCGTTCAAAAAACCCTCAATTATGTTTTATTTGTTGAAAAAATCCTAACAAACTTACGCTTTTGTTCAATTCTCATTAGAGGCAACCGGATTCATTACATATAAAACTAGTTGGTAAATGATATGACATTATATTTAATGAAATGGAATAAACATATTAGAATTTCCCTTTATATATCAATTTAGGGTTTGGAGAAGAGAAAAACAAACAGCTGTTTGATCTCTTGTAATACCTACTTCTAATTATTCCTCTCAATCATTGATGTTCAACTCAAGATCTAAACAGAAGATATTTGATGATGACAACCCTTGTGGATGTGGACGACCTTCTTGGATTTGGATATCTAGAACGAAGGATCATCTAGAGAAAAAGTTCAGGGCTTGTTCGAACAAATGAGTAAGTGTAATTAAAAGCTTTATTATATCTATACTCTATCTATTTGTTTGGTTTCTTTCAAAAACAAAAACTTATTAAAATTGACATGATAAAGCTTTCAATTACACTTACTCACCTGTTTGAACACGCCCTAAACATTATCTCTGGATGATCCTCCATTCTAGATGTCTAAATCTGAGAAGGGAATCTACATCCACAAGAGTTTGCATCATCAAATATTTTCTTTGGAGATCTTGAATTGGACATCAACGATTGAGAGGAAGAAGAAGAACTAGCTATTACAATAGATCGAATATAGACGTCGCTCCTTTTTCTCTTCTCCAAGTCCTAAATGGATATATAAAGGACAATTCTAATTTGTTTACTCCATGTCATTAAATATAATGTCATGTCATTTGCCAACTAGTTGTATACCTAATAAATCTAGTTGCATCAAATGAGAATTGAACAAAAGCATAAGTTCGTTGGTTTTTTTTTTTTCAACAAACAAAACATGATTGAGGTTTTTTGCATAGTTTTGAAACTTTGTTGGTCTTACAAGTCATTTTCCGATATTTAATTACACGTCATAAGCCATGTCATTCGTTGACTTTCATTAGCCGGTTGACCCTAAATGAGAAGTATAAGTTAGTTGAGTTTTTTTAGACAAAAGGTTAAGTTCGTTGAGTGTTTTGAAAAGATAAAACATAATTAGAACTTTTTGAACGGTTTGGATACTTCGTTGGGATTATATTTTATTGTCTAAAAAACAAATGTTTCAATTCGTTTAATCCAAACCGAATTAAACATACTTTCACTCGCTATTTGTTACATAAACTGTTTATATTGTCATATTTGAATCCTAAAATTGATGCATACATCCTCGAATTTCAAATTCAGTTTCAGAATTTCAAATTCAGTTTCAGCTTGAAAATCGAAATCATGTTATCTCTTAGTAACATGGATCTATTTTTAGAATGATATTTCCTTTGTAACATGATAGATGTACTGATCTTCAAAATTCTTTTTCTAAATGATATTTTACAAATATATAAATGCTGTTGCTTTTTAGAAATATATAATATTTATACAAGTATATGATTTTTGAAAGAAAGTGTAAATCATATAGCATTTTTTATTATGCTATAAAATTAATAATACTTAAGAAAATTCATTGTACAAATCCTGTCATTTTTCGAATTTATGATAAATGTTTATAATCAACTAATGAGCTTATCTATGTCTTGTTACTCTTTTATCAACCACTTAATACTATTGGAATGTAATTTTTATTATTATTTGATGAACCACTTATTGTTTATCAAGTACTTAAATGTCTTTGTACCACCTTATCTTAATAAATATTTCTATTACACCCCCTTAATAATATTGCATATTTATAGATTTATTTTTTACTAACTAATCGAATTTATAAAATATGTAATTAAAAATTATAACAATGTTAATGTTTTTTACTTTTTTACTACATGATTTAATAAAACAACACCAACATGAAATATTATAAAATAATAAAATAGTATGAGGATGTTTCATAAAAAAAATTCAAATGATGGTAAATGTTTTATTATTAAGAAAAATGTTTATGCATTGAAGAAGATTAAAAATACTCTTTTATTGAGGTAACATAATAAATAAACTTTAGTAGTCCTCACGGATGCTCTAAATTTATTCTTCTTTTTTAACGACATCTTAGTTGAAATTTATGGGATTTAAACATAAAAACAATTTTTTTTAGAGTATATATAGGTTTTAGATATCTAAAAAAACTTCTTTTTCGAAATTCTAATAAAATAAAAATACACGTTTTTTGGTACATTTTCACTAAGATTTTGGTGGTATCTTCTCTAATAAATGAAAAAAAAAAATTTATTTTATTTTTTTAATTTTTTTTATTTTTACCACTTGTCACACTCTTATCATTTTGTCACATACCATTTTGTGGTTATTTTAAAATAATTTTTATTCCATATGTAATTTTGTGGTTTTCCTATTTTATTAAATTCCATATGATATTTAAATTTAATAATAAATGCATATTAATTTTATTAATTGACTTTCTTTATAATTTCAAAATTTTATAAATAAAGTCTAATTTGTTATGATTATTTTATCTAAATGATTTATTTAAATTTAAAAGAGAAAAACACACTTTAATTTTAGTAATTTAATATTTTTCTCATTTTTCTTGTAAATTCAAATTTCTAAAATGTTTATAAATATTTAACTGTTTTAAATACACCCATATAATACATAAGGTTCACACCTAGTAGGTTATATGAGCAAAATATATTATTGTTTCTTAAGAAAATATCTCAAGAAATCTGTCCAATAAAATTAAGGGATGGAAAAAAAAATTGAGGAGAAATAGTAGTACTTATTATTTTTACAAATTCAAGTCGCAAAAAAGAAAAATTAAGTCAATAATTTTTCATTCATGCTGATTTCCAGTTAAAGGAAAAAACGAAGATAACATTACTTGACACATAAAAATTATATTATTTGTTGACAACTTGACATGTTCAACTTTTTTTTTCAATTTTTTTTAAAGTAACGACGTTAAAAAAGGAGACGTGTGAACGCCGCCGTCTTTGACTGCGCCGGTCCCGCGGCGTTCATCGGCAGTGTCGTGTGAAAAATCAGACATCCATTGACGACAACTTGCAATAAATTCTCTCTAACTGAGTTTGAAGTTCTTATTTATGTTATAAAAAAAGTTGGTTTTATTTTAGAATATCTTCAACGCCGACACATTTCTTCATTTAATAATTCAACGCGTTGAAACTTGAAAACGAAAAGCATATCGGAACTTGCAAGGATTCAACGTCTTTCTTCTGGTTTATAAGCCTCTCACACAATTCAATCTTGATTCATCTTCTCTCATCTTTTCAAACATAAACAAATTGAATCCATCAGTTCATTATATATCATCAAACATGAATTCCATCTTCAGTTCCTTCGATGCTTTATCTGCCGAATTCATGTGCCAATCTTTTTCTTTCTTTAACGCAAAGAATCCTGCTTCCACCATTCAAGATGATCAAAAGAAGGTGACGCATGAAGCCAACAAGAACACCGATTGTCACCGGAGCAAGAGGGATTCCGGTGCTCGGTGGGCGCCGGAGTTGGATGGACTTCACTGCTTTGAGAGTCTAGTGCTTCATTAAGATTTGATCATTTTTCTTGAGGATCTAAACAAGTTTTGATTTATTCATTGATTAATATACTATTGTATGTAAAAGAATTGGATAATTTTTATTAATTAGTGATTGATGTGTAAAAGAAAATTGTTTGTTCGGTTAGACCTTGGATTGTTAGATGGAAGTATTGGATGCGATCATGCAACCAATCGATCAAACATTAAACACCTTCCATCCATCTTCTTCATGTTCGTGAGGCCCCTTGAAGATCTTAATTATTAGGAAATTAACTTAGTCTATAATCCAACAAATAATACTTTATTAATTCATTAATTTGTGAAAATAGTCCACTTAATTCAATAAGAGATTCCGATGAGGTTTGAATGACATGTATCTCATTGTGCTTACTTGTTTTACATCAAATCAAAAGGGATGTAGATGTCTTGTTTTACTTCTCAAATTCATACAATAAAAGATTCAAGTAAGGACTCTTAGGGTTCTTCATGTTTCAACGAAATACCAATAGATAAATATCTTTACTAAAGGACTTTCTGGCCTTTTATTTATAAGATGTCAATGTCCAGTTTAAGTGTTCAACTTCCTTCCACTCAACCTACGTTATATTTACAATAGGAATTGTTGGGATTCAAAACAATAACGGGCTGTAGTGGAAATGGTCTTTAAGAACTTGTTATGATCCTAAGACCATATAACCATGTGACAAATATGTATTTTGATTGATAAATCACAACCAAAAGGGGTTTAGTTATCTTACCTTGAGGGGCACTTTGTAGATATCCTTAACTACAATTGACAATAGCTCCTTGTGGATAATCCCCAGACAATCAGATTCAAGCACAAACAAATGAATGGTAGCTCTTAAAAGGATGAACACACGTCAAGAGTTTAGATCTCCTTTGTTTTGAGTCTTTGTCCGTTGTGTCGCTATGTTGCTCAATGTATGGATCACCTCTTCTCCTCTTGTTAGTTTGCTATTGATATTTGGAGATGACTGGTGGATTGGTCTAGGGTTTTTAACGAGCTCGTGACTCATGTTCTAGCCTTTTAGAGAAGATCAATGGGATGGATGGTGGTAAAAGGAAGAAAAATGTTTCCTTTTCTCTCATTTACACTACACAATGGATGATTTGGAAGGTTAGGAATGCTTTGGTTTTCAAAAATGAAGAGTTGTTTTAGCTTGTGGCGGATAATATTAGTATTAGCACATTTAATTGGATTAAAAATAGATCCAATTTAAGTAATTAAGATTGGTATGTTTGGTGTAGGTCTCCTTTTTGAACCTTCCTTGTAATTCTTCTTGAGCTTCTCGCGTAAGTTTTTTTTTGCTAATATATTGGTCTTTCAAAAAAAAAAAAAAAAGAATGAATGAGTTCCCACTAAATCTTGAATTAACCTCATACTTATCTAATGCATTAAGGAAGCTGGTCCCAGCCGATTTGAGATCTCATGAAAATTTTAAAAATAAGGCCGTTGACAGTAAAAAAATTAGTAAAGGAGGGCGGCACCTCCACAAAATTTTATTAATTTAAAAAAATAATACAATAGCAAGATGTGGACTTTCCGCCTATAAAAAGAAAAGGACCCGGATAATAGCTATGTTCATGATTTGGATCAAATCAAATTATTTAATTGAGCAATTTGAGCTGGACTATTAAGTTCAGATATTCATTTTTTTGGATTGATTTTCAACAACACCGAATTACTATTTTGGATTTTGGATTGATTTTGCTTTATAAAATAAGAACCAAATAGTCAAAAAAACCGAATAACTATTTATATATTTTTTATTTTTAATATATTTATAATTATTTATTAACTTTGCAATATATTTCTTCATGTAACGACCAAATTTAAAAAAAAAAAAATTCATTTTTAATTAGCCAAAATACTTTCCATAAACCATGAAATCCTAAATACAATTGTTTTCAAATTCGCAACAATAACAATTTTATTTCAAATCATCAGAGTGTCCCATAAAAACATCTGAGAGAGATTGCACGCCACACCATCAAACATTGCCCTTGCCCTTGGGCTCAGATGTACCTGAAACAAATCCACAAACTGTAAGTTAATGCTTAGTGAGTTTCTCAGAGCATACCCCACACACAATCTACATAACATATATCATATTAGCTATAAACGCTACATATATCACATAATCCATGCATACAAACATATAAGGATGCCATGGGCTGCCCCGCATGGTCTTATACCAAAGTGACATGAGCTCCCCCATGATCTTTAACCGACAAGCCATGGACTCCCCCACATGGTCTTTCATCCGACTGCCATGGGCTCCTCCCATGGTCTTTAACTAACAAGCCATGGGCTCCCCTACATGGTCTTATATCCAAGTGACATGCCCCTCTGGTCTACCCTGCAAGTATCATATAATCACTAGCATACCACTTAGCATATAGCTAACTATCATACCACATATCCCTACTTCAACTAGTGTACTACATATCACAAAATGGGTCGGCCTTGATGCCTTAGACCATTTGGTATGGTGAGGAAACTCACCTCTCGAATGCTGAACTGACAAGCTAAGATCAGATAAATCCCACGTACTGCTCCAACTCAACTGCCTATAATCATCATGCAATTAACTTGTCATAATCCCAAAATACCATAATCATCCTTATACTCAACCCTGGTCAATGTCAAGGTCAACAGTCCATGTTGACCTCAACACGTCGAGTGCATCCAGCAACTCGTCGAGTTCCTCCCGAGTCCATTGCACTAAATCCCGAGTCAACTCGTCGAGTCACCTAAGTGACTCGCCGAGTTCATCAAATGTCCAGAAGACCAAAAGTTCATGCAAAACAAAACTCTAATCCTTCACTACACTCATTTAGAGTCTCGAAAACGGGTAAACCCTACCCGACTCGTCGAGTTGACTAAGGGACTCAATGAGTTCCTTCAGTTATTTGGTGTTCAATCCTTTCCAGTGGGATCTATTGTGACATCCCGAGTTTAGGAGTGCAAGTTCAGGGTTCAAAGTGAAAATCTGAATGGGAAACTCGGCGAGTCCATGAGTGGATTCGGCGAGTAGGGTCGCGATTCTGGTCGCGTGTTAAGTGGCCAACTCGGCGAGTCGGCGGCTGGACTCGGCGAGTTGGTGTTGTGTGGAGAAAACCCTAATTTCGGGGGTTGAGCCCTATATAAAGGCCATTATACCCTCTCCCCAGCCTCTTTACCCTCTCTTGAAGTCCAGAAAACCCTAATGCGCATTTGTGAGTGATTTGAGAGCTTTTGAACCTTGGAGAAGAGATTTTGGAAGAGATCTTGGAGAGTTAAGAGTCTTGGAGCAAGGGGCTTTGCAAGGATTCAGATTCTCTTTTGTTGGAGCTTTCTTTTGAGGTATTATTTCGTTGCTTGGGTTGTTATTCATCTAGATTCATATTTTGGATTCTTTGGAAAGTATAGCTTGTGATATTTTGAGTTTGAAGGTTAGATCTGAGGTTGCTACCTCAGATCTGGAATGGAGATGGTCTAAAGTGAATTAAAGTCCCTGTTCTTGAGTGATTAGTGGAGCCAGCTTGTCTCAAACCCTAACCCTAGAGTGTTATATGCTTAGATCTCTTTGGATTCACGTAAAGTTTGTTACTTTACGTGATGGATGGTTTGTAGAAAGGTAGATCTATGGTTTGAATCATCTGCATGGCCTGGAAAGCCTTTGTATGGATTAAGACCAAAGGGTACTCGGCGAGTCACAAGGGTGTACTCGGTGAGTTGCTTGAAGATGGGCAGGAACTTGACGAGTTGAAAGAACAACTCGGCGAGTTGGTTGAAGATAGCCTTGGACTCGGTGAGTCTGGTCGTGAGGTCCTAACCTTTTTCTGGTTAAGCCGTGAATCGATGAGTCAAGGGATGACTCGGGGAGTCAAGGGATAACTCGGTGAGTTGAGTGAGAAAGGGCTCAGAGTTTATTGGACTCGGTGAGTTGAGTCGCGGATTGGGAAGTTCTGAGCATGGGGACTCGACGAGTCATCAGGCTGACTCGGCGAGTAGAGTCAGTTAGGAGGTTGACTTTGTCCAAGGGTTGACCAGTTGACTTCCAGGGGCATTTTGGTAATCGATGGCATTTGTTTTGAGTTCAGTGTTGGTGTTGGCTAGTGGTGGAGATCGTGTCAGTGGTCGGAGCAGCTCGGTCTTATCTTTTCAGTCGGCAGTTGCGAGGTGAGTTATCCTCACTATATTGATAGGGTCTACAGCACCAAGACCTGCCCTTTATCGGATTATAATCCGGGTATCGTTGTTATGTTATTGCTTTGCTATGTTGCATCCTGGTGGTTAGGATGGTATATGTTAGAGACCTGGTTAAGGTCGGTATCCTAGTATATAAGATGATGCTATGCTAGTGACCGGTTAGGTCGGTATCCTGGTTAGGATAATGATATGTTATGTGATCTGCTAGATCGGTTTGATTGGATGTGAATTGCTATATGATTGAATGTTTATGTGCACATGGTTGTTGGACTGGGGTTGGGTTGAGGCGGGTCCTGCTTTGTGCTGTAGGCCAACATACCCAGCGCGGACCAGTTATCCCGAAGGCCCAATGAGCAGTCCGGATATGCTGTAGGCCCCAAGAGGGCGGACCAGACGTACCGAGGCTCGGAGAGTGGACCAGGCCGACTAAAGGCCCAGTGCGGGGGGACCAGTCATATTGTAGACTCAGAGAGTGGACCAGGTGGATTGAAGGCCCGGTGCAGGTGGACCAATCACACTGTAGACTCGATGTATATGGCTAGACTCGGAGGGTGGACCAGGTGGATTGAAGGCCCGGTACGGCGAACCAGTCACACAGTAGACCCGAAGTGCATGACTGTTCTGTGCTCTGTTATGATATGGCATGTTGTGCGTGTATGGTATATGTGGTTGGTATTTTGGGGGTATCTCACTAAGCTTTCGGGCTTACAATTGTGGTTTAATGTTTTTTTTTTCAGGTTCTTCAGGGGACCGTGGCAAGGCAAAGGTGTGATCGTACCGCTCCTTATGATTATGTTTTATGATGTGGTTCTGGGAAGACTGATAATAATTGTATTGAAAACCTTTTTGTAATAACTTTATGAAACTGGTTGTTTTTGAAAAGTTTAAATTTGTTGAAAATTTTAAAGTGTTACATCTATGGTCCCAAACTTTAGATCCAACCTCCCTTATAGTAGTTAGCACGTAAAGTTGCAAACTTTATGTGCATGCAAGGCCTCACAAGGCTACAACATCAAAACTAAGCTTCCTAAAAGGTTTTAGTGCATGGAAAGGGCCTAAGTTGGATAAAGTGAGCAACTTTATGTCATTGAGGACCTAGAGATGTCCAGATCTGGAACCAATTCCTTGTGATAAGTCCAAATCCAAGTATAACATCATTTTACACCAAAAGTGACCATATTCTTCTATAAAATGAGATATAAGAAAATAGAGATCAAGGTGGCAACTTTTTACCTCAAAATGGATGCTAACAACAAGTAGATGTCGGATCCAAAGCCTTCTTCTCTATTCAATCTCCCCAACCTTCAAGTTTCATTCTCAAAAGCACAAGTTCCACTCTACAAGGCTCACACACACACACACTCAAGAAAGCACCAAAAATGCAGCTAGGGTTTCTTTATGGACTGTAAGAATGATGAAAGAGGCTATAAATGAGCCATAAGTTCTTTAAATATGGTACAAACCCCTAAAAATTAGTGTTTCCCTTTACAACTCCTACTCGTCGAGTCGTAGCCTTCCGACTCATCGAGTAGATCCGAAGTCCTGTGTCCTCATGATAATCTCTACTCTATGAGTTGGAGCTCCCCAACTTGTAACGCCCGTAGATCCGGCTAGTCAATTTAGAGATAATAGGGATCGAAAACGACTTTTCGACAAAATATTATTTAGAATAAATAATCTTAACTAAGTTGTAGAATCTGTCTCAAGGGTTCTGTACATATAAAGAACGCCGAAATCCACGTTATAACGAAGAAGTTATGGTCCGTCGAAGTTTTACGGCAAAACCGGTGTAACATCCGGAATTTCAGGTATTATATTTATTCTTTTTATTTTGAGTTTTGAGGAAGAACTCGGCGAGTTGGTGCGTAGACTCGCCGAGTAGAGACGCGATTTCTCATCCGGATTAATGACCGGACTCGACGAGTCGCATTGGTGGACTCGGCGAGTCTGCGCTGTTTAATGAAACCCTAATTTCTCGGGTTTGGGGCCTATTTAAAGGGCCTTATGGTCGTCATTTGTGCTCACCAGCCCCCAAAGCGAAACCCTAGTGCATTTGAGCGTTTGGAGTGAGAGAAGGAGCCATTATCAACCTTGGAGGTGTTGTCTTGCAAGGGAAAGGAAGCTTTAGCCAAGAGGAAGCAAGAGGATTAAATTCCTGAAGATCTAAGGTCCATAACATCACATTTGAGGTACCATTTTCGAACCATTTTCTGTTAAGGTGATGTTCATGTTGATTTAGGGTTTATTGAGCCCTTTTGTGGCTAGATCTAGTGCCCATTTGGTCCCTTAAGCGAGTTAGGTTCTGGATCTGGACCCTCGGAGGTCCAGAGTGTCCCTTTGTCCAAGGTTCTTAAGAATCCATGGAGGTTTTGGTTTGGGATCTTTGTGCTTGAGGTCAAAACACCATTTATGAGTCATTAGATGTGATATGAGCGCTAGCTTTTTATGAATCCATGGAGGTTTTGGTTTGGGATCTTTGTGCTTGAGGTCAAAACACCATTTATGAGTCATTAGATGTGATATGAGTGCTAAGACATGAACTTTACATGATAAATAAGCTTGGAAGGACTGGATCTATGAGTTATTGGAACAGATCTGACCTCAGAAGGTGGTTTGGGGTTGTGCATGGAATGCACTCGCCGAGTCCATTGGCAGACTCGACGAGTTGGTGTGGGTTGTTCATAGATTTCAAACCAGGGGTTGAGTAACCGAGTTGGGTGTGTGACTCGGTGAGTCGGAAGGGACTCAGAGGAATTGGGTCCTCGTAGGGACTCGGCGAGTCCACACCAAACTTGGCGAGTTGGGTTGACTGTTGACCATTAACCAGAGTTGACCGGTGTTGACTTGATAGAGTTAGTCAACCTTAATTAGGAAAGTGTTAATTAGAGATGTATTGTGTTATAAGAGGACTATAGCTCGGGAGATCGAGCACTAGTGATTTCAGGGATTTACGAGTTACCGAGATACGCGAGGTGAGTCTTCTCACTATAGTTTACCTTGAGTAGGTAAATAGAGTTATGTGATACAGTGCTTTATATATATTGTTTGTTGTACTGCATTCTTCTATGTGATTTATGTTGTGCATGCTTGCAGAGTTAGAACCTGAGGGTTCACAGAGTTTGGGTGCACGGACCCACCGAGTTATAGCCTCGAGTGGCTAATATGTGTTATATGTGGTATTTTGGGGAACTCACTAAGCTTTGTGCTTACAATGTTTTGTGTTATGTGTTTCAGGTACTAGTGAGGATTGCGGGAAGGCATCGGATTGATCAGTACACACACGAGATTTTTATGATACGAGATCTTGGGATATTGTTATATGTTATACATTGAGTTTCAAACAATGATGTTTTTATGATTTACAAATGAATTATGTTTTTATAAATGCGAAAAATTGTTTTGGAAATTTACGGTGTTACAAGTTGGTATCAGAGTCTTGGTTGAGGGATTCGGGTACGCCTTCGGGAGTATTTGAACTCAAACCGAGGATTTGGAAGATATTTTCAAAAGAGAACCAAATTTTCTAAAAGAAGTAAAAGATTTTTTAGAGAAACACAGAGCAGAAACGTGTGTACGATCTGTCAGCGCCCGAACGGTGATTTCCCAAAATACCCTTATGTTATATGTTTATGAGATTGATATGATGTATTCTCTTGCTAGAGTGGGCTAGGTATTCCTATTAGGACTAGAGTGCCCTGATTTGTGATGCCTTAGCCTAGGGAGAGGTGAGCTGCTATGAGATGCTTGAGAGTGAATAAGTAGCAGCGAGGAGCTTATGAGAGATCTGTTAGAGAATGGATTATGCATAGTAGAGTACTTGGGATTTGGGATCCGAAGAGGAGGACTTGGGGTGTATACTGATACGGTGCGGACAGTAGTATTGGGCCCGTACTACTAAAAACACTAGGTCGGTGTACAGTCCAAGTAAGAATCTTTGGGATGCTAGGCATCAAGGAGGGATGAGTTATCGAGTGCGAGTATACTCGAGTGAATTTATAATATATCGTATGTTGTATTTCAGAGGTAGATCATGGTGAGGACACGTCTTATGCCAGAGAGCAGTGGGGCTAGTGATGAGGAGATCCGCTGGATCATCCATGAGGAGGTAGCTGCGGCCATCAGGGCAGAGATACCAAAGATGTTCGGGTCTATTAAGACCACGTTGATTGATACTTTTGACAAACATTATGCTACTCTTTCTGAGGCTGCTGTTGCAGCAACCACCGCAGATGTTGCTTCTGCGAGGCCGCAGGGTAGTGATGCATTGTTGTTCCAAGAGTTCAGCAACACGAAGCCACCAGAGTTTGATGGGACGCAGGATCCGATTGCAACGATGAGATGGGTGTCTGATATTGAGGGTTCTTTCTACACATGCTCGTTCCCGGAGCACTTGAGGGTTCAATTTGCGCTGAACCAGCTTCGCCTGGGGGCGAAGGACTGGTGGAAGTTCACGACAGCACACTACTCTCCAGAAGAGCTTGCTGCGGTGACCTGGGAGAGGTTCACCACCATGTTTCGTGATGAGCACATTCCTCCGGTGGAACGAAATCAGTTGGCACAGGAGTTTTTGAACCTCAAGCAGGGTACAGAGTCCGTTACGGTTATCACCAAGATGTTTCATGAGAGGGCGATGTTTTGCCCTGAGCATGTGTCATCTGAGCAAGCATGTATGAGCCGTCATTTAAGTATTTTGCGGAGGGATATTTGGGATTTCGTGGCTAACTCCTCGTACCGGACATTTTCCGACCTTCAGGAAAATAGACGGAAGACGGAGATTGAGCTAGAGACTCAGGCAAGGGAGGAGGCGGAGTCTCAGGGGAGGGATCGGCGACCAGTACAGTCTCAGCCGGCAGCTAAGCGGGCCAAGCCCGCTGATCCCAGAGCAGGGAGCCAGAAGGGCCGCACTTGTGGGAAGTGCGGCAAGGGTCATGATGGAGTGTGTAGAGCTGGATCTTGCTACAAGTGTGGCAAGGAGGGGCATATGGACAGGGACTGCGCTAAGGGGTTTGCAGTGTGTTTCCACTGCAACCAGACCAGACACCGGAAGGCAGAGTGTCCTCAGTTGCGGGGAGCACCTCAGGGATTTTCCCCTGCCGCCATCAGAGCTACCGAGAGTCGGCCAGTGAAGGCCGAGGCGCCGAAGGCGCGAGGGAGAGCCTTCCAGTTGACCGCGGAGGAGGCCCGCGCAGCGCCCGATGTCGTGGATGGTATGTATTCTTTCATGTAATTATTTAATGTTTAAGATTTTATGCTTATATTATGATATGCGTAGGTACTTTTCTTGTAAATTCTGTACCTGCTTTGGTGTTATTTAACTCGGGTGCGAGTCGATCTTTTGTATCGTTGGTTTTCAGTCGGTACATCAGCATTAGTCGAGAGGCGTTGAGTCAACCTCTGAGAGTTTCCATCGCCGAAGAGAGAGCATTATATGCCACGGAGGTGATTCGAGGATGTGTACTCGAGATTTTCGGTGTAGATTTTCCTATTGATTTGGTCCCGATTGCGATGGGGGACGTCTGTGTCATCGTAGGCATGGATTGGTTGAGCAGATTTGGAGTAGTTATCGACTGCGAGCGACAGCTGGTGACTATACGAGACCCAAGTGGGGGAGTTCTTACTATGTACGGCGAGGGTACCCGTCCCGATTCAGCATTTTGTTCGGCTGCTAGAGCGAGGCAAAGTCTATAGCAGAGTTGTAGCGGTTTTGTAGCGTATGTGTTGGATACGAGGGTTGGTGCAGGGAGACTGAGTGCGGTTGAGGAGGTCCCGATAGTGTGTGAATTCCCAAATGTTTTCCCTGAGGAGTTACCGGGTGTGCCTCCCGAGAGGCAGGTAGAGTTTCACATTGATTTGATTACGAGGGCAGCACCTATCGCCAAGGTGCCCTATCGCCTTGCACCTCCAGAGATGCAGGAGTTATCCTTGCAGCTTCAGGAGCTGCTGGGGAAGGGGTTTATACGGCCGAGCAGCTCGCCGTGGGGAGCGCCGATCCTGTTTGTGAAGAAAAAGGATAATTCGCACCGAATGTGCATAGATTATCGAGAGCTGAGTAAGTTAACGGGAAAGAACCGTTATCCTTTGCCGAGGATCGATGATCTGTTCGATTAGCTGCAGGGAGCATCTTGGTTTTCCAAGATTGATCTGAGATCTGGATATCATCAGATAAGTGTGCGTGAGGAGGATATTCAGAAGACTACGTTCAGGACTCGTTATCGGCATTACGAGTTCGTGGTGATGCCATTCGGGCTCACCAATGCACCTGCAGCATTCATGGACCTCATGAACAGGGTATGCAGACCGATGTTGGATCGTTCAGTGATTGTGTTCATTGACGACATTTTGGTGTATTCAAAGTCTCGGGAGCAGCATAAGGAGCATTTGCGAGAGATCCTTAGCGTGCTGAGATTGGAGAGGCTTTACGCCAAATTCTCCAAGTGCGATTTTTGGTTACGAGAAGTGCAGTTCCTTGGTCACCATGTTAACCAAGAGGGGATTTTGGTCGATCTGACCAAGATCGAGGCGGTAATGAGTTGGGAGGTGGCAAAATCTCCTTCTGAGATCAGGAGTTTTCTAGGGTTGGCCGGTTATTATCGGAGGTTCATTAGGGATTTCTCCAAGATTGTTGTTCCTCTCACCAGATTGACCCGGAAGGGTGTGGTGTTAAGCTGGGACCCCGAGCAGCAGGCTCCATTTGAGACTCTTCGCCAGAGATTATGCGAAGCCCCGGTGTTGACTCTTCCAAAGGGGTTGGAGGACTTCTTGGTGTATTGTGACGCATCGATATCTGGGTTGGGCGCGGTGTTGATGTAGAGGGGGTATGTGATCGCATACGCATCGAGGCAGCTGAAGCCCCATGAGGAAAAATACCCCACCCACGATCTAGAGTTGGGGGCTGTGGTGTTCGCCCTCAAGATTTGGCGCCATTACCTGTATGGGGTTCGGTGTACGATATACACGGATCACAAGAGTTTGAAGTATTTGATGGATCAGTAGAATCTGAATATGCGTCAGAGGAGATGGTTGGACGTGGTAAAGGATTATTACTGTGAGATCCTGTACCATCCGAGCAAGGCTAATGTCGTAGCCGATGCACTGAGTCACAAGGCGGAGAGCGCCCCATTGCGAGATGTATGTTTGAGATTGACCGTGATGGCTCCGGTGTTGGACACCATTTGTGGAGCACAGGCTGAGGCCGTGAGGACGGAAAACCAGAAGAGAGAGCGAGTTGTTGGGGGTGGTATCGGAGTTTGTTACCGATGGTCGGGGGCTTATGACATTTCAGGGGCATATATGGGTGTCGTTTGTGGGAGGGACGCGTACCATTTTGATGGAAGAGGCTCATCGGTTGAAATTCTCGATCCATCCTGGGGCCACTAAGATGTATTTAGATCTGAGGAGAGAGTATTGGTGGCCCTGTATGAAGAGGGATGTTGCGTGGTTTGTTGAGAGGTGCTTAACCTGCCGTAGGGTTAAGGCCGAGCACCAGAGACCGCATGGTAAGTTGCAGCCGTTGGAGGTTCCTGAATGGAAGTGGGAACAAATCACCATGGATTTTATCACCAAGTTGCCGAGGACTGCTAGGGGTGTCGATGCAATTTGGGTGATTGTGGACAGGCTGACGAAGAGCGCTCACTTCCTTGCTATCAGTGAGAGCTCTTCTGCTGAGAGGTTGGCAGAATTGTACGTGAGAGAGGTGGTATCGCGTCATGGGGTGCCAATCTCGATTGTTTCAGATCGAGATGTACATTTCACTTCCAGATATTGGAAGAAATTCCATGAGGAGTTAGGTACGAGGTTGCATTTTAGTACCGCATACCACCCGCAGACTGACGGACAGAGTGAGCGTACGATCCAGACGCTCGGGGACATGCTTCGAGCATGTGTGATAGATTTTGGTAGAAGCTGGGACACGTATTTGCCCTTAGCGGAGTTTTCCTACAACAACAACCATCATTTGAGCATTGGTATGCCACCCTTTAAGCTGCGGTATTGGAGGAGGTGTCAGACCCCCATTTGCTGGGGAGAAGTAGGGAAGCATGTGATGGGAAGTACAAAGATTGTGCTACAGATGACAAAGCAGATACAGCGGGTCAGACAGAGAGTGTTGACCACTCAGAGCTGCCAGAAGAGTTATGCGGATAGACGACGATCCGAGCTTGAGTTCCAGGTCGGTGACTATGTTCTCCTGGAGGTATCTCCTTGGAAAGGAGTGATTCGATTCAGGAAGAGGGGCAAGCTAGGGCCCTGGTATATCGGGTCGTTCAGAGTAATCACGAGGGTGGGCAAGGTAGCGTATCACTTGGTGATACCTGTGGAATTGGAGCGGATTCATAATACTTTCCATGAGTCTCAGTTGAGGAAGTGTATAGCCGACGAGTTGGCGATAGTACCGTTAGAGGACATTCAGGTGGATGCGAGCTTGAACTACGCGGAGAGACCAGTTGCGATTGTGGGTTGGAAGATCAAGGTTATGAGGAACAAGGAGGTGACTCTGGTTTAGGTCCAGTTGCAGCATCGGAAGGGGTCGGAGCTTACGTGGGAACCGGAGCGTGAGATGCGTGTGCAGCATCCGGAGCTATTTCAGGGACGAGAGTTCGAGGGCGAAGTCGGATTCAAGTGGGGGAAAATTGTAACATCCGGAATTTCAGGTATTATATTTATTCTTTTTATTTTGAGTTTTGAGGAAGAACTTGGCGAGTTGGTGCGTAGACTCGCCGAGTAGAGATGCGATTTCTCATCCGGATTAATGACCGGACTCGACGAGTCGCATTGGTGGACTCGGCGAGTCCGCGCTGTTTAATGAAACCCTAATTTCTCGGGTTTGGGGCCTATTTAAAGGGCCTTATGGCCATCATTTGTGATCACCAGCCCCCAAAGCGAAACCCTAGTGCATTTGAGCGTTTGGAGTGAGAGAAGGAGCCATTATCAACCTTGGAGGTGTTGTCTTGCAAGGGAAAGGAAGCTTTAGCCAAGAGGAAGCAAGACGATTAACTTCCTGAAGATCTAAGGTCCATAACATCACATTTGAGGTACCATTTTCGAACCCTTTTTTGTTAAGGTGATGTTCATGTTGATTTAGGGTTTATTGAGCCCTTTTGTGGCTAGATCTAGTGCCCATTTGGTCCCTTAAGCGAGTTAGGTTCTGGATCTGGACCCTTGGAGGTCCAGAGTGTCCCTTTGTCCAAGGTTCTTAAGAATCCATGGAGGTTTTGGTTTGGGATCTTTGTGCTTGAGGTCAAAACACCATTTATGAGTCATTAGATGTGATATGAGCGCTAAGACATGAACTTTACATGATAAATAAGCTTGGAAGGACTGGATCTATGAGTTATTGGAACAGATCTGACCTCAGAAGGTGGTTTGGGGTTGTGCATGGAATGCACTCGCCGAGTCCATTGGCAGACTCGACGAGTTGGTGTGGGTTGTTCATAGATTTCGAACCAGGGGTTGAGTAACCAAGTTGGGTGAGTGACTCGGTGAGTCGGAAGGGACTCAGAGGAATTGGGTCCTCGTAGGGACTCGGCGAGTCCACACCAAACTTGGCGAGTTGGGTTGACTGTTGACCATTGACCAGAGTTGGCCGGTGTTGACTTGATAGAGTTAGTCAACCTTAATTAGGAAAGTGTTAATTAGAGATGTATTATGTTATAGGAGGACTATAGCTCGGGAGATCGAGCACTAGTGATTTCAGGGATTTACGAGTTACCGAGATACGCGAGGTGAGTCTTCTCACTATAGTTTACCTTGAGTAGGTAAATAGAGTTATGTGATACAGTGCTTTATATATATTGTTTGTTGTACTGCATTCTTCTATGTGATTTATGTTGTGCATGCTTGCAGAGTTAGAACCTGAGGGTTCACAGAGTTTTGGTGCACGGACCCACAGAGTTATAGCCTCGAGTGGCTAATATGTGTTATATGTGGTATTTTGGGGAACTCACTAAGCTTTGTGCTTACAGTGTTTTGTGTTATGTGTTTCAGGTACTAGTGAGGATCGCGGGAAGGCGCCGGCTTGATCAGTACACACACGAGATTTTTATGATACGAAATCTTGGGATATTGTTATATGTTATACATTGAGTTTCAAACAATGATGTTTTTATGATTTACAAATGAATTATGTTTTTATAAATGCGAAAAATTGTTTTGGAAATTTACGGTGTTACAACCGGCACGACACCGGTAGACGTAAATAGTGAATTTACGATGGAGGCTTTTTAGCCTTAGAATTATAAACAAATTTTTTAGTATACGTTAAACCAAGAACATACAAAAAAAGAACGTCAAAATCTAACTTCGTATGAGGAAGTTATGAATTTTCTAAGATTTGGGTTAGTAGTGCAAAGTCTGAAACTCGAATTTTAGATCGAGCGATTTTTGGCCTACGTGAACTAAACGAGAATTGAAGTTCTCATTAACAGGAACTCAACGGTAAAAAGACAGATGAAAACGGAGTACGTTTGTAGAAGTTATGAATTTTACGCAAACATTTAGCAGTAGAATCTCCTCGTACTGTTAAATTTAAGATCGGTAGAGAGTTAGCCGATGGAGTCAAAACGAAAGTTGTTGATTTTATTTTTACTAACTCGTGGATATAAAGAACGTCAAAAACGAAGCTCGTATGTGAAAGTTACGGATATTAGAAGTCGGAAGTGTGTTGTACGAAAATGGGTGATGTGACACAATCTTGGCCATTGCTTTCTCCCCAAGTCTCGCCACTAGATGGTGACATGTGGCACCAAGTTCATCCATTTTCACCCTATAAATAGAACCTCGCCCACCCTCATTTTCTTCACACCTTTCCCATTCTTTCTTCTCTTTACTCTCTCTCTAGAACCTCTATGTAGCCCCGAAACCCCCCGAAAAGCCTAGGGAACCTCCCTAGCACGAGGCAAAAGCCCCGGAGTGCTCGATGGCTCCGAGAAGAAGAGCTTTTCAGCTCGGGAACGCTACTCCAAACAAATCCCGGTTTTCTATAAAACCCACTGTAAGTGAGCTACACGTACGCTATTTTTAATATATCATTTATTTAATTATAGTAACGTTATTAGGAACTTATAATAAGTACTTGGGCTATTATTATGGGTTATATAAGTATTGTTTAACGCTTATATTGTGACAACCCAAGTTGCCCCGTTACATTTCTCCGTTACCATTAACGGAATATTCCACAGTTCAAGAGTTCCGTTAATGAAAAGTCGTCAAATTTAATAAACATTTCAATTGTGTATGTTTATATGCCGTTAAGTCGTGATAAAAGGAAATAAAAATACATAACACATATTTCCATTTACTTGGAAAATATTAGTTTATTATCACGACCACTAAATCGGGTGCGATCAAAAGCCCCGTTTAACGGCAGTATCGGGTAAAATCCCACTGAGCCCTGACTCAAAACCCTATATAAGGGTGAGTGGAGTCTATTGGAGACTTTTTACTCTCTCTCTCTCTATACTCTCTCTCTAGACCCGTTTTCACCCCGAAACCGCAACCAAACGCTTCCAAATTGTAAGTCCGCTTACCCTAGTTTGTTCTAAACATTACTAGCTATAATTATAGCCCAAAAACCATCCAAGAAGGCATGGAATAAGGAGTTTACGGCCCATGAACACTCTAGGGCCGTAAACCCCTAAAATGGTGCCAAACATGCCCTTAAGCTTGGAAACTAATTAGGGATCTAGCCTAGGAGTGTTTAAATACCAAAACTCAATGAATTGGGGCATAAAAGTGAGTTTACGGCCCAAGCACATGCTTAGGCCATAAACCCCTCAAAACATTGTCTAAATGTCCCCAAAACACTCCCAAACCACACTAGGGCTTAACACATAAATTAAGGGCTTATTCCTTTGAGTTTAGAGCACTTAAACACATCAAAATGAAGGATAAAAATGAGTTTATGACCCAAGTCTATACCAAGGCCGTAAACTCCCCAAACCAAGCCAAAATGTTGGTTTTTGTCCCCCAAATGACCTTAGACTGTTTCTATAAAATGCTAGGAAGGATTTAAGGGCTTAAACACAAGAAATAGAGGGAAAAAAAGGAGTTTACGGCCCAAGCATTTTTCTAGGCCATAAACTCCCCAAAACACATCCAAATGATAATTTTAACCCTCCAAAATAGCATCACACTTCATTAGAAATCACTAGAAAGGCATTAGGGGATTTAAACTTCACAAAACTCTAAGGATGAGAGTTTACGGTCGTAAACTCCCTTAGGAGTGGTCTTTTGGTCGTAAACTCATAGAAAATGCCCTTAGAAGCCTCAAACCCACTCATGCCTTTGAGGAAAAGTGCTTAGAATAATTCCATGATGCAAGTGGAAGCCTTAAACACACTAGAACTCATCACCATGAGTTTACGGCCGTAAACTCATGGTGAGATGTCCCTGGGCCGTAAACTAGTTGATAAGGGTTTATTCTTGGAGGGTAAACTTCATTCCTTAGCCATACACATCCTTAAACACTACCCGGGACACCCAAACACTTAGCCAAAGTGTTTTCCGCTCCTGTGAGCACGTATATTTGCTTAATTAGTATTAAATGTGCTAATTTCATGTAAACATATGTTACCATATGTTAAAATAGGTCATTGTGTGTGTTGAAGTCCTTGCGTGACACCGAACGCCCAAACGGCACCCTCGTCGGACCTACATACACCAGGTGAGTTCATACCCATGAATGAACCTTTTAATGTTTTTAAATGTTTTATAGGGGGGAATACAAGTTAAACATGCCAGTTATTATGTCAATCACATGTGATTGATAACCCGCATGCACAAGATTTTACCACTTTACACTGTTTTACCGAGTGGGACACTATAATGACTTTTACTTATTTCATAACTTTACATATACTGATTTATCCAAATTCATTCTAAATTGGTTTATGAAAGATCTTCTAAGGTTTTTAAACGTATTTTACAAAAGAATACAATTTGGTATTTTCTCTGTACATAAAAGCTTTTCATTAAAAATTTCCCATTTAGACGTATACTTTTACTTGCTTGTTACTGCTGCTTCACTTTTACTTATTTTAAATTCCTACTCAATAACTCTTTCACTTAGCGATACGCTTATACCGGATTTTGTCTCTATATCGCTTATACTTGTAGCCTCTTATACTTTATAGACGTTCTTACTTCACTTATTGTCGTCTCTTCTTCGTGATACACTTATACTTGGTACATTTATACTTCACGATTCGATTATCCCACCCTGTACGTTTATACTTCACATCTTGGATGATCCACTGTACACTTATACTTCACGACTCGGATGTTCCACTGTACGCTTATACTTCACGACTCGGATGTTCCACTGTACGCTTATACTTCACGACTCGGATGATCCACTGTAAGCTTATACTTCATGACTCAGATGTTCCACTGTACACTTATACTTCACTGTATGATACACACTCAAGCGTAGTTAGATGTATGTTTTTGCTTGTATAGATGCATATAAATAATGATTGAAGGACTTAGGAAGGCTTGTCCACCCTATTTCCTTTTCTTCGTTGAGATGTGGTCTGGTAGGATCGGATGTCCATCTGAAGGTCGTTCGATTCATTAGTTATATATTATGTACACGAGCATAGACATACGAGTTTTCTTCAGTCAATTTAGTTAAGAGTCTCTACCTCTAGATCAGCACTTACATTAGAAACCCACTAGTTGGAAGTCTTTACCCACTATTTGGGATGCATCTTCAGGACACGGCCTTCTCCGTCGTCTAGTTGGTAACCAGAGTCTCCTATAGGGAGAGCGGACATTGTGTGTATAGATCTATACAGGATTGACACCCCCGCACCCTGACTGCTAGCTACAGTCCACGACACACCAAGCCAAGGGGTGACAAATGTCACATTCTCAAGACGCTCGTAGGGCGTCTGGTTCTCTAGTGTTGGTTAGTATGGTTACGAGTATCCTGGGTTACCTTATAATTCTTTGGCCTTAAGGTAACGGTATTTCACTAGCAATCTACACTGTATGCTAGTAATTCATTTTCAGAGTCACACTGTTTTGACCCTACATGACGTATCTTTCATTTGATACTGTCTGGGGTCTGTTATCTCTGTTTTGACCTTACAAGACGTATCTTTCATTTAATGCTGTCTGGGGTCTGTATCCACTGTATTAACAGAATCCACTGTATTTACGGTATTCACTGTATTGACCGTTCTAGACCTTGATAGACGTATCTTTCATTTGATATTGTCTGCGGTATGTATCCACTGTTTAGACCCTACTAGTTGTACTCTTCATTTGGTACCTTCTGGGGTCTGTGTCTCCACTTGTTAGATTGAACCAGGCGTGTCGTTTGTTCGATACTTTCCTGGGGTCTATGGTTCTTTGAATTAGTCAGCAGTCCTCACTGCTGAGGCATATGATATTCCCTGATGTCGTTGCTTTCCTCAATAATCAAATTCAGTATTTTGATAATGATAGCAATTTATGCAAGACTACTTTTTACCCCACATCACTGACCAGTCTTGGTAGAAGGCTGCTTTTATTAAAGAAAATATAGGATTTTCTGGAAAGGAATCTAATACACTGAAATCTCTTAAACTATTACTTTATTAACTTATTTGAATGAAATGTCACTAAATGCTTATGAACTCACCAACATTTGTAAAAATGCTGATACTCGCTTTTCAAATAACTTGTATTCTCAAGTTAGCATTAGACAAGTACATCCTCGGAGCTGTTGATGAAGATAGCTTAGTACCACGCTGTATTTATTCTATTACTTGTATTACTTTAAATTGTTGTAATGTAACCTTGTAAAACTATTACTATTAATGCAATGTTTTGTTGTACTTTGATTACTATAATGCATATGTTGTGATACTTGACATGACGTCATCCACCCCAGAACGTTTCCGCCGTTCCGGTTTTGGGGTGTGACAGATTGGTATTAGAGTATTGTTTATAGTGAGCTAAGTATATCAAATCATAAAAGATATACAACCTATAAACGCAATGGGATAAAACACTCTGACCAAGAATTATACTTTGAAATATAACCATATTTTACCAAAGTATAATAACATCCAGAATCTAAACCCTCGAACAAAAGTATCACAAGAAGAACAATAATAAAAGTCTTCGGATGTTGAGCACTACAGTCAAACCTGGGCAGTTATGTAATCGTAAGCTGGGATAAATGTAACCTGATCAACTACATTTATCTGAGATGCGATGAACGTGTGCTCGGGAGTGATAGTGGTGTACAACAGGTCTGAAACTTACCAACTAGGAATGCTAGAGCCAAACATAAAGTTAAAATACTATAAGAGTATTTTAGAACGCTAAAAGATCCACACTAATTCCAAAATGATATTCAGAAGATAAGAATGAAAATAGAATTAAAATACCATAGGGGTATTTTAGAATCCATTAACAACCTTGCGTGAATAACTAAAAAGATCCTTATTGATATACCTACAACTACAGAGGGTGTACTTCTAAGGTTATATATAATAAGGATCCCATAGGCTAAGAATGTGTGGTTTCGCTCTATTTCCTTTTCCTCGTTGGGATGTGGTTCTAGAGTAGTATCACGTATTCGAAGGCCTATCGGATCTAAACTATATATGATTTGTATACCCTGTGTAATCGTAGCAGGACTTGATATGGATCATCCAGCGAAATGTTAATAATCTGTTAGGATTCTTTAGACATTTCCATTCTCGCACGAACCCTGTAGAAAACCCTACCCACTTCAGTGCATAACAGAAGAGTTGAATTCGACCCCGAAGAGGTTCATTGAGAAGATTTTCTGTTCGAAAATAAATGAACTGGGTCGAGACTATTGAATACACCAAGTGCCCATGTTCTTTTAGGGACATCGGTGAGAAACTCGCCTAAACTTCTAAGATTCCCAGTCATCCATCATGAAGTGATGACACCCATAGTTGTAATTAGAAGAAAGGCGGAGTAGAAATTCAATATGTCCATACGAGAAGAGAACCCTAGGAAACTACCCGAAGGAAACCAACGCCGATTCCAGTCAAAGATACGAGGCAGACCGAGAGAGCCAGGACATGGAACCCGGGAATTGTCTTTTCCTCGTGTTCGTCACGCTAATACACCCATAAAATAATACAATTTAGTGAGTTAGTGGATACACTGCTCACGCTATGTGTTAGGTAAATCGCCTTGTTCTCGTTGCCAGTAATACGCTTAGAGCGGATCCCCACACCTCTGTGAGGTTGTTTAGCCATAAGCCCTCATGAGCCTCTCTTTCTGCAGCTTCGTTCTGAACTGTTCTCAAATCTCTCCAGGCCGAAGAGTGAAACCTTTCTCAGTATAAAGGTAACTTAGTAGGAACGACTCGCATCTTATGGGCTTTTTCTGATACTCATACACCCACTTCGATTACCAGGACTACATCATAGGGATGTAGGTCGACACTCAGACAACCAATACTCGGGGCACGGGAAAAATATTATGCTTAATACGTTCAGGACAGAAATGTCCAGGGTTAACCATCGTCTCTCATTACCTTGTATTCCTTTCCGTGTAGGAAAAACCATGCCACCGAAGAAGCGTAACCAATCCACAAGCAAGAAACCTACTCTCCTATTCGATGAAGCTACGTTTCAAGCTGCAGTCTCGGCAGCCGTAGCAGTTGTCATGGCTCACCTGAATGCTAACAACGCCGATGTTAGCAAGGTGCTTAGCGGGATTTCCAATCCTAGTAGTGGACAGCAACAACCAACCTCTGCATGCCCAGCCACCCAAGAACCTCACTCAAATCCACAGAAGAGAAAGATCAAGATTGAGGAGGGAAGTACCTCGGCTCAAGGACCTTTCGATGGGCAACAAGCTGAGGCAGCCTATACCCCTGTCAACCCTTCCCTCCCGACTCCAAGAAGACCGTATCTAGGAGACCTTCCCCACTGCAGCAAGTGCATCTATCATCATCATGGTGCCTGCCGGGAACTCTATTGTGCTAGGTGCCACATGTTGGGACATACTGCTCGCGTCTGCAGAACCCCGGTTGAGTTCATTACATCAATCACCAATGTGGCGACCCGTACAGTTTGCCATCTATGTGGTAAAACGGGACACTTCAAGAAGGACTGCCCAACCGAATAGAAAGACAAAGACACAGAAGAAGCTTGACACTACTGCTTAGGGAGAAGCGGCAAGGATCTCATTAGATTTTGGTACGTCTCTCGATCTAGGATAACTAAACTAAGAACAATAAAAGACTAATTCAAATGTAAATTCTTCCCAGAAAGGCGAAAGTCGCAGCACTGTTATAAAATTTAAAATTCATTAGGTAAAACTATAATGGCTAAACGTATACGTTACGACCATGTATATTTAAGATGGACAGACCTAGAGTGAGCGAATGCCGCCTCATTTCCTGTTCCTCGTTTGGTTGTGGATTTAGGGCGGGGTCGCTCAGTCAACAGTCCTCCCCACCTTAAATATACATGACTAGTATATGTGAGGCGATTATAGAAATGCCTTGTGAGTATTCATTCACAAAAAGATACTCTATTTGGATACACTTAGAACTCTTTATAGTTCCACGTCGACTCTATCAGTCCAGGTATCCGCGGTAGCGATACATAGGACGAAACCCGAGACGCCTAAAACTTCGGTGCCTGTTCGGCATATGACTCTATTGATCTTCACCATATATCATGTCGAAGTGTGCCAACTTCGACGACTCTATTGATCATGTTTTGTCTTCGTGCAACCATGTATACATCCTTAGTGCTGTGTAAAAAGAACTTTCTCCATAGCCAAGTCGGCAAATAAAGGTTCTTCCGAACCTAAATCTAACACAAATAATCAAACTTAATAC
Organism: Lactuca saligna; assembly: GCF_052625555.1. Classification (NCBI taxonomy): domain Eukaryota; kingdom Viridiplantae; phylum Streptophyta; class Magnoliopsida; order Asterales; family Asteraceae; genus Lactuca; species Lactuca saligna. Next base: position 134,731,033 of record NC_136422.1, on the reverse strand, counting down.
GATCCGTCAATCGTCCCTCTTATCTCAAACCTTCCAAAGCACCCAAGGCAAGTTACCATACACTGTCGACAGACCCCTCGTAGTCAGATAAGCACCGAGGCGAAAAACACTGCAGATACTTCAGGAAACGACGACCATCCGAGGCATACCTCTTAGATTCCCCCGAGAGATCCTCCGCACCTCGCACATCAGATTCGTGAACCCAGAGAATAGAACTCACGAGGCTGACCACTATAACCAGGTATACGCTGGCATACATCAAGTATTGGCGGTTAAGCCAAGCATGAGTTCTACCACGGACCTCTTAGCAAAACACTTTCACCATCTTCCATAACATAGGAGCCGAAGTCTAGAGAATCACTGCGGGTTGAGCAAGTAAAGTTCCGAATGATGAACCATATACCTACTAGATTAGACCTAAATCGAGAAAACTCAGAACCTTCAGAAGAGTAGTTGCAGTAGATGCTCTAACTACTCAGGCACCTTGCCCACCCTATTACAGACAGGTAGTGCCTATCATCCTCCACCCTATTGCATGGAGGAAATCGTCGTCGCCCTGTAGACGATGAAATACATTCCCCGAAGTGAACACTAGGATACCGAGAACCACAAGATAACCTTCGCAGCCAAGAATATTTGGTCAAGTGTGAAAGTAGCCGCATTAAATCTCATGACCCGGATCCCGAAGAGATCATAGGCTTGACACCAGCCCTGGTGTTAGTCGAAGGGTTATGCAGGAACATACACCTTCCACGCTAGGATAACCCATAGTCTTAGAGATTCATTGGACTATTAGGTGTTCCACTAATACTATCTCACGCAGAGATAATAGAACTACCTCGCGAGATAGTCCAACGCTCGTTTAGTGAAACCCTACCTCCTCGACCCTCAGGGTTTCCGTATCTCAAGCATCGTTAGTACAGGTCCATTTTGCACGAGTTTGGGATGGGCACTCTATAGCCAACCGACGACCATAGTCACACAATCCACACGACAATCTAGAAAGTCTCTATCATCCAGTTAACAGAAAACACGAAATTGAAGACCACCCGAGCTTCCTAAGGACTAACCTGAAGGACTACACATCCAGTACAAGTGAGAACGTTAGGAACTTCAGAATGGTGATCACGCCAGTGATGATCTTGCCATAGAAATACACTATGTTCTTAGTACTGAAAAGATCTACCCCTTTCCAAGAGCTTAGGACCATCCGAGAATCCTCGTGGAGATATGGTCCAACCCCTTTTCAGACCACTACTACCTTCGGATATACCACAAGGTTCACATTCGATCGATCCATTTCTTAGACTTGATACGTGATTTCCCGACAACACTTTTCGTGCCTCACACATCTTGATAGAAACCATTGAGGACCCTGACTTCATAAATATACCAGTTGGAACCCACTAGCTACACTAGATGGAATCCGCACCACGTACGCGAAGGTCTGTCGGAATGACAAACACAGACTAGAGTTCACTTGGGAATGCAAGGACAACCGTATCGGATGTACTCTCCTACCTCTACTTGGCCATTCATACCTGATTCATTGCCTAAACCTGAATTTCGGGATGAAATTCTTACTAACGGGGGGATGATGTGACAACCCAAGTTGCCCCGTTACATTTCTCCGTTACCGTTAACGAAATTTTCCACAATTCAAAAGTTCCGTTAATGAGAAGTCATCAAATTTAATAAACATTTCAATTGTGTATGTTTATATGCCGTTAAGTCGTGATAAAAGGAAATAAAAATACATAACACATATTTCCATTTACTTGGAAAATATTAGTTTATTATCATGACTACTAAATCGGGTGTGATCAAAAGCCCCGTTTAACGGCAGTATCGGGTAAAATCCCACTGAGCCCTGACTCAAAACCATATATAAGGGTGAGTGGAGTCTATTGGAGACTTTTTACACACTCTCTCTCTCTATACTCTGTCTCTAGACCCGTTTTAGCCCCGAAACCGCAACCAAACGCTTCCAAATTGTAAGTCATCTTACCCTAGTTTGTTCTAAACATTACTAACTGTAATTATAGCCCAAAAATCATCCAAGAAGGCATGGAATAAGGATTTTACGGCCCATGAATAATCTAGGGCCGTAAACCCCTAAAATGGTGCCAAACATGCCTTTAAACATGCCTTTAAGCTTGGAAAATAATTAGGGATCTAGCCTACGAGTGTTTAAATACCAAAACTCAATGAATTGGGGCATAAAAGTGAGTTTATGGCCCAAGCTCATGCTTAGGCCGTAAACCCCTCAAAACATTGTCTAAATGTCCCCAAAACACTCCCAAACCACACTAGGGCTTAACACATAAATTAAGGGCTTATTCCTTTGAGTTTAGAGCACTTAAACACATCAAAATGAAGGATAAAAATAAGTTTACGACCCAAGTCTATACCAAGGCCGTAAACTCCCCAAACCAAGCCAAAATGTTGGTTTTTGTCCCCCAAATGACCTTAGACTGTTTCTATAAAATGCTAGGAAGGATTTAAGTGCTTAAACACAAGAAATAGAGGGACAAAAAGGAGTTTACGGACCAAGCATTTGTCTAGGCCATAAACTCCCCAAAACACATCCAACTGATAGTTTTAACCCTCCAAAATAGCATCACACTTCATTAGAAATCACTAGAAAGGCATTAGGGGCTTTAAACTTCACAAAACTCTAAGGATGAGAGTTTACGGCTGTAAACTCCCTTAGGAGTGGTCTCTTGGCCGTAAACTCATAGAAAATGCCCTTAGAAGCCTCAAACCCACTCATGCCTTTGAGGAAAAGTGCTTAGAATAATTCCATTATGCAAGTGGAAGCCTTAAACACACTAGAACTCATCACCATGAGTTTACGGCCGTAAACTCATGGTGAGATGTCCCTGGTCCGTAAACTAGTTGATAAGGGTTTATTCTTGGAGGGTAAACTTCATTCCTTAGCCATACACATCCTTAAACGCTACCCGGGACACCCAAACACTTAGCCAAAGTGTTTTCCGCTCCTGTGAGCACGTATATTTGCTTAATTAGTATTAAATGTGCTAATTTCATGTAGACATATGTTACCATATGTTAAAATAGGTCATTGTGTGTGTTCAAGTCCTTGCGTGACACCGAATGCCCAAACGGCACCTTCGTCGGACCTACATACACCAGGTGAGTTCATACCCCTGAGTGAACCTTTTAATGTTTTTAAATGTTTTATAAGGGGGGAATACAAGTTAAACATGCCAGTTATTATGTCAATCACATGTGATTGTGTAACGCCCGCAGATCCGGGCTAGTCAATTTAGAGGCAATAGGGGTCAAAAATGACTTTTCGACAAAAGATTATTTAGAATGAATAGTCTTAACCAAGTTTTAGAATATGTCACAAGGTTTCCGTACATATAAAGAACGCCGAAATCCGAGTTATAACGAAGAAGTTATGGCCTGCCGAAGTTTTACGACAAAACCGGCACGGCACCGGAAGACGTAAATAGTGAATTTACGATAGAAGACTTTTTAGCCTTAGCAATCTAAACAAAAGTCATAGAATATGTTAAACTAAGAGCGTCGATAAAAAGAACGCCCAAATCTGACTTCGTATGAGGAAGTTATGATTTTTCTAAGATTCGGCTTAGCAGTGTACAGCCCGAAACTCGAATTTTAGTTCGAGCGGTTTTTGGCTTACGTGAAATAAATGAAAGTTGAAGATCTCATTAATAGGAACTCAACGGTAAAAAGACAGACGAAAACGGAGTCCGTATGAAGGAGTTACGAATTCAACGCGGTCATTTAACAGTCTAAACGCCTCGTACTGTTAAATTTAAGATTGGTCGAGAATTAGCCGACGGAGTCAAAATGAAAGTTGTAGATATTATTTTTACCTACGCGTGGATATAAAGAACGTCAAAAACGGAGGTCGTATGTGAAAGTTACGGATTTTAGAAGTCGGAAGTGTGTTGTGCGAAAATGGGTGATGTGGCACAATCTTGGCGATTGCTTTCTCCCCAAGTCTTGCCACTAGATGGTGACATGTGGCACCAAGTTCAGCCATTTTCACCCTATAAATACCACCTCTCCCACCCTCATTTTCTTCACACCTTTCCCATTCTTTCTTCTCTTTACTCTCTCTCTAGAACCTCTCTCTAGCCCCGAAATCCCCCGAAAAGCCTAGGGAACCTCCCTAGCACGAGGCGGAAGCCCCGGAGTGCTCGACGGCTCCGAGAAGAAGAGCTTTTCGGCTTGGAAACGCTGCTCCAAACAAAGCTTGGTTTTCTATAAAACCCGCTGTAAGTGAGCTACGCCTACGCTATTTTTAATATAGTTTTTATTTAATTATATTAACGTTATTAAGAACATATAATAAATACTTGGGCTATTATTATGGGTTATATAAGTATTTTTTTTTAACGCTTATATAATAGTAATAATAGCTAGACTAATAATTAGTCTCGGCAAATAATAGACTAAAATCTATTGGTGATAATACCAGGTTTCGTCGAAGGAAATTATTTTAAAGTAAACGAAGCGCTGTCCGAGTACCGAGTCACCACCTTCTCAGGTGAGTGCATAGTCCCTTTCATGAACATGATTTTAATACAAGTATTGATTGAAGTATTAATTATATGTTTATGTGCGAGTTAATTGATGTTGCTTGAAATTCGTGTTAAAGAACATACCTGATTATATTTGATAATTTAGGATAAAGAGTAGACCTAAATTAAAAATGAGGAATATTGGGTAGTATATTCTTACGAGTACAAGTGAGTAAAACTCAGAGAATAGAAGTTAGTATATGTCACTTATCCGGGAGTATGGATTAGACATAGTCATTGTCCCTAGTCCGAGAATATGGATTAGGCATAATCATTCATCGTTAATCCGAGAGTATGGATTAGCTATTGTCCCTAGTCCGAGAGTATGGATTAGGCATAATCATTCATCTTTAATCCGAGAGTATGGATTAGTCATTCGTCCCTAGTCCGAGAGTATGGATTTGGTAAATTCGTTCATTTCTGATCCGAGAGTATGGAGGAGGTAAAACGACTAATCTTAGGTCCGAGAGTATGGATAGCCTCGTTGCGAGGATCGACGGGGTGGGATAAGAGTTGTTTATATATATATGTATGGTGAAATTGTATATTTTGTGAATTTTAAACTATATATATGGTATAACATTGTGGGATTGAAATCCCTATGTGCTCACCAGGTTTCCCAACCTGACCCACTCAGTTTATTTATATCACAGGTGTTGATATGAAGTGACATTACACTGAGAGATTTAAAGAGATGTAGACCACTAGTGTGAATAATTGTAAGTTCTGTTTATGCTTATGTTCCTGTATTAACGATGACATCCCAAATGTTTTAAAATTAAATAAATACGTTTCTTCGAAAATGTTTTAATAACGTATTTACCATGTTTTTCTGGGAACAAATTCCGCAACCTTTTTATAAAATGAATTACTCTGATTTTTATAAAGCATAAACAAAATCGGTCTTTTCTGGCCGTGATTTTGAGGATGTCACAGTTGGTATCAGAGCATTAGTTTAAGCGAACTAGGAATATGGATTTATTTCTAGACTTAAACTTAGAATGCTAAGCGATGATTGTGAGGTGTGAGCACTAGATTATTTTAGGAATTGTGCCTAAAATGCTTTTGTGTGCTAAATACTTGTGCCTGATATAGTGTTAGTTTTTCGGATCTATGGTCTGTTGCCGACCGGATCTGGAAACCTTATGTGTTTAGGATTCTAAGCGTTTAACTATGATATTAGAACTAGCATATAAACGTTTCGGAGTGATAAGGATGATTTAACCATCAATCCTAAGTAAAGATCTAGATTCACCTTATTCAGTGTATAGATCAAGATGGCAAGAACCCGTAGCGGAAACGTGAATGCAAATGGGAACCGAAACCAACCCCCAGTGATTGAGCAAATACCGGTTATGGTAGCCGCTGCTGAGCCAATAACGATGGCCGGAGTGCAAGCAATGATCCAGGAAATGTTGGATCGTCAAATGGAGGAAACCAGACGTTTGATCCAGCAAAATCGAGAGGAAGCGACTATTCAGATCGTACGTCCCGAGTTGAATGAAGGGCAGACTGAGGAGGAGAACTACAGTGGGACTGTTGGTCAAGTCAACCCACCAATAGTTCGACAAAGCAACCACGACGACGAAGTCGAGAGGAATGGATGCAAGTACAAGGATTTTCTGACTTGCAAGCCATCAACTTTCACTGGAAAGGAGGATCCGATCGGGGTCATGGATTGGATCTCGGAGATGGAATTAGCTTTCATGACGTGCGGTTGCAAGGGAAAACAACAGACCACATTTGCAGTGCGTCAATTTCGAGGAGGCGCTGTACGTTGGTGGAATACCTTGGGGAAGACTCTGAGCCCCAATGAGCCCCTGCAACTGACATGGGTAGAATTTCTGGTGCAATTCAAACGTAGGTATTGCTCAGCCCAAAATCTGCTCGAGCTAGAAAACCAATTCCTTACCTTGAAGAAAGGAAGCATGTCTATTGATCAATACACCAACAACTTCACAGAGAAGATGGAGTTCGCATTACGTCTTGTTCCGGATGAGCTGACGAAAGTTGACAAGTATGCAAAAGGACTTCCATGGGAGTACACGGTGCCAGTGCGTCAAGCACCTACTTTGGAGGCAACTATCTGGGCTGCCAAGTCGGTTGAGGAGATGATCAAGGGAAGAGCCGCCAACAAGACCGAGGTTGGCGAAAAGAGAAAGTTTGAGGGGTCTGCGAAGCCCGATGAGAGAAGCAAGTCCAGTACAAGTAAGTTTAGAGGAGGAGGGAGTGAAGAAAGATGGTGAGAGAAGTGTAAAAAGAAACACTCTGGAAAATGCGGTGAGGAGGTGACTTGTTTCAAGTGTGGGAAGCATGGGCACTATGCCAACGAGTGTAAATTCAACAAAAGGGTGTGTTATGAATGTAACGAGGAAGGGCACTTCAAACAAGACTGAACAAAGAGAGAAGGGGCTACAAAGCCAAATGTGCCACCAAAGCCAAAGGCGAGAGCATCTCAAATGATCCTTAACGAAGCAGATGACAATGCAAGGATTCAAGAGTGAAGGCTTGACATCCGAGGATCGAGTTATGGAGTAATCGTGTAGATAGTACCTCACGATGTAGCCCGTTAGAGGCATAGTCTAGGGTGAACTTGAACACCTATGTAATAGTTTCAAGAAATAATATAAAACCTTTGTTTTGTTATCTGATGTGTTAAGTTGTCGTATGGTTTTCTTGTATGGTGACTTGGAAAAACTGCGGGACAATACTTGGGACGAGTATGAGTAGGTGTGAATGGTAGTAGAGGCCTATACTACCGGAAGCACAGGACTCACACTTGGATCAGGGAAAGTCACAAGGTTACCAAGAAGCCAGTAATTGATTTCGTTTTATTCAAGTATGCCGTTACCATTGTTTCGGTAATGACTAAGAAGATTGTTGTTATCCCGACCCTAGTGGTCATATCACCTTGAGTCCGACTACGATGAGTAGGTTACGTGGTTCAGAGAACCAAGTTTGATATAGCGTCTGACTTAAACCAAACGCTTAAAAATCAAAGCGATCCATAGAAGTATCGCGCTCGTTGGTAGCTAGAAATGCTACATGTTAAAGTATGATTATATCACATTAGAACATGAAGGCAGGCTTAGTCTGTTTTAGAATTTAAGAGACCTGAGTCTAAACGTACATCACATGATGATAGGTCATAATTTGGAGTCTAATATGAGGTAGAGATCAGGTGCACGATCAAGTACTGCTTACAGTCAATAAGTCTAAGAGATAGACTTGAAGGAATAAAGAAGTTATAATTATTACCTAGGATGAAGAGATGATGTATGGAGTCATTATACAATCCTTGTTTCGTTGATGATTCCAGGACGTAATCATCCTAAGGGGGAGATAATTGTAACGCCCGCAGATCCGGGCTAGTCAATTTAGAGGCAATAGGGGTCAAAAATGACTTTTCAACAAAAGATTATTTAGAATGAATAGTCTTAACCAAGTTTTAGAATATCTCACAAGGTTTCCGTACATATAAAGAACGCTGAAATCCGAGTTATAACGAAGAAGTTATGGCCCGCCGAAGTTTTACGGCAAAACCGGCACGGCACCGGAAGACGTAAATAGTGAATTTACGATAGAAGACTTTTTAGCCTTAGCAATCTAAACAAAAGTCGTAGAATATGTTAAACTAAGAGCGTCGATAAAAAGAACGCCCAAATCTGACTTCGTATGAGGAAGTTATGATTTTTTTAAGATTCGGCTTAGCAGTGTACAGCCCGAAACTCGAATTTTAGTTCGAGCGGTTTTTGGCTTATGTGAAATAAATGAAAGTTGAATATCTCATTAATAGGAACTCAACGGTAAAAAGACAGACGAAAACGGAGTCCGTATGAAGGAGTTACAAATTCTTCGCGGTCATTTAACAGTCTAAACGCCTCGTACTGTTAAATTTAAGATCGGTTGAGAATTAGCCGACGGAGTCAAAATGAAAGTTGTAGATATTATTTTTACCTACGCATGGATATAAAGAACGTCAAGAACGGAGGTCGTATGTGAAAGTTACGGATTTTAGAAGTCGGAAGTGTGTTGTGCGAAAATGGGTGATGTGGCACAATCTTGGCGATTGCTTTCTCCCCAAGTCTTGCCACTAGATGGTGACATGTGGCACCAAGTTCACACCTTTCCCATTCTTTCTTCTCTTTACTCTCTCTCTAGAACCTCTCTCTAGCCCCGAAATCCCCGGAAAAGCCTAGGGAACCTCCCTAGCACGAGGCGGAAGCCCCGGAGTGCTCGACGGCTCCGAGAAGAAGAGCTTTTCGGCTCGGAAACGCTGCTCCAAACAAAGCCTGGTTTTCTATAAAACCCGCTGTAAGTGAGCTACGCCTACGCTATTTTTAATATAGTTTTTATTTAATTATATTAACGTTATTAAGAACATATAATAAATACTTGGGCTATTATTATGGGTTATATAAGTATTTTTTTTAACGCTTATATAATAGTAATAATAGCTAGACTAATAATTAGTCTCGGCGAATAATAGACTAAAACCTATTGGTGATAATACCAGGTTTCGTCGAAGGAAATTATTTTAAAGTAAACGAAGCGCTGTCCGAGTACCGAGTCACCACCTTCTCAGGTGAGTGCATAGTCCCTTTCATGAACATGATTTTAATACAAGTATTGATTGAAGTATTAATTATATGTTTATGTGCGAGTTAATTGATGTTGCTTGAAATTCGTGTTAAAGAACATACCTGATTATATTTGATAATTTAGGATAAAGAGTAGACCTAAATTAAAAATGAGGAATATTGGGTAGTATATTCTTACGAGTACAAGTGAGTAAAACTCAGAGAATAGAAGTTAGTATATGTCACTTATCCGGGAGTATGGATTAGACATAGTCATTGTCCCTAGTCCGAGAATATGGATTAGGCATAATCATTCATCGTTAATCCGAGAGTATGGATTAGCTATTGTCCCTAGTCCGAGAGTATGGATTAGGCATAATCATTCATCTTTAATCCGAGAGTATGGATTAGTCATTCGTCCCTAGTCCGAGAGTATGGATTTGGTAAATTCGTTCATTTCTGATCCGAGAGTATGGAGGAGGTAAAACGACTAATCTTAGGTCCGAGAGTATGGATAGCCTCGTTGCGAGGATCGACGGGGTGGGATAAGAGTTGTTTATATATATATATATGTATGGTGAAATTGTATATTTTGTGAATTTTAAACTATATATATGGTATAACATTGTGGGATTGAAATCCCTATGTGCTCACCAGGTTTCCCAACCTGACCCACTCAGTTTATTTATATCACAGGTGTTGATATGAAGTGACATTACACTGAGAGATTTAAAGAGATGTAGACCACTAGTGTGAATAATTGTAAGTTCTGTTTATGCTTATGTTCCTGTATTAACGATGACATCCCAAATGTTTTAAAATTAAATAAATACGTTTCTTCGAAAATGTTTTAATAACGTATTTACCATGTTTTTCTGGGAACAAATTCCGCAACCTTTTTATAAAATGAAGTACTCTGATTTTTATAAAGCATAAACAAAATCGGTCTTTTCTGGCCGTGATTTTGAGGATGTCACAGATTGATAACCCGCATGCACAAGATTTTACCACTTTACATTGTTTTACCGAGTGGGACACTATAATGACTTTTACTTATTTCATAACTTTACTTATACTGATTTATCCAAATTCATTCTAAATTGGTTTATGAAAGATCCTCTAAGGTTTTTAAACGTATTTTACAAAAGAATACAATTTGGGATTTTCTCTTTACATAAAAGCTTTTCATTAAAAATTTCCCTTTTAGACGTATACTTTTACTTGTTTGTTACTGCTGCTTCACTTTTACTTATTTTAAATTCCTACTCGATAACGCTTTCACTTAGCGATACGCTTATACCGGATTTTGTCTCTATATCGCTTATACTTGTAGCCTCTTATACTTGATAGACGTTCTTACTTCACTTATTGTCGTCTCTGCTTCGTGATACACTTATACTTGGTACATTTATACTTCACGATTCGATTATCCCACCCTGTACGTTAATACTTCACATCTCGGATGATCCACTGTACACTTATACTTCATGACTCGGATGTTCCATTGTACGCTTATACTTCACGACTCGGATGTTCCACTGTACGCTTATACTTCACGACTCGGATGATCCACTGTAAGCTTATACTTCATGACTCAGATGTTCCACTGTACACTTATACTTCACTGTATGATACACACTCAAGCGTAGTTAAATGTATGTTTATGCTTGTATAGATGCATATAAATAATGATTGAAGGACTTAGGAAGGCTTGTCCGCCCTATTTCCTTTTCTTCGTTGAGATGTGGTCTGGTGGGATCGGATGTCCATCTGAAGGTCGTTTGATTCATTAGTTATATATTATGTACACGAGCATAGACATACGAGTTTTCTTCAGTCAATTTAGTTAAGAGTCTCTACCTCTAGATCAGCACTTACATTAGAAACCCACTAGTTGGAAGTCTTTACCCACTATTTGGGATGCATCTTCAGGACACGGCCTTCTACGTCGTCTAGTTGGTAACCAGAGTCTCCTGTAGGGAGAGCGGACATTGTGTGTATAGATCTATATGAGATTGACACCCCCGCACCCTGACTGCTAGCTATAGTCCACGGAACACCAAGCCAAGGGGTGACAAATGTCACATTCTCAAGACGCTCGTAGGGCGTCTGGTTCTCCAGTGTCGGTTAGTATGGTTACGAGTATCCTAGGTTACCTTATAATTCTTTGGCCTTAAGGTAACGGTATTTCACCGGCAATCTACACTGTATGCTGGTAATTCCTTTTCAGAGTCACACTGTTTTGACCCTACATGACGTATCTTTCATTTGATACTGTCTGGGGTCTATTATCTCTGTTTTGACCTTACAAGACGTATCTTTCATTTGATGCTGTCTGGGGTCTGTATCCACTGTATTAACAGAATCCACTGTATTCACGGTATTCACTGTATTCACCGTTTTAGACCTTGATAGACGTATCTTTCATTTGATATTGTCTGCGGTCTGTATCCGCTGTTTAGACCCTACTAGTTGTACTCTTCATTTGGTACCTTCTGGGGTCTGTGTCTCCACTTGTTAGACTGAACCAGGCGTGTCGTTTGTTCGATACTTTCCTGGGGTCTATGGTTCTTTGCCTTAGTCAGCAGTCCTCACTGCTGAGGCATATGATATTCCTTGATGTCGTTGCTTTCCTCAATAATCAAATTCAGTATTTTGATAATGATAGCAATTTAGGGAAGAGTACTTTTTACCCCACATCACTGACCAGTCTTGGTAGAAAGCTGCTTTTATTAAAGAAAATATAGGATTTTCTAGAAAGGACTCTAATACACTGAAATCTCTTAAACTATTACTTTATTAAGTTATTTGAATGAAATGGCACTAAATGCTTATGAACTCACCAGCATTTGTAAAAATGCTGATACTCGCTTTTCAAATAACTTGTATTCTCAGGTTAGCATTAGACAGGTAAATCCCCGGAGCTGTTGATGAAGATAGCTTAGTACCACGCTGTATTTATTCTATTACTTGTATTACTTTAAATTGTTGTAATGTAACCTTGTAAAACTATTACTATTAATGCAATGTTTTGTTGTACTTTGATTACTATAATGCATGTGTTGTGATACTTGACATGACATCATCCACCCCAGAACGTTTCCGCCGTTCCGGTTTTGGGGTGTGACATATATAATAGTAATAATAGCTATACTATTAATTAGTCTCGGCGAATAATAGACTAAACTTTAGTGATAATAATACTAGGTTTCATCGAAGGAAATTATTTTTAAGAAGAGAAGCGCCGTCTGAGTTCGGATTCACCACCTTTTAAAGTGAGTGCATAGTCCTTTTCATCTTACACATAGATATGAAGTATTGTATATAAATTACGTGCTATGTGTGCATATTATCTGAATACTTGTTGTCTATGATGGATGAATGATTTTATACATATTTTAAATGATTTCAATATATATTTATTTTATATCTACAAATATGTTGGTATAAAACATGGGTAGATGAAATAGTTGGTGTGCGATGAAATAAAATGATGAGAGATAGGTGATGATAGGAAGGTGATGATAATTAAGTGATGGATAGGTGATGATGAATCGGTGATGTAGGATGAAAGATACTATAACCTTGTCCGAAAATTTGGAGATGTAGTCATCTACTAGAGTATAGATGGCGACCACAAACTATTATAGACAACCCGTGGAAACACCAGCAGACTTATAACCTGTAGGTGATGAATTACGAGTCCAGGTGATGTTGTGACTGTATATTCATGTGATGATACTCTAACCCTTACTATGAATTACGAGTTCAGGCGATGTTGTAAGTACGTATTCATGCCTTAGGAACGAGCATATAAGGAAATGTGAGGTAAAAAGATGAGAGGTAAATATGATATAGGAGATGACCCTTAAGATAATTATTTAAGGAATATCAAAGAAGATAACGGGGATGGGTAATCGGGTTGATTGTTTGATGTTTAAATATAATAATTATATTATTGTGGGTTGAAAACCGTATGTACTCACCAGGTTTCCCAACCTGACCCACTCCAGCTTATTTGTATCATTGGTGTTGATACGAAACTACTTTGCACTGAGAGATTTAAAAGAGATGTAGATCACTAGTGTAAATAAATGTAGGTTATGTTTATGCTTATGTTTCTGTATTGACGATGACATCCCAAATGCTTTAAATGTAGGTTATGTTTATGCTTATGTTTCTGTATCAGAGATCAGAATAAAGTGGGAACTCTTCGTCAACCTGTCTACAATCACCCATATGATGTCCACACCCTTCGCTGTCCTCGGTAACTTCGTGATGAAGTCCATAGTGATCTCTTCCCACTTCCACATAGGAATTGGTAGCGACTGAACCTTGCCATGCGGCCGTTGATGTTCAGCCTTGACCTTCTTGCAGGTCAAGCACCGCTCCATGAACCAAGCGATCTACCGCTTCATACAGGGCCACCAATATCTTAGTCTCAGGTCTTTATACATTTTCGTAGCCCCCGAATGTATAGAGAACTTGGACTTGTGTGCCTCCTCCAATATCTTCTGCCTCACTCCTCCAGTCACCGGTACCCACACCAGGCCACACTGTGTCAGAAGACCTCGACTATCCCGAACAAACAAGGGATACTGACCCCGGATCCGCTCTATTTTTCGATTCTCTTTTTTCACACCCTCGACCTGAGCCTCCTTGATCATATCCAACAATGGAGAGATCATCGTCATCCTTAAACAAATGTTCCCAATCAGGGAACCTACCATCTTGCGGCTCAAAGCATCAACCACCACGTTGGCCTTCCCTAGATGGTATAAGATCTCACAGTCATAATCATTCAACACATCCAACCACCTCCTCTATCGCATGTTGAGGTTCTACTGATCCATCAAATACTTCAAACTCTATTGATCAGTAAAAATAGTGCACCGCAATCCATACAAGTAGTGCCTCCAAATCTTGAGGGCAAAAATCACTGCCCCCAATTCCAAGTCGTGAGTAGGGTAATTCGCCTCACGTGGCATCAACTGCCTCGAGTCGTAAGCGATCACATGCCCCTTCCGCATCAGTACCGCACCTAACCCTGAGATCGATGCATCACAGTACACTACTAAGTCATCCAACCCATAGGTAGCACTAGAATCAGAGCCTCACATAACCTCTGTCTCAGGGTATTAAAAGCCAACGGCTGATTCGTTCCCCATCGAAATGTCACATTCTTCTTGGTCAAGCGGGTCAAAGGCACAATAATCTTGGAGAAATCCTGAATGAATATTCAATAGTATCCTGCTAACCCCAAGAAGCTACGGATCTCGGATGCGTTCTTTAGTACTTACCACCGAATCATTGCCTCAACATTGGCTGGATCAACCGAAATACCCTCATGTTGATGATGTGCCCCGAAAGCTGCACCTCACGTAGCCAAAAATCACACCTTGAGAACTTGGCATACAGCCTCTCCGACCTCAATGTCTCCAATACCTCCCACAGATGCTGCTCATGACCAGGATATCATAGATAAACCTGATCACCGACCGATCTAGCATTGGTCTTCACACTCTGTTCATGAGATCCATGAATGCTTATGGGGAATTAGTGAGCCCAAATGGTATCACCACAAACTCATAGTGCCCATACCGAGTCCTGAAAGCTATCTTTGGTGTATCCTTATCCCGAATCCTCATCTGATGGTATATTGACCGAAGATAAATCTTGGAGAACCAAGACGCACCCTGCAACTGATCAAACAAATTATCGATCCTTGGTAACAGATAACGGTTCTTCACCTTTAGTTTGTTCAGCTCTCGATAATCAATACACATCCTTTGTGATCCTTCCTTCTTTTTCATGAACAGGATCGGTGCTCCCTACGGGGAATTACTCAGATGGATAAACCCTCGGTGTAGTAGCTCCTAAAGCTGCGTAGATTGCTCCTGCATCTCGGGCGGTGCTAACCGGTACAGTTCCTTCGCTATCGGGCGGCACCCGATGCTAAATCATGTGAAACTCCACTTGCCTTTCCAGAGGCACTCCTAGTAACTCCTCGGGAAATACATCCCGGAACTCCTGTACAACTGAAACACTACCCACATCCATCGTGGTCTCAACCCTCGTATGCCAGAATTCCCATACAACCCTGTTGCAGAAATCTCCTAAGTCTCGCAGCTGAACAGAAGGTTGGCCCCTGCGAGGCCTTCTCTCCATGACTAACCAGTTTTCCCACACTTGGGGTTCGAACCCTCACCAACTAGCGCTTGAAATCAATCATGGCTCCGTTGGCCCCCAACTAGACAATGCCGACAATCACCTTCATCCCTCACAACGGTATCAGGACTAGATCAACACGAAACCTCTCACCCGTTACATTCTGTACAAAGTCCCGAGACACCCTCGTAGCACTCATGGTGCGGTCATCCGTAATCTCAACCTCAAGTGGGGAATTCAAAGTTCCCGATGCATACCGAAACTTCTTGCTAAGAGCCAGAGATACAAATGATCGGGTAGCTTCCGAATCGAACAAAACGTGAGTAGACATACCATTGACCAAAAAGGTCCCTATACACAAGCAAAGTATACACATAAGCAATGCAATAAATCTAGAGCAGGGAGATAAAAATACGTACAAGCCACATTGTTTGGCGCTGCCCGAGTCTCCTCGGTAGTCAACTGAAATGCGTGGCTCTTCACCGCTGGAGCATACGTCTTAGCAGGGCGGCCATCAGTAATCCTTATTGTGGTGGGCACAGGCGCCGCTACTGCTCCTCCTCCTCCCTATAACCTCGGAGAATAGGCCTTTTTATGGCCAGTCTGGTTGCAATGGAAACAAATCAGGCCTTTCTTGGGGTAATCCCTGCTCAAGTGACCTGACTGGCTACATGCATAACACCCTCAGCCTGCTATCTGACAAACCCCACCGTGCGGTTTACCACACTTGGCACACCGACCATGACCCTGCTGGCTCCTACTGGAAGAATATGAGGTCTTAGGCTTTTTATCTTGACCTACTGTTGTCTGTGCCTGCTCGGGTTTCCACTTGGTCCAGAACTCCAACTCCATCTCCTGCTTACGGGCCTTCTCTGCCATCTTGTTCAGGGTCTTGAACCATGTAAAGCTCATAAACTCACAGATATCATACCTCAGCATGGAATGATACCTCATCCTCCTCATATCCTTATCTGTAGCATATTATGGGATCAATAATGCTCGTTCCCAAAACTTAGCGGTGATCTCCGCCACAGTCTCAGTGGTCTGTTGGAGCTCCTGAAACTCCCTCACCAACCGTTGCACCTCAATAGCTGGTGCAAACTCCAAATCAAATCGCCAAAAAAAACAACCCATTTCTTCTCAGCCACAGCGGCTGCTCCCACCTGACTAGTTACCTATCCCCACCAGTCTCGGGCTTTGTCTCTCAGCATTCATGAAGCAAAACCCACCTTCATCACATCCGGGAAAGAACTCGTATGCTAGGCATTCTCTATATCCTCCACCCAACGTCGGCTAACAATGGCGTCCCTGACCCCGAAAAACTTCGGCGCCCCACACGCCTTGAACTCCCGGGACAAGGGAGTTTGGTCCCTGACTTGGCCCGAAACAATCTCGGCTCAAAATGACCTGAGGCTCTCCTCTATAGTCTCCATATCTTCAGTTTTTCCCAAAACAAGTCATATCCCACAGACTACCACATAACTCAAATCCTAATCTATCCTAGGATCTGCTCTACGTGCATCAATCAGACCAATCACAACAGGTTGCCTTTATACATGCAAATTATACACAGAAAATGATCAAATAGACTTTCGAATAAGAGATTCTACCCAAGGACGACAACCAGACAAGGAACAGGAAATAAGGCAAGATTAATCATTATAAGGCTATAAGCTCTTAATCGTATATAATTTTAAAATCATACACATAACAAGTTCCATATGATAATCATAACTCAATATCAATATAACATGGCTAACATATTGGGGAACTACTTACTTGGCTCGGCCGACCACGCGCGTTGCACTCTCCTCTTTTCCATTCTTAAAAAGTTTTGAACTTTTATTTTTTTTAAAACAATTATTTTTTTGAAAACAATTTTACCATTTCCTTAGTTTGAGTCCTGACACACCTGAGAGTATACCCAAATCCCTAAAACCAAGCCTCTGATACTGTCACACCCCGCTAAAGCGGAAACGCAAGGTATGACAGCGATAACGGTTTCATTGCAAAAGATAAAGATACATCACCATAGCAATATTTAAAAGTTTACAACCCATAGCTTAAACAAAACAAGGTACAAGTTTTCCAAAATGACATTGTTCAAAATATAACTTCATAAAATAACTTCCACATGATGCAGCATGCTCTATGATGATGAATCTTTATATCCACTTACTAATTATTTCCTGAAAAAACATGTAAAACGAGCGTCAACTATGAAAATAGTTGGTGAGTTCACAAGTTTATAAAATCGAGCTTGAAATAAGGCTTTTCGTAAATACAAGTACATTGCTTTAATGAGAAGCAAAGTTAATTGCTATTATTGATAAACGAGTTCATTGCCATAATAAATAACAACTTTATTGCTATAATGAGTAACAAGTTTCATTGCTAAAATAAGTATTCAAGTTTCATTGCCAAAATAAGTATACAAGAGTCGTTGTTGACATGGGAATACAAGTTTCGTATGTGCATAAAGAATAGTATGTGCATCAAGTTTCCATTCATGAGTTCACAACCCAAGCCTAATGACCGAATCGTGCCCTATTGACTACTATGTGTATCGCAAACATAGTGTATAAAATGGTAAAATGCACTCAAGCGAATCGTGCGAGTAAGGAGTTGTCTACCTCCTGATAGCGCTATCCATAATAACCATAGGCTCAAAAGAGTTAATGAGTTGTGTCTAGAGATTCCAGGGACTTAACCGCGATACTGTCCTCATGAATTAGAGTAACATACGCATACATACGAAATATAGCAACCAAGTTTCATACAAGTCAAAATAAATACAACAAACATAAAAATAGTTTAGGACATGCTTTTCCACCCCAAAACATAAAAACTGAAAATAGGGGATTGGTGAATACTCACGATGTTTCGTGTAGGCACAAGCAGTACTTCGGGATGCACCAACGTCTTACTACCGGGATCCTACGACATCAAACACACACACTAGTGAGTTTCCATGTCGATATCTAATGCTAATATACTAAACTCTACATATAGGGAAATGCCAATTTATGTTTTAGTATTGGATTTTATATCAATTGGTTACACTTTTGCTGAAATATTGAAATTTTACAAGTCGTGCGATTAATTACAACATTGGAAGGTTAATTTTCCAAATTTTAAGTCTCTATAACAACATAAATTCACGAAAAATAGCATTCAAGGGATAAAAATTCTCAAACTTTTTATTTAACTGTTATTACACAATACTAAGCTGGGAAAAATATAAAAATAGATTTCCAAGCTGTTTAATTATATTTTATGATTTATGGGCATTTATTCCAATAAAAATTGAAATAAATAGAAAACAGTTTCCAAAATTACCCAAACTTCTTATTTAATTGTTATTATACATAAATAGGCTGGGAAAAATGTAAAAGATATTTTTCAGTGGGTATTTCTATTTTTCCTTGTTTTATTCCTTTAAATAGTCATAAATTAAAGAAATAATATTAAACAGTTAAAATAAACCACCATAAATTTTTGTGACATCATTTACAGTGTAAATAACCTAGGAAAAATATCAAAAGTGGTTTTCATAATGTATAAACTGGTTTTGCGTATTTATATGTATTTAAGTGCATTTTAATGCAATTAACTTTAGAAAATAAGAGAAAAATAGTTTACAGTAGAGAAAAATCCTCAAAATTTCTATGTAACCTTCTACTGTATAATATGATATCCTGGTAAATTTTCATGAATTTTGGATAATCAGAACTATTTTTACCATTTTTAGACCATTATAATTACCAAAAATTGGAAAAAATAGTAAGACATGATGAAAAATCTTGAAATTATTTTCTGGAGTCACCCATCACAGGTAAGGTATGCAAAAATTGTTAGATACAATTTTCACATCCTATAAAGTGGTTTTGTAATTTATCATGCCCTAAACAAAAGAAAATTAGAAATCATATTAAACAGTAACAAAAATTGCTGAAATTTGGTGAGGGGTTATTATTCCCTATAAGGATCATCCATGAATTTATTTAGGATTTATTGACCTCCGGAAGTATTTTATATGATTTATGCCCTTGGTTTTAGAAATAATTCTAATAAATCAAAGAAATAACAAAAGCTCTTGAAATTTTCCAGATTATCTCATGCATGTGAGGGATTTCAAAAGGAAAACTGTTAAAAATGTATTCAGAAGAGAAATGAGGGTAATGAATGTAAACAAATTAAGAAAGGTTGCATGCAATGATGCATGAAATGTAAATGTGGCTGAAGTTCATGAATTTGTGTAGTCCATTCATTGGGGTTTTAAGCCACGAAATTTCAGCCATCATTCACTAGATATATTAAGTTTCTAAGGTATATTTCCTCAGATTTATGGTTGGGTTTAAAGCCATTGATCATGCAAGACAAAAATAGTGATCACAGAAAAAGAGCTGTATGCGCAACCATTTTGTAAAAATTGGCAAAAATCGGATGTTTAATATTTTATAGTGAGACCAGTTGGGTTTGAAAGTTAACTCGTGGAACTATCCAATACAAAAATAATATCATGATTTGGTTAAGAAATGACCGAGTTATGGCCGTTCAAAGTCGAACAAAGTAATCTGGCAGATTGCATGTTTGTTTGTGTGCATTATTAGGGTATTTTGACAAGAACATCATGCATGCCTTTGTTAAGGTCCGATTTATAACACATGCATGGAGTGAATGAGCATCCAAGATGTACTAGAAATGGTTTAAATGCTTTTGGTCATGCAAGAACACAAAAGAAATGGAGAAGAAGATGAAATATTTGGTTTTGATGTCACATGATCATATGTGCATCTTTTTCACTCCTTGCATGGGTTTGATCCCGGATTTTCACCATCTCAAACACATGCATTGTGTTATGGTGAGAATCTACAAACCACAAGGGAAAAATAAAGATTTCTAGCCATGGAAAGGCATAGAATCCGAAAAGAAGAAAATACTAAGAAGAAAAAGAAGCTTAACCATGAAACTATGGAAGAAGATGATGTTGTTTACCTTGGTTATGATCTTGAGAGAAGTAAGAACACTTCAAGGTCTTCAAAATATCGAAATTTTGCAGAGGAATGAGAGGATTTTCGTGAGTTTAGAGAGAGAGAGGGGAAGAGAGTGAAGTGTGTGAAGAGAGTGAAGTGTGAGAGAGTGAAGAAAGAAGAGGTGGAGTGAGGGAATAAGTTTAATCATTGAGTTTTGGGGAAGAGAGAGTGCATGGGGAGAGGGTATGGCCAGATTTTTTGAGTGGGTTAGGCCTCCTCTCTCCTAATTCAAATTTTATAAAATTTAACTCCATTATTTATATAAAGACATTAATTTTTATAAAAGTGCTTAATAAGCAAATTTTATTTATTTAAAAATCTTGTTTTCAACAAATAAATTATGATTAATACTTGGTAATTTAATTTCTATTTCATTGACTATAATTCATAATTTGATTAATAACAATTTGATATTAGGAAGTTTATAGCCAAATTTTATAAAGTTTTTAAGCTTTATAATTTATAACTTTGGATTTTTGGCTCTTTAGGGTTTTTGGAATATTGTTTGATATTCAACAACATGTTGAAGTATAATTAGAATGTTTTAATTTATTTTTAGGGTTTTATACCCTATTTCAATTATAACAAAGCTTGAAGCTTTATTCTAATTATAGTATTGGCATTTCCTATTGTAGCTAAGCAACTTACTAGAATTGTAAGCGTCAAGTATATTAGTCCTAGACCTTAGTTGGATCCTAGTTTATGCAAGATTTTTGACCTAATTTATACTACTAGGCCATGGCATGTTGTGCATGAATGGTTTTTATAAAGATGCATGAGTCCGAGAATGACCTGAATTGACAGTTGTCACAGATACCAACTTGTAACGACCCAATTTTCAAAAGAAAATTTTCATTTTTAATTAGCCAAATACTTTCCATAAACCATGAAATCCCAAATACAATTATTTTCAAATTCACAATAATAATAATTTATTTCAAATCATCAGAGTGTCCCATAAAAATGCCTCTGAGAGAGAGAGAGAGTGCACGACGCGCCATCTAACCTTGCCCTTGCTCTTCGGCTTAGATGTACCTGAAACAAACCCACAAACTGTAAGATAATGCTTAGTGAATTCCCCAGAGCATACCCCACACACAATCCACATAATACATATCATATTTGAACCATCCCAAAATTACAACCCAAATTTTTTTGTTTAACATCAACTAACAACATAATCTCGAATATCATATTATCAATCCATGTCTCGTGTATCTCAAAAAGTCATAACAATGTATCGAATCAAAACCGATATAAAAAAACATATGGAAAATATCAGAGTATAACTCCCAGGGTAAAACGGTGGTGTGTGCCATGCCATCAACCTGAGCCCTTCACCTTGCTAGATGAAGTACCTGAAACCAAACTGAAACTATAAGCACGAAGCTTAGTGAGCTCACCCAAACTACCACATACCATACAATAACATATAAGCACATATCGGGCCTTGCCCACTGCATCAGACCGAAGTCTGAACACCGCATTGGACCGAAGTCCGGAACTAACTAGGGCCTTGCCCTCTGCATCAGACCGAAGTCCGAAAACTGCATCAGAATGAAGTCCGGAACTAACTAGGGCCTTGCCCTCTGTATCAGACCGAAGTCCGGAAACTGACTAAACATAACATATCATAATCATAACTACTAGCATAAATACATATATTGCATACTGCATCGGACCGAAATCCAAAACACATAACACAAAGACATGCTTGAATCACAAAGACCTCAAGCACAGTGAATTATTGCATCGGATCGAAGTTCGGAATTACTGCTGACTAAACGGGCCGACATTATGGTCGTAGACCCGTTCCTACTAGAAGGAAAACTCACCTCGTACAACTGACTGCTGAAAGGCTGATCAGGAACTGTCTGACTGTTGCTGCAGTAGCTTACCGGCTACAATTCCCATAAAAACACTTAATCAAACACTGATAACTAATCTTAGGGTAGAATGACTATTTTACCATCTAGTCAAGGTCAACATCCTGGTCAAAGTCAACTTCCAGTTGACCTGACTCGCCAATTTGGGCCGTCAACTCGTCGAGTCCCTATCCTTCCTTCTATTCCCCCACCCGACACTACTCATCGAGTTTGGCAAACACTCAACGAGTTCTCCTTCTACATTAATGTCGAGTCAACCTTCAACTGACTCACTGAGTTGTATGAACAACTCATCGAGTTCCCCTTCAACATAAGAACACACCTAGTCTACGACTCGCCGAGTCGTATGAACAACTCGTCGAGTCCGTCTGCTTCCAGATCCAAGTCTTAACTCACTGAGTCCTTACTCTACTCACTACACAGATTCGCTACTACTGAACAGGGAGTCTAAGATTCGCGACCTGACTCGCTGAGTCAAAAGAACAACTCGTCGAGTCCTTTGCATGCAGATCCCATACAGTCGATTCTAATCAACTTTAGTGCATCAAATTCATAGATCTAAGCTTCTGGGACAATCTGAACACGTAAAGTTGCTAACTTTACGTGTATCTAAGATGCAATGAAGCAATAACACTCAAACTTTGATATTATGGGGGTTATTAGACCAAAACAAAGCCATGGCTGCCAAAAGGTGGTCTCCTTGAGCTTCTGGAGCTCAAGAGAGGCTAGATATGAGATATGACTCGATCACAAGGCTTTATCACAAAGGATTTGGGGTTTTTGAGCATAAAACCAACAATTTGGGGACAAACTAGATCTATTAGCACAATAATCAAGATGGAAACTTTATTACCATAAGGGATGACCAAAGAGGAGTGTATTCTAGATCTACTTCTTCTTGTTTGAGCTCTTCTACCTTCTCCTTCCTCTCCTTTCTCCAAAATGCACCAAAAGTTCCTTCACAAGGCAAAGATCACTCACACACACTTCAAGGAGGCTAGGGTTTCGGGAATAAGTCTATGGGGAGTGAAGGAGGTTGTTTTAGGGCTATAATAACGTTTAAATAGGGTGCAAACCCTTGAAATTAGGGTTTCATCCAGACTGGCAGACTCGTCGAGTCCGAGAATATGGACTCATCGAGTCGCCAACTTAAACCGCGTGCAAATCCCATCTCTACTCGACGAGTCGGGCTACTGACTCATCAAGTACTCCTCAATAATGAAAATTACTTTATTTAAATCACATACCAGAAATGGGGCGTTACAACTCTCCCCCACTTATCTTAGACTTCGTCCTCGAAGTCTGCTGCTGCTGATTCTATAAATAACTCTGGATAATGCTCCCTTATTTTCTCCTCGGCCTCCCATGTCGATTCTGAACCCTTCCGGTGCTGCCATTGCACCTTCACTCGCTGGACTACCTTGTTCCTCAAGGTTTTCGTTTTCCGATCCAAGATTGCAACGAGTCTCTCAATATAATTCAAGCTGCTATCAACCTGAATATCCTCATCTTAGTACACAAAAAATATGCATTTACACTAACAATATCAAATTAAAAGTCTTAATACAGTAAGTTCATGGTTTAATTCAAAAAAAATTCTATATTCTCAACTTAACAATAGTTAAAACTAAGATTAATAACATTGTACGACATATGAAATAATAAAACATTATATTCACAACTTAATAGAAGGAAAAAACAATAACAAAAAATTGCATCATAGATATATGATACACGCAATTCATAAAAATCAAACGCCTCGATATAATTCCATGAGAAAAAAGCTATTATTTCGTTAAAGGCATATCCTGATATATAAAACCACTGGTAAAGCAAAATCATAACTCTGTGATCAAAATATGTATTAAACGCGGGCTAAACACGATCATTAGGGGAGCCGAAAAAGAAAAAAATTAATATAAACCCATATAAACAATATCAATTTGTTTCATAGTAATAATATACAAAATGTTTAAACAAAATAGTTAATAAAAAGTCATCTTATATTGGTTAGCGAATATCTAAGAAAACAATTAATATGGAATGTGTATATCTCAACAGAAATTATTGTTTACAAAATAGAATGAACCTAGAAAATTTTCTACTTGGAACAAATTAACTAAAAAAACTAAATATACTTATACAAATTATAGCTCCATACCAGAATTAAATAATATAAATATTTAGCTAAAGCTTATTTCACAATTAGTTTTTAAATAAAAAGCTCATATATCTATATCGTAGTTTTTGACAATTAAAAGTCATTATCAACACAAATATTATTTTGATTTACCTTATTTCGATATGAAATATATATAAAAACATATCTTAGTAGTACTTTTTTAACAATAAATATAAAAAATCGTGTGTAAAATCAATTAATATAATTAAACAAATATGAATATTAAACTAAATATATTATCATTAATTTATGAAAAAGAAGTAGTTGTGTACCAATTATCTATGTTCTCCTTCCTCCATTTTATATCGTTTTTTTTTTTTATTTTTTTTATTTATTTATCTTTTTTTTAGTTATTTTATCCTTTCTTGGATTTAATGGTTGCTAATGAAAATTTATTTGATTATAGAAGGATTAATGTTTTCAAAGTTTGTTAGGCTCATGCTAGATCTATAACCACCATCGGCATCCCAAATCACTATTCTTCATCTCATAGTAACATTCATAAAACCCCTATAAATTGTTGTAGTAATGCAATACAACACAAGGACTTCGATCACAAAAACAAATTTGAAGTCATTACCTCGATTTGAGTTAAAGTCCACTTGATTTAAAGAATGCCAGTTGTGAAGGACATAATGTGAGATTTGAAGAGGTTGAGATGTGCATCAATGAACACAGTGTGAAAGACATCGATCTGAGCATAAATTGCGACATATGAAAGCCCTTGGTGGTCAGAGATGAACAAGATAGTTGGAGGTGGTCGGAGACAAAGTAGATCCGGAAGAATAAAAGACAAAGCAGATCTAGAAGGAGCCGATTTTGGTAGATCCTCATCGCTCACCGGAGTTGTAGATCTGGAGAAAGGCAATCGTCGTTGTTAGAGCACCGAAGAAAAGAGAGGACGATGCTAGACAACGTCTTCTAGTGTTTTGGCGAGGCCATAGGTCGCAGACGAAGCATATATCACAGATTTGAAAGTGTGGAAAGTTGGATCTGGTGTTTCGACGGTGATAGTTGTAGTTCATAATCTGAATGTGTAGAAGGTCGGATATGGTTTAGAATCACCAGAAGTTCTAGATAGTAGTTAAGATGTAACTTAAAGTTACTGAAGTTCCAGATCTGAGATTGACATCTAGCTTAGATTAGTTAGAGGTTGGAATTTGTAGGTCGGAGGTCGTTGGTTATGAGTTTGGATGATGGTAGCCGGTAGGAGGCATCAGAGTGACAGTAAGGACGATGGTAAGGCAGCTACGGTGGCTAGAGGCGACGATGGGGGTGGATGATGATGTTAGTTGGAGATAGTGGTATAGTGTTGGTATAAGTTCTTGAAAGTTTGTAAGAAAGTATGAGTGGAAGAAATCATGAGATCTGATTTTTAAAAATAATGTTAAAGTTTTAAAAATATCATAATGTTCTTATTGCTTTTGGCATTTATCGGAAAAATAAATAAATAAACATTAAGAGAAAACATAAATACATTAAAAATAAGATGTTCTTAGAGTTCTTAACTTTTTAGGGCTCTTATTTGATCTTCTCTCTCTCTCTCTCTATATATATATATATATATATATATATATATATATATATATATATATATATATATATATATATATATATATATATATATATATATATATATATATATATATATATATATATATATATATCAACAAGTCTTTAGTCTTCTAAACTTTAGGGTATTCAATATTTTTGTTCAAAGATCTCACTCATAAGCTAAATAATTGTCCATTTCGTTCGTTCAACTTATAATCATTCTTTCTAGATAGTAAAAAGATTCATGGAACATCAAAACTTCGTGTGGTCACCTTTTTTTTTTTTTGGGTATGGTTTACACATACACACACTATTGCACTCTTAAATTTATACATTTTGTCCACAGAGGGATTTGAAACCTCAACTTTTGGTTGAGTGACACTTATATATATCAGCTCATCAGATTAGATAGACCATCGGGACATGTACGTTAGTATCTTTGTCATATTGAACCTTTAGATGTACATGGTCACGGTTATATTGTTTGTTTATGCTAAAGATTTTATCTTCTTAACTTTAGTTTACAATAGAACCACACAAACAAAACCTTGTAACAAAATTTGGAGACTAGCTCATATTTGTTGTATCTTTCGATCCTAATTTAATTTTACCATCAATATCTTGTAAAGTGCAAAACGATTATAGACAAATTCGTGCCTTTTCGACCATGCTTATAGATTATTTACAAAATTCTAAGTTGCATCCAAAAAAAAAAGTCAGGTTGACTTTTCTTTCATGCATGCCGTGTGGGACTTGGACAATGTCAACTCATGATAAACATGTTATAATTTTCGTAACCAAAAAAGTCTAAATGGGTAAATAGTAAGTTATGAGATCAAACTAGGGTTCGAACTTATTCCTCACTTTTAAGATCCATATTTTCATTTTAAGAGAATATTATCCGATTTTTAACATATAGTATGAATTGGAACCATATCAATTAAATAATTAGATTCGAAAGTCATATTATGTTGAAAAGATCGATTTTATTTTAGGATACATTCAACGCCGACGACGAGGAAAAGAATAAAGGAAACTGCAAGGATTCAACCTCCTTTTTTTCTGCATATATAAACCATTCCCCCAATTCAATCTTAATTCATCGTCTCCTATCATTGCAAACATATAACCAAATCAAATCGATCAGTTCATATTCATCAAACATGAATTCCATCTTCAGTTGTTTCGATGCTTTATCTGCGGAAATCATGTGTCAATCTTTGGGTTCCTTTAGAATCAAGAATCCTGGTTCTACCATTCAAGATGATCAAAAGAAGGTGACGCCGGAGACAACCAAGAACGCCGATTGTCGCCGGAGTAAAAGGGGTTCCGGTGCTCGTTGGGCGCCGGAATTGGATGGCCTTCATTGCTTTGAGTCTCTGGTTTTTCATTAAGATTTGATCCATTCTGATCTTCTTTCTTTTTCTTGGTTTTTTGAGAAAGATAATTGATTGATATACTTGTAAAGAGTTAGATCATTTGTACTGATTACTGATTGATGCGTATATAATATTTTTAGTTTTTCTTTTACTCGATTCGAGCTTGGTTTGTTTGATTAAACTTCATATACCTTTCATCCATCTTGTTATTGTTCGTGTTGTTGAGGGAAAAACATATGCCCCTTCAAATTGATTTTTTGTTTTGTTTTTTTTTTTTTTTTAATTATTTTATTATTATTATTATTTTTATTATTATTATTATTATCATTATTATAAATTTCACACAAAATTTTAACATTCGGACAACATTATAAATTCAAACGGCTATATAAAATCAGTTTTAAATATATTTTTATATTTGTTAATTACAGACAAAAAAGTCGTTCGAATTTTATAATGCCGAATTTATAATGTGTACCGAATTTTAAAATGTTATCCGAAATTTAAAATGTTTTCCGAATTTTTTCTGATTATTGAAATTAATAGTAATAATAATAATAATAATAATAATAATAATAATAATAATAATAGTAAAAAAAAATCAAAAACAAAAAGGAAAAAAAAGAGATTAAATATCTTCTACTTTTATTCCTACAAATCCTCTACTCAATTAACTGATTAGATGTGTCATATTAATGTATTAAAATATCATTAAATGAACATTACATGATACACATGTTACTATTCAATTGGGTAGGAAAATTTGTAGGAATTAATAGTAAGAAGATATTTAATTTCTCAAAAAAATAATATCAAATCAAAAATAAAAAATTAATTTGATTGATGTGGGTATAAAATTGGTCGGAGGATACTTATTTACTCTTATTTTATTATGGAAACACAAATAAAACACGTTTATAGAAGTTATTATTTAGGGATGTTTATAATAACGACCACGTAGGTTTACAGGGTATAGGAAAAGGACCCCTTTTAAACATGTCGCAACCTAACGTCTAAATTGGTAAATGCTAAGTTATAACATCAAAATTTAGGTTCGAACTTATTCCTCATTTAGAAGATACATGTTTTCATTCTAAGAGAATATTATCCGATTTTTAACATAGTACCAATTCGAATCATATCAATTTTATTTAATCCATTAAAGAGTTCAATCGAATTTTGTATATTTCGATAATAAACATTAAAATATTATATTTGTTAATTGTTATTAAAAAAATTAGATTTGGTAATTGTTTTGTCTTATATTGGGTTAATCTCATAGAAAAACTTTATATATATATATATATATATATATATATATATATATATATATATATATATATATTTATATATATTAACTTTAAATTTGTATTTTGTCAGAAAAAAAGTTTGTATTTGTTTAGTTTTTTGATTGGACACTTCTAGTTATTTTTCTTCCATAAAAAAAGAAATTTACTATAAAGTCTCATTTTGACATCATATTCAATTAAGTTTTTATATTTTTTTCTAGACTAAGTTTCGAATACTGGTAATTGTATTTATTTTCATCATTTTTCTCGGTTATGAGGTCATCCTCACTTTCAAAATTTACATTTTTTCTCAGGTTATAAATTTTAGAAAAAACATCAAAAATAGTCCCTATGGTTTCTCCAAATCTGAAGTTTAGTCCTCATGGTTTAGAAACGTCATGGTTGGTCCCTATGCTTTCAAAACTTTTGATGATTGGTTCTTATTGTTAACTCCGTTAAGTTTTATCCGTTAACTGAATGACATTTTTGTCATTTCACTACCACAGGGACTATTTATGATGTTTCTCTTATTTTAAAAAAATAATAATAATATAATTATTTAATTTAATATATAAAAAGTCTCTCTCTCTCTCTCTCTCATACTCATTTTGAATGAACCACTATAAACTAGAAACATCTTTATTCTAATGTAACACACATAAACACAACATAAATCATAACTCAAGGAGAAGTTAAAGCTTGCACTCCATCTCGTCTTGTTTCTGCTAGAGCTAATGACGATTTTGAAGCTTACATTTAAAATTGAACCTTACATCAGAATACCCAGTTCAATGGCTTACACCCAAAATCCATTGTTCTTCATGACTTTTTTACACCAATCAACACACGTGAACGATTAAGAGTGAAAAATGAGAAACTGGCCCAAATCCTTTAGCATAAAGATCTTCACGCACACCTGGATGATTGATTGAGTGAGTAACGATTTTACTGTAACTGGGTATCATAGTCGTTTCAAAACAGGAAGGAAAGTTGAAATCATAATCAAATAAGAAGGTATGGGGATTTTTAATAAGGGAATGGTGTTTTGGGTCTTTTTTATGGGGATTTTCAATGGGTTCAAGAACCCTAGTTTCTTCTTCTTCCTCTATATGTTATATCAAAGATCATAGATTTGCAGAGGGTTTAATTTTGACAGAGTGTGTATGTTCATATGTTTGATTTTATACAAGAAGAAGGAAGAAGATGGGTATGTTTGTATGTTCGTATGGGATGAAGGAGAGAGGGGTAGGTAGGTGGTGAGGATGGATTTCATATTCCGTGAGAAGTGGTGGATTTCAAGGTTCGATGATGATGATCCTCGCGGAGGTTTAACAACCATCGGTCGTGGGAAAGAAACAACCATTGGAAAAATTACATGCGGTCGGGGATGAGATAGAGAACAAGGGAGAGGCTAAATCGGGATGAAATAGACGAGAGGTGATAATCGGTGGTGGTTATGGTGTTGCTAGAAAAAAATTGAGGTGTAGAGTTTTATTTCCACAAATTTGATTTAGGGCTGTTGATAGGAAGCGATGTCGGTGGATCTGTGGGTTTTGATCAGGGTAGGGGTAGGAAATCACTTACCTTGGTCGGTGGCATCCGATGGTGGTGGTGGCGAAAGGTGGTGATGGCAACTTCCGGTTGTAATAGAGATGGGGTTCAAAGTTTTTGGAGGTGAGGGCGGAAGACAAGGTGTGTCTTTACTATTTACGAGAGAGAGAGAGAGAGAGAGAGAGAGAGAGAGAGAGAGAGAGAGAGAGAGAGAGATAGAGATAGACCTTTTATATATTAAATTAAATAATTATATTTAATTTATAAAAATAATAATAATAAGAGAAAACATCATAAACGGTCCCTATGATAGTGAAATAATAAAAATACTCTTTAGTTAACGGACAAAACTTAACGGAGTTAGCAATAAGAAACAATCGTCAAAAGTTCTGAAGGCACAGGACCAGTTATGATGTTTCTAAACAATAAGGACTAAACTTCAGATTTAGGGAAACCACAATGACCATTTATGATATTTTTTTCTAAATTTTATTACAAATTTAGTCAAAAATTTAAACTTTTAGCCCAGATTTTAAAATTTTGTTACAAATTCATCTTAAATCTATTTTTTTACATATTGTTTCTCAAAATTTAGCTTCAAATATGTTATTTTTGCTTTATAAAATCATATTTATATAGAAAATATATTTTCACATAAAAATATCTTATTTTTTCTAAATAAAATCTTTTTTTAACAAAATATTTTTGTTGAAAAAAAGGTTTTTATATGTGAAAAATATGTTTTTTTTTTTAAATTTGTCCAAAAGGTTTTTCGCATAGAAGGTTTTGTACTATAAAAAACAAATTTTCACATAAAAAACCTTTTATAAAAAAAAATTCACATAAAAATATATTTTGGTTTGTGCACCTATATAATTCGAAAACGAATGATATGTCAAATATTATTTTCACATATGATGAAATAATTATTTTCACATATGGTGATTTTTTTGTGCAACTATATAATTCGAAAACGAATAACATGTCAAAAGTATTTTTTGTAAATATCATGGTTTTTTTTATTTGAATAAATGTTTTTAATTTTAGTAAATCGTGGCTCGGATACCAACTTGTAACATTTCATTTTCACAAACATTTTTTATTTTTTATTTTTAGTGAAGATAAAAAACATTATTTTCATAAACCTATGTTAAGAAAACTCATTTGTTTCAAAATATAGTTGTTTGGAATCAGAGTAATATAACAAATGTGGAATCTCCAATGTAGTTGGTGAGTGTGTACAGTCATGCATTTGCATTCTTATGATCCCCAATGATATCTTAAAACATTTAATCCACAACTGTAATCAAAAGCTTAGTGAGTTTCCCCAAAATATCACATACATCACAACATAATAATCAGTTATGGGTTATCAACAACCCTTGGACTATTAATAGTCCCGACGACTATAAACTATCCTACTTAACACGTACAACACAAAAATATAAACAATTATCTGTTATCAGCAACCTTGGGACTGTTATTACTCATATGGGCTCACAACAGCCTTATGGGTTATCAACAACCCTATGGACTATCAACATTCCTAGAATCCTCAACAATATCAAAGATACATATAGCATTAATCAATGGACAAGAACAAACACACAGGCGACTATCTACACTAGTATACGTGTCTACAATGCACTACCACATTACAGACTTCATACAAAACTTTACATCACCACTGGCTGATCACTAATAAATGCATAGTTATATGTAATCAGAGGTGAGATAGACGGTCAAATAGTTGATCCCACTCTTAAGCCACAACCAATAAAGGAACCAACAAAAAAACCTAAATCAAGAGTTCTAAGGCGATCATACGTGATTGCATACAACCCCTAGAACACTCAACTAGATGATTATCGACCTCCTGATACTCTAATCAACATACCACAACCCCTTTGTCAATATAACAACTATGAGTTATCAACAAGACTGGGACTATCAGCAATCCTGAGGACTATCAACAATCTTGGAGTTATCAGAAACTCGGTAAATACTCATAACAACCATCATCTACTAAGAGTCAACTAGTTTAGCATGCACCCTACTATGACATAGGTAATATAGTGAGAAAACTCACTTGACTCAAAGACCCACGGAACACATCAACATGCTCACTCACTGTACTGATTGCTTCTGCAAAGCTGACTAAGACCAAACCAAGATAGATCTTTAATCAAAACTTAATTCCTTCAAATTTGACCCAAGGTCAAACTGGTCAAAATTCAATGGTCAACGGTCAACAAAGTCAATACCCATCACAACATGAAGACCTCTTGGCTATATCATGGGCACATTAAGACAAAACAGTCGTGAAGCAGAGAACTACCACATTATGCAAGCCCATTGACACATCGTGGGAACCGGCATATTACCATACTTTTCATTAAGTGCTTAATCTATACAGATCTAAGTCCAAAACTTTAGATCTACTTCTCTCAAATGGCTTAATGGATAAAGTTCCAACTTTATCCATTAGGACTCCATTCTAAGGCTAGATCTACAACCCTAAGTCCATTAAGTCGTTAATGGGGCCAAAATTTGAGCATGAACACAAGGGACTCCATCATGGCTACATTTTCTCACTTTTTAGAACATAATGACCATAAGAGGCCATCCACAAGTTCTAGAGTTCTTCAACTCCCAAAGCTTCCAATAAAGGGACCAAAATCCTCTATGATAAGCTCATACTTGAAAGAAGAACAATAATAGCTAATGTATGAACTTTATACCGCTAACAACTCATATTTCTAAAGAGGATGTTGGATCCAAGCTTGTTCTTTACTCCCTTGCTTCCGTGTAACTTTCTTCTTCCTCAATTTCCACAAAAACTCCAAGAAATAAGCTTTAAATTAAAGAAACAATCTCTCAAATCTTCATGGATGCTAGGGTTTCATTTGGAAGGGTTGGAGGTTGGAGGTTGAAGAGGATGATCTAATCCTTGAGATTAGGTGCTTAAATATGGAAGAAACCCTAAAAATTATGGGCTTGGGTTGCAATCGCAATCACATCATGGCCTTCCTCTTGCCACGTCGTGATGACCATCTGGATACACATTTCATGCATTTGGCATGCCCCGTCATGGAGCTCTATTCATCTCGTTGTGGACAAGGTTTTTCCCAAAAACCATACATTTGGTTCCTCTAAGACCTCAACCGATCTATTCTGAAAAACGGTGTTTCAATTCTCTCCCATTTAAATTAGATTTTTTCCTTAAAATCGGTCCTTACAAATTATCTCTTATATACACCATGATCTTCCTGCAAGTCCTTTCAGTCCCACTCCAATTGTATTGGCTGGTACCCCTCTCATATCATGAATTACAATTTCCATCACAAGATCTTCACTAATATTAAATCATCCATCATGCAATACAATTAGGAAATAAGCAAGCACCCTGTCATTGTTTCCATTAATTATTTCTATATGTTAGTTTTCACTTCCTATGAGTCTTAAATTCAAACAATATTTGCTCATAGCAATTACATTTTCAATTTGTATGCCTTCTTCAAGTGTGACTTAAATAATTTTGGCTTAATTCTTATTTGAATGAAGAAACGACATGTCTTATAAGCAAATAAATTGTTATCCCGATGCTTGGGGTGCTCCAAAAATGATGAGTTTCTAATAGATATCAACCTTTAACAACTCTATAAGCTATTCAAATTACCGAAGAATTCTTATTTGAATTCTATAAATAAATTCAATGCCTATTTATTCATACAATATATTGTTCATAAAAACTAATCACCCGCATGGCTAAAGGTCATGACTTTCTACAATGCTTATGAAATCCTAAAGCCTTCCGGATACCAATGCTAAGTAGGAAATGATTGAAATTTGAACACATGAACTACTCGGCCATTGGAAACTTATAAAAAACCATAATCTTGATGTAATTAATGCATTATATAATGGAAATTGAATACAATGACTTATGAGTTTTAGTTACATAACATGAGGAATCACATTCAATCTCCAGTCAATTATATTTGAATTAGTTATATGCAAGAAGGTTAGCGATACCACATTGGTTTCCTAGGTCTATGATCTTTTTGAAGGTTTGAACACAAACTACTAAGAAAATGCAGTGAAAATGTGACAACCCAAAATTTATCCTGTCATTTTAACCTCTTCTTCCGTTAATAAAACTCGCTTTATTAAATTGTTCGTTAACCTTTTTGGATTAGGTTAATTAAATTGGGACTTTTATTATGACTTCATAAGAGTCGGAACAAATTAGAGGCACGTGAAACACCCTCAATAATCCCTTGAAAAGTTTTAGTTGCAATCAAACCAAATTACGACCATTCAATCGGGTGCAACCAGAAGCCCCGTTTAACGTCAGTATCGGGTAGATTTACAATGGGCCACAAACTCAAACCCCTATATAAGGGTGAGTAAACCTCATTTACACCCTTTTCACTCTCTCTCTCTCTCTCTCTCTACCCTATCTCTCTACAAAGCAGATTTTGATCCAAAAATGCCCATTTCGAGCTCCATAATCGTAAGTAATCTATCCTACCTTGTTGTTTAGCTCATTTAACATGACAATTCATGTTTAAATCACCCAATAGCCTCAAAGTCATGTGTTTACGGCCCAAGAATTTTTCTTAGACCGCAAACACCCATAAGTGGGGTTTTGAAGCCCCAAAACCCTTCTAAATCACTCCTAGGGCTTAGATATGACTTATGGACTTACACATACGATCTTAGAAAACAAAAACCTTGCATTTTGAGGAGTAAACATGAGTTTACGGCCCAAGAACACTCTTGGACCGTAAACCCCTCTTCATGGGCCGTGAACACCTTTTAAGGTGTTAAATTTTCCCTTAAACACCTCCTATGGCTTGAGTAAATGTCTAGAATCAACCACAAATGAAGTAGGGCCTTTAAACGTCAAAGAAACCAATGACCTAGGAGTTTACGGCCGTAAACCCACCAAGGAATCGTCCATTGGCTGTAAACTCCCATAATGTGGTCAAATGATGCCCTAACTACTCCATTTGACTTGGAAAAATGCATAGAACTTTATACTCTTTCATTTAAGACCTTAATTCATGAAGGGAATGGCCAAGTGAGAGTTTACGGATATAAAATCTAGGTTTACAACCGTGAACTCCCTTAAGTGGTCCATTTGGAGCCTTAAACCCTTCATATGCCCTATAATGGAACCTAGCCTAATTCTACGAGTGATATAAGACCTTAAAACATCCAAGAACACACCACCCATGAGTTTACAACATTAAACTCAAGGGGATATGGTCTTAGGGTCGAAATCTCCATAAAGAGTTTACTCTTGAAGAGTAAACTCCCTAACTAGGCCATACACCCCCATATTGCAACCCAATAGCCTCCTAGCACTAGACCAAAGTGTTTTACGCACATTAGGATACTTATACGTGTTTAATTAGTATTATAATCACTACTTGTATGTGAACATATGTCATCATATGTTACTAGGTCATTAAAGTGTGTTCGAGTCTTCAATTGACACCGAGCACCCAACCGACACCTCCGTCCGATCCACTTACAGCAGATGAGTTCATACCCCTGAATTAACCTTTAAATGATTTAAACTGCTTTTATAGGGAGGAATACAAGTTGAACTATACATTTATTAGATAAATCACATGTGATTAATAAATGTGTAGCAAATGAATTTTTACATGTTAAATTGCTTCATCTAATAAAAGGTTTTCTAAATCTCGCTTTCAACTCTTGTTAAAGTATGAATTTCTCTTTTAGATTATCATAAGTATTCAAAAGGTTTTCCGAAGGTATTTGAAAGGTTTTCCAAAGGTTTTCAATGTTTGATTTATAGAATGACATCAAGTCGTAATTTCTTGTTAAATGTTTTCTTCACTTAAACTATGTTATCGAATCATTTTCAAAAGTTTGTTTATTAAACCGGCATCGAGTCATAAATTCTTTTTTATAAAGTTTTCCAAAAGTTTTACCCAGGTTTCTGTTATGCTTTTATCTTGATAAATACATGGTCGTACATGTATAGTTATATATGTAATGTTTAAAGGACTTAGGAAGGCTAATTTACTTTGATTCCTTTTCCTTGTTAGGATGTGGCTTCGGGGTATCGGTTATCCGTACAACGTTCGTTTAAACACTAGTTATATATATCATGTATACATGGATAGCCATAAAAGCTCTCTCTCTCTCTCTCTCTCTCTCTCAGCCAATTTATCGCCTTGAGTGGTACAGGCATCTTTCTATTATTTATGTTTATGGAACCCTAGTAAATATTATAGGAATAGTTAGGAGACTTTATCTATCTCTGCCTCTATCTCTCTTTATCTCTATCTCTCTATTTCTCTCTCTATATCTCCCTCTATCTCCGTTTATGTCTGTATTTCTCTCTCTATCTCTCTCTCTCTCTTTAAATGTAGATTGTGACACACTATTTCCCTCTATGACGCTGCATTGCGCCAACACCGTGTAACCAGAGTCTCCGGGAAGGAGAGCGAACATCATGTGTATAGATCTATATGGGACTGACACTCCCACACCCAGACTACTAGCTACAGTCCGCGCCGGTAAGGCCCATGGGTGACATAATTCCACTACCTCTACGGGTGACCTGGAAGGTCATCAGATACTCTATCGTCGATCAACATGGTTACATACAAGTTCACATTCACCCTTTTGTTTTAGACTTTGCTAGCTGTGTCGTTCATTCGATACTGTTTAGAGTCTGTATTTCCTTGTTATAGACTTTGCTAGTTGTGTCGTTCATTCGACACTGTCTGGAGTTTGTGCTTTCTTTTGTTAGACTGAGCCAGGCGTATCATTCATTCGATACTCTTTTGGAGTCTATGATTTCTTTTGCCTTAGTCAATAGTATTACTGCGGAGGCATATGTTATTTTTCCCCTAGTATTTTTGGTTACTATTGATATTCTCATATTTTCTTTAAAGTCGATACCGTATTTTGGTAATAACGGTATTTTGGAAAATTACTCCTTAAAACATAAGTCTGCCGAGTTTTGGAAGAAGATTGCTTTTATGTAGAAAATATAGGATTTTCTGGAAAGGACGCTAATACATTGTAGATTTTAGACTACTATCTTTCATAAAGTTATTTTGATTAAAATTGTGTATTTATACTAATGACACTAAATACTTATGAACTCACCAGCATTATAAAATGCTGATACTCGCTTTTAGATAACTTGTATTCTCAGGTCATCGATAGACAGGTACATTCTGGGAGCTTTTGCGAAGACAGCCTAGTACCAAGTTGCATCTATGTTATGATCTGTATTTACTTTGATATTGCTATGAAATGTAACCAATGTAAAACTATTACTATTAATGAAATGGTTGTTGTACTTTGATTACTATACTGCAATTGTTGTGATACTTGACATGACGTCATCCACCCCAGAAAGTTTTCGCCGTTCCGGTTTGGGGGTGTGACAGATTGGTATCAGAGCATTGTTTATAGTGAGCTCAGTATATCAATTCATAAAAGATATACAACCTATAAATACATAGGGATAAAAAAACACTCTGACCAAGTATTATACTTAAAATATAACCA
Organism: Lactuca saligna; assembly: GCF_052625555.1. Taxonomy (NCBI): domain Eukaryota; kingdom Viridiplantae; phylum Streptophyta; class Magnoliopsida; order Asterales; family Asteraceae; genus Lactuca; species Lactuca saligna. Next base: position 134,693,262 of record NC_136422.1, on the reverse strand, counting down.
TATTTTACCAAAGTATAAGAACATCCAGAATCTAAACACTCGAACAAATGTATCACGAGAAGAGCAAGAATAAAAGTCTTTGGATGTTGAAGCATTACCATCAATCCTGGGCAGTTATGTAATCGTAAGCTAGAATAAATGTAACCTGATCAACTACGTTTATTCGAGATGCGATGAACGTGTGCTTGGGAGTGATGGCGGTGTTGCAACAGGTCTGAAACTTACCAAATAGGAATGCTAGAGCCAAACATAAAGTTTAAAAATACTATGGGAGTATTTTGGAATACTAAAAGACTCACATTAATCCCAGAATCATATTCAGAAGTTAAGAATCAAACAAGAAATTAAAATACCATAGGGGTATTTTAGGATCCATAGATAACCTTGTGTGAAAAACTAAAAAGACCCTTATTGATATACCTATGATTACAAAGGGTATACTTCCAAGGTTATATATAATAAGGATCCCATAGACTAAGAATGTGTGGTTTCGCTCTACTTCCTTTTCCTTTTTTGGATGTGGATATAGAGTAGTATCACATATTCGAAGGCCGATCGGATCTAAACTATATATAATTTGTGTATCCTATGTAATTGTAGCAGGACTCGATATGGATCACCCAGTGAAATGTTAATAATCTCTTAGGATCCTCTAGACATTTCCATTCTCGCACGAACCCTGTAGAAAACCCTATCCCCTTCAGTGTTCGATAGAAGAGTTGATTCAGACCCAGATGAGGTTCATTGAGAAGATTTCTAGTTCGGAAATAAATGAACCAAGACGAGACTATTGAAACCACCAAGTGCCTATACCTCTTAGGGACATCGGTGGGAAATTCGCCTGAGCTTCCGAGATTTCCAGTCATCCATCATGAAGTGATGACACCCAGAGTTAGAATCGGAAGTAAGACGGAGTAGAAATTCAATATGTCTACACGAGAAGAGAACCCTAGGTAATTACCCGAAGAAAACCAATGCCGACCCCAGTCAGAATACGAGGTAGACAGAAGGAGCCAATGCATGGAACCCGAGAAGTGCCTTTCCCTCGTATTCGTCGCGCTAATACACTCATAAAATAATACAATTTGGTGAGTTAGTGATTGCACTACTCACACTATGTGCTAGGTAAATCGCCTTTTCCCGTCGCAAGTAATATGATTAGATCAGATCTCAAAACCTCGATGGAGAATGTTAGCCATAAGCCTTCATGAGCCTCTTCTTCTGTGATTTCGTTACAAACTTCCCTCAAACCTTTCCAAGCCGGAGAGTGAACCTTTCCAGCATAAAGATAACTTAGTAGGAACGACTCCCATCTTATGGCTTTCCGATACTCTTACTCCTACCCTGAATACCCGGACTACATCATAGGGATGTAGGTCAACACTCAGACAACCAATATCCGAGGCGCGGGAAAAATTTATGCCTAATATAGTAAGGATAGATACGTCCAGGGTTAGCCATCGTCTCTCATCAGCCTGTGTTCCTTTCCATGTAGGAAAAACCATGCCTCCGAAGAAACGTAGCCAATGCGCTGGCAAGAAACCTACTCTCCTATTCGATGAAGCTACGTTCCAAGCTGCAGTCTCGGCAGCCGTAGCAGCTGTCATGGCTCATCTGAATGCTAACAATGCCAATGTTAGCAAGAGCCCTATCGGGATTCCCGATCCTAGTAATGGACAGCAGAAATCAACGCCTGCGTACCCAGCCACCCAAGAACCCCAACCAAATCCACTGAAGAGAAAGTTCAAGAACGAGGAGGGAAGTACCTCGACTCTAGGACCTTCCAAAGAGCAACGAGCTGAGACAGTCAATACCTCTGCCATCCCTTCCATCCCTACACCTAGGAGACCATACCTAGGAAACCTTCCCCACTACAGCAAGTGTAGCTACCATCATCATGGTATATGCCGAGAATTCTTTTGCGCTAGGTGCAACAAGAAGGGGCATACCACTCATACCTGCAGAACCCCGGTTGAGTTCATCACATCAACCACCAATGTGGCGACTAATCCAATTTTCCATCTATGTGGTGAGATTGGGAACCTCAAGCGGGACTGCCCAACTGAAAGGATCGACAATGGCGCAGGAGGAGCCTAACTCTAATGCCTAGGAAGAAGCATTAAGGAAGCCGGTAGAACTTTTGGTACGTCTCTCAATCTCCGAAAACATTAACCGATAACATTAAAAGGCTAATTCTAAAAGTAATTACTCTTCCGTTAAGGTGAAAGTCGCAACACTGTTGTAAGAATTCAAAACTTTCATCAGGTAAAGCTATAATGGCTCGGGATATACGATAAAGCCATGTATAATTAAGATGGATAGACCTCAAGTGAGGGATGCTGCCTCATTTCTTGTTCCTTGTTTGGTTGTAAATTTAGGGCGGAGTCGCTCAGTCAACAGTCCTTCCTATCTTAATTATACATGACTAGTGTATGCTAAGCGATTTTAGAAGGACCTTGTGAGAATCCCTTCATGAAAAGTATATTATTCCGAAACCTCAGTACCCTCTTGTTGGATTAGATGTCTAAGCCCATAACTATTATTGGTATGTACTTGACCCGAGAGTAGCATGGTCCATTTGAGTTGCATATCATCAGGACAATTTGTTAGGATGGAATTTTGAGAGAAGGTTATTTATGGTTTATTAATATATTATAAGTTATAATATATTAATATGAAATCATATGTTTTAATTAGTATCGATCAAGAATTAATTTGGAATTAATTTAGTGATCAAAAGAGACTAATTAAATCTATGGGGACTAATTATGAAAATTAGTTATATTTATATGTGTTGGGCTTATGATCCATGTTGGACCAAGTTTATGTATGGATACATAAAAAGTTGGGCCACATGAACCATGGATCATAAAACCCATGGGTATGGATTATGGGTTATACCCATGACCTTTGGAATCCTACATATAAATAGGTTACTCCATAGCCAAAATCACCACTTCTTTTCTTAGAGAAATATGGAGGTGTTTTGGTGCATGGAATTCTCTCTCAAGAGCCACCTTTGTCCTAGGTGTGTTGTGATTCCATTTGAGGCATTTCATACTGTTGGTGCTAAGCTCTTAAGGCCAAATACATCAAGACTTCAAGCCACATAAAAGGTATGTTTCCCTAACTAGTATATTATATGGTTTATGTCAAATGCATGCTAGTTATAGGTTTAATGCCTTGGAAACCATTTGCATGTATAATTAGTGAAAACATAGATCCAAGGTATTTAGGGTTGTATGTGCACCATAGGATGTTGTATTATACCAAAACCCAACAGTGGTATCAGAGCCATGGGTTGTTTTTCTACTATATTTGATGCAAATGTATTTTTTTTTCAAGTTGATGGAAAAAAAAACATGAAGTTTGTCAAATTTTATGATAATTACTTGATTTTATGAAAAACTAATAATTTGTAAAATTTGAGTCACTTTACTACAAGAGTTGAATTAGATCAATTTATTAAAAGATAGAATGATATGATTATTTTATTTGTTTTAAAAGTTTGATCTAAGTGGTTTTAAGGGGTTACAAATTTTGGAACTCAAAAGTTTTTTTTTTTTAAAGTTATGATCTTAAGAGTTTTGAAACTTCCATAAGTTATGGATGTGAAATGTCTCATTTATTAACTCTTTAGGTTATGAAGTCCAAGAGTCTTCAAAGGATAATTATCAAAGTTTCAAGATTTGTATTAGTTTATATGATTATCTAATTTCTTGAAAATTGTTGATATGAATTATCTTTACTTATGAGTTTAATCTAGATCATAGAAAAATTATTAATTATTGTGTTAATTGGAATATTTGATCTTAATGGTTTTTATGAACTCCATAACTTGTCCTCAAGTTATGGAAAGTGAAGAGTTTTTCTTTTTAAAGTGTCATTAAGACTCATAGGTTATGAAAATAGAAGAGTCTCTATTTTTAGTGTCATCATTAAATGATTTAATGTCTTCCATAACTTGTCCTCAAGTTATGGAACTTGATTTTTTTTTTCATTAAACCTTAATTAAACTCATAAGTTATGAAAAATCCAAGAGTTTTGAAAGGTTTCAAAACTTGTCCTCAAGTTTTGGAATTTGTAAAGTTACCCCCCATGTATACTTTAATTCCAAACTAGACCTTAGAATTTTAAAAGTTAAAATTCAACCCTTATACTTTATAATATTATAAGTTAATAATATTTATATATATGTATAAGAGTAAAGTCAGTCTTACCGTTAGTAGGCCTCATTCACGAAGCCGGTCTATAAGGGGGGGGGGGGGGGGTATAAGGTTACAGCCTATAAAATGGTAGTTTAATGGGTGTCCACTCTCACCCACCGCTTCCTTGACTGGTGGAGGGTCGTTAGCAAAACGGGTAGGACAAGGACTATAATTCTCCATTCATTAAAAGTATTAATGATAAATACTAAGTAACTAAACCTTTTATAAATACCCAATCTTAGTTACTTAGGAAAATGTGAATAAGGTGCTAATCCATGAAATTACACTTTGCACTTTGTTTAAGTCGGTTAGTGGAGCGTGTGTGGTTAACCGGCACACTAACTCGTATTTAACAAGGTAGGCAAAGGGTAACTTAATGTTTATCATAGTATCGATGGAGCATGTGTGGTTAACCGGCACATCGATTGAGGGGTAAACACTTAAGGGTGCCAAGTAATTTGCATGGTTACTTCACACCTTGTTTTGTGATCCTCAGCATCCCAGTCACAAAACCTGAAGGGCACACTCGAGATTGAAACATGCCATTGAACAGTTCAATGAATCTCAAAGATCTAGGAGTTTCAAAACCAATTAAAACCTAATTATTATTTCGTTTTTCATGGTGGAAATTGGTGAATCATCATTCACCTACCTTCAAATATTTTATAGCTTGGATTACGACATCCCTCTTCTAAGTTATAAAATAGTTTGTTGGGTCCTAGCCTTAATATTTCATATTGGGTGTCATATTAAGGACTTTAAATCAACTATCTTGAATATCTCCCAAAATATGTCTAGTTTAGACATTTATGATCTTCCGAAATCTCTTGAAACAAGCTTTCCTAATAAAGATGATGTCCCTCGGAAATCATACTTCTTTCTCCTCCTCCAATTATTCTACCTAACCCACAAGTTCTTGAAAAGTTTAAGGTCACTCAAGCCCTATTGGCAAGGCAAGGTCTAGGTGTGATCACATCTTGGAGATGTAGTCACATATTGATAAGCCGGGAGAGTTGGGTGTCAAAGTATTGAGAAAGTTGGTGGTTCAACTAGTTTCTAAGTCACATAGTGAGTTCTTTTGGAACACCTATGAAACAGACTATGACAAGACCCTTAATGATCTTATCTATTTGCTAAGATCAACTTCCTAAAACTTTATGGACATTGACAATGATGACATTGGATATCCAGCAAAGCTCTCTCTTCCTAGTGGAAAGGGATCGGCCATAGTCAACTCGGTTGACCAAATGGTAAAGAGAAAAGCTAAGTCTGTGATAGTCCCGTGTACCATCATCAAAGGGTCCATATGTTTATAGTGCCAAAGAAAGGAGCATTGGTTGCGAAGCTGCCAGATTTACCTAAGGATGTTAAAGTCAATAAGTTTGACTCTACTTCAGGTAAAGTCCACTATCTAACTCTGTTAAGTTTCTATTCTAAGATTGTTGATACATGATGTGACTGGGTCACATGGTGATGTTTTAAGAATCAAAGAAAAGTGAAGAAACTTAAAGAAAGAATATGCTGAATCTGATTGCATAAATGGATTTCTATCGCATAGTTTGAAGATCGGATTCTTGAGCTACTTCTTAGGAGTTATGAGATATTTCTTAGGAATAGATAACAAGTTCTCATATGGATTGTAAGGATAGTTTTTTCCACAAAGTTTTAAAATAAAAGAAAAAAAATATGATGATTTTATTTATTTTAAAAATATCCTTACAATGGAATTTGAGGAAAAAATTGTTGCTTATATGATTCCATAAATAGCAAGAGTGGAAATATGAAATTGATTCTTTCATTTGTGGTAATGTCTAAATTTACCAAATAAAGGAAAGATTCTCATCACCCAAGTCTCAATTGGACCGGAACTTGGAATCATGCAAGGTGTATAGCATGATGAATGAGAACTTTCAAGTATTGGAAAATTAAGACTAATTACTTGTTCACATGGATGCGTGAGTAATGTGAAGGACTAAGGGATTGAGTACACATTCTTGTGCACTGGTCAAGTCCACCACAAAAGATCGATAAGACTATTCGTCATAGTTTACTAAAGCTTAGTAAATATGGTTATACTTACAAGCTTAAGTGTCACTCTGAGACATTGGAAAAGGTTCCAATGCAAGGCAGAGCGAATAAGAAGAATCAAATTAGGTAGAAGGATAAAAGTTTCTCAAATCTGAAAAGATGGGAGAGTACTTTCGTATCAGTTTTTATGATCATCTTAATGATTTAGAGACCTTATCACAATTCATCCTCTAAGTGCTTTCTTATAGCTAAGAAGAGGAACTATGAATTGTTGAAGTGGTTAAATCAAGAAAATGATTCATACTTCGTTCCAAAAACAATTATTAGAGTCGTACTCCAAGATTGTAACTTGAGTGATATGTCTCAAAGAAGGTTTAAAACACTTGTCAAATGTAAGAGTAAAAGTTTTCTACTCTTGTACATTTGAAATTGGTAAGTTGTGATGTTTTGGATAAAACAAAGACAAACTTAGGCCAATTGTGTGAAGTGTTTGTCTTGGTTAGAATCCACACTATCTCTTGGATGTTTGACAAGGGAGTCTTATAGGTCAAGAGGACAGTGGGAGTCTTAAAGGTCTTGAAAGTCTCAAGAACTAATCAAGAATAGAACCTGAAGTTCTTCAGTAGCACACGACTTGAGGTTTATAACTTATCGTGTTGACATATTCTGTGCCCATTCCAGTTAAAGTTGGCTTTGCATATGAGTTCTTAGAGTTCTCAATGTGTTGCAAAACAAGTTGGAAGCAATGGCAGGCCCTTGAGCTGCCAGGTGGCAAGAAGTTAAGATTGAGTTTAGTCCATATGATTTTGGATTTGTCATTATCCTTGTCTTGTGACTATGGTTTTGACAATTCACATGGATAAGAACACATACACCATTAAATCTAAGTGTCATAAGGTGGCTCTTCGCTTCATGAAAATGATGGTAAGGAAACTCTTTCAATAAGTAGATTTTGAGTAGATAGCAATTGTGGGAATGACAAAAGGTCTAAACATTATGATTACGGCATCCCTCTTCATAATGGTTTAGACACACATGTGAGCTATCTAAGAGAGGTGTATGATATTGATAAAGTCTTATCAAGGCAATCTAGTATCACAAATCTGAACTTTGGTAAGAAAGTCAATAAAGTATTGAATTCTAGAAGTTCAGTTGATTTCTGGGTACATGTCAAAGCTAGTGGGAGCATAAGTGTTATGCTAATAATCATCATGTTAGTGGGAGCATGATAATTATGATAAGTATCGCAAGTTAGCAATGTTAATTATAGAAAACAAAAGGTTTCAATTGGGAAAGAGTTGTTTTGCTATAATTAAGGGAGAGGAAATTATACTTCATCTCAAATCTATAAGCTTAGATCGTGAGGTTTTAATCATTTAGTCAAGGATATATATATGAATTTCATGTTGGAATGGCTCAACATAAGGAAATTTTGTATATGAGTCCATTATTTGCGTTCTAAAATTCGATTATGATTAGGGCATCCCTTTTCATAATCTGAATTATGAGAACTTGGCAAATTGAAATGGAAATATTATGGCAAAAAACTGGTTTAGTATTTATGTGAGACATCATGAATCGTTTCCCATATGCTTCGGATATATGATCGATTACATGTGCTATATTCATCCTTTCTAAAATTTTCCAAATGCCTGGGGCATTAAGAAGGGAAAAGGTTTAGAACTGGATATGACTAAAAGGATTAAACAATTGTTGAGGACAATCTAAGGTTTACCAAAGATTGGTTGCTCAAGGATAGTTAGAAGTATAGTGATAATTCTGGAAGGACCATGTTGACATAATCTGTAAGGAGGCAACTCTTGTTCAGAAGTGATAGTCAAAATGAATCTGGAAATGTTTCAAAGTCAGAAATTTCAATCTGTGTAAGATTAAAGAAACTTAATGCAAGAAAGATGTTTCCAAGGAATTGATCTCCTTTGGAATACTCTGTAATGATTGTTGCCAAGTCTTTGTGAATTTGTGCATAATCGTTACAAGAAGATCAATGCATATAAGTTTAGAATCTAACAGATTTTAGTAAATGGCATGAATTTGGAATTCTTGCATTTGAAGTAAGGATTTGGGAGTGTGAAAAGAGAATCGTTGAAGTTATGTTCAATAGATCTAGTTCACAAAGTAAAGATCATAGACAAACATAGCATGCATACTTGGTGTATGGCATGACTAGTGTTTAGAAAACATAGTGTACATGCTTGGAGCATGGGACAAATATTGTTTTAAATTCAAGAATAAAGTTGATAGCTGAAACAGTATACAATGAATAATGTGTAATCATATGGTGATAAATAAAAGGTGTTTTATTTATGTTCATAGGTTTTGATACCATATTGGATTCAATTATTATTGTGTTTCACTTTGCATGTTTTGACTTCCCGAATAAACTAGGTTATTCTTCCGGAATGACTAAGTTATTCAAACCATCCACAGTCGGTCATATGTTGGAAGTAGATATGAATTAAGACTGTCATGGGTTGGCTTGTAGAGGTCTAAGGTGCTGGACAAAGGGCTACAACACTCATGAGTGCTCATAAGTTCTGAGTATTGGATTCAACTCGCGCTCATTGGAATCACTTCATGGATTTTATCACGAGTGATCATGAGACGATAATATCTTATATTCTTCAAACCTAGAGATATGAGTTGTTACTATGAGTTGGTTGTACATTGATTGCACGAAAACACATTTGGTAACTCGGTGCTATAAAACGTGTCTTTGTGTATGATTCAACAAGTAGTAGAACAAGCCATATGAGTCGAAGTTTATCCATTCCTTTTACCTTCGGGATGAAAGCGATATCTGTGGGCCCCTCAATGATTTGATGATGACAAATGGAAGTGCTCGGCCGGGCCAGGACTGATTTGATTTGTTCAATTAGTCAGTCGTCATAAATCGGAAATCGGGAAACAACAAATGGATAGAGAGAATGATTATAATCCATGTCTCAGTCCATATGATATTTAGAATGGAGGAATATATGATCCCTTATCTAATGGACGCGTCATTGATTTGTTCAGAGTTCGACAACGGCTTTAAGAGCTACGATTGCTAGTCGGGTTATGAAGTCGTACTTGAAATAATAGTTTTAGACTTATCCAAGTGGGAGACTGTTGGATTAGATGTCTAAGCCCATAACTATTATTGGTATGTACTTGACCCGAGAGTAGCATGGTCCATTTGGGTTGCATATCATCAGGACAATTTGTTAGGATGGACTTTTGAGAGAAGGTTATTTATGGTTTATTAATATATTATAAGTTATAATATATTAATATGAAATCATATGTTTTAATTAGTATCGATCAAGAATTAATTTGGAATTAATTTAGTGATCAAAAGAGACTAATTAAATCTATGGGGACTAATTATGAAAATTAGTTATATTTATATGTGTTGGGCTTATGATCCATGTTGGACCAAGTTTATGTCTGGATACATAAAGAGTTGGGCCACATGAACCATGGATCATAAAACCCATGGGTATGGATTATGGGTTATACCCATGACCCTTGGAATCCTACATATAAATAGGTTACCCCATAGCCAAAATCACCACTTCTTTTCTTAGAGAAATATGGAGGTGTTTTGGTGCATGGAATTCTCTCTCAAGAGCCACCTTTGTCCTAGGTGTGTTGTGATTCCATTTGAGGCATTTCATACTATTGGTGCTAAGCTCTTAAGGCAAAATACATCAAGACTTCAAGCCACATAAAAGGTATGTTTCCCTAACTAGTATATTATATGGTTTATGTCAAATGCATGCTAGTTATAGGTTTAATGCCTTGGAAACCATTTGCATGTATAATTAGTGAAAACATAGATCCAAGGTATTTAGGGTTGTATGTGCACCATAGGATGTTGTATTATACCAAAACCCAACACCTCTTTAGTTTCGCGTCGACTCTATCGGTCCAAGTATCTGCGATAGTGATACATGGGACGAAACCCGAGATGCCACAAAGCTTGTGTGCCCGTTCAACACATGGCCCTATTGACCCTCATTCTATATCATGTCGATGTGTGCCAACTTCGACACCTCTATCAATCATGGTTCGACTTAGTGAAACCATGTGTAAATCCCTAGTGCTGTGTAAAAAGAACTTTCACAGTAGCCATTTCAGCAAATAAATTGTAACAGTCCGGGTTCCCAGGTATTAGTTATTTTGTATTTTGTAGGTGACTTGTGAGGAGACTCGGCGAGTTGGAGTCCAAACTCGCCGAGTATGATCGCGGTTATGGGCGTGGGTTCGCGTCCGGACTCGGCGAGTCCAAAAGTAGAGTCGGTGAGTCCACGCTGTTTAATGAAACCCTAATTTCCAGGGTATGAGACTTATTTAAAGGGGCTTATGGCCGTCATTTGCGGCCACCAACCCCAGAGAGAACCCTAAAGAGTCTTTGAGCGTTTTGTGAGAGAGAAGAGGAAGATCCTTGATTATTTGTGGGTGTTTTGCTTATAGAAGAGGACCAAGGCAAGAGGAGACCAAAGAAGGTGCTAATCCAGTGATTTCTGAGCTCAGAGACTTCATTTGAGGTAATCATTTGTTCCTTTCTCAGTCCTTGGTGAAAATCTTAGAGATAGGTTTTCTTTGTGGCCTTTTTGGAATGATCCATGGAGTAACTGGCCTCTTCTCATGTTGATGCTTTAGATCTAGACCCAAAGAGGTCCAGAGACCCTTTTCCCTCAAGCTTTATGAGTGGTAATGGAGGCCATAAGATTGGAATAGCATTCTAGAGACCATATCTTCAAATAAGGCCTTTGAACCTTTTCATGAGAACCAAGATAGTAACTTTACGTGATGTATGAGCTTGGAAGGACTGGATCTATGAGTTATTGGAAAGGATATGACCTCAGGAGTGAGTTTGAGTTGATGTATGGCATAGACTCGCCGAGTCTGAAGAACAGACTGGGCGAGTAGCATGAAGATTGTCCATAACCACTTAGCGAGTGGTCTTGCCGAGCTAAGGGGGTTGACTCAGTGAGTCAGGGAGAGTCAAAGAGGGTTGGCGGGTGGGCTGAGTTAAGCCGGAACTCGCCGAGTTGTTCTTGATAGTCGACGAGTTGAGTCGTGGTGGCCCTGTGACTCATGCCAGGTGGAACCCATCAAGTTACGAAAACACTCGACGTGCCGAGAGAGGATCCCAAAGAGTTAGTAGACATGTGTCTACTCGCCGAGTCACCGGAGTGCACTCAGTGAGTTGGGTCAAAGTTTGACCGTTGACTTTTGTTGACTTTTAGGGTTGGTCAACAATGTGGCCTTTGGGCCAAGAAGGGGGTAAAATGGTATTTTACCCTTGAGAGGATGCCAAGAGAGGATAGAGTCTAGTCTCGAGAGTTATGTTCATGAGAGAATTTGCCTTATGTGATAGATGGTGGCGAGTTCGAGATGCAAGCGTGAGGATATTTGCTTCCTGTTTGCCAGGAGAGTCTTCTCACTATACTTTACCTTGAGTAGGTAACCAGAGTTATGTGATAGAGTATTTGTATGCTGTGTATGTTATGTGTTGTCCTGCATTATTTCTATGTGATTTATGCTATGCATGTTTACAGAGTTAGAACCGGAAGGTTCCCAGAGTTAGAATCTGAGGGTTCGCAAAGTTTGGGTGCATGGACCCACAGAGTTATAGCCTCAAGTGGCTAATATGTGTTATATGTGGTATTTTAGGGAACTCACTAAGCTTCGTGCTTACAGTGTTTTGTGTTATGTGTTTCAGGTTTCTTTCAGGATCACGGAACAACACCGGCTCGATTGTACACACCAGCGAAAGAGTCATATTTTTAGGATCCTGGTTTATTATGCAAGTGAAAATGGAGTTATGTTTTGTAATTTGATTATGAATGAGATTTTAAGAAAAGTATTTTAAAGAATTAAACCATTATTTTTAAATGAAAATTTGTTTTGAAATTTACGGCGTTACAATTTGGTATCAGAGCCTTGGTTTGAGGGATTCGGATGCACCTTCGGGTAAATCTGGATTCAAACTGAGGAAGTAAGAAAAGTTTTCAAAGAAATAATTTTCTAAAGTGAATAAGAGTTCAAAGAGAAAGCGAAAAGGAGCAGTGTGTATAATCAGCCAGAGCCCGAACGGTGATTTCTCAAAATACCATTACTTTTGTGTGATGAGATATTTATGATGCACTTTATGATATATTATTGCATGCTAGAGACAAGCTTGGTATTTCATATGTTAGGACTAGAGTGGCCTGATTTGTGATGCCTTAGCCTAGGAATTGCTGTTATATGCGATGTGCTTTTGAGTATGTGATGAGTGAGAATATTTAGTTGGAATCCTGTATGGGATTTGAGTAGAGGAGTAATCTAGGGGAGATACCTAGATGAGTACCGTGGTACTTAGCGAAAGAATACTTAGAACCCGCGAGGGAAAGAGTTTCAAAGTTCGGTGTTACTTTAGAGGATGAGCAGAGCAAGTGGAGTTATCACCCAGAGTAAGTTCTATGTATTCTTCGATGCTCGAATGCTTCTTGCTTTGTGCTTTGTGGAACTCTCGATGATGGGAGTCAGCTACCAAGCGAATATGACAATATTCAGGAGGTAGATGGATGGCATCGTTAGGAGCTCTTCAGCAGTTGATGGCAGAGAAGTATGGGAATCTAGGAAGAGCCTAGGGAGTAACCTTAGCCAGATGAGTGCGTTGGCAGAATAGAGAATTTCGCTGGGGAGCGAGCACGCGCGACGAATTTGGTGAACGAAAAGGTCGAGCAGCTATTTAGGAGCTCCGGGATAGTCCGTGTGGAAAGTATCGGTAGATGTGGCAAGTAGTATGCGCCCGTACTACTGAAAGCAGAGGAACCATACTTGATACAAGGAGTATTCTAAAGGTTCTAATGAGCGGAACGAGGAGTGATGTTTTGGTTCGAGTACTATACATCAGAGCAGATGGAGGAGTGATGTTATGGTTCGAATACCATACATCAGAGCAAATGGGGGAGAGATGATATGGTTTGGGTACCATGCATCGGAGCAGATGGAGGAGTGATGTTATGGTTCGAGTACCATACATCAGAGCAGACGGAGGAGTCATGTTATGGTTCGAGTACCATACATCAGAGCAGATGGTGGAGTGATGCTATGGTTCAGGTACCATGCATCGGAGCGGATCGAGGAGTGATGTTATGGTTCGAGTACCATGGTTCGTATTGAATGATGCTCGTGGTTCTTCGGTTATCTGGTCATGATTGATGAGGCAGAGATTGGATGCATGGGCCTTAGGCCAGTGGATCATGATTGAGTTCAAAGAGACGTCCCTTGAAAGGGAGGTCGAGAACCTTTCAAAGTATTTTGGTAAGGAGCCAAAGGGAGGGAAAATTTCGGTTTGAGTTGAGAAATCAGTCGATAAAGGAGATGTCACCTTCTATGACATGGGTGGTGCTATTTATGTTCGTGTACGAAACATGAGAGGCAAGATGTTTAAGTTTTGGGTTTGGGGGTAAACCCTGCAGGTTGTCATTGACGATGATTTTCCATCAGAGTATCAGGTAGCATGTGTGCCACGAGGTAGTGATTTACTATGAGTAGATAGTAATTTGGGACTGAGATAGTCGAGGACCACGTTACACCTATTGAGTATAGTGGGGCGTATTGTAGAGGTATCAGTGGAGAGTCCAGTCGAATTTATCACTGCAATGGTTTTTCTATCTATATTGGGTATTGAATATGGGAGTGGGTCCCTGTTCTTGGGAAGATCTATGTGATGGAACGTCGGTTGGTGAGTCGAGGTGGGGAAGTATGATGATTTCGTGGTCCAGTCTTTGGGTCAGTGATATTATTGGACAGTTGAGTTGTTTGGTTTTGGATTTGTACGAGACTTGGAACGACTAGAGGCAGTCGTGACGAGAAGTTCTTGAGGATTTCATCTGAGGTTCGGTGTATATGAGATCGATTGATTTCCTTAAAATGGATTATCGGGCGTTGCGTAGCACTTTCTAGGGGCAGGTGCGTTATTGCTAGTGAAAATAGTTCGTGAGATTGTTGATGTGTCAGATAGTGATGGTTTAAACCCTAAGTAGGGGAGAACCGGGTGGTTTATTGAGAGAACCAGAGATTTGTGCAAGAGCGGTTAGGGGTTGGATACAGAAACCTGTGACTTGAATTCATGAGATCAGGGTCATTGGTGATCAAGGAAAGGTGCAGGACGGGATAATGCATGTGGTATATGTCTGAGAAAAGGATGGGTGTCTCCGCGGCAGGAGGTCAATGGTTAGGAATCTGGTGGTGGCCAGAGTCGTTTCAAGTGGAAGACTCGTAATGATTGTATGGGCAGTTGAGAACTTCTATGTTGAAATATGGGTGGAGGATTGTTGAGTAGCCAAATCCCGGGCTGGGATGTGTATTCTTGCTTGGATTTTGAGCAGTAATGGAAAGGGTTTCGGAGGATCATCAGTGTCTTCTGAAGGGTTAGTGCCTTCCTTGTATTCCAACTGAGTGCTTGGATGCACTGCCTTGTGCATTAAGTAAAATAGGAAATTATTATGGGATTCAGAGGAAATGTATTGATGTATGTGTATGGTGCTGGGAGTGCGGGAATTAGTGGTAGGGGCAGTACATGGTGGTGCTCTGTTATGGTGTTCTGTGATTTCCGTGTTTAGCGTCCCGATTTCGGAGTTATTTAGAGTCTTAGGTTTAAGTCGACGAGTGATGTATCATGTATCTATGGTTCCAGTGGGAGCCCTTCGTGTATTGTCATCAAAAGGGACTATTTGAGGAAGTGGATCTCCGCAGAGGTAGGTTTTGTGTTATGGCGGTTGCTACCAGAGTCTGTAATGCATATTAGGGCAAGTGTGTGTGTAACTACCTATGATAGTCTTCGGTGCAGGAGTAGTGAGCTTAGTGTGGCATTGTAATGAGAATGAGAGTATAGGGTGAAGCTACGGGGAGCCGTAGTAGTCACCAGTCAGAGGGAGTTGTGATGCTATGGGGAGCCGTAGTACTTGCACGTCAGAGAGAGAGAGAGAGAGAGAGAGAGAGAGAGAGAGAGAGTAGTGATGCTACGAGGAGCCATAGTATTCACTAGTCAGAGCGTGTTGTGATGCTACGGGGAGCCGTAGTACTCACAAGTCAGAGGGAGGGAGTCATGGTACTATGGGGAGCTGTAGTACTCACTAGTTAGTTGGCGTTGTGATACTACGGGGAGTCGTATTATCACTAGTCGGAGGCTGTCGTAATGTTGCGGGAAGCCATAGTGCCCACTAGATGGCTAGAGATTATGATGATGGAGTGTTCTCTGATGAGTGCATGATGCAGAAAAGTTTTAGGCTTGAGTAGCCCTAGTGTTGAGTTTATGGAGACGGTGGTTAAACCGGGGCAAGACTGGAGTCTCCGTCTCTGTCGGGAAGGGTCAGCAAGGAACGCGGGAGAATATGCACAGTAGACGCCAGAGGTTAGAGCTGAGTCGATCTTCGGTTGGATTGTACTTTTATGAGAAAAAGGGAATTTCGTGACTTGCGTGTTGTTGGGCTGTGATGGTATTCACGGGGAGGAAGTTAGTGAGATATTTTGGATCATGTTATGTGTGACCCTTGGGGGTTCAGCTGTAGGGCCAACAGCTGACCTGGTGATCAGTATCGAAGATGAATATGAAATGAGCTAGAGTTTGCCATAGGTGATGTCTGTGGACACTTCGGAACAAGCGAATGATTCAGACGCTCAAGGATATGCTTCAGACATGTGTATTAGATTTCAGGGGGGGGGTGGGGGGGAATTGTGGCCTGTAATTGCTCTTAGCAGAGTTTTCCTACAACAACAACCATCATTAGTGCATCGGTATGCCACCCTTTGTGCTATTGTAGGGAAGGAGGTATCGGACCCCATTTACTGGGGAGAGGTAGGGCAACGTGTGATGGGAAGTACAGAGATCGTGCTTTAGACGTCAGAGCATATATAACAGGTCAGGCAGAGGTTGTTGACCGCTCAGAGTCGCTAGAAGAGTTATGCGAACAGGCGTTGATCCTAGCTTGAGTTCCAAGTCGGCGACTTTGTGCTCCCGAAGGTTTGTCCTTGAAAAGGAGTGATTCGATTCAGGAAGAGAGGCAAGTTGGGGCCCCCGATATATTGGTCCATTCCGGGTGATCACGAGGGTAGACAGGGTAGCCTATCGTTAGGAATTGCCAGCAGAGTTGGGGCAGATTCACGACACTTTTCACGTTTCCCAATTACGGAAGTGTATAGCTGACGAGTCGACGGTAGTGCCATTAGAGGACATTCAGGTGGATGCGAGCCTGAACTACGTAGAGAGACCAGTCGCAATTGTGGACCGGAAGGTTAAGGTTCTGAGGAGCAATGAGGTACCCTTGGTTTTGGTTCAGTGGCAACATCGGAAGGGGTCTGAGATGACTTGGGAACCGGAGCGTGAGATGCGTGAGCAGCATCCGGAGTTATTTGAAAAGCGAGACTTCGAGGGCGAAGTCTAGTTCTAGTGGGGGAGAATTGTAACAGCCGGGTTCCCAGGTATTAGTTATTTTGTATTTTATTGGTGATTTGTGAGGAGACTTGGCGAGTGGGAGTCCAAACTCGCCGAGTATGATCGCGGTCATGGGCGCGAGTTCGCGTCCGGACTCGGCGAGTCCAAAAGTGGACTCGACGAGTCCACGCTGTTTAATGAAACCCTAATTTCCAGGGTATGAGACTTATTTAAAGGGGCTTATGGCCGTCCTTTGCGGCCACCAACCCCAGAGAGAACCCTGAAGAGTCTTTGAGAGTTTTGTGAGAGAGAAGAGGAAGATCCTTGATTATTTGTGGGTGTTTTGCTTATAGAAGAGGACCAAGGCAAGAGGATACCAAAGAAGGTGCTAATCCAGTTATTTATGAGCTCAGAGACTTCATTTGAGGTAATCATTCGTTCCTTTCTCAGTCCTTGGTGTAAATCTTAGAGATAGGGTTTCTTTGTGGCCTTTTTGGAATGATCCATGGAGTAACTGGCCTCTTCTCATGTTGATTCTTTAGATCTAGACCCAAAGAGGTCTAGAGACCCTTTTCCCTCAAGCTTTATGAGTGATAATGGAGGCCATAAGCTTAGAATAGCATTCTAGATACCATATCTTCAAATAAGGCCTTTGAACCTTTTCATGAGCACCAAGATAGTAACTTTACGTGATGTATGAGCTTGGAAGGACTGGATCTATGAGTTATTAGAACGGATCTGACCTCAGGAGTGAGTTTGAGTTGATGCATGGCATAGACTCGCCGAGTCTGAAGAACAGATTCGGCGAGTAGCATGAAGATTGTCCATAACCACTCAACGAGTGGTCTTATCGAGCTAAGGGGGTTGACTCAGTGAGTCAGGGAGAGTCAGAGAGGGTTGGCGGGTGGGCTGAGTCAAGTCGGAACTCGCCAAGTTGTTCTTGAGACTCGGCGAGTTGAGTGGTGGTGGCCCTGCGACTCATGCCAGGTGGAACCCATCGAGTTAGGAAAACACTCGACGTTCCGATAGAGGATCCCAAAGAGTTAGTGGACATGTGTCTACTCGCCGAGTCACCGGAGTGCACTCGACGAGTTGGGTTAAAGTTTGACCGTTGACTTTTGTTGACTTTTAGGGTTTGTCAACAATGTGGCCTTTGGGCCAAGAAGGGGGTAAAATGGTCTTTTACCCTTGAGAGGATGCCATGAGAGGATAGAGTCTAGTCTCGAGAGTTATGTTCATGAGAGCATTTGCCTTATGTGATAGATGGTGGCGAGTTCGAGATGCAAGCGTGAGGATATCTGCTTCCTGTTTGCCAGGTGAGTCTTCTCACTATACTTTACCTTGAGTAGGTAACCAGAGTTATGTGATAGAGTATTTGTATGCTGTGTATGTTATGTGTTGTCCTGCATTATTTCTATGTGATTTATGCTGTGCATGTTTACAGAGTTAGAGCCGGAAGGTTCCCAGAGTTAGAACCTGAGGGTTCGCAAAGTTTGGGTGCACGGACCCACAGAGTTATAGCCTCAAGTGGCTAATATGTGTTATATGTGGTATTTTGGGGAACTCACTAAGCTTCGTGCTTACAGTGTTTTGTGTTATGTGTTTCAGGTTTCTTTCAGGATCACGGAACAACACCGGCTCGATTGTACACACCAGCGAAAGAGTCATATTTTGAGGATCCTGGTTTATTATGCAAGTGAAAACGGAGTTATGTTTTGTAATTTGATTATGAATGAGATTTTAAGAAAAGTGTTTTTAAGAATTAAACCATTAATTTTTAAATGAAAAATTGTTTTGAAATTTACGGCGTTACAATGGTTATTCCGAACCTAATAATAATGAAACCTAATGAGATCCGTCGGTCGTCGCTCTTATCTACAAACTTTTCGAAATAACCCTGAGTAGGGTATCGCGCGCTGTTAACGAACCTCTCCTTAGGTAAAGATAGAACCCGAAGCGAAAGACACTGCAGGTGTTCCAGAAGACGATAACCACCCGAAAAATACTCCTTAGATCCCCCAGAAAGACCCATCACACCTCACGATCAGGTTCGTGAATCTAGAGGATAGAACTCATGGGACTGACTACTATAACTGAGTATATGCACTAGAGTGGTATATAATTCAGATCAATAAGATTTAAGATGTGTGCTTCCTCCCTACTCACTGTTCCTCGTTGGGTTGTGGGTCTAGGGTGGAGTCGCACAACTGAACATCCTGTCGTCCTCAATTATATACGGCTTGCATACACCAAGTATTAGTGGTTAAGCCAAGTATGAGCTCTACCACAAACCTCATAGTAAAACCCTCATCCTATCCCATCGAATCGAATCTAGAGTCAAGAGAACCACTGCGGGTTGAGCTACTATAATGACCACAAATCCGAAATTTGTTGTCTTCCCGGTTAAGCCAACATAGTAGCTAACACCCTCAATTGGTAAAGAAATCAGAGCTGTAAGAGTCAAGGACATTGACTATGACCATCCATTTACGCTTAATCCCCCGAATTAGGCATCTCAGTAGATATCCATGAAATTTGGAAGCTGCGATAAGTTAAATTTTGAGAAGAGTGGATGAGGAGACGAGAAGTTCCGAGTAACGAAACCCTATACTTCTAGACTTAACCTAAATCAAGAAAACTCAGAACCCCAGAAGAGTAGTTGCATAAAATGCTCGTACTACTCAGGCACTTTGTCTACCCCGTTACCGACGAGTAGTGCCTAGGACACTCCGCCTCCTCACGTGGAAGAAGTCATCGTCGCCCTGTAGATAATAGACTGCATTCTTCTAAGCGAATACTAGAATGTCAAGAACCACAAGATAACTTCTGCAGCCAAGAATACTTGAATAAAGTGCGAAGGTAGGTTGTGTTAAGCCTTATAATCCAGATCCTGAAGAGATTATAGACTTGACACCAATTTAGGTGTTAGTCGATTGGTTATACAAGAGCACGCACTTTCTGCAACTGAAATAAACCGACACATTAGAGATTAGGGCATGCCATAGAGATTCATTGGACTACTAGGTGTTCCAAGAATACTATCTCACAAAGAAATAGTAGAACCATCTCCCAAGATAGTCCAACACTTCATAAAATCTCTAAGGACTGAGTTAGCCCTGAGCAGAGACTGCTATTCATGAAACAAAAAAGCAAGTAAGAGAATGATTCTTTCCTGTTAGGAATCATATTGTGAAAGCGTCAACTATATGATGATGAGAGGTTTAAAAAATTTCTAAACAATCATCTGGTCGAAACCCTATCTCACCGACCCTGAGAGTTTCCGTTAGAAACATCTCAAGAATCAGAAGTGCAGGTTCATTTTGCACAAGATTGAGATAGTCACCCTGCAACAAATAGATACTCGTAGACATCCAATTCATCCAATGATCCAGGAAACCTATGAAGGCCAGTCAGCAGGAAACACGAATCCAAGGATAGCCCGAACCCTCTAAGAACCAGCCTGAAGGACTACACCCCAGTATGAAAGGATGTTGGAACTTTAGAATGGCGATCACGCTAGTGATGAACTCGCCATAGAAGTACACTATGTTTTAAGTACTGAAAAGCTCTACCTTTTTGAGAACTTAGGACCATCCGAGGTTCTTTACAAAATAGGATCAACCCTCGTCAGACCACGACTACTTTAAAAAATTCCATAAGCTTCGCCCCAAATCAATTCACGTCTTAGACTTGACCAGTGTTTGCTCGACATAACTTCCTGAATCCCACTCATCTTGAGAGAAATCATTGGGGACTCTAACTTCGTATAGGAAACTGTAGGAATTGCGAGCCAAGCGATCAAGTGAATTAAATGGAAATCCACATCCTGTAAGTGAAGAATTGTTAGAACGCGAAGAAAAGGCCAGAGCTCGCTTGGGAGCGCAAGGACCAACCAAATAGGAAGTACCCTCATCTCTCTACCCGATTGTTCATGCCTACTTCCTTGTCTAAACCCAAATTTCGAGACGAAATTCCCTCTAACAGGGGGATGATATGACAACCCAAAATTTATCCCGTCATTTTAACCGCTTCTTCTGTTAATAAACTCGCTTTATTAAATTGTCCATTAACCTTTTTGGATTAGATTAATTAAATTGGGACTTTTATTATGACTTCATAAGAGTCGGAACAAATTAGAGGCATGTGAAACACCCTCAATAATCCCTTGAAAACTTTTAGTTGCAATCAAACCAAATTACGACCATTCAATCAGGTGCGACCAAACGCCCCGCTTAACGTCAGTATCGGGTAGATTTACAATGGGCCACAAACTCAAACCCCTATATAAGGGTGAGTAAACCTCATTTACACCCTTTTCACTCTCTCTATCTCTCTCTACCCTCTCTGTCTCTCCATAGCCGATTTTGATCCACAAACGCCCATTTCGAGCTCCATAATCGCAAGTAATCTATCCTACCTTGTTGTTTAGCTCATTTAACATGCAAATTCATGTTTAAATCATCCAATAGCCTCAAAGTCATGTGTTTACGGCCCAAGAAAACTCTTGGAACGAAAACACCCATAAGTGGGGTTTTGAAGCCCCAAAACCCTTCTAAATCACTCCTAGGGCTTATATATGAATTATGGACTTACACATATGAGCTTAGAACACCAAAAACTTGAATTTGAGGAGTAAACATGACTTTACGGCCCAAGAACACTCTTGGACCATAAACCCCTCTTCATGGGCTGTGAACACCTTTTAAGGTGTTAAATTTGCCCTTAAACACCTCTTATGGCTTGAGTAAATGTCTAGAATCAACCACAAATGAAGTAGGGCCTTTAAACATCAACAAAACCAAGGACCTAGGAGTTTACGGCCGTAAACCCACCAAGGATTGGTCCATGGGCCGTAAACTCCCATAATGAGGTCAAATGATTCCCTAACTTCTCCATTTGACTTGGAAAAATGCATAGAACTTTAAATTCTTTCATTTAAGACCTTAATTCATGAAGGGAATGACCAAGTGAGAGTTTACGGCCATAAACTCTAGGTTTACAGCTGTGAACTCCCTTAAGTGGTCCATTTGGAGCCTTAAACCCTTTGTATGCCCTAGAATTGAACCTAGCCTAATTCTACGAGTGATATATGACCTTAAAACATCCAAGAACACACCACCCATGAGTTTACAGCCACAAAATCATGGGGATATGGTCTCAGGGCTGAAATCTCCATAAAGAGTTTACTCTTGAAGAGTAAACTCCCTAACTAGGCCATACACCCCCATATTGCAACCCAATAGCCTCCTAGCACTTCACCAAAGTGTTTTCTGCATATTAGGATGCTTATACGTGTTTAATTAGTATTATAATCACTAATTGTATGTGAACATATGTCATCATATGTTACTAGGTCATTAAAGTGTGTTCGAGTCTTCAATTGACACCCGAGCACCCAACCGACACCTCCGTCCGATCCATTTACAGCAGGTGAGTTCATACCCCTAAATTTACCTTTAAATGATTTTAACTGCTTTTATAGGGGGGGGGGGGGGAATACAAGTTGAACTATACAGTATTTAGATAAATCACATGTGATTAATAACAGTATAGCAAATGGATTTTTACATGTTAAACTGCTTCATCTAATAAAAGGTTTTCTAAATCTCGCTTTCAACTCTTGTTAAAGTATGAATTTCTGTTTTAGATTATCATAAGTATTCAAAAGGTTTTCCGAAGGTTTTTCAAAGGTTTTACAAAGGTTTTCAATGTTTGATTTATAGAATGACATCAATTTGCAATTTCTTGTTAAAGGCTTTCCAAAGGTTTTTTTCACTTAAACTATGTTATCGAATGATTTTCAAAAGTTTGTTTATTAAATCGACATCGAGTCATAAAGTCTTGTTTATAAAGTTTTCCAAAAGTTTTACCCAGGCTTCTGTTATGCTTTTATCTTGATAAATGTATGCCCGTACATGTATAGTTATATAAGTAATGTTTAAAGGACTTAGGAAGGCTAATTTACTTTGATTCCTTTTCCTTGTTTGGATGTGGCTTCGGGGTATCGGTTATCCGTCTAACATTCGTTTAAACACTAGTTATATATATCATGTATACATGGATAGCCATAAAAGCTCTCTCTCTCTCTCTCTCTCTCAGCCAATTTATCGCCTTGAGTGGTACAGGCATCTTTCTATTATTCATGTTTATGGAACCCTAGTAAATATTATAGGAATAGTTAGGAGACTCTATCTATCTCTGCCTCTATCTCTCTCTGTCTCTATCTCTCTATTTCTCTCTTTATCTCTCCCTCTATCTCCCTCTATGTCTGTATTTCTCTCTCTATCTCTCTCTTTAAAAGTAGAATGTGACAGACTATTTCCCTCTATGACGCTACATTGCGCCAACACCGTGTAACCAAAGTCTCCGGGAAGGAGAGCGAACATCATGTGTATAGATCTATATGGGACTGACACTCCCACACCCAGACTACTAGCTACAGTCCGCGCCGGTAAGGCCCATGGGTGACATAATTCCACTACCTCTACGCGTGACCTGGAAGGTCATCAGATACTCTATCGTTGATCAACATGGTTACATACAAGTTCACATTCACCCTTTTGTTTTAGACTTTGCTAGTTGTGTCGTTCATTCGATACTGTCTGGAGTCTTTATTTCCTTGTTATAGACTTTGCTAGTTGTGTCGTTCATTCGACACTGTCTGGAGTTTGTGTTTTCTTTTGTTAGACTGAGCCAGGCATATCATTCATTCGATACTCTTCTGGAGTCTATGATTTCTTTTGCCTTAGTCAATAGTATTACTGCGGAGGCATATGTTATTTTTCCCCTAGTATTTTTGGTTACTATTGATATTCTCTTATTTTCTTTAAAGTCAATACTGTATTTTGGTAATAATGGTATTTTGGAAAATTACTCCTTAAAACATAAGTCTGCCGGGTTTTGGAAGAAGACTGCTTTTATGTAGAAAATATAGGATTTTCTAGAAAGGACGCTAATACACTGTAGATTCTAGACTACTATCTTTCATAAAGATATTTTGATTAAAATTGTGTATTTATACTAATGACACTAAATACTTATGAACTCACCAGCATTATAAAATGCTGATACTCACTTTCAAATAACTTGTATTCTCAGGTCATCGATAGACAGGTACATTCCGGGAGCTTTTGCGAAGATAGCCTAGTACCGAGCTGCATTTATGTTATGATTTGTATTTACTTTGATATTGCTATGAAATGTAACCTATGTAAAACTATTACTATTAATGAAATGGTTGTTGTACTTTGATTACTATACTGCAATTGTTGTGATACTTGACATGATGTCATCTACCCCAGAACGTTTCCGCCGTTCCGGTTTTGGGGTGTGATAGAAAATCAATGTGACATAAAGTCATATGATGTGTTGTATATGGATATGTGCATAACTAAATAAAATCAAATAGCAATAAGACGCAAGCATTTTATCAAGCTCCTAGTACACATCTACCGATGGAAAATAATTTGGCTAACACAAAAATTAACATAAAGAAGAATTCAGATGTTGTAGAAAAACCATACTTTTTTATTTTGGTAACAATATACATATGGACACATGGGGAGTTCTTTATTCTAAGCCTAAATTTTTTTCTCCATTTCCGCAAATTGCTTAGCTACATACCAAAACCTGCAATCCGGCCTTCATTTGTTGATTTGCTCAATGAACAAAATTCTTTCTAAATATATTTAAAACCTTTTATATAAAAATATTATCTCTAAACCATCAAAATACTTGTAGACTAGTTGCATATGGTTTAAATTTGATTACCCTTTGGTGTTGCTCAAACTTTTAAATTTTTTTGTCACCTGGGGTTGCTCTGTTTCTTGATTTTACTTAACATTTGGGGATACTCTATTCTTCAAAGAGAAAGACCTAAAGCATACTTAAAATTGGAGTTATGCTTTATCTCATACTCAAAATTCCTCATCTATTCCGACTACCTCATCCATAAAATTAAGGGTTTCAATTTAAATCTCAACATGTTACAGAAAAACATATCGATAAATAATAAAACATGCCCTTAAAGCTCTTTTCTTAAATTTAATACAGAAACATATCGATAATTGAAAAAACACACTAAATGGAGAATAATACCTTTACTTCTAAATGCCAGGATACGTTGCAATTCACATGTTAAGATTTACAATTGCAAGTTTCCTTCTTCCCGACGATGTATTAACATTGAAGTCGTCTTCTTTCTTCTTCCTTTTTGCAATCACACACATCAGGTGATTCCATAATTGTACATTGTACTTGGACCCTATTCCTATTTTCCCTCTCTCCATCTTCATTCATGCTTTTGACTGATTTCTGTCGAATCACTAATTGGAAATAGGGCATGATTTGGAGTTGTCAGAGTCATTATTTTTCTTGATTTTGTTACATTCATGTTGTGAGACGGTTTTCTCGCTTTTAATTCAGATTTTGACAATTTTACCCCTTAAATTGTTGCAAATCAGCCCAAATTTTTATCATCACTTTTCATCCGATGAAGGTGAGTCAAGACCTTAAATTTTATTGTTCTAATAATTCTATCTTTTCGTTCACTTTCAGTCTTTCACAAACATTTTTATAGAAAAAAAAAATTCTTACAAGACCTCCATGATTGCAGGTGTTGAGGGTGCTATCCAAACACATTGAGTTGCCTTCAATTCTCATTCCATTGTTTAGGAATAGAAATACGGGTTGCTCCAGTGAGTTGTATTTAAGGACTACACAGTCAGCCTTTCGGGAAGACACATTTCTAGAAGTAGATAATACCTTGTCTCAAGATGTCTCTTTATTACTGTTGATTGGATTTATAGTTGTTAACAACAATTTTTTAACATTATTGATCTATTATTTTTGATTGGATTTATCGAAAACATGTACTTTGTTTCTTTAGCAACATACTTTGTGGACAAAGGTTTTTTTCCAGCATCGTACTTTCTAGAAAAGCTTTTTAACAACATACTTCTAGAAAAACCTTTTTAGCATCATACTTTCTAGAAAAAACTTTTTTTAGCAACATACTTTCTTTACAATCCCTTTTCAGCAACATAATTTTTAGGCAACCTTTTTTAGCAACAAACTTTGGAAACACTATTTTTAGCAACATACTTTTTGGAAAAACTATTTTTAGCAACATACTTTCTTTTTACAATCCTTTTTCATCAACATACTTTCTGGAAAAACCTTTTTTAGCACCATACTTTGTAGACAAATGTATTTTTAGCAACATACTTTCTAGAAAACCGATTTTTGCAACATCTTACAACTTGTAGTCCATTAATTCAACCTTAGTTAGGAACATATGTAACTAAAAATAAGAATAATATTGTCAAAAGGACCAACTATTTTCTTCAGTTTTTTCACATAGACCCTTTCAAAGCTACCACAAGATTTTGTTTTCTTTCCACGTCTCATAAAATGAATAAAATGATTATTATCATTGTATAAGTATTCATATCTATTTATGAAATAAGACTAAATAAATGGAAGTTTGAGCAACCTTTTAGAGGTAGATGTAAGATGTTTCACTTGGATGAATAACTTTGGGATGCAGGATTTTCTAGCTTCTGGAGTTGCCCAAACTCCCAAAATGAGAATCCATGGACCCAAAATAAGCTTATAAACAAACCCTAACTCTAACTATCAAAAAGATCAACAAGGTATGAGCTTTTTACCTTCAAAAGCTTCCTAAGATGATGTAGATTCAAGATCTTGAAGCTCAACTACGTCTAAAGCTTGATCACCAAGTTCTTCTTCTTGCAAAGACACCACAAAGGCCACTAAAGTTACTTCCAAGCTCAAATATTACTCTGAATGGCAAACTAGGATTTTACGGACATTAATAGCAATGGAGGCTGATAAGGGTGATGGTCCACATGTCATAAGTATGTTTAAATAGGGCTCATACCCTAAATTTGGGTTTTAACAATGGATATGTATGCCCCACATACGATTCGTACGCCCCACGTATGTGGCTCAGATTCCCGATCCATCATGCCCATATACGCTAAGCGTACATAGACGTACGCCCAACATACGAGGGGACCTCTTTCGCAAATATATTTTTGTTTCAAGGACTAAAAAGGAAAATACCTGGATTCAAGTGTTACAAATACCCCCCCCCCCCACTTGAATTAGACTTCATCCACGTAGTTTGCTGCCGTAAATAAATCCGGGTAGTGCTTCCTCATCTCGTCATCCGACTCCCACGTCTAATCAAAGCCCTTTCGGTGCTGCCATTGCACCTTCACCAGATTTACCACCTTGTTATGTAGAGTTTTAAATTTCCTATCGAGAATTATAATGGGCCTCTCCACATAATTCAGGCACTCATCCACCTAAATATCATCCAACGATATCACGGCTGAATCATCGGCTAAACTATTCCACAATTGAGATACGTGGAAGGTGTTATGGATCTGACTGAGCTCATCAGGAAAATCCAACCGGTACGCAACCCTGCCTACCCGGACAATAATCCTGAAGGGACCCATAACCTAGGGGCCCAACTTGCTCCGCTTCCGAAACCGGATGATGCCCTTCTAACGTGACATCTTCTGTAGTACCAAATATCCCACCTTAAACTCAAGGTCTGTACGACATTAACCACCATTTTAAACTTGTAAGAAAGCATTGGGAAATCATTTGGAAACATTTTTCTTTTGATTGTAAGTCGAATTAATATTGTAATATTAACAAGTATAAATGACATATAAGGGTATGTAGAAAAAAATGTTTACTATAAATAATAAATGGTATATTTGAAATAATTTTTCTAAAAAAAAAGCTTCATAGGTTTGTGGCAAAGCCAATACGAGTAACTTTTTAAAAAGTTAGCCTATAAACGACTTTCTGGCTTGCCAAATAGTGCAACCTAAAAAAAGCATAAAACATAGACTAGTTTATGCGCCAAACATAACTTTAAAGTTGTAATATGCTACAAAATGATTGGGTGATTAATTATAAAAACCTATTTGTTAAATATAATTTATGATTAAATTACAAAAAAGCATATATATATATATATATATATATATATATATATATATATATATATATATATATATATATATATATATATATATATATGAGAAAAGTGAATATACCCTTAAGGGTATATAAGCTTAGGTACCCAAACTCATAATAATACGTCGTTTTGTTTGATATATTCATTATAATATTGTTAAACTTCAATCATTAACCTGATTTAAATTTTCATTATTATCTTTCTCTTACATCAGATCTTTTTGTCGAACACTTACTAGGCTATATATATTATTGTTAAAAATGACAATTATGTAAGAGGAAGATAACTATGAAATTTATAAAAATATTTAAGTTAGAAGTTGAATTATAAGAACATTGGACAATTACAATGTCTATATATGGTACAAAATGATGTATTATGGTGAGTTTGGATCCCCAAGCTTATATACCCTTAAAGGCATATTCACTTTTCTCTCTCTCTCTCTCTCTATCTATCTCTCTCTCTCTCTATATATATATATATATATATTATGTTGGTTGTTTGAAAGGTTGGCCACCAGAGAGTAGAGACCTTGTTTTAAGGCATGATAAATCATCTCTTATTTCCACGAAGATGATGTTCAACTCTATTTCTAAAAGGTTTGAGATTTACACTTAACAATCCAAATGGTAAGATCGGTAATATATTTAGACATTACTCTCTAAATTGTCATTTTATGTGACTAGGTTGTGTTTGATACACTATAACTATGTTATAAGCAAGTTTTTTTTTAGATTTTTTTAAAGATGTTATGCTTGACAAGTTAAAAAAACAACTTATAAGTTACTTAGGCTATATTTAGCGGACTAGCTGAAAAGCTAGTTGATGGCTGAAAAAACTAACTGTTAAATAAAAAACTAGCTAATAGTTGAAAAACTAGCTGATAAAAAATAACATTTGGTAAAACTAACTGAAAAGCTAGTTGAAATATACAAAATTACATAAAAGGACATGTTTCTATAATTAATTAAGGGGTGTATTTGGAAAATTTTTAAAAAAGCTCCTAACAAGCTAGTTTAAGTAGTTTTTCAAAAAGCTAACTTATAAGCTACTTTTTGACTTAACAAATACGCCAACATAAAAAAGCCCGAAAAATAAGCTAGCTTATTAGCTAGCTGTGGCACGCCAAACATAACCTAGATAGGTTAATGCACCGGGTTTTATACCCATGTGGGGCGTGAGGTTGGAAGTTCGATTCCTTTAAACTATCTCTTGTAGTGCCGCATGTCGAGAATTTTTACATGGAAATCCCTATGGGGTTGACTTGTAAAGTAGCTCAAACACGAGGTGCTCGCTGAAATATCGCGAGTATTCCACTTAAGTTTCCAACAAAAAAAATAATAAAAAACATAAAAAAAATAAAAACTTTTTAAATGCTAGTAGAAACTAACGTTTTGAGGAGCTTTTTGACATTCTTCCAATTTTACCCTTCCAAATATATATTTCCGAGGAATGGCATCAACACCATATTCTGGAGATCTATTTATCTGCCAAATCAGTTCCCTCTAAATCGCAAGAAACTAACAACGTTTTCCCTCCACCATCGATTTCTATAAAAGCACAAGTACCAATTTTTCAAGTCAGTTTCTACAAAGCAATATTTAATTAATTTCATATTTGTTCCATTGTGTCATCTTTTCTCGTAATTGCTGGTTACAATGATTTATTATGTATTTGATTGTTCAGTGTCATAAGACAAATGTTTCTTTTTATTTGGTTTGTCAGAGCTTCAAACGAGCTCAAGGTGAGTAATCTTTTTTAATCAACGTGTTGTTTCTCCAATTATATCATCTGGGTAAGCAATTTTATAGTCATTTATATGATTTGAGATTGTCTATGATTGTTTATCTGTAGTTGTATGTCCTTCTGATTCCTTGGTTCCTATTTGTATTAACGAGGTTCTTAATTACAAACAAGATTAATAAAAAACAAGACTTTATAACCCAATAAAAAAACTTGTATTACAAATAAATCGTAGCAAGGTCTTGAAACAATTTGATCAGAGTGTCATTTAAGCCAAAATCGCAATAAACCCATCATAGTAAGTACCCTGTTAAAAGATAAACCATTGTGCAGCTTGTAGCAAGCTAAAAGATCATCAACGTAGTATCAAACTGTATTTTTTTTCTTCATAAATTAATGTTTATGCCAACTTTAAAGTCAAACAAAGTTCATTTCGACCTCAAAAATCCAATACTATATATTTATAAGTATCTTTATATGAATGAATATAGTGTAGCAACAAAACATATAATTGCAACTCATATCATGTAACAATATAATGAAAATGAAACAGAATTAGATAACCATATCATGCCAAAAAACAGTTTCAAACAAAGCACCACCTTGTATGTATATGTTACTCAAATATTATTAGGATTTGTCAAGTACACATAACAAAAGTTTATTCACTAGTCCTTAGCCTTGTACTCTGTTCCCCAGCATTTGCTGATTTTTTGTATATATATAATAGTCGTTAATTGTTTTTTTTTAATATATTAATTTATACCCTTATGAAATTTAGGACGTGTGGTACAAGGATTTTATAAGAAATATGCCTCCTATAAAGAACAATTACATTCCTATAGAAGAACATAAAAATCATTCAACATTTAGTCTTGATAATATTCAATAGTCATTCCATGAGATGCGAGAAATCCATGATAATATTACACATATGATATAGGATGCACAAAATTTTACTTAAACACAAATAATCTGATAAATGTTTTTTAGTATTTACATTAATTTAATTTTATGTATTACATATTTTTCTTATTAATTTGAATCATTTTTGTACATGTCCTTATATGTCGTTTTATATTTCATAACTAACTTATCAACGGATTTTTACCAAACATCATATTTTATCAACTAGCTACTAACCTTGCAGCTAGTTTGTCAAACATAATCTTATACTATAATAATTAAAATAATATAGTTAAATTCTTCGAAAATATATTATGTACTCTAATTATATAGACTCTTGAAAACAATTTTAATATATTTAAAAGAATATTATGATAGTCTACTACATAAACGAATATGAATATATTGTGGATGAGATATTTGAAATCACAAGAGAATAACATTTGAAATACAATCAACACTAAAATCAAGTTATATATCTATGTAGTTATTTTTTTTTCTAAAATTTTATGTTGATCAATTAAAGTCCTTGTGAAATCATGACTAATACATACAAATAATATCCATTGACAATATTTGTTAATGATTTCATGTTTATAATTTTCAATAAAGCTAAAAATAAGTAATCAACAAATTAAGATAAAATGTAGGAATCCAGTTATTTGTATCATGACTAATACATTCAGAAAGTGAATTTAATTGGAAAAAATATGTATGTTAAATTTAACTTGATATTAGAGAAAAGAATGTTGTAAATAGCATTAGAAACTATACTTAGAAGCAAAGCAATCTAAAAAAGTTAAGCTGATTTTGTGGAAATGGTATTTTGCCTCTACCTTATTTTATATAAATTTAATGAAGGGCTAAATATATGTCATTTTAGACAAAATAAAGAGAGAGAAGATATGGAAGAGATTAACCATTTTAGTCATAAAAGCCATCCATTAAAGCTCCTCAACTCTGAGACAATTGTAGGTGCTAGTGTCAATGGTGGTGAGGAGAAATCAGGATTGATTGGCTGCTATGCATGTGAAAAACCCATATCAAGTGGTTTTGCATATGCTTGCATCCAATGTCGTTACTTTCTGCATAAAGCATGTGCACAACTTCCACACACTTTCAATGACCCTTCCTTATATCATCAACATCTAACACTTACTGATTTGAATAATGTAAATTCCAAATTTTGGAGTTGTGATGTGTGTCGTATTCGAAAGAAATCTGGGGTGTTTTCGTATACATTTCTTAAGGATAAGGTATACATCTTTGCAACTTGCATTGATTGTTGTGTTGCTAGGATTTCTCACAAGGCTGAGGCAGATGCTATCAAGGAAGAGGCACAGATGAAGGTTAAACATGAAAGCCACCCACAACACACTTTAAGCCTCAAATTAAGACCTGCTGCATTCCGTTGTGATGCTTGCCATACTTATAAGGATGAAGGCTTATCCTATGAGTGTGATAGTTGTGATTTTTGGATCCACAAGACTTGCACTTCCTTAGCACCTACCATCCAACTACCCCATCACCCTAATCACAAACTGGTTCTCGTCTATTCGCTTCCAGAAATTTTCTTTAATTTCTCATATTATTGTGAAATTTGCAACAAATACATCCAGCGGAATGAGTGGTTGTATCATTGTGCAAATTGTAGATTTTTTGCACATATAAAGTGTGCCTTGAATGCAGAACGTCCTTCAACTCCAAGGTAAATAAAACTTCTTTACTTTATTTTTCGTGTGTGTTTGTGAATGTTGGTGTGTGATTGTGAATGCTTGTTCTAATCAAGATTATGTCGTTTCAGAGATGGTCTGAGTATTGTTGATGAGGATGAAAATGGTTTGTTGCATTTTCCCATGTCAGATGCATTTACAGATCCATTGAAACTACTACATTTTGAAAAGATGACTCGAGATGATGATGAAACAACTAATATTAACCATTGGAGTCATAAACATCCACTAATCCTTCATGTTCAACCTCAACCTAAACCTAACAACATGTCTGGTTGTAGTGATCCAATTGAGGTATGTCACGGGTGTGTACGACCCCTCTCCCTTCCGTACTATACTTGCAAAGATGGATGTTCATTCACTCTCCACAAATATTGTGCTGAGTTACCACTCAAATTACAACATCCACTTCACCCAGATCATTTGCTTGCCTTGATAAACACAAGGCGATGTAAGAACTACTATAAATGCACTGGTTGTGATAGCTTTAGCAACACGTTTTTATACAGATGTGAAACTTGTAAGTTCAACCTCGATGTGAACTGTGCATTTCTACCCAACACCATTAAACATAAATCCCACAAACATCGTCTTATCCAAGTTATCGATCCTAAACCTATTTGTAACGCATGCAACAAGTGGTTTAAGGGTATAAGTTATGCTTGTAAGTATTGCGACTGCTTATTAGATTAGACATGTTTTATGCAATGAGATTGCCAGATTCCATTGGTCACAGGTATTGCAAAGGACATGAAATCCTATTGACATATCCCCCGGTCATGGATCACCCGGAAGATTTCTATTGTGATATTTGTGAGGAAGAAATGCACCCCAAGTTACCCCTCTATTATTGTGGCAAATGCAAAAATTCTTTTCACCTTGATTGTATTAGTCGAGTAAATTATTATGCAAACATTTTCCGCGAGGGCACCTTGAATGATTCATGTCACAAACATCCATTAACATTTGTTTGGAGAAAGAAAACGCCCAAGTATGTATGTTCTATTTGTAATCAAGATATTAATGGTTATTTGACCCTCGAATGTCGGGCAAGAGTTTGTAATTTCAGTATTTGTTATCACTGCCATATTAATAAGTACTAAGTCATCAATCATGTAATACGATTAGGAAATAAGGAAGGGCCCTATCATTGTTTCCATTAATTATTTCTATATGTTGGTTTTCACTTCCTATGAGTCTTAAATTCAAACGATATTTGCTCATAACAATTAGATTTTCAATTTGTATGCCTTCTTCAAGTGCGACTTAAATAATTTTGGCTTGATTCTTATTTGAATGAAGAAACGACATGTCCGATAAGCAGATAAATTGTTATCCTGATGCTTGGGGTGCTGCAAAAATGATGAGTTTCTAATATCTATCAACCTTTAACAACTCTATAAGCTATTTAAATTACCGCAGAATTCTTATTTGAATTCTATAAATAAATTCAATGCCTATTTATTCATACAATATATTGTTCATAAAAACTAATAACCCTCATGGCTAAAGGCGATGATTTTCTGTAATGCTTCTGAAATCCTAAGGCCTTTCCGATACCAATGCTAAGTAGGAAATGATTGAAATTCGAATACATGAACTAGTCGGCCATTGGAAGCTTATAAAAAACCATAACCTTCATGTAATTAATGCATTATATAATGGAAATTGAATACCATGACTTACGAGTTTTAGTTACATAACATGAGGAATCACATTCAATCTCCAGTAAATTATATGTGAATTAGTTATATGCAAGAAGATTAGTGATACCACACTAGTTTCCTAGGTCTCTGATTTCTTTGATGTTTTGAATTCAGATGTTGTAGAAAAACCATACCTTTATGTTTTGGTAATAATATACATATGGCCACATGGAATATTCTTTATTCTATCCTAAATTGGTTCTCCATTTCCACAAAATGATTAGCTGTATACCAAAACCTGCATTCAAGCATGCATTTGTTGATTTGCTTAATGAACAAAATTCTTTCTAAATATATTTAGAACGTTTTATAAGAAAGCATACTCCAATATATCATCTCTAAACCATCAAAATACCTGTAGACTAATTGGGATGTGGTTTAAATTTGATTTCCCTTTGGTGCTGCTCTAATTTTCAAAAAAAAATTGGTCACTTGGGGTTGCTCTGTTTCTCGATTTTGCTTAACATTTGGGCTACTCTGTTTTTCAAAGAGAAAGATCTAAAGAAAATTGGAGTTATGCTTTATCTCATACTTGAATTCCGACTACCTCATCCATCAAATTAACGGTTTCGATTCAAATTTCAATATGTTACAGAAGCAAATCGATAAATGATAAAACATATCTCCCTTAAAGCTCTTTTCTTAATTTATTACAGAAACATATCGATAATTGAAAAACACACTAAATGGACAATAATGCCCTTACTTCTAAATGCTAGTATATGTCGCAATTCACACGTTAAGATTTACAATCGCAGATTTCCCTCTTCCTCACAATGCATTAACATTGAAGTCGCCTTCCTTTTTGCAATCACAAGCATCAGATAATTGTACTTTAACCTTCTTCTTATTTTCCATCTCTCCAATTTCGTTCATGCTTTTGACTGGTTTTTTTTGAATCACTAAT
The DNA here is from genome assembly GCF_052625555.1 of Lactuca saligna. Classification (NCBI taxonomy): domain Eukaryota; kingdom Viridiplantae; phylum Streptophyta; class Magnoliopsida; order Asterales; family Asteraceae; genus Lactuca; species Lactuca saligna. The sequence continues at coordinate 134,658,576 of NC_136422.1, read as the reverse complement.
TGGAAATAGGGCATGATCTCGAGTTGTCAAAGACATTATTTTCTTGATTTTGTGTTCATGTTGTGAGATGTTTTTCTCCCTTTTAATTCAGATTTTCACCATTTTCCCCCATAAATTGTTGCAAATCAGTCAAATTTTTTGTCATCACCTTTCACGGATGAAGGTGAGGCAAGTCGTTAACTTTTATTGTTATAATAATTCTATCTTTTCGTTCACTTTCAGTCTTTCACTAAAATTTCTATAGAAAAAAAGTATTCTTACAAGACCTCCAAGATTGCAGGTGTTGAGTTGTATTGGAGGACTACACAATCAGTCTTTCGGGAAGATGCATTTCTAGAAGTAGCTAATACCTTGTCTCAAGATGTCTCCTTATTATTGTTGATTGGATTTATAGTGGGTAGCAACAATTTTTTGATTTATCGATTTGTTATTTTGGATTGGATTTATAGAAAACATGTACTTTGTTTCTTTAGCAACATACTTTGTGGAGAAAGGTTTTTTTTAGCATCATATTTTCTAGAAAAGCTTTTTAACAACATACTTCTAGAAAAACCTTTTTAGCATCGTACTTTCTAGACAAACTTTTTTAGCAACAAATTTTGTTTACCATCCTTTTTCAACAACATAATTTTTGCACAACATTCTTAGCAACAAACTTTGTTTACAATGCTTCTTCAGCAACATACTTTTAGGAAACACTATTTTTAGCAACATACTTTCTTTTTATAATCCTTTTTTAGCAACATACTTTCTGGACAAACCTTTTTTAGCACCATACTTTGTAGACAAATGTATTTTTAGCAACATACTTTCTAGAAAACCCTTTTTAGCAACATCTTACAACTTGTAATCCATTAATTGAACCTTACTTAGGAACATTTGTTACTAAAAATAAGAATATTGTCAAAAGGACCAACTATTTTCTTTAGTTTTTTCACATAGACCCTATAAAAGCTACCACAAGATTTTGTTGTCTTTCCAGGCCTCCCTAAAATGAATAAAAAGATTATTGTCATTGAATAAGTATTGATATCTATTCATGAAATAAGACAAAATAAATGGAAGATTGAGCAACCTTTTAGAGGTAGATGTAAGATGTTTCACTTGGATGAATAACTTTGAAATGTGGGATTTTTGCATTTCTTCTCACGGTGTAGTATCGTTCTTAAATAAAGGTACTCCATTGCGTGTAGTAATTTAATAAACCCACGTTGTAATATGGCTGACCTTCCGCATTATATATTCAATTTCAATCGTACTTAGAAAACTTTTTCTAATAATTTTCAATCTTTAGTCAATGTTATTTGCACACTTACACAACCGTCCCTTCTCATTCTATGTTTCATTAGTCCTCGTTTTCTAAAAAATAAAGGTACACTTTTATAAAAACATATAAAACTTCAAAGAAGTCCACTATTGAAGTTGCATGAAATCTCTTATATATGTATTTTTGTTGAAATTCAATATTGGAATTCGAACTTTATCTAATAATGTAACCTTTCACTTCCTCAATTTAAATCATTAAACCATAGTTGTTAAATATAATATCTAATAAAATTACAAAATACCATATTTACACTGACATATATCATTGTTTATTGTTTAAAAGTCCAAATACTAGAAAACGTTTTTTTATTGTATGATAAATCTTCTCTTGTTTCTACGAGGTGATGCCGACCTTTGTTTGTAAAAGGATTGGCATTTAAAACAATCCAAATGGTATAAGATTGTAATATATTTTGAAATTACACTATAGTAGTTAGTTCATTTGACTTAAAGTATGATAACTAAAGTAATGTAGTTAATTCTTCAAAAATATATTATGCGCTCTAATTATATACTCTTAAAACTAGTTTAATATATTTAAAGAATAATATGATAGTCTAGTGCATATATGAATATGAACATATTATGGATGAGATGTGTCATATTATAAAGAGTAATTTATGAAACAAAATCGCTAAAATCAAATTGTCTAGGTGACTTTTTATTTTTGATTTTGTATACAAATCGATTCAAGTCTTTATGAAAACATTATTAATAAAAATAATAAAGCATTGGTGACACTTGTTAAATGAATTATTGTTTTTAATTTTTAATTAAGCGCGAAAGTAATTAGCGAATTAATGAAGAAATCCAATTTAGTTTATGTGATATAGAAAGAAAATTCCAATTGAAAATATATGTTTGATAATTTTGTCTTGATATAGGATACAAAAACTGTTATAAATAGCATTTGAAGAACTATACTTGAAATAAAAGTAATTTAAAAAGTATTCCACTTGCACAATTACAATACCATCCCTCTTCTTGCTACTTTTCTTGTTATTATATGTTTTCCTTTAGTGAAGCAAAGGTAAATTAAGGACACAATGTTTTCATTTTAACATTGTTTTGTATCTTATTTTAAATTTGACATTATGTTTTTAACATTGTATTTTCTAGTTTGTTTCGGTGTTGACCATTGCTAGGTTGCTTCTACAGATCTTGTGTTACCACCACTCCACGTTCACACCCATTAGGCCATGGATGGAATGATGGTGCACACCTCCTTGGGGGTGGTGTTATGCTCACATGGCATCATCCCCTTTGTTAGTAGTAGTTTGTGTTGGATAAGGTATCTAAGTCCATAACTATATTTGGTATGTACTTAACCCAACCCGGCATGGTCCATTTGGGTTGCACTTCACCAAAACAATTTGTATGGATAACTTTTTGGGAGTAGTATGTTTACTGTGACATCCCCAAAATCACGGCCAGAAAAGACCGGTTTGTTTATGCTTTGTTTAAAAATCAGAGTAACATTTTAAATAAAAGTGTTGCGGAATTTGTCCCAAAACAATAATATGATAAAGATTTATCAAAAGCATTTCCATAGAAATGTATTTCATTAAAAGACTCGGGATGTCATGTTCGTACAGATCAAAAGCATAAACAGTACAATACAAGCCTTACTACATTATTTCATATCTACAGGCCTATATCCGTAATCCCTCGTCCAAACATCATATATATGCTCAAGCGCCACTACCTGTAATACATAAAACTGAGTGGGTCAGGCTTGGGAGCCTGGTGAGCACATAGGGTTTTCAACCCACAATAAATAGTTTATTAATTTCATCAATCAACAATAACCCGATTGCCCGTTCCCGTTATCCTCACTTTACGTCCCTAAACACCTATCATAAGGGACCTAGCCTAAGGATCATTGGGACGGACACTGCTACTAAGGGGATTCCTCAGCAATAAATGTCCTAACAGGCAACCATGTGGGGGATGGAGTACATCTGGTGAGCACACAGTTCAAATAAACACACAGTTCAAATAAACACCTACAGGTTGCGAGCCTGCTAGTGTTCCACTGGACTGTCTAGAATAGTCCGTGGTCGTCATCTATACTCCACTAGATGACTGGATCATCAATAACATCTATAACGAGGCCTCTCATTATTTTATTTTGTCACACAGCAACTATTACATCTACCCATGTTTTACCCAACACATTTTGTAGATATAAAATACATATACAGTTTAAATCTTTGAAAACATGTATAAAACGTTCATCCAGCATAGATAGCAAGTATTCAGATAATATGCACCAATAGCACGTAATTTATATTAAATACTTCATATCTATGTGTAAGTTGAAAGTAAATATGCACTCACCTGAAAAGGTGGTGATTCCGAACTCAGACAGCGCTTCGCTTCTTAAAAAGAATTTTCTTCGACGAAACCTAGTATTATTACCACTAGAGTTTAGTTTATTATTTGTCGAGACTAATTAATAGTCTAGCTATTATTATTATTATTATATAAGCATCACAAAAATACTTATATAACCCATAATAATAGCCCAAGTATTTATTATAAGTTCCTAATAACGTTACTATAATTAAATAAAAGCTATATTAAAAATAGCGTAGGCGTAGCTCACTTACAGCGGGTTTTATAGAAAACCGGGCTTTGCTTGGAGCAGCGTTCCCGAGCCGAAAAGCTCTTCTTCTCGGAGCCTTCGAGCACTCCGGGGCTTCCGCCTCGTGCTAGGGAGGTTCCCTAGGCTTTTCGGGGGATTTCGGGGCTAGAGAGAGGTTCTAGAGAGAGAGAGAGAGAGAGAGAGAGAGAGAGAGTAAAGAGAAGAAAGAATGGGAAAGGTGTGAAGAAAATGAGGGTGGGAGAGGTGGTATTTATAGGGTGAAATGTGGATGAACTTGGTGTCACATGTCACCATCTGGTGGCAAGCCTTGGGGAGAAAGCAATGGCCAAGATTGTGCCACATCACCCATTTTCGCACAGCACACTTCTGACTTCTAAAATCCGTAACTTTCACATACGACCTCCGTTTTTGACGTTCTTTATATCCACGCGTAGGTAATAATAAGATCTACAACTTTCATTTTGACACCGTCAGCTAATACTCGACCGATCTTAAATTTAACAGTACAAGGAGATTATACTGTTAAACGTCTGCGTAAAATTAATAACTTCTACATACGGACTCTGTTTTTGTCTATCTTTTTACCGTTGATTTCCTATTAATGAGATCTTCAACTCTCATTTACGTTGCGTAAGCCAAAAACCGCTCGAACTAAAATTCGAGTTTCAGGCCGTGCACTGCTAAGCCGAATCTTAGAAAAATCATAACTTCTTTATACGAAGTCAGATTTGGGCGTTCTTTTTATCGATGTTCTTAGTTTAACATATTCTACGACTTTTGTTTAGATTGATAAGGCTAAAAAGTCTTCTATCGTAAATTCACTATTTACGTCTCCCGGTGCCGTGCCGGTTTTGCCGTAAAACTTCGGCGGGCCATAACTTCTTCGTTATAGCTCGGATTTCGGCATTCTTTATATGTACGGAAACCTTGAGACGTATTATACAACTTTATTTAGAGATATCAGGATTATCTCACACTTTAATTTTGACGCTCATTTTTATTCTTTATTAATTATACATTTATAATTAAATAATAAACACATAAACACACATAATTCACATAATACTCAAATATTTTATATTTATTACTTCAAAAAGAGTTACAATAGTTGACCTAGACTATTACATTGACAAAAATGCTTAGCCCTGAAAACCCGGGCGTTACATTTATGATTCATATTGATCAAGAATTAATTTGGAATTAATTTAATGATCAAAAGGAACTAATTAGATATGGACTCTTATATATATAATGGGCCAAAGTTCATTTAGGATGGGCTAAACTTGCATGGATAGTCCATGGAGTTTTTAACCCATGGATCCTATGGAAATGAAAGGTCATGGGTATTAGGGTTTACATGGATGAAACCCTACTCCACCATACTATATAAAGAGGTCTTTGACACATGAAATGGCACTAGTATGTGTGAGAATAAAGGGTGACCGATTTCTAGAGTGCTTCATACTCTCTCAAAGTCTTCCAAGTTGTTTTGGTGATTTGTGATTCCACTTGAGGCATCCACATTATTGGTGCTAGGCTCTTGAATCTCCAAGTAATCAACCACGAGAAAAAGTATGTCATCCTACTAAGGTTTTTATATTACAAGTACCCCATGATATACTAGTTAGGATGAGAACTTTGGAAAAATCATATTTATATGTATAATAGAGAAAACATAGATCCAAGGTTTTTAGGGTTGCATGAACACCATAAGAGTGTTAGAACGCTCAAAGCCCATGAGTGGTATCAGAGCCCAGGATTGTTTTCATTATACTTGATGCAAACTGCTTGAAAAATTCGAAATTCTACTAACTGTTCAGTTCGTCGAGTCCAGGTGAAAGTTCATCCTACTCGTCGAGTAGGTTCATGCACTCGGTGAGTAGGAGGCCCTGTGTGTAGATTTGGAGTTTTGTTGCTGGAAATGGACTAGAATCATTACCCTAAAGTGTTTTGGACTTGTAAAATATATTTTTGATGTGGTAATGATTATGCCAATCCTTTTTCAAAGGTTATTATCAATGGTTCAAGTTTTATCTATGTTTATGTGACTCTTCAAAATTGTTGATATGTATATTCATGCTTATGAGTTTTGGTAGATCATAAGAATTATTTGCAAATTGTTTGTTTGTGTAATCCTTGATCTAAATGTTAATTAATGGACTACATAACTTGTGCAAAAGTTATGGAATTCCAAAAGTCTTTTCTTTAAAACCATTAAGACTCATAGGTTATAGAAATGAAAGGTTCTGAATAGTTTCAAAACTTGCCCTCAAGTTTTGGAATTTGTAAAGTCTCACACACACTTTAATTCCAAACCCTAGAGTTTTAAATGTTTAAATTCAGCCCTTATACTTCCTAGTATTATAAGTTAATAATATATATATATATATATATATATATATATGTATATGTATGTATGTATGTATGTATGTATGTATGTATGTAAGTATAAGATCAAGTCAGTCTTATCATTAGTAGGCCTCATTTATGAATTCGGTCTATAAGGGGGTATAAGGTTGTTGCCTATAAAATGGCAGCTTAATGGGTGTCCACTCTCACCCACCGCTTCCTTAACCGGTGGAGGCTTGTTAGCCGAACGAGTAGAACAAGGACTATAATTCTCATTAAAAGTATAATGCTGATGATAAAGTAACTAATTTTTTATAAAATTCCCAATCTTAGTTACTTTAGGAAAATATGAATTTGGTGCTAACCCATGAAATTACACTTTGTACCTTACTAAGTCGTTGGTGGAGTGTGCGTGGTTAACTGACACGCTAACTTAGACTAGTAAGAGTGGCAAAGGGTAACTTAATGTTTATCATAGATAGGTGGAGTGCGTGTGGCTAACCGACACATTGATTAGCTGATAAAGTTAAGGGTAGCAAGTGAATTTGCATGGTTATTCACACCTTGTTTGTGATCCTCGGCATCCTAGTCACAAACTTGAGAGGGCACAATCGAGATTTAAATATGCCATTGAAAAGTTAAATGAATCTTAAAAGAATCTAGGAGTTTCAATCTAATTAAAACCTAACACCTATTTTATTTTTCATGTTGGAAATTGGTGAATCGTCATTCGCCTACCTTCAAATATTTTATAGCTTGGATTATAGCATCCCTCTTCCAAGTTATAAAGTATTGTATTAGGTCCTAGCCTTTAATATTACATTTGGGTGTCTTATTATGGACTCTTTATCTAATCTAAACTTGTATTTATTCTTTTCAGATGTCTTCCAACAATGCTTTTAGCTCAAACCCTTCCAGCTCCTTCTCTCCGATGAACCTTTGTGGGAGAGTCATCTTTGATGGTTCAAACATTAATGATTGGATCAGGAACATCAGGATGGTGACACGTTACGAGGACAAGGAATATGTCCTCGACAAGGAACTGAAGGAGATCAATGAGTCTCATGCTACTCCACATGAAATCGTTGACTTTAGGAATCATGGGAGAGATGCCACCAAGGTGGTCTGTATCATGTTGGCCACAATGACAGTTGAACTCCAAAAGTCCTATGAGGACTTTTACCCTTTAGAGATGCACATGGATCTGGCGAAAAGATACCATCAGAGTGCTCGTCAAGAGAGGTATGAAATCATCTCTTCCATGAAAACAACCCGAATGAAGGATGGTGAATCCATCACAACCACTTGAAAAAAATGCAAAGGTTTGTGGACCGTTTGCTGAAGTTGGATGTGAACTTCTGTGAGGAGTTAACTATTGACATCATATTGCACTCCTTACCTACTTGTTATGATGAGTACCGAATAACCTATCATATGAACAATGAGGAGGTCACACTCAGCAAGCTTCAAAGACTTTTGAAGACTACCGAAAGTGGTCTCAAAGGTAAATCGGTTGTTACCACTTCTACTCCTAACACCACCCCTGTTCTGGCAATCAGGAAAGGTAAAGGGAAAAAGAGGAAGGCCACTTCGAAGGGTACCAAGGGAAAGTCTCTTGATGGCTCCTCTTCGAGTGGAAGAAAAGGTGGTTTGCCCACTCCCTCTTCCAACCCAAAAAAAGTTGAATGCTTGTATTGTCATGATAAGGGGCACTGGAAACGAAACTGCCCCAAGTACCTGCAAGATGTTAAGGATTGGAAGGTTAAACCTTCCCATGCAGGTGTTTGCACTATATTTTCTAATAACTCACCAGATACTACTTCTTGGGTTCTTGATACACGTTGCGGTATTCATATATGTTCTGATATGCAGGGCCTAAGAAGAAGTGAGGATGTGGAGCATGGAAAAATAAACTTGATCATGGGGAATAGGAAAGCTTCACTTGTCACCAAGATTGGAGTTTATTCCTTTTTTCTTAGTAGTGGGTTAATATTAGATTTGAATAAATGTTGTTACTCGTCGAAAATGGCGAGAAATATTATTTCTTTTCACGGTTTTTACAAACAAGGATTTAATTTTTCATTTGATAGTGAATGTGGTGGTATTAATGTTTTTTATAATAATGTTCTTTATTTTAAAGCATTACCTTGTGATGGTATATATGAAACCGTGTCGGTTGTAGAAAACCTAGAAAATAATATGTTGCGTATTGATTCTTCCACTAGTTTGGACAAAGTATCCTTGTGGCATTGTCGTCTTGGACATGTTAACAAGAAGCGCATAGGCTAACTCTAAAAGGTTGGAGTCTTGGAATCATTTGACTTAAAGTCGGATGATAGTTGCAAGTCTTTTTTGCTTGGGAAAATAACAAAGTCACACTTCACTGGTACTTGTGCTAGGGGTGAAGGTTTGTTGGACCTCATACACACAGATGTGTGTGGGCCCTTCAGAACCGCCACAAGGATGCTAGCCGCTTCTATGTGACTTTCACTAATGATTACATTAGATATGGTTATTGTTTACTTAATCAAGCGTAAGTCAGAAACCTTTGAAAAGTTTAGTGAGTTTAAATAGGAAGTGAAGAATCAGTTGGGCAAGAGCATTAAGATGCTTTGATCTGATCGAGGTGAAGAGTATCTTAGTTTAGAGTTCATTGACTATCTTAAGGAATGTCAAATTGTTTCACAATTAACACCTCCCAGGACACCATAGCTTAATGGTGTGTCTGAGAGGCACAATCGAACCTTGTTGGACATGGTACATTCCATGATGAGTCGAGTTTCATTATACCAATCTCATTTTAGTGGTATCCCTTAGAGTTTTCCTCCCATATCCTTAATCTAGTCCCTACCAAGAAGGTTGCCAAAACACTTCAGGAGATGTGGACTGGGAAAGTTCCCACTTTAGACCACATCAAGATTTGGGGTTACGAGGCTTTCGTGAGGCACGAGACGCACGATAAGCTTGAACCTCGTAGTGAGCAGTGTATTTTCATCGGCTACCCATAAAAAATCCTTTGGCTACCTCTTCTACAGTCCCAGTGAGAATGTGGTCTTTGTTGAAAGTATAGGAGTCTTTCGTGAGAGAGAATTTATAAGCCAAGGAAACAGTGGGAGGCAAATTGACCTTGAAAAAATTCTGGAGTCAAGCGGTGAAGGAACCTCAAACACTAGCAATCAACCTGAGGAGGAAACTCCTGTTGAGCCAATTGACAAGTTTGTACCTTTGAGGCATTCCATTAGAGTTCTAAATCCGCATGAGCATTACTATGGTTTCCATATTACTGTGGAAGGTGATACATTTATCAGTGATAGTACACTGGTAAATTTGGATGAGCCTAACAGGTATAGGGAAGCCATGGTAGGCCCTAAATCTGCTAAATGGAATGAGGCTATGGACAGTGAGATTTAGTCCATGTATGACAATCAAGTTTGGAACTTGGTTGATAATATACCGGGTCGTAAGATAGTCGGGTGCAAATGGATCTTCAAAAGGAAGACCGAAATGGATAGGAAAGTGCGCACTTATAAGGCGCGATTGGTTGCAAAGGGATTCACTCAAACTTAGGGAGTTGACTATGTTGAAACCTTATCACTAGTAGCGAAGATTAAGTCTATTAGGGTTATGCTAGCCATTGCTGCATTTCATGGTTATAAAAAATGGAAAATGGATGTCAAAACCGATTCCTTTATGGAAAGATGGCTGAAGATGTTTACATGAGTCAACCATAGGGTTTTGTTAATGCAAAGTACCCTTATAGAGTGTGCAAGCTTGAGAAACCCATTTATGGATTGAAACAAGCATCTCGCAGCTGGAATCTTTGTTATGATAAGAAAGTCAAAGAGTTTGGTTTCTCGAGAAGCAAAGATGAGTCTTGTGTATATGTCAGAGCTAGTGACAGTGTAGTTAGATTCTTGGTACTGTATGTGAATGACATACTACTCATAGGAAATGACATCCCAACTTTGCAGGAGATTAAATCCTGGCTTAGGAAGTGTTTCTCTATGAAGGACCTTAGAGAAGCTGCCTATATCCTAGGGATAAGGATATTGAGAGATAGGAGTAAAAGAATAATTAGACTTAGTCAGAGTACTTACTTGGACAAGGTGTTGAAGAGGTTCATCATGCAGAATTCCAAGAAAGGTGACTTACCGATCCTGCATAATGCCAGACCGAGTAAGACTCAGGGTCCGAGTACAGAGGCTGAGATAGCTGAGATGAGTCGGTTACCATATGCATGCGCTGTTGGCTCGATCATGTATGTTATGATTTGTACCCGCCCTGATGTGGCCTTTTCTTTAAGCATTGTCAGCAGATATCAGGGGAACCCTATCAAGGCTCACTAGACTGTGGTAAAGAACATTCTCAAGTACCTGCGAAGGACTAAGTATTGGATTCTTACCCTCGGTGGGAGTGATGACTTGAGAGTAGTAGGATATAGCGATGCTACCTTTCAGACCGACAGGGATAACTTCCGCTCACAGTCAGGTTGGGTATTTACTCTGAATGGAGGAGCGATTACTTGGAAAAATTCCAAGCAGGAGATAGTGGCTGATTCGGCGTGTGAATCAGAGTACATAGCAACGAGTGAAGCGGCAAAGGAGGTGATATGGATGAAAAACTTCATCGGGGACCTTAGAGTTGTACCAGCTATAAAGGAGCCTATGGAGATGTTATGTGATAGCAATAGTGAGGTTGCCATAGCTAAGGAACCGAGAGATCATGGCAGATCCGTACACATCGATAGAAAAGATCACTTCATAATACACAAGATAGAAGAAGGACTCCTCGTGGCCAAGAGGGTATCGTTAGAAGAGAACCTAGCAGATCCCTTCACGAAGGGACTGACTAGTGTTAGGCATTTGCAGCATGTGAGGCGCATCAGGCTGAATGACGATTTTAGTTTTACAGATTACATAGCTATTTTTGAAACTCATAAAATGTAATTAACATTTGATGATTAAATAAAGGTTGTTGTTTATTTATAAGTAAGGTGTTGCTATCTTGTGTCAATCGTTTACTATTGTTTCAACTTTGCATGTTTTGACTTCCAGAATAATTGTTTTATTCAAACTCTCCACAGTCGGTCATATGTTGGAAGTAGGTATGAATCAAGACTGTCATGAATTGGGCTTGTAGATGTCTAGGGTTTCTTCTTTTTCCAAGATTAATCTTCCGTCGGGGTACCATCAGATGAGCATTCGGGATGAGGATATACTGAAGACAGCTTTCAGGAATCGATACGGGCACTATGAGTTTGTGGTGATGCTATTTGGGCTCACTAGTGCCTCGACAACGTTGATGGATCTCATGAACCGAGTGTGTAGACCGATGTTGGATAGGTCATTGGTCGTTTTTATTGATAATATCCTGGTATATTCTAAGACCAAGGAGCAGTATGAGCAGCATCCGCGGGAAGTAATGGAGACACTGAGAATGGAAAGGCTTTATGCCAAGTTCTCAAAGTGTGATCTTTGGCTTCGAGAGGTGCCGTTTTTGGGGCACATCATCAACCAGGAGGGTATTTTGGTTGAGCCAGCCAAGGTTGAGGTAGTGATGCAGTGGGAAGTACCAAAGAATGCATCTGAGATTTGTAGCTTCTTGGGTTTAGCAGGCTATTATCAGAGATTCATCTAGGATTTCTCTGTGATCATCTTGCCTTTGAACCACTTGACCAACAAGAATGTGATATTCCGATGGGGCCTGGAACAGCAGTTGGCTTTCGAGACCTTGAGACAAAGGTTATGTGGGACTCCGATTCTAGTACTACCTGAGGGGATTGATGATTTCGTGCTGTACTGTGATGCATCGATCTCTGGGTTAGGCATGTGATCGCGTACGCTTCAAGGAAGTTGAAGCATCACGGGGCGAACTACCCCACTCACGACCTGGAATTAAGGGAAGTGGTGTTATCCCTCAAAATTTGGAGGCAGTACTTGTATGAAGTGCGGACCACCATTTATACATGTCAAAAGAGTTTGAAGTATTTGATGGATCGGCAGAACCTCAACATGCGACAGAGGAGGTGGTTGGATGTGCTGAAAGATTATAAGTGTGAGATCTTATACCATCAAGGGAAGGCCAACGTGGTGGCCGGTGCTTTGAGCCATAAGATACTAGGTTCCCCGACCATGATTGTTTGTCTAAGGATAACGGTGGTTTCTTCACTACTAGATATGATCAAGGAGGCTTAGGGGAGGGTTTGAAGAAAGAGAACTAAAATATAGAGCAGATTTGGGGGCAGTTTCCTTTATTTGTATGAGATGGTTAGGGGCTCTTAACATAGTGTGGCCGGGTCTGGGTACCTGTCACTGGGTGAGTGAGACAGAAGATATTGGAGGAGGCGCACAAGTCCAAGTCTTTATACATCTTGGAGCTACAAAAATGTATGCAGATCTGAGACTGAGCTATTGATGGCCCTACATGAAGCGAGAGATCGTTTAGTTCATGGAGTGGTGCTTAACCAGTAGGAAGGTCAAGGCCAAAAATCAGCATCCATAAGGCAAGGTTCAGTCGTTACCCATTTCTATGTGGAAGTAGGAGGAGATCACTATGAACTTCATCACGAAGTTACCAAGGACATCAAGGGGTGTGGATGCCATATCGGTGATTGTGGTAGGTTAACAAAGAGTGCCCACTTTATTCCAATCTCCAAGAGCATCTCCGTTGAGAAATTAGCGGATATTTATGTGCAAGAATTGGTGGCTAGACACGGGGTGCCAGTGTCGGTAGTCTCTAATAGAGATGTTCCATTTACAGCTAGATTCTGGAAGAAGTTACATGAATAAGTGGGAACCTAGTTACATTTCAGCATATTGTACCACCCCCATACAGATAGCGAGAGTGAGAGGACAATCCAAACACTTGAGTATATGCTTTAGGCATGTGTGTTGGATTTTGGGGGGGAGTTGGGATACCTACCTCCCACTAGCAGAGTTGTAACAACGTGAATTTTCAAAACAAAATTTTCATTTCTTAAAACATGTTTTCATCCAAATCAAGCCATAAAAATCCAATGTATCATATCATAATACAAAACATATCAAATCCCAAGATCATAAAATAAATCCTCCGTCAGTGTGTACAGATCATGCCGTCGCCTTCCCACGGTCCTCGCTAGTACCTGAAACACATAACACAACAACTGTAAGCATAAATGCTTAGTGAGTTCCCCAAAATACTACTTACACACATACGCGTTTCCAGGCCACGACCTTCCGGTCCATGTGTCTCAGGGGACTTCCGTCCCGACCCAATAAACCTTCCTGTCCTACCCGCGTCGACCTTCCGGTCCACGTCACAATGCCTTCCGGCGCATAACATAAATGCCTTCCGGCCCATAACATAATGCCTTCTGGCACATATCAAGCATAGCATACATAGCATATACAAACGGTTAACATAATTATATATAATGCATACAACTCATAACGTATCTGACCTTCCGGTTACACCTAGATACCCTACCGGGTACAGTATAGTGAGAAGACTCACCTCGTAGGAAGTCTAGAATCTCACGTGCTTGATATCTCCGAATCTCGAAACGACGACCCAACCCCGCCTAATCACAATGAAATAACATTCTAATTAATATAGGCTTCCAAGACTAGGCTACACGCTTTTCATTATCCCACAGAGGGGTAAAAGACCATTTCTCCCCTCCTTGACTCAAAGTCCACATCTTGACCAAAACGCTAAAAGTCAACAAACAATAGTACGCGGGGCGTACCTGTTGGATAAGGTGTCTAAGTCCATAACTATTTCTGGTATGTACTTGACCCGACCCGGCATGGTCCATTTGGGTTGCATGGCACCATGCAATTGGATAGACTAAATCAGAAAAATAACACTTGGAGATTATTAATATATTATAAGTTCTAATATATTAATAATATTATATGATTAGTTTGATCAATAATTAATTTAGAATTAATTAAGTGATCAAAAGAGAACTAATTAAATATATGGGTTGATTATGTAAATCATCCATATCTTATATAGTGGGCTAAGAGGCTCCATGGATTATCAAGTTGGGTTCCACCCATAGGATGCTCCATGGATGCTCCATGGGAGTTACAAACCCATGGGTCATGGAAATGAAGAGTCATGACACATTAGGGTTTACATGGTGTAACCCTAGACGTGTCAACACTATATAAGAATCATAGTCTCCACCAAAATCGGCTACACTAAGGAAACAAGAGGGCTTGGCCGATTTCAAGAAGTGTGCATTCTCTCAAAAGTTTTTCCAAGAGAATTTGGTGTTGTGTGAAGCATTTGAGGCATCACACTTGGGGTGCTAGGCTCATAAGGTTTCAAGGAACATAAGCAACAACAAGGTAAGTTATTCTATCTATCATTCAAGTTAAAATTGTTCCCCATGTATGCTAGATAGGAATATAGCCTTGGAATTCAACTTTGCATGATAATTAGACAAACATAGATCCAAGGTTATTAGGGTTGCATGTACACTTAGGAAGTGTTAGAATGCTCAAAACCCAACAGTGGTATCAGAGACTAGGCTTGTCTGTTTGTTATTTGTGCTAAAAAGTTGAAGAAAGTCGAAAAACTTGATGTCTGACTGCTGGACTCGTCGAGTTCACTTGTATCTTCAACCTACTCATCGAGTAGGTTAATGCACTCGATGAGTAGGGTTGACAGAGTGCAGATTTTCGACTTTAGTTGCTGGAAATGAATTAGAAACATTACCCTAAACTGTTTTGGTACTTGAAAAACTTGTTTTAGATGGTGTAATGTCTTTGCTAATTCATTTACAACAACTAGTTATCAAAATTACAAAGTTTTATGTGTAATTTTGATTTATGAATGTGTTCATATTCATGTTCTTGTTCTTATGATGTTTTAGATTATCATAAGAATTATTTGTAACCTATGTGGTAGATTAATTCTTTATCATAATGTGTTTTAATGGAGTCCATAACATGTCCTCAAGTTATGGAAAACCAAGAGTCATACTTGAATTAAAACCATTAAAAAGAACACAAGAGTTAGAAAAATGAAGAGTCTTCATTTTATTACTCTATTAAACTCATAAGTTACAAGAAATGAAAAGTTTTGAAAGTTACAAAACTTGCCCTCAAGTTTTGGAACAAGTAAAGTCTTATTAAAACTTTAGTTCCAACCCTTAGAATTTTAAAAGTTAAAACTCAACCCTTATACTTATATTATTATAATTTAATAATTATATATATATGTATAAGAACAAAGTCGTCTTACCGCTAGTATGCCTCATTCACGAAGCCGGTCTATAAGGTGGGTATAAGGTTGTTGCCTATAAAATGGCAACTTAATGGGTGTCCATTCTCACCCACCGATCGCTTGACTGGTCGATGGTCGTTAGCCGAACGGGTAGGACAAGGACTTATAAATTCTCATTAAAAGTATGATGAATATTGTAAAGTAACTAAATGTTTTATTAAATTCCCAATCTTAGTTACTTTAGGAAAATGTGAATAAGGTGCTAATCCATGAAATTACACTTTACACTTTGTCTAAGTTGTTGGTGGAGCGTGTGTGGTTAACCGGCACACTAACTTGGGCTTAACAAGGTTGGTAAAGGGTGACTTAAGGTTTATTATAGTATCAGTGGAGCGTGTGTGGTTTACCGGCACATCGATTGAGTGATAAACTTTAAGGGTACCAAGTGATTTGCATGGTTACTTCACACCTCGTTTTGTGATCCTCGGTATCCCAGTCACAAAACTTGGAGGGCACACTCGAGATTGAAACATGTCTTTGAAAAGTTCATTGAATCTCAAAGAATCTAGGAATTTCTAAGAACCAATCCTAAAACCTAATATCTAATATTTCGGTTTTCGTGGTGGAAATTGGTGAATCGTCATTCACCTACCTTTCAAATATGTTATAGCTTGGATTACGGCATACCTCTTCTAAGTTATAACATATTGTGATTGGATCCTAGCCTTAATATTACATTTGGGTGTTTTATTAAGGACTCTCTTAATATCTAAACTAATCTTGTCCTCTTCCTTCAAATGTCTTCAAACAATGCTGCTTCTGGCTCTAATCCTAATGGCTCCTTCACCCTTATGAACTTATGTGGGAAAGTCACTTTTGATGGATCCAACTTCAATGAGTGGATCAGAAACATCAGGATGATTACCCGCTACGAGGATAAAGAATATGTCCTTGACAAGGAGCTTAAGGAGATTGATGAGACCACTGCAACTCCTCAGGAGATCGCTGACTTTCAAGCACATGAAAGGGATGCTACGAAAGTAGCATGCATCATGATGGCCACGATGACAGCGGAGCTCCAAAAGTCCTATGAGGATTTCTACCCTTATGAAATGTACCAAGATTTGATGGAAAGATACCATCAAAGTGCATCACAAGAGAGGTATGAAATCATCTGCTCCATGATAACAACCATGATGAAGGACGGGGATTCCGTCATGAGCCACATGCAGAAAATGCAAAGGTATGTGGATCGATTGCTGAAGCTTAATGTGAACTTCCCCGAGGAGCTTGCAATAGATATAATTTTGCGCTCCTTACCATCGTGCTATGATCAATTCCGCATGACATATCACATGAATAAGGAAGAGGTCACACTCAACAAACTTCAGGGACTTCTCAAGACCGCAAAATCAGGTCTTAAGTGGAAGTTGGTTGTTAACACTCCTACTCCAAACTCAACTCCGGTTTTGGCAATCGGGAAAAGTCGGGGGAGGAAGAGAAAGAGATCTTCGAAGGGTACCAAGGCTCGGACCCTTGATGGCTCTTCTTCAAGTGGAACCAAGAAAGGTTTCATTACTCCTTCTTCTGACCCAAAAGAGGCTGAATGCTTCTATTGCCATGAAAAGGCTCATTGGAAGCGGAACTGCCCAAATTACCAGCAGGATGTGAAGGATGGGAAAGTCAAACCCAACCATGCAGGTATTTACACTATCATTTCTAATAACTCACCCCATTCTAAATCTTGGGTCCTTGATACCGGTTGTGGTATTCGTATTTTTTGTGACTTGCAGGGCCTAAGAAGAAGTGAGGATGTGGAGCAAGGAAGAATAAACTTGATCATGGGGAATAGGAAAGCTTCACCTGTCACCAAGATTGGAGTTTATACTTTATCGCTAAGTAGTGGGTTTAGTTTAGATTTGAATAAATGTTGTTGCTGGCCAAAAATGGCAAGAAATATTATTTCCTTTCATGCTTTGTACAAACAAGGGTTTACCTTTTCGTTTAATAATGAGGTTGGTTCTATTGATGCTTTCTTTAGTAATGTTCTTTATTTTAAAGCATTACCCTGTGATGGTGTGTATGAAGCTGTGTCTGTTGTAGATAACTTAGGAAATAATGTTTTGTGTATTGATTCTACTAATAATAATAACTTGGATAAAGCATCATTATGGCATTGTCGTCTTGGACATATAAGCAAGAAACGCATAGGCCAACTCCAAAAGGATGGAGTCTTGGAGTCGTTTGACCTAAAGTCAGATGATAGTTGTGAATCATGCTTACTTGGAAAAATGACAAAGTCACCCTTCACAGGCTCGTGTGAAAGGGGTGAGGGTTTGTTGGACCTTGTACACATGGATGTGTGTGGACCATTCAAACATGCCACAAGGGATGCTAATCGTTATTATTTGACTTTTACTGATGATTACAGTAGATATGGATATGTCTACTTAATCAATCATAAGTCAAAAACTTTCGAGAGGTTTAAGGAATTTAAACAGGAAGTCGAGAATTAATTGGGCAGGAACATTAAGATGCTTCAATCCGATCGAGGTGGTGAGTATCTTAGTTCAGAGTTCCTTGACTATCTAAGGGAATGTGGGATTGTCTCACAATTGACACCTCCCAGGACACAGCAGTTGAATGGTGTGGCTGAGAGGCGTAATCGAACCTTGTTAGACATGGTTCGTTCCATGATGAGTCAAGCTTCGCTACCAATCTCATTCTGGGGGTATGCCTTAGAGACTGCCTCCCATATCCTTAATCTAGTTCCTACAAAGAAAGTTGCCAAAACTCCTCACGAGATGTGGATTGGTAAAGTACCCAAACTAGACCACATCAAGATTTGGGGTTGCGAGGCTTTCATGAGATGCGAGACTCATGATAAGCTTGAACCTCGAAGCGAGAGGTGTATTTTCATCGGCTACCCACAACAATCCTTTGGTTACCTCTTCTACAGACCTAGTGATAATGTGGTTTTTGTAGCAAGAAGAGGAGTCTTTCGAGAAAGAGAGTTTATAAGCCAAGGAGATAGTGGGAGGAAAATTGACCTTGAAGAACTTCAAGAGTCAAGTGGTGAAGGAACTTCAAGCTCTAGCCCTCAACATGGGGAGGAAACTCCTGTTGAGCCAATTGACGATTCTGTACCTCTGAGACGTTCCACGAGAGTTAGGAGTGCACCTGAGCATTACTATGGATTCCATATTACTGCAGAAGGTGAGACACTTATTAGTGATGGGACACTAGTAAGTCAAGATGACCCTAACAGCTACGAGGAAGCCATGGCAGGCCCCGAGTCTGCTAAATGGAAAGAGGCTATGGATAGCGAGATACAATCCATGTATGACAATCAAGTTTGGAACTTGGTTGAGAATGTACCAGGTCGTAAGACAGTAGGGTGCAAATGGATCTTCAAGAAGAAGACCGACATGGATGGTAATGTACACACTTATAAGGCTCGACTGGTTGCAAAGGGCTTCTCTCAATTCCTGGAGTGGATTATGATGAGACCTTATCTCCAGTAGCCAAGATTAAATCTATTAGGGTTATGTTAGCCATAGCCGCATTTCATGACTATGAAATTTGGCAAATGGATGTCAAAACCTCTTTCCTTAATGGAAGGTTGGCTGAAGATGTTTACATGAGTCAGCCAGAAGGTTTTGCCAGCATCGAGTACCCTAATAGAGTGTGTAAGCTTGAGAAATCCATCTATGGATTAAAGCAAGCACCTCGCAGATGGAATCTTTGCTTTGATGAAAAGGTCAAGGAATTTAGCTTTTCTAGGAGTGAAGATGAATCTTGTGTGTATGTCAAGGCTAGTGGGAGTATAGTTAGCTTTTTGGTATTGTATGTGGATGACATACTACTCATAGGAAACGACATTCCAACCCTGCAGGAAGTAAAGTCCTGGCTTGGGAAGTGTTTTGCTATGAAGGACCTTGGTGAAGCTACCTATATTTTAAGGATAAGGATCTTGAGAGATCGGAGTAAAAGACTAATTGGACTTAGTCAGAGTACCTACTTGGATAAGGTGCTGAAAAGATTCAGCATGCAGGACTCCAAGAAAGGGGAGTTACCCATCCAGAGTAATGCCAAATTGAGTAAGACACAAAGCTCTAGCACTGAGGCTGAGTTAGTAGAAATGAGTCGAATACCTTATGCCTCGGCTGTAGGATCGATCATGTATGCAATGACGTGTACTCGACCTGATGTAGCCTTTGCCCTGAGCATGGTTAGCAGGTTTCAGGGGAACCCTGGCAAGGCACACTGGACTACGGTAAAGAATATTCTCAAGTACCTACGAAGGACAAAGGACTGGGTCCTTACCCTCGGTGGGAGTGATGACTTGAGAGTTGTAGGGTATAGTGATGCTAGCTTCCAGACTGATAGGGATAATATCCGCTCTCAGTCAGGCTGGGTCTTTACTCTAAACGGAGGGACAATTTCTTAGAAGAGTTCCACGCAAGAGACAGTGACTGATTCAACTTGCGAATCAGAGTACATTGCAGCGAGCGAGGCGGCAAAGGAGGCGATATGGCTGAAGAACTTCATTGGAGACCTTGGAGTTGTACTAGCTATTAAAGAGCCAATGGAAATTTTCTGTGATAGTGAAAGCGCTGTTGCCTTAGCCAAGGAACCAAGGGATCATGGGAGATCCAGACACATCGAAAAAAATACCATTTCATCAAACATCGGATCGAAGAAGGACTCCTCGTAGCAAAGAGGGTATCATCAGATGAGAATCCGGTAGATCCCCTCACGAAGGGACTGACTCGAGTTAAGCATCTTCAGCATGCTCGGAGCATAGGGCTGAAGGATGATATTAGATTTAGTAGTTAGATAACCTCGAAATTTGTAAAGTGTAATTGACATTTGATGATGAATAAAAGTGTTTTATTTATGAGTAAAGTGTTGCTATCTCTTGTCGATCGTTTACTATATTTGTTTTGCATGTTTTGACTTCCAGAATAATGTATGTTTGGTATAACATATTATTCAAACCTCCACAGTCGGTCATATGTCGGAAGTAGGTATGAATCAAGACTGTCATGTTTGGTTGTAGAGGTCTTGGACAAGGCTACAACAATCATGAGTGCTCATAAGTTCTGAGCATTGGACTCAACCCACGCTCACTAGAATCACTTCATGGAACTTTATCTCGAGTGATCGTGAGACGGTAATATCATATAAGTCTTCAAACCTAGAGATATGATTTGTTACTTACAAGTTGGTTATGCATTGATTGTACGAAAAGGCATTGGTAACTCGATGTTATAAATCGTGCTCTTGTGTGTAATTCAATGAGTGGTAGAACAAACATATGATTCGAAGTTTATCTGTTCCTTCTTGTATTAGAAGCTGATATCTGGGCCCCTCGATGATTTTGTTTTGACCTATGTACTGGGCCCAGTCAGAAATAAGTTGATGTGTTCAATTAAGTTCTTTGTCAAACAAATCAGAAATCGGGAAACAAACTGTTGGACAATAAGTATGACATTGTTCCATGTATTTGTCCAACTGATATCTAGAAAAGAGGATTATATGATCACTTATCTTAAATGGCGTACCATCATCTTCTCATTTCCGAGAAACCTTGAAAAGAGCTATGATTGCCGATCGGTTCCTGAAGTCATACTTGCAGTAATAGTTATTAGACTTATCCAAGTGGGAGACTGTTGGATAAGGTGTCTAAGTCCATAACTATTTCTGGTATGTACTTGACCCGACCCAGCATGGTCCATTTGGGTTGCATGGCACCATGCAATTGGATAGACTAAATGAGAGAAATAACACTTGGAGATTATTAATATATTATAAGTTCTAATATATTAATAATATTATTTGATTAGTTTGATCAATAATTAATTTAGAATTAATTAAGTGATCAAAAGAGAACTAATTAAATATATGGGTTGATTATGTAAATCATCCATATCTTGTATAGTGGGCTAAGAGGCTCCATGGATTATCAAGTTGGGTTCCACCCATAGGATGCTCCATGGGAGTTACAAACCCATGGGTCATGGAAATGAAGAGTCATGACACATTAGGGTTTACATGGTGTAACCCTAGATGTGTCAACACTATATAAGAATCATAGTCTCCACCAAAATTGGCTACACTAAGGAAACAAGAGGGCTTGGCCGATTTCAAGAAGTGTGCATTCTCTCAAAAGTCTTTCCAAGAGCATTTGGTGTTGTGTGAAGCATTTGAGGCATCACACTTGGGGTGCTAGGCTCATAAGGTTTCAAGGAACATAAGAAACAACAAGGTAAGTTATTCTATCTATCATTCAAGTTAAAATTGTTCCCCATGTATGCTAGATAGGAATATAGCCTTGGAATTCAACTTTGCATGATAATTAGACAAACATAGATCCAAGGTTATTAGGGTTGCATGTACACTTAGGAAGTGTTAGAATGCTCAAAACCCAACAGTACCAGCTTCTGTACGCGGGGCGTACATCGATGAACCACAATCAGGGGTCTCAACCCCTTACGCTGCGCGTACTGAGATTTACGCCCAGCGTAAGTCCCAGTTTCAGCCATACCATGAATTTTGGTCTCAAACGCTTAAGACACTCCTTCAGCTTCCAGATTTGGCTCTCCTTAAGCCTCTTATCCCATAACGTCAGAACCTTTAAGCCTTGGCATGGCTGTAAAGGCTCCTACACCCTCTAACACCTTTCTTTTCTCCTCCAAAGATCTAGATCTCATGCATGGCTAAATATTTACATCCAAGATTACATTTTTATGAACATACAACTCAAATAGACCTGGAATATGATAGATCTAGGTCAATGGAGACTACTTGCTCATAAAGTCTCCATCTTTAGGACCAAAAACCCTAGAAATTGGTCCAACAAGCACACACCATAAGAACTACATGGCAAGATCCGAACTTTTTACTTTAGGAAGAAGCTCCAACCTTTGTTATCCTCAGATCTACACTTGTCCACCAACTTCTAGCCTCCACAATGGACTCTTCTTTTCTTTTGCTACCTTGAAATGATGCCTTGAAGCTTAGAACACTCACACCCAAGCTAAAAACGAAGGAAAAGCTCTCTTAGGGTTTCTTTCTAAAGGATGGTGGCTGAGGGATAAGGCCATCTCATTCCTTTTATAGCCATCAAGCCAAATTAGAGTTTTGGGTCTGGACCGGTTACGCCCGGCGTAACCTTAGGTACGCCGAGCGTACCCAGGTGACAACGCATTCAATTAAGCGCGCAAGTACGCGCAGCGTACTCTTTGTACGCCTAACGTACTCGCCCAACACAAAAGGGCCAACATGACATTTATGAAAAGATGAAGGGCTAAATGGTTGTACCTGAATTTCGGGCTTTTACAATTCTCCCCCACTAGAACTAGACTTCGTCGCCGAAGTCTTATACCGAAAACAATTCCGGATGCTACTCCTGCATCTCCGACTCGGACTCCCACGTCCGCTCGGACCCCTTCTGATGCTGCCACTGCACTTGCACCAAGGGCACTTTCTTGTTCCTCAGAACCTTAACCATTCGATCCCTATTTGCCACCGGTCTCTCAACATAGTTCAGGCCCGCATCCACCTGAATATCCTCTAATGGTACCACTTCCGACTCGTCGGCAATACACTTCCTTAACTGCGACACATGAAAGGTGTCGTGAATTTGACCCAGCTCCGCAGGTAGATCTAAACGATAAGCTACCTTGCCTACCCTTGCGATTACCCTGAAAGGTCCAATATATCGAGGCCCCAACGTGCCCCTCTTCCTGAATCAAATCACTCCTTTCCAAGGAGAGACCTTTAAGAGGACAAGGTGACCAACCTGAAACTTGAGCTCGGACTGACGCCTGTCCGCATAACTCTTCTGGCGACTCTGAGCGGTTAACAATCTCTGCCTAACCTATTGTATCTGCTCTATCATCTGAAGCACAATCTCCGTACTACCCATTACCCGTTGCCCCACCTCTCCCCAGCAGATGGGGGTCCGACACCTCCTCCCATACAACAGCTCAAATGGTGGCATACCAATGGACGAATGATGGCTGTTGTTGTACGAAAACTCTGCCAAGGGTAAATAGGTGTCCTAACTCCCTCCAAAATCCAAAACACACGCTCAGAGCATATCCTCGAGCGTCTGAATCATCCGCTCACTCTGCCCATCCGTTTGTGGGTGGTATGCGGTACTGAAATGCAGCCTCGTACCCAACTCCTCGTGAAACTTCTTCCAAAATTTGGAAGTAAATCGTACGTCTCGATTTGAAACAATCGACATTGGAACCCCATGTCGCGATACCACCTCCCTCACATACAACTCTGCCAACTTCTCAGCAGAAGAGCTCTCACTGATAGCAAGAAAATGAGCGCTCTTCGTCAACCTATCCACAATCACCAAAATTGCATCGACTCCTCTCGCAGTCCTTGGCAATTTGGTGATAAAATCCATGGTAATATGTTCCCACTTCCACTCGGGAATCTCCAGCGGTTGCAGCTTACCATGCGGATGCTGGTGCTCGGCCTTAACCTGGTGACAAGTTAGGCACCTCTCAAGGAACCATGCAACATCCCTCTTCATACAGGGCCACCAATACACCTTCTTTAGGTCCAAATACATCTTAGTGGCCCCGGATGGATCGAGAACTTCGATCGATGTGCCTCTTCCATCAAAATGGTACGCATCCTGCCCACAAACGGTACCTAAATCCGACCCTGAAATGTCATAAGTCCCCAACTATTGGTAACGAACTCCGATACCAGCTCGACAACCCGCTCCCTCTTTCGGTTTTCTGGTCTCGCAGCCTCACCCTGGGCCCCTCGGATGTTGTACAATACCGGAGTCATCACCGTCAACCTCATACAAACGTCTCGGATCGGGGCGCTCTCCGTCCTACGGTTCAAAGCATCGGCTACGACATTAGCCTTGCCCGGGTGGTACAGGATCTCACAATCATAATCCTTCACCACATCCAACCATCTCCTCTGGCGCATATTCAGGTTTGGCTGATTCATCAAATACTTCAGACTCTTGTGGTCCATGTATATGGTACACCGAACCCCATATAGATAGTGCCACCAGATCTTGAGGGTAAACACCACAGCCCCCAGCTCTAGATCGTGGGTGGGATATCTCGACTCATGAGGCTTCAGCTGCCTCGATGCATACGCTATAACGTGCCCCCTCTGCATAATCACTGCCCCTAACCCAGATATTGATGCATCACAATATACCACAAAACCCTCCATCCCTTCCTGGAATGCGAGCACCAGGGCTTCGCACAACTTCTGGCGAAGTGTCTTAAATGAGGACTGCTGCTCCGGACCCCATGAAAATGCAACACCCTTCCGGGTCATCTTGGTAAGTTGCACGGAGATCTTGGAGAAATCCCTAATAAACTTCTGATAATAGCTGGCCAATCCCAGAAAGCTTCAGATCACAGTGGGTGATCTCGGCACCTCCTATCTCATTACCGCCTCAATCTTGGCCGGATCGACCAATATCCCTTTTTGGTTAACAAGATGCCCTAGGAATTGGAACTCTCGTAACCAGAAATCACACTTGGAGAATTTGGCATATAACCTCTCCGATCTCAGAACTCTAAGGATCTCCCTCAAATGCTCCTCATGCTGCTCTCTAGACCTCGAATATACCAAAATATCATCAATGAATACGATCACCGACCGATCCAGCATCGGCCTGCACACCCTATTCTGAATGCAGTCTTCTGGATATCTTCATCCCGAACCCTCATCTGATGATAACCCGTCCTCAAGTCTATCTTGGAGAACCAAGACGCCCCCTGCAACTGATCGAACAGATCATCGATCCTAGGCAACGGATACCGGTTCTTGACCGTCAACTTGTTCAACTCCCAGTAATCAATACACATCCAGTGTGAACCATCCTTCTTCTTGACAAAAAGGATTGGCACTCCCCAAGTTGAGCTGCTCGGTCGAATAAACCCTTCCCCAACAGCTCCTGAAGCTGCGAGGATAACTCCTGCATATCTGGCGGCGCGAGGCGATAAGGCGCCTTGGCGATAGGTGCTGCTCCCGAAATCAAATGAATACGGAACTCCACTTATCTTTCCGTAGGCACGCCCGAAAGTTCCTCGGGAAAAACATCCGGAAACTCGGACACTATCGGAACCTCGTCAACCGAACTTGGCCTCCCCGCGGCCACTCGTGTGTCCATCACATAGGCTATGAATCCATTGCAGCCCTGCTGCAAACTCTGTCTCGCCCTGGCAGCCGAACAAAACGCTGACCCACACCGGGTCCCTTCGCCATACACAATATGCACTCCCCCACTAGGATCTCGTATGGTCAACAGCTGTCTCTCGCAATCAATGCCGCTCCAAACTTACTCAAGCAGTCCATGCCCACGATGACACAAACATCTCCCATCGCGATAGGAACTAGATCTATAGGGAACTTGACACCAAAAATCTCGAGCACACATCCTTGAATCACATCGGTGGCATATAACGCTTTCTTATCAGCTATGGAAACCCTCAGGGGTCGACTCATCACCTCCCGATCAATACCGATGTGCTGATTAAAAGCCAAAGATACAAAAGACCGACTCGCACCCGAGTCAAATAATACCAAGGCATGTACAAAATTCACAAGAAAAGTACCTACACATATCATAATATAAGCACAATATCTCAGCATAAAAGTAAATACACGAAAGAATACATACCAACCACGACATCGGGCGCCGTGCAGACCTCCTCCGCATTCAACTGAAAAGCTCTCCCACGAGCCTTCAGAGCCTCGGTATTCGCCGGTCGAGTCTCGGTAACCCTAGCAGCAGGCGTAGATCCCTGTGCTGATCCCTGGTGAAGCTGAGGACACTCAGCCTTCCGATGGCGGGTCTGGTTGCAATGGAAGCAAACCATAAATCCCTTGGGGTAATCCCTGGTGATGTGCCCTCCTTGCCACATTTGTAGAAAGCACCTGAACGATAGGCCCCCTCATGACCCTTGCCGCACTTTCCGTAAGTGCGGCCCTTCTGGCCTCCCATCCTCGAATCGGCAGACTTGGTCCGCTTGGCTGCCGGCTGAGACTGAGCCGGCCGCCGATCCATCCTCTGAGACTCGGCCTCCTCTCTGGCCTGAGTCTCCAACTCAAACTCCCTCTTCTGGGATTTGCCTGGAGCTCTGTAAATGTCTGGTACGTCGAGTTCGATATGAACTCCCGAATGTCCCTCCTCAGAATGCCCAAATATCGGATCATCCGTGCCTGCTCAGTAGACACCTGTTTAGGGCCGAACATCGTGCTCTAATGAAACTTTCGGGTGACCAAAACAACTGAATCATTACCCTGCTTGAGGGTCAAGAACTCCTGAATCAACCCTTCCCTCTCCACCGTCACGAACTTCCACCAATCCTTCGCTCCTAGGCGGAGCTGGTTTAAAGCAAACCGTACCCTCAGATGCTCTATACATGAACACGTATAGAAGCATCCCTCAATGTCAGCAATCCATCTCATCGCAGCGATCGGATCCTGCGTCCCATCAAACTTGGGTGGCTTCGTGTTGCTGAACTCCTTGAACAACAACGAGTCACCTCCCTGAGGTCTGGCAGCAGCCACAGCTACTATAGCTGCAGCAGCTATGGCCTCAGTCACCACGACGTACCGCTCATCAAAAGTCTCCAACAGCGTGGTCTTGATAGACTCAAACATCTCCGGAATCTCGGCCTGGATTGCCGCAGCTACCACATCGTGGATCATTTGACGAAGCTCCTCGTCACTCACACCGCTCGTCCCAGTTCTGTGGCGTGTCCCAACCGTAATGCCTCTGAAATACAACATAAAAATGTCAGAGACTCAATCGAGCATACTCACACTCAATAACGCAACCCTACTCGGCCTTCGATACCCAAAGGATTCTTACTTGGGTTTCCCACTGATCCGGTGTCTTTAGTAGTACGAGCCCTATACAACTGATTACACCACATCAACATTCACCCCAAGTCCTCCTCCTTGGACCCCGGAACGCGAGTACTCTATTCTTGCTATGCATAGGCCACCTACTCGCTCTCAAGGCATCTCATAGTAGTAGGATTCCCCTAGACTAAGGCATCACAAATAAGGCCACTGTAGTCCTAATATGAATACCTAGTCTACTCTAGCATGCATAACATATAATAGCATATCTCATAACACATATTGTAAGGGTATTTTGGGGATCTTACCGTTCGGACGCTGGCTGACCGTACACACTGCTTCTTCCTTGGTTATCACAAAATGTCGTATAAAATTTTATGGTTTTATTATTGAATTTTTTTTCTCAAATCCTCGGTTTGAGTTCAGTTACGCCCGAAGGTGCACCCAAATCCCTCAAACCAAGGCTCTGATACCAACTTGTAACAACGTGAATTTTCAAAACAAAATTTTCATTTTCCTAAAACATGTTTTCATCCAAATCAAGCAATAAAAATCCAGTGTATCATATCATAATACAAAACATATCAAATCCCAAGATCATAAAATAAATCCTCCGTCAGTGTGTACAGATCACACCGACGCCTTCCCACGGTCCTCGCTAGTACCTGAAACACATAACACAACAATTGTAAGCATAAAAGCTTAGTTAGTTCCCCAAAATACTACTTACACACATACGCCTTTCCAGGCCATGACCTTCTGGTCCATGTGTCTCAGGGGACTTCTCCCGACCCGGTAAACCTTCCAGTCCTACCCGCGTCGACCTTCTGGTCCATATCACAATGCCTTCCGGTCCATAACATAAATGCCTTCCGGCCCATAACATAACGCCTTCCAGCCCATATCAAGCATAGCATACATAGCACATACAAAAGGTTAACTTAATTATATATAATGCATACAACTCATAACATAACCGACCTTCCGGTCACACATAGATACCCTTCCGGGTACAGTATAGTGAGAAGACTCACCTCGTAGGAAGTCTAGAATCTCACATGCTCGATATCTCCGAATCTCAAAACGACGACCCAACCCCGCCTAATCACAACGAAATACCATTCTAATTAATATAGGCTTCCAATACTAGGCTACACCCTTTTCATTATCCCATAGAGGGGTAAAAGACCATTTCACCCCTCCTTGAATCAAAGTCCACATGTTGACCAAAACCCTAAAAGTCAACAAAAGTCAACAAACAACAGTACGCGGGGCGTACCAGCTTCTGTACGCGGGGCGTACATCGATGAACCACAATCGGGGGTCTCAACCCCTTATGCTGTACGTATTGAGAGTTACGCCCAACGTAAGTCCCAGTTTCAGTCATACCATGAATTTTGGTCTTAAACGGTTAAGACACTCCTTCAACTTCCAGATCTGGCTCTCCTTAAGCCTCTTATCCCATAAAGTCAGAACCTTTAAGCCTTGGCATGGTTGTAAAGGCTCCTACACCCTCTAACACCTTTCTTTTCTCCTCCAAAGATCTAGATCTCATGCATGGCTCAATATATACGTCCAAGATTACATTTTTATGAACATACAACTCAAATAGACCTGGAATATGATAGATCTAGGTCAATAGAGACTACTTGCTCATAAAGTCTCCATCTTTGGGACCAAAAACCCTAGAAATTGGTCCAATAGG
Source organism: Lactuca saligna (assembly GCF_052625555.1). Taxonomy (NCBI): domain Eukaryota; kingdom Viridiplantae; phylum Streptophyta; class Magnoliopsida; order Asterales; family Asteraceae; genus Lactuca; species Lactuca saligna. The sequence continues at coordinate 134,629,495 of NC_136422.1, read as the reverse complement.
CACACCATAAGAACTACAAGGCAAGATCCAAACTTTTTACCTCAGGAAGAAGCTCCAACCTTTGTTATCCTCGGATCTACACTTGCCCACCAACTTCTAGCCTCCACAATGGACTCCTCTTCTCTTTTGCTACCTTGAAATGACACCTTGAAGCTTAGAACACTCACACCCAAGCTAAAAAGGAAGGAAAAGCTCTCTTAGGGTTTCTTTACGAAGGATGGTGGCTGAGGGACAAGGCACATTAGGGTTTTGGGTCTGGATCGGTTACGCCCGACGTAACCTTAGGTACGCCCAACGTACTCGGGTGACACCGCATTCAATTAAGCGCGCGAGTACGTGCAACGTACTCTTTGTACGCCCAACATACTCGCCCAACACAAAAGGGCCAACATGACATTTATGAGAAGATGAAGGGATAAATGGTTATACCTGAATTTCGGGCTATTACAAGAGTTTTGTTATAAAAATAGTTATAATGCTAGTATCGAACGACCACCGTTCGGGATGTTGTATGGTCGGAGGTGTAGGACCCATATTTTTTAGGGCGAGCTAGGACACCTGGTCATGTGCACCAAGGTGGTGCTCAAGATGACTGATTTGATTCAGCAGGTGCATGATAGGCTACAAGTCACATAGAGCCATCAAAAAAGATATGTTGATCGACGCCGATCGGATCTTGAGTTTTGGGTAGGAGATTTCCTCTTGCTAAAAGTGTCACTGTGGATGGGTGTTATTAGGTACCGAAAGAGGGGTGAGATAGGGCCCTGATATATTAGACTGTTTAGAATTAAAGCTTGGGTGGGCAAGGTGGCCTATCGCTTGGATCTGTCGGATGTGCTTAGCTAGATACACAACACCTTCCATGTGTCTCGGCTTCGGAAGTGTATCACAAACGAGACCATGTTTGTTTCTCTTGACAACGTTCAGGTGGACGAGAGCCTGAACTACATTGAGTGTCCCGTTGCAATTTTGGATAGGAAGACCAAGGTTCTTCGGAACAAGGAGGTGAAATTAGTAAAGGTGCAATGGTAGAACCGAAGGGGCTCCGAATGGACATGGGAGCCGGAAGAGGAGATGCAAGATCGCTACCTGGATTTGTTTGCATCAGTAGAGTTCGAGGACGCAATCTAGCTCAAGCAGGGGAGATTTGTAATGCTCGTTTCAGGTATCGAATCACTTTCAGAATTATAGGGTTTTAGATTTGAACTTGACGAGTTGAGAAGCTCCAACTCGTCGAGTAAAGATCATTTATGAGGAAGCGAAACTTATAACCTACTCGACAAGTTGAAAGGCCCCGAATCAACGAGTAGACATTGTAAAGGTAAACCCTAATTTTTTGGGATTTGTACCTTATTTAAGGAACTTATGGATCATTTGTGGCCTCCCTCATCATCCTATATATCTAGAGAAAAACCCTAGCCGCGTTTTGGTGCTTTCTTGAGTGTGTGTTAGCCTTGCAGAGTGAACCTTCTGCTTTGTAGAAGGAAACTTGAAGGTTGAAGAGATTGAAGTGAGGAGAGGGATTTAGATCCGGCATCTACCCGTTGTTAGCATCCATTTTGAGGTAAAAAGTTGCTACCTTGATCTCTATTTGCTTAGATCTCATCTTATGGAAGAATATGGTTACTTTTGTTGCAAAAATGGTGTCATACTCGGATTTGGACTTGTCATGAGGATATGGTTCCAGATCAAGACACCTCTATGTCTTTCATGACATAAAGTTGCTCCTTTTACCTAGTCTAGGCCCTTTCCCATGGCCTATGTATTGTATGAACCCTCACTTTAGTGTTTTAGCTATTTGTGGCCTTGCATACACGTAAAGTTTGCAACTTTATTTGGTATTTCGGTCATAAGGTATTGGATCTTTAGTTTGGAAGTTTGGATTCTACTGGAAGGGATGATTATGTTAAGACAAGGGAAAACGCGATGAGTTGCCCTAGCGACTCGGTGAGTTGTAGAGGGTTTCCTATTTTTGGTCGACAGTGTAAACTCGGCGAGTTGATAAGATAACTTGATGAGTCGGATCGGGTTTCCTCGTTTTCGGTGTGATGGGTAAGTCGACGAGTTGATGAGCCAACTCAGCTAGTTGGTTAGGGTTTTCCCCGACTTTCTGGACTTTGAAGGAACTCGACGAGTTGCTAGATATACTCGACGAGTTGGGGTCAACATGGACTATTGACTTGGACTTTGACCAGGTTTGACCAAGTTTAACTTTAAGGGTATTTATGGTATTGCGAGATTTTGACAAGTTAATCACATGATCGTTATAGGTAGTTAAGTTAGAGCTGCATGTTGGGACTTATCTTATTCTATCTTATCAGTTCAACATTCTTGAGAGGTGAGTCTCCTCACCATGCCAATAGGTCGAAGGCACCAGGGAGGGACCATTTTATGACATGTGGTACACTAGTTAAAGTAGTGTTATGTGTGATGTTAGTTGGTTATGTGTTAGGAGGTAAGCTAGTTGTATACGTGGTATGCTTGTATGGAAGACCATGGGAGAGCCCATGACACTTGGAAGTAATACCATGTTGATAGCCCATGGTTTTCCTATTAAAGACCACGGGAGAGCCCATGACACCTGGATGTCAGACCATATGAAGAGCCCATGGCTTTCCTA